>NC_090203.1:23131190-24331190 GCF_033026475.1 Channa argus
AATTGGTAAGGGCATTTCTGGCAGGTCCCTACTGTCATCCATCATCTGCCCTTTGAGGTCACTCTGTGACCCTTTCCAGCTACCTGCAAATCAGCAACGCTTTGTCGTAGGTCTTCTGAGATGTCTTCTTTTGTTTGACTTTTTGTCAAGTCAAAATAGCTCTAAACCATATCTACATCCTCGTTTCAATGACTGGACTCCAGGCTTGCTAACATCTGACCCCAGTTGATATTTAGTGGCATCAGAAGCCTAGTTTTGCCGTAACGTTTTCCACCGTCACTTTGCATGTTTAATGGGGAATTTGTCAGCTTAGAAATATTTTGTTTGTGGATATTTGTGCCTTTGGTGAGGATCAGATCATTTCATGGTCAATTAATGCAGAAACGCAGGAAATTGCGAGCATTGTCATTAGTTTTTTTGTGACTGTAGTTGCAGGAAGCATTGTGGGTTGAATCTTCATCTATGTCCACACAGTCAGAGATTCATGCCATAAGTTTTGAGATATAAGCTTTCAGTCTTAGCTTATATTTAGTCACTTCTGATGGATTTGGTGGATGCGTAGGCTCTCAGAATATCTGCTTGACAGTGTGACATTAAAATGTCATTCTATCATTCTCTGATAAGCATATCACTATCAAACACAGAGTATTTCTCTCAGGTTTTTCAATTAACTGTCCTACTCCCAACGCTGTATGTCTTCTTCTATTCACTTATTACCAATTTCTTTAATAATCTTACTGAGTTGAACCACTAACAGTGGGCTCAATGCTGCCAGACTATCTCACGATGCATGTTCTTCAGCATAACTTGTAACTTAATGTCAGCCACTTAAAATGACCCCAGTGATTGTGATTCAGCTTGACTTTTTGAATCTTGTGAGGTTAACTTGGTACGACAACATGCATGTTATACATTTCTATACTGTTGTGATGTTTAGTGTCAACATTAAACATAGTGACTTAGTGAAATTAATTTAGATGACAATTTACTTTACAGACTTAAAAGGTTATGATGCTTTTGTAGGAATATAATAACATACATCAATAACTTATTACAATTAAGCTTAAGAAAGGAAACAGAAATGGTGTTTATAATGCTGTTTTATGGGTTTTATGCTCAGTAGAGTTTTCCTGATCCAATGTCCAGAAGGGTTCAGTTAGCATGAGTTATAAATTCTGACTGAGGCACAACCAGGATATCTTTTCCTGATGACCTGAGAGGACTAGTGGAGTTAAAGAGAATGTGAAGTTGATATCACATTTTGTCATATTCGGGTTCCCTCTTGTGGGAATTTGCCTGCCTTTCAATTACTGGAGTCTGTGTTGTTAACTTGGTATGAGAACACAATCTTCAATTATCAAAAGCCAAATTGTCTATAATCTATAGCTGAAGTCCCAAAGCTTGGGGTAAATTTACGTTAAGCCCAGCTAGTAAAATATTATATTATTTATATTATGATATGTATAACACAGTTTATGTTTACGGTTTGAAGGGTTTGTTTTTATTACTAACCTGGCATTATGTGAAAGAGAGATTGCATCATGTACCTAAGAAAAATATCATGGAAACATGTAATCTTGGTCAGGTTTAAAGAACTGAAAAATCCAGGCTTGTGTCAGATTATTAAGTGTATGAAGAGCAACAAATCACAAAATTAATGTTATCGATCCAGTACTGTCAGACTTTACTAGCCGCCATTTTTGGACTGACAACACAATTCTACAGATGGTGTCTGTCAACTGTAGAATTGATTGTTCTTACACATCTCACCGCAAAATCTTAGGGTGATGTGTGATTAACATCATTATAGAGACAGAACGCTGCTAACTGACTGTTATTCTTTTCTTTGTTAAGTTACTTAATGAAGATAAACAAGCTGAACCCAGCACCAAAGCACTTTGAAGCTTCGTGTGAGAAACTGTGTTGTTTATTTGTTTATTGGTTCCCTGTGTTCCTCCGATGCCTGTGCATCACACCTCGGCGACAGTGGCGTTGGCGGCGGTGGTGTGCGCTTTATGCGGTGACAGACTTCTCATTATGGGCTGTAGGACGCCATCATCTCCCTTTTACGGTCCAGATGTTCATCAGAGGGACCGACTGAGATGCGAAGGACATGCGGGTGTGTGTGTCTGTGTGTGTGTGTGTGTCTCAGGGATTGTCCTCCCTTGTTTGACTTTGTAGGTGTTTTATTCCTGTGTAACTGCGTGTGAGTTTGTGCACCTTGTTTGTCTGAGTGTGTGCACGTGTATCCCTCTTTTAGTATGCATGTGCGTGCAGTGTGGCAGCAGTTGCACTGAGGATGCCAAAAAGAGTGCTGATGAGCTGGGAAAGAATTGCTGACTGAGATGCAGAGCAGAGCTTCTCACACACACACACACACACACACACACACATTTTGGCAAACAGGAACAGACACTTTAGAGACGCTGCCAATCCAATAGTCTCTTTTGCACTTGTGTGAACACATTTAAACTTTTATAACAAATAGGAAGTATGAGACGGTCGCAGTCTAAAATACAGCTCAATAGGTCATTGGTTCCAGCATCAGAAAACAACAAAAACACATTTATTACATTTCAGGGACATCAAGGCCTGACCCAGTCATGTGGTATGTAGTTAGAAGATCCTTTAGGAAGGAGGGTTGGGTTGGTGGTTTGGCGAACAAAGCAAAAGACTTTCCATCAGTCTGGAGATTGATTCCAGTGTCAAACAACTTCCTGTTGTTATTGTTATGACGCTGAGGATGTTATGTCCATGACTATAGATATTATGACATATGGAAAGAGCAATTTTAAGCCTATTAGCATTTTTCCCTGAACCTATGATGTTTATTTAGTTTCCACGCCTAACGTTGCATCTTTGTGCCAAAGCCCAACCAAACCACCATGCTTGTTGTAATCCACCACTTTTGGCTGCTTAGATTAAAAAAAAAGCTAGCCGCCAATTTTGTGTCATTATAAGACACGACAGCTACTAATTTGATGCCTTTATTCATAAGCATGAAAGAGCAAGACAATTTAGATTTATTAGATTACACACACTATAGATGTAAGATTTAGTTGAGTACCAAGCCACTACCATGATCTACAGTGGCCCCTTAGTTCAATCATGATGACATAGGAAGAATTACCACCAGGTCATAAGAACCCAAAGAGACACCATCATATATACAATTCAACTATTAAAGATTAAATATAGGTCAAATTTGTTATCGGTGTCTGCATTTTCTTTTTCCTAATCCATGAAAACTGTTTATGTTTCATCTTATGGCCATTGTATTTTCCCCTTTGTGTTGCTCATAAAAGATGCACTGTTTACATAAATGAATAATTTTTTTTCCACATTGGTATGAACAGCCAATGTTAGTGTTATAATAGTCATTGTGACTCATCCTAATTTTTTTATATGATATGCAAATGTTATCTCATAACCAAGCTGCTAAAGTGGCCATTCCAAACATGTGTTAACACAATATTTCTTTAACCAAAACACGACGGTGTTACAGTCCAGTCGTCTGGTTAGTTATACTAGTAGACAGAGTAGTATTTTTCAGTGGCATGGTAACAAACTAGACATGAAAAGTTTCATTTTCAGTAAAATGTACATTATGTGGTTGCAAAATAAGATGAAAAGAACAAAATCAAGAGCAGCTGCTTTTATTATTTCTGAAGATGCATCATAATCTTAAAAAAACTAGCATCACTACTAATTTTAAGATAGTTATAAAATGCTTAATGCTGTAGGTAACCATGGTAACGGGTGGTACAGGCCTGTATCCTATATTTTTTGTCACATTACAGTTCAGAAGCATCTCACTGGGTTTGCAACCACAGGCACATAATTGTGCATGGGACAGCTGCTCGGGAATTTTCCAGAAAGATGATCTTTGTGCCCACCGTAGATGGAGACAAGTCCAGTATATGGCAAATCTTCTCTTTTGAAAACGTTGGGCTAAGGAATATCTGGGTGAGCTCCATAGGCGGCACAAATGGACACATGCAAACCTTTATCGTTAGCCTTTGTAGTTTACCTTGTAGTTTGTCGACACGGTGGCGTGGAAGCGATGCATCACAACGGTTTGTCACAAGACAGGGCAGTTATTGAAAGGAACAGACGTGGACCAAAAGAGAGACAGTAACTGGAGCAAAGGAACTGACTACAAGGTAGTGGGACAGCAATAAGGTAGAGGTGAAAGGTTCAGTGTGTTGCTGTGGCAGCACACGGTTTCTTAACGTGTCCTGTGGATTTAGCCATACTTTGAGAAATGTGCTCTGTGGCTTTAAGAATCACTTCGAGAAACTTGTTCGATTGAATTGTTTCGTGAACATGTGAAATTACTGTTCATAAATATGTATTGCAGAATTGAGAAATGAGGAATACAAAAAATGTTCAATGTTCGTCATACAACGAACTCTAGAGTGAATAATTGTTGGATCATCAGTTACAAGTAAGTCAGACTCTACAGGATGCATTTACTTACTGTACAATATATGGGCTGTGTGAACTGATCAGTGCCAACAAAACGGGAGTGAAGAAATCAAATAAATTATTGTACATGCCGTCATTTTAAATATTTGACATTAACATTCTTGTTGCTGTAATGAGAATAAATGTTACCCGTCAACAACAGTAAGATTCCAGAGTTCTACTGCTAATTAATAAGCTGCATTATTACAATTATTACAGCTGCATTTGCGCATAGAAGAAGGATTTGTGCTGCATGTTAAGTAGGAGGCAATCAGATAATCAAAGTACAGCATAACACAGACAGCATGTTCATGGTTTCTTACTTATTTGCTGTATGGAATCAGAGTTTTAACCAGCTGATTGCTTGTCTTCCAACTATAAGTGCCTATTCAGCCCAACAAAATGCATATCAGGAAAATTGCAGCCTGGCCAGCTTATTTGCCTCAAGTGCTGCTGCTAAGATAGTCTGAGAGCAAAATGAAAGAAAATGGCCTGTGCTCATGGTTTAAAATAATACAGAAAAAGGAGAGCGGGAAAAAAAAAAAAAATGTCTTACACTCCCTCTCCCTAAATGCAGGCCTGTTTTATTGTGAATTAAACTGAAGTGGAACACAAGAGGAGGAAGAGTTTGAAATGCAGAGAGCAGAGGAAGGGCAGGGAGAAGGGAGAGATGAGAGCTGAGGCTTAGAGAAAAGAAGAGAGCAGAATGACAAGGAAGCATGGAAGCAGAGAAAGCAGTGAGGGGATGCTGATTCAGAAAGGAGAGAGATGCTGTGATAAGTACTGCAGAGAGGAAGTGGGACTATCAAGATAAAGATGAACTCGGACAGAGAGAGAAAACGAGATTAGAGGCAGGCTTCAACATTTCAGCCAATGGTGGATGGGAGGAGAGAAGCACAAAAAGAAAGGCAAAGAGGGGGGAGAAAAAAAAGCTTTAAAAAAAGGAAGGACAGACAGAGAAAGGCCAAGGAAGTGTCTCCAGGATGTCAGCCAGGAGGAAGTGCCAGTGGCCGTAACCACGGCAGTAGCACCGGTTGCTATGGGAACGAGCAGAACCCAAAAAAAACAGTCTGGCCAACAAGGGCAAATTGACTCTGTCCTTCCTCTTCTCAGGGAAGCAAACACAATGGGAAATTATCTAAAACATCGTTCACTATTTCTAGTGTCACCATCTCATTCTTCGCTTGCATCAGTGGTATGAAAAAAAAAAAATTTCACATGGGGACATACAACTTGCAGCACATGTCCGCGCGTATTGGATGATTGCGTGACATTTTAAGGACAGACAGTGGAAATGGCTGCTGTAGCTGTAGGTCAATGACAAGAGACTTAGCGGGTCAGCTGACCGCACTCCTAGAGCTGCAGCACTTAGGCTGCACTGGGATCTGTTGTAAATATCCTCTCTGCAACACTGCTGGTCATCTGAGGTGTGGAGTGGCTGAAGTAGCTCCTGGTAGATGGTCACATATAGTGCTGAAATGTCTATTGAAGCTACAATATACAACTTTTAGGAATCAAGAATCAAGTGGTATCATGAGACCTAAAATCCACTTTGCCAAAATCCATCAATAATGAGAAAATAATAAACATAGCGACCTTCTACTTTGACCATGGGTCTCTCCATGTTAATGTACTGTAAAGAACAGTTCTACTTAGTACCAGCTTGTGCTTCTCACACATGACTGTACACTCGCGAGGGACTCTGAAAATCAACACATGACAACCTCTGACAGCACTCATCAACTACCCAAATCCTCATCAGTCTTCTGTCTGATTTCAAGTATAATCCGCTGAACGAAAATTCTATTCTGAATCAGTGTATTGTGACTTTTGAAAACAAATAGCTAATTATGGGGAAATTCTACTACTAAAAACATTTGAAAAAAATGTTTTTATAGCTGTGACAACAGATAAAACACACACACTATTATCCACACAAACGTGCTCAAAACAAATTATATTCACCTTATTTCTTACTTTTTATGATGATTCTCAGTGCAAGAGACGACTGGAGCTCTATAGCATATTCCAGTTAGAATATGCTTCTGTTGAAGTGTGGTCGTTCACATTTTTTTTATGTGGAGAAGTGCTGTGAAAGACTTCTGTGATCCAGGTTCCTTGAAGAGCGCTGGCAGCAGTGCAGACATAACCCCTTTGAGTTTTTGAGTGAGCCTCACGCCTTTAACCAATCAGAGAATTTACGTCTTTCGCAGTTGTGTGACTTCCTAAAAGCTGTGCAGAGCAAACTGGGTGGATTTTGAGCCTCATGCTAGCATTAGCCTGACTCCCCAAAGCTGCAGATTGTGACTGTAATAAATCCATCACTTGTAAAAGGTTCAACCATAGTGATTTTCCTGTCTCAAATCGTTTACATATTTATCAGAGACCGGAAAGGCTAACGCTATTCAGTATTTCACAAGAATACAAATATTGATTATCTCCCTCACATTTATTTTGCCAAGCACTCCGGGAATCTCTCCCTGGGGATTGGGAACCACTGATGAGAACAAGTGGTTCTTGTTAGGCCACAATATTTGGATAAATGTGCTGCTGTGTGCCTCAACTCAAGCTTTTTTCCTTGAATGACTCGTCTTCAGCTTGCTGAGTAATTACTTTTAGTCATTAACAAAAGTTTAATACTTAAGACCCACTCGCTTGTAGTCCATTGCCTAGTAGTTCAGGACTTCAGGACTTAAGACAGTTCTTCATTTCAATACTGTACAGTCTTCATTATTTCCCCATGACTTACAGGAGCACACAGGCTGCTCCGACAACTGTTGCTAAGGCATGTGAACGTCCTGCAGCTGATTGGAAAATTCATTTCAGCGCAACTAGCAAACACACATCCTGTCTGCAAGGCTGACATGTTGGTTAGCTATAGTTAGCTGGCCGTGTGCATGCGTGTGTGTGTGTGTGTGTGATTGCACACAACAGAGAGGTAATGGAGACTGGAAAGAGAGAGACAACTAGGGGTGACTGCATGCTGTGACTTGTCCTGTTCAAATTCAGACAGCTTTCAGGGATCCTGTGGCCTCCCAGCAGTGCAGCGTGACACAGCTAGTAGCGCCCTGCATACACACACACACACACACACACACACACACTCCCCATCCAGCCCAGCGCCGGAAGTAGGACAAATGAAGGAGAGAAAGCAAGAAAGACAGGAACGTGTAGAACAGGGAGACAAAATCAGAAGATGAAAGAATGCAGAAAACAAAATACAAACAGGAAGAGATGCACACACACACACACACACACACACACAGCCAGATTTCACAGAGACAGTACATTGCGTGATTTGTTCTTCAGTGCACTCATGGTGCCATTGGAGTTGCGGAGTGTTTTTTGGAAACTAGGTCATTGTTCCTCCCACTCAGCCTGTCTGATCCGGCACATAGCCTGGCTTTTTTCCCCCCTAACTAAGCACCTCTCCAGTCCTATATTTTTTCGGGGCGTGGGGGTACGGTGGGAAACAGGGGAGTGTCTTTAAGTGTATGTATACAAACATGTAGATGCACGTGCATGACACGTTGAATAGGATGCTGGTTAAAAAACACAAAGACAAAGATGTTTGGAGAGGCTGACCACATTAGGAGGAGAGTTCTCCTGAGGTATGACCAGCAGTGCTCTCCCCTCGTCCTCCATCTTCTCTGCAAATGGCTCTGCACCAATGGCTGAGCTTTGAAGCTTTTAAATAGTCAGCCTCTGCATATTGACCAGGCTCAGATTGAATTGTACAGTAATTTATTCATCGCTCATTTCACACGACAAGGTGTGACGCACGTAACAATCTGTGAGACATGCATATTTGCACACATGGCCACACACAAACACACACTGCTAGCAGGGCAGACAGGCAGGGCAGAAAGGCTGAGGAACGAAAAAGGCCATATTTACACAGACAGGGGGGTTGTTGTTTCATGTACC
The DNA here is from genome assembly GCF_033026475.1 of Channa argus. Classification (NCBI taxonomy): domain Eukaryota; kingdom Metazoa; phylum Chordata; class Actinopteri; order Anabantiformes; family Channidae; genus Channa; species Channa argus. The sequence continues at coordinate 23,139,585 of NC_090203.1, forward strand.
GGTGAGACAATTAAATACAATATGGGAAGTCAAGTCATGGGGATGGATTTGTGTGATTTAAGCTTATTAGACTCTGGCATCAACTGTTTGATCTTTGGTCATCAAAATCTTGAGCGTGTGGCTGCATGTATGCGACGGGCCAAAACAGAACCTTGCCGGATCCCTTTGTAATGATCTGGAAAACCAGATCCTTTTATTTATTTATTTTTCATTTTCACCACTCCCTTCAGTTGAGCTCCCCGTGCTGTCACTCCCCTCTACATAGCGCAACTTCATCTGTTCAAATGAAGGAGAAGTTATGCTTTGTTTGAGTGTCTGAATGCAGCCTAGTCATTGCTACAGTAACTGTGTCAGCGGTGCGAGGAGGAGGATGGGAGGGAGCTGGATGTGTAGAAAGGAGTTAAAGAGGGGAAAAGAGCAAGAGAGGATGTCAGAAGCAGCAGGAGAGGAAAAGAAGCATAAGAAGGAACTGAGGAAATGAGAGATAATAGAGAGCGAGAGAAGCTGGGAGCTAGATGGGAATGGAAAGAGAGAATCACAAGCAAGTAGAAAAAGTTGTGTGACTCAGTGTTAGTCACATTATAGAGTCGCTCAGGCTGATGAAGGGTTCAACACTCCGACTGCCCAGGCAACACCAGTCTCCACTCTGCATTTAAAGTGTGAGCCAATGTGCACTGAAGCCAACAACTGAGAGGCAGTGACCGTTTTTTTTTTTTCCAGATGCCTCCTATTATCTTTTCCCCTCAGCCGTGTTCGGTTGTTAATTTACTTATGTCATTTAATCAATTGTAAAGAACGATCGTAGTATATCAACGAACAAAAGAAAAGTTGCACTAATGTGTCGCCTGAATTTGATACTCAGTTTGAACCGAATGAAAATCACCTCCTGTTGCCACCACTACTGACATGTGGCCTTACAGCATAGCAGTTGTGTAGTCACACTGCTTCACAGTGAAGTTTTAGGACAGAATATACAGTGGCAGAAGAAACTATTCAGAGCACTTTAACCTTTTTGTGTACCTACTAATTTACACTCAGCGACCCATAATGACAGTGTTTCCATCTGACCACTGAATGATGAGGAACAGCTGAGATGGTCTAGCTTAAGGCAGTTTCTCTCGTCTCTCTCGCAGAACACTTTTGAAGCTCTATTAGTGATCAGTGGTTTCCAGGTCACATCTTTGACTAAGGCCCTTCTTGCCCAATTACTCAACTTATGTAGATGGCCAACATTAGAAAGCTTCCTGCCACTGTGCTCCAGCCAGCTGCGGTCGGTGAAGTTTGCATGTTCTCCCTGTGCTTGCGTGGGTTTCCTCTGGGCACTCCGGTTTGTTCCCCCAGTCCAAAGACATTCTTGTTATGTCCGGATCGCTAACTTCACTTCCCCCCTTCAGGCTTTTATTTTGCTGTCACTTCCTGTTCCTGGTCCCTTCATGTTCGCTCCGCTTCACTAATCACTGTTAATCACTCTTCTCTTTATAAACCTCCTCACTTCCGCCCTTCATTGAGTTCATTCTACCCTTCATTCTGTCCACGGTTTGAACCACGCCCCGTTTTATGACCTGACTCTGCCTGCCACCCTTGTTTGTGTGTAATCGGACTCCATTGACTCTCTCAGTATCAGACCGTACGGATTACGCAAGTTAACGTCACAGAAAGATGTTACGTGAGCCGTAACAGACCGATCCAGACCACCTTATCTTCCCCGGTGGACCCGCTCCCACCATTTCCTACCTTCTCAACAAATCACTCATGCTCGCTGCATCTAAAGATCTACCTCTACTGCCAGGACCATACTTCACTCTTCCCTATAAACCCCTTCCTCCCCTCCAGACTTTGATCTTCTCCCCACTCACTCTAGTAAGTCTCGTTTGTTCTATACTCAATTTCCCCCAAGTCGCTTCTGAAATACTCATCCATGTATTCCCTCGTAGACTGAAGTACAGCACCACCTAGGGAGTCGGACTTATTACATCTCCATCCTGCTTTTGCCAACAATGTTCTTTTAATACACTTCTTAAACTGAGTAGTTGTGTCTCGCGCATTTTTGGGTCCAAACTTGAAACCAATAACTTGCAGTATAATCTGCCCACTATGGACCCAGCTGACACCTCCTCAACTAGTTGGCACAGTGATGTTGGGAAGGTAAAACATGAGTCTTGTTTGGAGAAGATAGCCTCAATGCTTAAACAACTCACTATTTGGTTTGCTCCAGCTAACCAACCTTCAGCACCCCCACTGGCTTCTGCCATAGCTTTATCCACAGCTTTTGATTCCATTTCCCAAGACCTGTGGAGGGGAGTCCAGAACCTGCCGGGCCTTCCTCACAAAGTGCAAGGTTCAATTCAACCTGCACGCCTTATCCTTTCTATCAGACGAAGCCAAAGTTGCTTATTTTCTTGCTCTGCTAACTGGATGCGCCCACCTCTGGGGAACAGCTGCTTGGTCTTATCAGGAGGCGTATTGTTCCACCTTTAAATCTTGTGGGGACGAGCTCTCTAGAATCTTTGACCCTGCTAGCCCAGAGGTGGAAATGTGCTCAGTCTGTCTAGTCTGGCTTAGGGGGCACGCCCCATCATAGATTATGTTAATGACTTTCGCACGCTGGCTGCAGGGAGTCAATGGAATGACGCGGTATTATATGACACATTCTATAAAGGCTTGACAAATTGTCTCAAGGGATGCTTTAGCTCAACAGCCTAAACCCAAGACCCTCCAGGATCTCATCGAGGGAGCTACTCACCTTAACAGCCACCATAGGGGACGCCTTTTGAAGATGGCCCAGGCTCACCGCCATGCTTCACATGCCTCTCAGCCAAGACCCCACCGTTTCGCACCACTATCCTGGTGTCAAGACCTCTTCCCAGCCATACACCAGAGCCCAAGCAGCTTGGCCGTTCTCTCCTCTCTCCCGAGGAAAGAGAGAGACAATTCAAGAAGGGTCTGTGTTTTTATTGCGGCACATCAGGTCATAAAGTTTCCTCCTGTCCAGCAAAAGAATCGGCTCAGTAGGGGCAGGGAGGACACTACTTCTGAGTCTTCTGACTCATGTTCCCTAACCCAAGTGTTGATTGGTACTACTCCATGCCAAGTTCTCGTACATGCTCTCATTGACTCTGGGGGTGTCACAAAGTTCATAGATATACAATTAGCTCTTCGTGTCAAACTTCAACTCAACCCACTGACTCAGCCACTCAAGGCAATTCAACAATCAGCTGCCACATAGAGCTCAGTTCAGGACTAAGCAAGCTCCCCTAGCTGTTGACAATCATTTAGAAGACCTTGTGTTTCACATTACTGACTCATCTTTACATCCTCTAGTCCTTGCATCCCCTGGTTGGAACTCCATAATCCACACATTGGCTGGTGAACCGGCAAGATTCTGGGTTGTAGCACCCTATGTCTTGCTTCATGTTTCTGTTCTGCTCAGACCTCCATTGTCCCACCCTTAGATCCAGACACCAATTACCCTGAGTACCCTCACTGTATCATGATCTCAAGAAAGTCTTTAGCAAGTCACGCGCTACTTCAATGCCCCCTCACAGACCATATGACTGTGCCATTGACCTGTTGCCAGGCACCACACCTCCCAGAGGCCGCCAATTTACATTATCCAGGCCTAAACCAGATTACAGTTAAAGACAGGTATCCACTCCCACTATGCTTTCAAACTCCTTCAAGCATCAGTCATCAACACCAAGCCTGACCTGCACAATGCTCATCACCTGGTGAGAATCAGGTTCAATACACTGGCAATACCTGGTCATACCCTTTGGGCTGGCCAATGCCCCGGCTGTATTCCACAATCTAGTCAATGTGTTGGGAGATATGCTGAACAATAATGTGTTTGTATATCTTGATGATATGCTCATTTTCTGAGACTTATCATGTCCACCATGTCAGAGCAATCCTCCAGTGTCTCCTCCAAAACAAACTGTTTGTCAAAGAGGAAAAATGGGAATTTCATGCCACCACAGTCACATTCCTTGGATACATCATCTCACCAGGCAAGATTGCTATGGATCCAGAAACGGTGCAGGCAGTTAAAGATTGCCCAACTTCCGACTCTCTGCGACAACTGCAGAGGTTCATGGGGTTTGCCAACTTTCACTGTTGCTTCATAAAGGGATACAGCTCCATTGTGGCACCTCTCCACCAACTCACCTCCTCCAAAGTCAAGTTCACATAGTCCACGTCAGCCACAACCAAACTTGACACCAATCCCTTACATTTTAGGTTTTAGGTAGATGTAAATGTGAATGTGAATGGTTGTCTGTCTGTGTATGTCAATCAGTGTTGACCCTGAGTTAGAATGCAAACCTGTCCAGGGTGCACCCCACCTCTCGCCCTGTGCCAGCTACAGAAGTTACAGATAATGGATGGATATTATAGCTTTTGGTTGTAAGAAATTAATAATAAAAATTCAGTTTCCTTTTTATTTTTTATTTTCTGTGCAATTTATAAAATATAGCTAATGTATAGTAACACCATGACATCATGATACTGATACTGTAAGATGTACTGTAATCCTACTCAGTAAAAAATCCCTGCAGAGTCCCTCATTCAGATTTAAACCAACGTATTTGTTAGATAATATAAAAGCAGCAGATCAGCAACAATTACTTGCTTTGCAATGCTTCACCTGTATAAACAGGTGGAGACCTGTTTGTTCCTCACCTGCCACCTGTATACTGTTGAACTTGGGACCAAAATACCCAGACAAGAAAAATGGGTGTCAGGGTCATGAGAGCGATCAGCACCGTTCACACTCATCGTTATACTTAAGCACCTACAAATGTCTGTCTCTCTGCCAAAATAACCTTTTAGCTAAGTTATCAAATTAACAAGTAGGGATCCATGCAATCCATAAAAGGTTTTATTGAGACACCATAACTTGGAACCTGTTATGCATTTTGTGGTGTAGTCTCATTTATAGAAGGTAATGATGTCACATTAAAAGGCTGCCAGTAGGTAGAGGGGCTCCCAATTGACAATAGGGTCAGCGGCTCACTTCCTGATTCTCCCTGGCCACAAGTGTCCGTGGGCAAGACACAGGAATGCTCACACTGCCCAACCTCAGCCATGCAGTATATATCTGAGCACTGGTCCCAAGCCCGAAATTGGGGAGGGTTGCGTCAGAGAAGGCAATTTTTGGCCGAGCTTATGAAATAAAATAAAAAAAGTTTGAGTGTAAAATGTATAAGGCTGTTTTATTTTCAAATGTACAAATGTTCTAGTCCGTACCTGAAGCTACTCTCTATGCCCCAGGTCTGAGAGGGAATGCTGCATTAAATCAATAGAAGTGGCCTGCTTATGTTTTGTATCCACAATGTACTTGATATTACTTTGAAATGAACTTGTTAGTTGAACCTGACTCAACTACAGTTCACAGAAACATATGGGTCAGGATACAGTGTAACACAGACCGTAAGCTAGGACATTAAGTAAGCAGAGAGTGTGAATGTTAGATTTAGTAGTGGATTTATTAGACACAGAGATTAACAAATATGCGATACCGTATGCCGTTTGGAACCAATTTAGCATCTGGAGCCATTTGCAGAATGGAAAAAAAGGAACCTGTTGGATCCAACTCTTATATGTATGGAACGTGCAGATGCAAACTAGATTAAACAGCTCAATATATCTTCCGTGAAAGAAAAAGACGGATGCTGAGTTAGTGAGAATAACGGAATGAGAGAGAGACAGTAGCTGAAATAACAAGAGCTCCTGGCGAACAGTAGAGCAGATGGATAAAAACAAATAAAGATAAATATTCAAGATAAAGCTCCACACATTCTACTGAGTTACTGGAAAAGGGGAAAAAAGAGAAAAGGGGGAAAAAACGGCTCCATGTACACCAAACACACACACATACACACACAACACGCACAAACACTGGCTAATCTGTCAAGGCAACAAAGGGAGACAAACCAGGGCCACATTTGCATGACAAACTGGCCCCACTAGGTTGATTGAAGAGAAAACAATTTTAGTAGACAGGCTGACTGTGTGGTATGGTGCCTGCCACCTCTGGGTGGGCCTCAGGACCCATAATTGGAGTGTGTGTGTGTGTGTGTGTGTGTGTGTTGCATGAGGTGGTAGTTAGGGGATATGGGGTTTAGTTAGATTGCAGGAAAACAGAATAGTAGCATTCATCATGTTATTGTGTCCTGTTGCAGCTGTGTGTGTGTGTGTGTGTGTGTGTGTGTGTGTAGATTTCCGTGTGTGTAAAAGAGTGTTCATTTGTTTTCCTTTAGAAAGAGAGGAGACCGTGTGTGGACATGTGTGCCTGTATGTAGTGTCTGAGTACACAGAAATGTAGTTGTAAAAGACTCCATAAACAGCATGTAGTCTGCTGTGGTGTGTGTTTTGTGTTGATCTACACAACTAGTAAAAAAAAAAATGTCTTCAGTTGTGGTTTGACACCACCATTGTGAAGACCTCTTGAGTGATCCTCACAATTTCAGCAGGCCGTTTGAGGGTTAGAAGGTTTTGTTCTCTCGACGTGTATTCCTACACTTTAAGCTGCCAGCTCTCCCTCATCCTATTCCTCTACTGTGGTTCACTCAATGTTTTTGTGAGGCGTTCAGGGACCATATAGAGCTTCCTGCTCAAAGCACTAAGAGCCAAATGGTCTGTCTCAGTCGCCAAGGTCACCAACTCCCCTTCACCCCACTCCCTCAATAAAAGGAGTATCTCACAGAGATGTTTTCAAGGGTGTGATGGCAGAAAAAGGGGCATTTCAAGTATGAGTTCAAGTATGAACATATTTCAAAATTAAAATCTGTGAACTATGCAATCTAATCTATGTATGTGTACTGAACTTTGACTAGCTCTTGTGCAGTGTACAACATTCATCTTGTGTGTGCGTGTGTATGCCATTTGTTACATTTTGGCATTGTGCATGTGTTAATCCCTGTTCTACCTTCCCACTGTTAGCCTAATCAAATCCTACTGTACATACAAACTTGTACTGTCTTATTTCCTTGCTTTTGCTTTAACATGGTGCACAGCAGCTCTCTGTGCAAACAGGGTTTTGGAGTGTGACAGATGTGCACAGTCAGGTTTGCAGTGCTACTGTCACTGGACATGTGTTCCTGACTTACTGTAACATGCAGACATTTGCAGCTAAAACATGTCCCAAATTGTCCCATTCCAAATTCCTAGTTCTGTCTGTTGCTTTGACCTGCTCTTGGGGCCGGAAAAAGGAACCAGGCCATAATTCTGGTACTAACCACAAGTGGACACCTGTGTGGACTGATGATGCTACTGACCATGTAAATGACATCAAACATAAGATGTTACCAGTTGTGGTCATGTCACAAAATCATGGAAACTAACTGTGTGCCAAGTGTGTTTGCAGATTTTTCTCAACATGCAGATTGTTTATTTCTCTGAATTTTCCTCATGTTACCATCACATCATCATCCTGCACTTTTCTGCTTTGGCCATTAAGAAGCATCTGTCATCTCAGCCAGAGAACTGTACTGTGCTTCGGCACCAAGCAGTGTACATACAAAATGGAACCGTAATGAGGAAGTCAGTCCTATTGTTGGTTGAAAATGTAGTTTCTAATTAGCCTTAGTTTGAGAGGCTGAAACTGCCGACACCTGGTTTGGCCGGCCTAATCGAGGATTAGGGACTGAAAGGATGAACTGGAGGTTTTTGACAATGTGGCATCACACCGGCTTTCAGTTCAGCTGCAAGTGGCAAACCCCTATGACCCGACTTCCACTCCACCTGTGTCTGTACTCTGCTTGTGTGTCTTATTAGCTTTAGTTTAAGGCAGGGAGTCCTGGTGCTGACAGGTTTATTAAATATCTCAGGGCCCACGGTGGACATGGCAGGGTGGGAAACCCCCACTGCTCATGTAATTAATGTGGGCACTCAATGCTCATGTTTGGAGCCTGTGTGTGTCTGTGTGTGTGTGTGTGTGTAAGAGAGAGTGTGTGTATGTCTTTATGCTTTTTTTTACTTTACCAGCATGAGTATATTTGTTAATGAGTAAGTGCGAGTCTGGATGGTTGTTTTTCCTGGTGCTGCAGGGGGGGAACAAGGCGCTGTTCTTGGGTTGAGGTGAACGTCCCCGCTGAGAGAGAGAAAGAAAGAGAGAGAGAGAGATGAATGAGAGGTGAATAGGAGGATGTAGAGAGGGGAGGGAGATCTGAGATAGAAAAAAAATGCTTGGAAGTCTTAAAAACATCTCTGTCATGATTGATTACTGAAACTGCTTTTCATGGTAGACCTACCCAGGTTGGCCTTTTCACACAGATCTGAAGAAAGGGAAAAGAAAAACCTTTCAAATCTACAGCAGGAACCTTTTGTACAACTTTGTAGGAAGTATTGGGTTTTCTGTGCTCAGTGTCACCCATTGGTCAAACATGAAGCTCGGGGCTTTTACCAACGAGAGTTTTCAGAGTGAACTTTGACCTCACATGTTTTACCATTGATATAAACTAAGGACATTTTCAAAGCCAAGTTGTTATTTGGCACGCTTCATTTGGGCAGGTCTGAACGCAGCTATCTTACTCAGGTGTGGACCCAATAAACCCCAGTGAGACCCTTTACTCGGTATAGTCTCGGTCTAGTCCTAAGCAAACTGACTACAGTAGTTGACTGCACGTCTTCTTTGCAAAGAGTGAAGGCCTGACGTATTTTCTAGATGTTTATGCACTATTTAAAGTGCATTTAGTATTGCCGACATAATTACCACGGCTATCAGCAAATGCCATCTCCTCCTTGTTTCCTAGCATTTTTTCACCCACCATACAGAATGAGATCTCACTCCCGTCTTTACTTCCTTGTTTCTGCCCCAGATCCATTTAACCAATGAGCAAGACTATTTGTATGTGACTTCAGTGATTTTAGTTTGCTTGGATTTTGCTGCATAAAAGTAAACTGAACCAAGGGGGAAATGTATCAAGTTTACCGCAGTTGCTACAACTCCAGCCTTTGTCTCACTTATGAGAGGCTTCAGCAGATAAATGGCTTTACAGCACACGTTAACTCCTTTATCTAAGCTTGTTGACTTGTTTAGGTTTTCAAACTGAATTGTATTCATTTTATGAATTTTATGAATATAGTACGTGTAGTATACATAGCTAATAGTGTAAATTGTACGAATACCTTAGGGGGGGCATCTTGTCCTTAAATTGCACCACGTAGAAGAAGTTTGCATGGATTTATATGCATTTACTCCACTTCTCACTCATGTTTGCCACAAATGTTATATTCCTGCAGGCAAACCAGTTTCAGGGTGCCCCCCTTTCCATTTTTAATTAGTACAGTATTAATTAGTAGTTTAGTATAACTCCCTACCTCTCCCCGTCTTATTGCTTAATTAAAAGAGGATTTGCAACTTTTCAACAGACATCATATTAATAGACAATAAGATTAAGAGTTCACTCCGCAGTCCTGAGCAACTTTGTGTGCTTAATATTTGTTGTCAGTTAAATGTTCATGTAGAACTTGAAAACTTGTATTGAGTTCAGTTTGACCCAAAGTGACTCTGACAGCTTTATTTCCACATTTTGCTCATAAATTGATCATCAATTTTGAGTTTCAGCATCTTCAGATTTTCAAAATCCGCGTGTCTGAAAGCGGACGCTGTCCTATCGAAGGCACTAAAATGAGCTAAAAACTGGAGGCGCAGCCATCAGTGACATGTAAAACATATAAGGTGGAACATAAAATGTGGAGGCACCAGAGAACAGAGCTCCATTCCCTGCTTTTAAAATAGTGATTTACAGGAACAATGAAGGAAGAGATTGAACCCATTTGCAGTAAATGAGAGTATTATGAAAATAGGAAGCAAACAGTGCTTGTTTATGCCTTTTCTCCTTAGACCTAGGTCTCTCACTTTCCCCATTTGAATGTTGAGTAAAATGAGTTATTTCCTCTCGTGCAGGTGCCAACATGCTAATTTGATGATGGCATTAGTTTTTGCATGTTTAGTTGCCCCATTTGATGGCAGATTAAGTTGGAAGTGCCAGCAGAAGATGGACCTTGAAACAGAGATGGTTACTAACTTGTGTAAAAGAATTGGCTCGGGCTGAGGTTAAGATTCAAGCATCCTATTAGCACGCTTCAATTTTTGTCTGCAGCCTCTGCCTGTTTGGCCCGAACAAAGACAACGTGAGCCGTTGCTTTGTCAACTTAAAAAGACTGGAATTGAAATCATCACGGAGTAGAACAGCTGCTTGTTTTATTCTGTGTGCCATGGTATAGAGCAAGATACCAAATGCAGGACCCTTTCTTGTGAACAGCCTTTTAGAACTGCTTTTAATGCTTCTGGTTTCCAACCTTGACAGACAGCTATATAAATCTGTATAAATCATTTCTGTCTTTCCACCTTAAATCATACACTATGCGTCACACTTCTATCTGCATCAAAACCAAATGTAACCCATGAGATCCGACATTGTGTAAAAAGAATGTGATTTCTTGTTATACTAGTGTTTTGTTGTCTAAAATTGAGTTGTTGTTTTCAAGTTGACCAACTACGATTGCATTTCATGATCTCACTTTTTACTAGTAACGTTGTGCCTATCATGGTGTTTCAGGACCAGATATGGCTCAAATGTGCACCATTTTGGCTGCCAGTTCCACGTTTTATGTATCACAAATGAGATATTACTGCTGACTGGATGTAGTGTTAATGTTGTTATGAAGCCTTGTCTTTGGTTTTAGCACCTCAGCAGTGAACACTATGGTTACAAGCTGTTGTGGGGTGATCTGTTGACCCCCTATAGTCCTGCTTGCTACTACTGTAAAGGGAGGCTGGGGGGAGGCTTCAGTAGCACTGCAAGCTGTGAGAAGAGACGCTCGCTGGCCTGGTACAAGCTGTTACCTTCGTGGACCCGCTATAGAGCTATAGGATGGCAGCAAGGCAGATTGTAGGGAACGCTGACTGGCCTGGTGCAAGCTGTCATGGGCTGTCCTGTTTACGAGCTGCACGGTAGAAGTGAGTCAACCTGAGAGCCATGTGTGTAACATCCAAGCAGTGCAGGCAGGGGTCCACTGGAAGCAGTTATGTTGGTGTAGGCAGCATTAGCTCACTGGTCGTGCTAACCTGTGTGTTGTTAAGTTCTGTCAGGGTGGTAGCAGGTCTGGGGTGGTGCAACATGTTCCCTCTACCATCCATCTGTCAGCCAATGTCCCGAACGCAGCATCTCTCACCTAATGTAATGTTTTCATTATATTCCTCAATATGGGAGCTATAGCATTTTGTATGGTGAGGCCAGGCAGGCAGAGAGAAGAAGAGCTTGGAGGATTTGCTGCAGCTTGTTCATATGAGCGTCCATCTGTTCCAAACCTGCTGCCCTCACAGTCAGTAGCTTATGCTGCAACATTCTCAGATGTATGTAAAGGATAATTCCTCTTCATTGCACATGTTTGGTCTTTTCTCTGTAGTTTTATTAGTAATAATGTCTAGTTACTAAGCAGCGGCGTTACTAAATACAAAACAAAGCATTAAGCATCAAGAGCGATGATCCCATATGTTTTAATAAACCAAGCGTTTGGCAAACTGTCTGATCATGTGACGGATCGTGCTTCTGACAATAACACATGCTGTCACAATGTTCCCAGAGTTCAGCGATTACTTCAGTGTGAGGACTGTTACCATAATTGATGAAAGCTTAATGTTCTCTGTATGAAAATAAAACCAAATTTGTAGTACAACTGATTTTTCTTTTAAAACCATACATTTTTCTTTACATATAACATCGCATAGTATCAGACATAAAAAGAGAAGATTTTCATGCACCCCACATTCAGGAGCAACACCTATATATCAAATTGATCAAATATTTTAGTTCTGTATGCTTTGCATACACAAACTCTAATATAACTGCACAAAGTACAAACTAGTGCTAAATAAATTAAAATGGTTCACACAAGGAATTCAGCAGCAACACATCTCAAAAAAGTTGGAACAGGGTGAAGTTTACCACTGTGTAGAATCCCCTCTACTTTTAACAACTGTCTGTAAACATCCGGGAAGTGAGGAGACTGGGGAGTTGCTGGGGTTTTAGGAGAGGAATGTTGTCTCATTCACATCTGATCCAGGATTCTAGCTGCTCAACAGTCCTGGGCCTCAGTTGCCAGATTTTTCGTTTTTAGGATGAGCCAAATGTTTTCAATTGGTGAAAGGTCTGGACTGCAGGCAGGACAGTTCAGCACCTGGACTCTTCTCCTGTGAAGCCATGCTGTTGTGACAGATGCAGCATGTGGTTTAGCATTGTTTTGCTGTAATATGCAAGGTCTTCCCTGAAAGAGACGTTGTCTGGATGGGAGGATATGTTGCTCTAAATCTTCTATGGACATTTTAGCATTGAAGGCACCTTTCCAGATGTGTAAGGTGCCCACTTCATAGGCACTAACGCACCCCCATACCATCAGAGATGCAGGCTTTTGAACTGTCCACTGATAACAAGCTGGATGGTCCCTCTCCTCTTTAGTCCACAGGACACTGCGTCCATGTTTTATAAAAAGAATTTCAAATGTGGATTCATCTGACCACAGAACAGTTTTCCACTTTGCCTCAGACCATTTTAAATGAGCTTTGGCCCAGAGAACATGGCATCATTTCTGGATTGTTTTCACATGTGGCTTCTTCTTTGCATGATACAGCTTTAACTTAGATTTGTGGAAGTCTTCCTGAGCCCATGCAGTGATGTCGAGTAGAGGATCATGTCTGTTTTTAATGCAGTGCCGCCTGAGGGCCCAAAGATCACACGGATCCAGTTTTGACCGGCGGCCTTGTCCTTTGCCCACAGAGATTCCTCCTGATTCTCTGGAACGTTTGATGATATCATATACTGTAGATGGTGGGATTTTTAAAGTCTTCACAATTTTACGTTGAGGCACATATTTTTAAAATTGTTCCTCAAGTTTTAGATGCAGTTTGTCACAGATTGGTGAACCTCTGCCCAAAATTTGAGAGGCTCTGCCTTTTATACCCAGCGTTGTTACTGACCTGTTGCCAATTAACTTAATTAGTTTTCAAATGCTCCTCCATGTGATTTGGATTTGCAGCAGCTTTCCCAGCCTTTTGTTGCCACTTTTCCATCTTTTCTGAGATGCATTGCTGCTGTCAAATTCAAAATGAGCTAATGTTTTCCATGAAATGGAAAAATATAAATTTTAGTACATTTATGTGAATTCACTTATATAACTGTCAATCTGTGTGGTTTGGTGCATTTACTAACTGGCACCATGACCCCCTCTCAGTTGCTTCTAACGCAGTATCATCTAGAGAAAGTGTGTGAAAGAAAAAGGAGCAAAGCATCATCCCACCAGTTTTGGTTTACCACTTAGTAGAAAAGACAAAGACCTCAACATTGTACAATTTCTGCCTGCTGACCATTGTGAAATGAACTTGTATCCACATGCATGTATAATTATGCGAATGTCAAAATGATTATGCAAGATGTATCACAGGTGTATTATGCAGATTATTATTAAACAGATTTGTATTATTAATTTTACAAATCAGTACTACTGATTTTGAGCAGGTATAATGTTTAACATGTTCAGTTGGTCAATAACAATTTTGACACAATGTTTGGAAATATGCAAGTGTTAATAAGTTACTAAATACACAAATGTGAACCTTATGGCAAAAGGAAACGTTATGGATCAGTCTGAGACTTTTATTGTTCGAATATTGCCTATTAAAACTGGTCCTAACTGTCCATTTGTGACTGGTTTTATAATTAAAATATTCCATCAACGTTTAGTCAGTCGCTGTTACTCTGGACCAGACCTTTTAACACGGACTTTAAAAGAGAACTAAAGGAGACATGCTGCTTTCTTTTTTCTTCCTCCGTATTTATGTGCCTGTTTGTTTTAGACGCAGATTGAATTCATCACGGCTGTGTAGCGAGGCCATGGTTTACACAATGTGCCGAGATCACTGTCTGAGTAGCAAACCTGAGGATAAGAGAGCATTGTGTAACGGTTGCTGCAAAATGCCTGCAGTGAGAACAGCCGTCACATTGCGTAAAAGTACATGCATTGTAATTGTAATAATAATGGGCTTGAGCATTAACGAAAACAAAATGTTGAAGGCAAACCATTATAAGACGGCTCCAGTTTTAGTTATTTACTTTTACTTTACTTTTTACATTAACCCATGTGACACAAATCTCTTTTTCTTACATTTTAAGTCAGTGTTTGTTTGTGTGTGTGTCTTCTTGCATAGGTATACAAATATTAGTGCCGATATTTTTTATTTTGATCTGACCCCTTTTAATGACCCTCAGGAGTAAACTGTTATTGGATCTCGGAAAGCTGCACATGAAGATGCTACTCGGTGTCCTGCCAAAGGACACTTCTACGTGTGGCCACCAGTCCTTCAGTTCATGGACAACAGGGGTACCAACTATCACCACTACGCTATAACATGATATAATATCATGTCTGAGAAAGACTTTTAAAAGGTGTGTGTGTGTGTGTGTGTGTGTGTGTTTGCCTTTAACTGTATGTATGGCTTCCTAACAGCAGGAGGCTATAACCTGCACCATCCACACTCTGTAATCACTGATGTTTATGGCTGCATAAAACAACACACACACACACACAAACACATTTATAGATCCTGTCTCTTTCACTGTCTATGTTATTATTACTGTCTGGTTCGGGCCTCTTATCAGTGTTGTAACTGAAGGGGTTGACAGACACACACACCTGCACACCCTTTGCCTCTTTAACTCTCACTGCCACTTTTCCTTCACCTTCCCTTATCTGTCTTTTCCTCTCTCGGCTGTGCTATGTCCTTCTGGTGGCGGTAGAGCGACAGCATTGCACCGAGCCGTGTGCCAGTTCAGGAGATTGGCATTAAAGCCAGACATGAGCTCATCTGCCCAGCTGGGCAGACAGCCCATTACAATGCTCAGCAGGGCCCTACCGCAGGGGTGAAAAGAGCTCAATACCTGCTGATTATCTACTCTTTCTCTCTATCTGTGTCTCTGGCTCCCTCTCGTCCTCACTTACTGGCTTTTGCTTTCACTCTCTTCCTTCTTTTCTTCATCTCTCTTCACTTATCTTGTCTTTACTCCTGCTTCCACTTTCTGTCCTCTTCTCCGATCTTTTCCTCTTCTCTTGTCAATCCGCCTCAGGTTCCTGCTATCTCTTTCTTGATCTGTCTCATTCGATCTGTCCTTCCCTCATTCAGACTCGAACCGATGCACTGTCGGCCGGTCGTCTGTCATCCTCATTTCTCGCTCCCTTTTGTCTTTCCCAGTCTCCACCACACACACACTACTTTTCAGTGAGCGGTGTTGTTGCAGTGGTGCCTGCGGCAGAGAGAGAGAGGCAGGGAGGGGTGTTTTTTTTTGGGGGAGGGGGGAAATGACAGGGGTTGAAGTGAGGTGTGTGTGTGTGTGTGTGTATAGAAATGACGGGTGGGAGACCAGACAGCTGGTGCACCTGTGCGGACAGGATATGACACGGCACTAAAGCCAGTCAAGGGCAGGAAGCAGCATCTATGATGTGGCATCCCAGACGTTTTTATTGAATGCAACTCTCTGCTCTGTAATCTGCTGTCTGGAGTGGCCTTTCTGTTACTTAGTGCTCCACTGAAGACGCCAAGCTGCAGTCCACACCGAAGCAAACACTCTCTCTCACTCTCTCCCTCTCTCCGTCTCTCTCTCTCTCACTCTCTCCCTCTCTCTCTCTCTCTCTCTCTCTCTCTCTCTCTCTCTCTCCCCAGTTTTGTCAGCTGCTGAGATAGATTGCAGTTAATTCATGAATCCCATTCAGCCCCGGTATTAAGGCTGAGTCATTTCCATCTTTCGTTCTAACATTTGAAACGGCATTCAGTAATACTGTCTGCACCCAAAAGTCACAATGTATGCTGAGTTACTGGTCTGATGGAAAATGTTATGTTAGAGAAAAATCCATCACGGGTCACGTGCAAGTCCCATGATAGAGGCTGCACCCATATGAGGAATATCTTGGATAAATAGGCATTAGTGAATAGAAGCTGCTTTGCTGGAGTTTATACACTGACTGGAAGTGCACTATGTAGATTTACAGTGCAGGATTATTGCTTATTTCTTAGTATCTATATATTATAAAATTATGTAAGTCCAAAAATCCATGCTATAACTGCAGAAATTAATTTACTGCTAGAGTAATACAGAAGCCAGTATTTGGAAAAACTTCCCACAGATTTTGGAGCCTGGGATTTGCTTTAGTGAGGTGTATCAAGTCCAATTTGTGGTCAGACTTACAGATCATTCTACAGGTGTTTGTTCAATAGATTTGAGGTCAAGGCTCTGGGCAAGTTGATGAACATGCTTCACACCAAATTCTTACTTTGGTTTCTCTCCCACCTGTAGTTCAACATTTCAAAAAGCCAAATATTAAATAAAAACAAGACTTTGCTGAAGACTTTGCTGTTTATCTCATAATTGTGACATAGTAGTTACAAATTTGCCTTAATCACTTACAATTTAGATTGTTCATCCCCATTTTCAATTATGACAAAAATGCATTTTTTAAACTGGCTTTAATGGGCTTCAATTAAAAAGACCGTCTACCTCAAAACACATGGGTGGACAATGTAGGATGTGTCTTTATTTGATCAAGCTCCAAAAACTCTGGATCCCAAATTTTCCCCACTGCTCAATACTGCCTTGTATTAAAACATTTCTTCCTACCAAATGGTCACGTTTCAAATCCCACGTGTGTGATTTGTAATTTGGTGTTTTTTTAAAAAAAAGTCAAAGCCTAGTCAGACTCAAGACTATTGACTAAAATTTCATAAGATGCTTTATCATGAGGAATTTTCTAAACTAGGGTTAAAAGCCCAAGCAATGTATTTCATCCTTGGACCAGATGAACACAGAAGTACTGAACTTATATAGTGCTTTTCTAACTAATGGTATTCAAAGCATTTTACACTGCCTCTCATTCACCCAATTCACACTCACAATCACACACCAATAGAGGAGCAGCTGGCCAACGCTCACCCGGAGCAACTAAGTTGGAGTGTCTTGCTCAAGGACAGTTCGACATGTGACCGGAGGAGCTGGGGATCATACCAGCAACTGGGGGATTGGTGGGACGACTGCTTTACCTCCTGCGCCACAGTCGACCCAATCTGCCATCACTGTGATATACAACAAATTTGTCCTCACTGTGAATCTTGAATCCCGTTATGTCCTTAGCTTCCTAGTCTCCACAAGAACAGAGCGCATCCCATTGAAAGTAAGTCGTTGGATGGGATTCCTTTATTTTCCCTGAGTCCTCTTCCTTGTTCCCTCGTGGTTTTTGATTAAAGATGCAAAGCTTACACCCGTGCCTGGAAGATGTAATGGAGTAAGTAACAGACGCGTGAAGACCTGGAGCAGACACGAGAGATGCTCCAACATTTTGGGATGACGCATAAAACAGACCTTTTCCTAAATGAGTCACAAGATGGCGCTGTGAAGTAGCCTCTAATGCAGCACCACACAGGCTTAGGTGGAGAAGTGTGTCTGCTTTTAGAGCGGGGAGGGAAGGAGCTAACTTCCACTGAAGTTTCTTTTGCGGCTGTTTTCAGCATCATACAGATCAAATCCCTAATGATTTCATGGTTCCAGCATCCGTGGTAGAGCCAGAAAATTGTCAATGGAGTCGTGAGGCTAGGACCACTACTCACTTTTTGATGAGCAAAAGGATCTGTCTCTGTCTCAGGTGTACAGGTCAAAATATGTATTCCTAATATCCTTCCCTAATAAATCCTTCATGAGCACGAAATAAGAGAGAAACAGTGGCTTTTCCTAACTACTATTACTATTATGCATTTGTATCTTGTTTGCCTTTGGGTTCTCTCTTCCTGGATTATATTTTTTTTTAAATATGTGTAATTTAATGATATTTGCAACCCCATGGGTAACATCATACGGTGCTTCACTGTGTGAACCATATGCCACTTCTTTGTAAAATCTGTTTTATAGTTTAAATAATAATGAATTATTATCTATTCAGTCATCTATCTACTGCGTATGAGCTTGCAAGTAGTGCAAATATCAGCGGGAAACCTGTTATTAACTTTAGTCTTTAAATATACAGAACATCTGAGCACAAACACATTCAATGAGGCTGGGGTCATCAGTACCGTTGCTTGTGTACAGACACATGGTGGTGGTGTTTCTTTTCCCGTCTTGATTTAATTTTGAATTGAATGGTCACAAAAACAACAGTGGCAGTAACGCATACTTCTCAAAAAGAAGGAAAGCCCCATAAAAATGCCTTCCATATAGACACATGCACACGTGCTGTGCGTGATAAAGCTATCAACCTAAAGATGGAGACACACAGAGGCTGTGTGTGTGGTTGGAGGGGCTGTTAGACTAGAGTGCATTTGGTATTCAGCCGTGCCTAGTATTTATCTGTTGGCTGTCTAGTCTGGTCTGGCCTGTTAGTGGTGTCACCCTGTGTGCTCCCTGGGGGACTACATGGAAGCTCCAGGCACACGTCTGTGTGTGTGCGTATGTCTGTGAGTGTGCATGTTTAATGGCGGCGGTGATAGTAGGGTATTTGTAAGTGGATAGACATGGGCTGCAAAACGTGAGACTCGATGTGTGTCTAAGTCTGTCTGTGTATGAACATGTTGCTGGGTTGTGCATGTCTGTCTTGGGTGTGTTTATATACGTGTGTAGGTGTAAGGACATGATAGTGGCAGAAAAAAACTCCCATCAGCATGTTTGACACGACAGTAGCACCTAATTTTGCTGCTCAATAAAATTATGACAGCTATCAGGTGCTTGTAAATTGCATCAGGATCTATTTTTCGTTCACCCCAAGACGTATCGGATTGCTCATGGAGGAGTGTTAAATTCATTCAAGGATGGCAAGGAAAATATTTATGCAATATTGGATATAGAACGTGGCTAGTGACTAAGCACTTAATACATAACATCTGTTGGAGGTCTTTGGATTCCCTACTTAGTTGTTTCCTTCACAGTGATCCATTGTTGTTTCCAGAACAAAAACGGAAATTCCCTCCTATAGCAGGCATTTCCCAAACAATTTTCAGCATTGTGCGATTTCTGCAGGGATTCGAGAAAAAAGTTTATGATTTCCTGCAAAAACAATCATACATTCTGAACAAGAAAGGAGCAACTGTCTGCCTGAACCACCTGGACGCTTTTCAATGACCTCTGAAGTTCCTTAGGCCATAGTCTGGGAACCCACTTGGTCTAGAGTGGCATTTGGATCCTCTGTCAGATTTGAATGGCCTTGTTTATTTATAGACTGCTCACAGTCCTGCATTAGAGTGCATTTGTGAGTGTAGCAGGGTTGCACCATTAGACTTAGAGGGGAGGAGATTGGGGGGGGGGGCCTGCACATGTGGCCAGAACTACAAGACTGACAGAGGGGTCACCTCAAGGCTGGGGTGGTTCTAGGTGCTGGGCCCCTGTAACAGCACTGTATTTTAGGTTGGTCATTTTTGCTAAAAGCAGCTGCGGCAACTCCTGACAATATTTACATCAACTAATACATCTTTAAAAAATAATGTCATTAACTATGTAAAGTAATGTAATCATTAGTTTATAATTTATACCTGTATTCTGTCCAAAAAATAAAAATAAAATAAAATAAAAAATGACATAAGTAAAAGCTCCTAAAAATTCTTTATAAAAAGGTAAACTCAGAGGCTCCCAGTGGTGGTCCCAGTCTTGCCACCCCAGTGGAAATGGTTGGTCTGGAACCATCCCTCCCTTAAGGTTAGGCCCTTCTAAAAGCTGTCTCCACTGGCTGTGGCCTGCTGTAACAGAATAACACAGCAACCCTCCCCTCGCCTTCATTGTCAACCACAACCGTCTGCTACTTTTCTAAGTCAGGTCAGCACCAAGCCCACCCCCCTTAAAGCCTACCCATGCATACTCCCCCCCCCCCCAACCCAGACACACATATAAACATAACTCTCATCCCATCCCTTCTCCATGGCTGCCTTCAAGTCCTATTTGCACATCTCTGCTTCCTAGTTGTGAAGATGTATGTCAAGGCACATTCAAGTGCTTTTGGAGAGCAATTACTATATAACAATAATAAAGAAAACATTATTTTTCTCATTCAAAGACAGTAACTGTTTGGGACCTTTATTGTTTATGTGGCTTTCTTGCCAACTATAGCAGCATACACCAAAATGTTTAAAACTATAAATGTTTGCCTGTATGACCTATGTCATATCAAAATGTGTCGTAGTAAATCCAAACCTGAACTTATCCGATATTACAGTATTGGTATACACTGCCTGGCCAAAAAAAAAAGGCGATCCATGTGTGAAAGTCTCATGCTCTACAAACGACAGTTTGAATCGTGAGTATGATTAATATTTTCTACCCATCAGGGAAGTAAATCCTGGTCATTCAATAAATTCATATAGTCACCTTCTCATTGCATCAGCTAGGGTTGAATAACTTGTTGCCAGCTGAGACAGATTTAATCACTGCAGTTAATTATGCAATAGATGGCTGTTAGATGTTTGCATAGTGTAGCCCAGGTGGTGACTCTCTCTGTGGCCAGGCAGTGTATTTTTGGACGGTTCAGGTAAGAATTGTGATGTTTCTGTCTGCTCCTGAAGGCAGCACGTACAACCCCCCCCCCCCCCCCCCCTCTTGTCTGGCTTTTCTATGGAGCCCTCAGATTGGCCAGAGCGACCGCCTATCAGCGTGTGGGCGGGGCTTGGGGTTTATGTGTCTGCTGTACTCTGGCAGAGCGAAGGCAGCAGCTCTCAGCGGCAGAGGAAGGACCGGAAAAAAAAAAAAGAGAGAAAGCCCTCTATAATGCGCTAGTCACGGGCAATGGCTTGTCCTCCAAAACCTCCCTCTATCTCACTCCCCGGGCTGCTCCGCGAGAAAAAATGGCGTGAGAAAAATCGTGGAAGATAAGTCCGAAACTGACGGGAGTTACTCATAGCGGCGCACTCTGCTGCCGCTGCCTGGAAGTTTTTTTGTTTTCCCGTCGCGGGGCCCCGACCGTGGCGGCGGCGCTCTCCCCGGAGTGGTGTCCCGGTCTGCTCAGCCCCATGCAAAACCTAACGGCCCCTGGCGGTCCCGGCAACTCCGATGTTACCTGCTCCTGTAACTGCACCGCTTCCCAGCCACAGGGAATGGAAATATGTGAGTAACGTCACTTGCGTTTCTCTTGACCTTAAAAACCTACGGAGAGACTTTAGCGCTTAATCCGTTTTATGTGCTCTCTCAAGTGCAGCAACAGAAGGACAACAAATTAGAGTTTTAGTCTCCATCCGAGACGGTAAACCCGTGCTGCTGTTAACTCACTATTGGCCGTTAACTGCGTTGTAGTACGGTTCATAGGGTCTGTACAGTATGATAGTGTGTCTGATAGAAACTTTAGACTGACCTTAATGTCACTGTACTGCAGGTGTCATCTCTTGAGTTGTCTCTCCGGTACACGGCATATGTTTTCTAACGTTACCAGTTATGATATTTCATATGACCGCTAAGCTCCCACAGTGTTCCTGGACACGAGCTGACAGAGTATAATTTGACCTAATCGGACAGCACTGACAGGTTTAAAGTTTATCTCTGGGTATGTATTAGCCTACATATTTAACTGTAGTTCTTTCGAAGGAGGAAGGAGAAAAATAAAAAACCCTCTTATCTGACTTTCAATTTCCTGCTTTAGTTTTTCAAGACCTTTTCAACCACTGGGGTTGGTTTTATTTAAATACCTGGTTATTTTACCCCGTAAGCCTCCCTTGCCTGGGCATATGCTCTGAAGGATCACCACAGAGGGTTAAATAGTTTGCCTGTCACCATAGACAGGAAAAGCTGGAATGGTATGTTATGTCTGTCCGCCTTCTGAGCAGCCCAGAGAGAAACTATCATTATCAGCTCTGCCGCTCTAATGCGGCTGCCTGCTAGATCCATCGCAGATGTTCCACTTTATGACTGAAGCAGAGCCTTCAGAAGAAGGGCAGACTGACTAACCCATGCAGGCAGGCAGGCAGACG
Source organism: Channa argus (assembly GCF_033026475.1). Taxonomy (NCBI): domain Eukaryota; kingdom Metazoa; phylum Chordata; class Actinopteri; order Anabantiformes; family Channidae; genus Channa; species Channa argus. The sequence goes on from NC_090203.1 coordinate 23,161,561, forward strand.
GGTAGAAATGCAGAGGAAAGCCAGACAAGGTGGTGTGAGTCCAGTCTTGACAGGGAGCAGACAGTCAGACAGGCAGGTGGATTCATAACCAGGCAGCCAGACGAGTACTAACAGACATACAAACAGTGATGCAGACGGATGCACGCAAGAAGCCAGACAGGCGGACATATCGACAGACATGCAGACAAGTTACAGACTGATGGACAAAGTTACAATGATGTGTAATTTCCATTGGGGCTAAGGCCAATGCTGGGCAACATGAGGTGAACACAGGATATTAGATTTAGATTTGGCAGCAGAGTGTGGCTGCACTGACGCCACACTGTAACCAAGAAGTATATGCGTGCACGTTTGTCTGGCAGATGCACCGGTGTTCCACCATTTGTTTTTCAGGGGCATTGTTGTATTGCTCGCCAGGAAAAACACATTATCAGGCATGGACTGGTGCGTCCACGGACTCGGTGACACAGCAGACAGAGCGAGATGGAGAGAGAGAGAGAGAGAGAGAGAGGGGAGAATCTAATTAGATAATCCAGTAGAACTGCCTCAGATTTCTAAACGGAGCAGACAAGCAGTTCTGCAAAGGACTCATTGTGTGGTATATGTTGATTGATGCTTGCAGTGTGTTTAACTACAAAATAAACGGTGTGGTGTGTACGTTACGTACTTTGAGGAATCGCCGGCTTGGTTTTCAGTGCGTCTCTCCTCGTCTGAACATCTCAGTAGTTGGAGGGAGTTCACAAGGGGTTTGAAGTAGCTTCGTCCTACTGTAGTGGCCGTATGGTTTGAAAAGAGCTCTTGTTTGTCGGCTGTGTTGTCATGCAGACTCGGCAAGGCTGTATAATGTGGCTCATGCTTTGATGATTTCTCTGGCTGAAGAAGAGAGCTACAATCTGCCTATTTTTCTCTCTCTCTTTTTTTTATTTTTATTTTTTTTACAGAGGAGTGGGGAATCTCACTGATGTGTCTCCTCTTTATTCAGACAAGGAGGAAAATTGAAAGAGACTATGAACATAGAAAGATCACAGCGTGCACAGTGTGTCATGGCCGGGAACCCAACCTCAAGTCTACACACTGGGACCACATGTAGGATTTCAAAGGCAGAGCCCTTTAACAAGTTGTGTCTCTAGTCGTTGCTGTGGTTATTGTGCAGCGCAAAGAGCTTGTATTGTAGGTGTGGTATTTTAAAATCCTGAGATATTATAACATCCTGGGGCTTCTCACAGAGCTTGTTGTAGGTGTGTGTTGTGTAGCGGTGTGAGGTGTTGAGCAATACTCAACCACTGTTTTTCTTGTGATGTTTTCATGCCACTGTGATGGGACCTATTTATCAGATAAATCTGCTGTTGGAGGGAGGGTTTTTGTTTTGAAGGTGCAGTCACTGTAGGCAGGTCCTCTGTTTAAAAAAAAAAAAAAAAAATCCACTGTCAAGTTATTTTTTTCTACTATTTACTCTCCGTGTTATCACTCTTTTCTTTCTCATGCTAGTGGGGCAACGCTATAGGCCAACTGCAGTAGGTCTTTTCACTCTTTGCTTAATGCAAATACAGTAAACCTTTTTCATTCAGAAGATCTGATGTCTTCGTTTGTAAGGTGGACTTGTTCACCAGGTACTATTAGGGCAGAGCACAGAGTTAAAATGCATAAAAACTTTGTTTGGTTGGGGTTATTAGTTAAAACAGCTGGTTTTTCACCCGGTCTGGAAACAATAAAGCAGATTGTTCGCACTTAGTATACTTTATAGATATATAGATGTCTATTTACTCACATTTTTGATAATGTGTCCTTCATAATCCTGATTGTTTGATCAGATAGTCCCAGATTTTTAAATATTTGAAGATTTTTTAAATTTAGAGCACTATGTAAGCACCTTTTTATAGGACTTTTGTTTTCCATTTATCTGCAAATCATTTACTAGAATGCCTTCCTATGAAATATCAGCAAATATTGCCTGTGTATAACTTTTCTATACTCCAAGATGACATCTTCAAATGTCTTGTTTTGTCAGGCAAGCAGTCTTTTCTTTGTAATGCACCATAGAAAGTGAATATCTTTATTCAGTTCTCTATCATGTACAACAAAGCACAGCATCAATCCTCCGATTTCAGAGGATGAGACCATTTTTGTATAACAATTGAAAAATCCATTATTTGGTAATTAAAATAAGAGAATGTTTCTTTTGAATATTTTTGTATGAAAGTGTATTTTAATATTTTCAGAACACATAATGTATTGGCCTTACTGTTCAACCCCAGCTCTAAGAAATGAACCCTAGCTCTAAGAAATCAAGCCTGGCCCTAAGAAAAGAGTAAAACCTTTGTGTCTGTATCCTCTTAATGGTCTTACCAACGCACACTGAAGAAAAGCTGTAAGCACTTGCCTCTTGGGTGTGGGTACATGTGTCGGGGACTAGGGTGGCGGTCTGTGTCTCTGTGTATGTAACGGTTAGCCTGCAGCAGGGGCCAGCCAGCCAGACGGATGTAAACTGCCTGATTTGTAATCCCGTGTATGAGTGGTGTTAGTGTGTAGGTGGCAGCAGGGTCATCTGTCAACTACCTCAGGCCAAACATGCACACTGGCTACTTGTTGACTTTCCCTCAGACATTTACACAAAGGTGTACACACGGGCACGAGGAGACCCAGACACACACACACACACTTACAGACAGGCACTCTCAGGCTCAGCCAATATTTACCCTGCAGTCTCCAGCTAGACAACCAATCCAATCTCTCAATAAGCTGTTTGCTGGTTTTTGTTGTTGTTGTTGTTGTTGTTTGTTTTGTTTTTATGCCTTTTTTTAAATGTTTGTATGTGAGGGAGATTTTTGTTGTTTGTTTATAAGTTGTTTGTTTACTTTTTAGTTATTATTAATGAGATTTTCAAACTCAGTCTGAATACCAAAAGAGATTCCTTTCACAATCATTCCTCCTATAATTAATTTCACAAAGAATTTCTACACTTGGTTTGTGTCTGATTTACTCTGCTGCCTCCCCTGAGCTGGTTATAGCGGCGAATAGTGGTGTTTAACTAGTCCTGGTTGAGAAAGACACGCTTATTTTATGTAAGGAGGTAATGTCAGTAGGACCCCAATCCCTGTTTGTTACAGAGCTTACCGGCAGATACTGTGGGCTGCTCCATGAAGGTTCTGCAAATATTCTGCCATAATTCACACTGCAAAAAAGAAAATATAAGAGAAAATATAACTTTAAACTTTTTGATAACTTGATATGTAGCAGTGGGGGGGGTTTAGGCACATCCAAGAATTACATAATTGTAACAAGTGTGAGGAACTAGAGTGCCCCCACCCCCTTTTTTTTCTCCAAGCTCTGCATTGCACAAGCACACCTCCTTGGCTGTGGAATGGCTAATTAGTTGGAAGGATCCCCAACCTAACCACTTCCTTCTTGGCCTCCCTCCAACACAAACAGATAATAAAAATTAAAGTGTTTCTAAAGGCCAAAAACAACATATAAGTTTAATATAGCACACACGCTTCACAATCTCTACGGAGCAAAAGTTTTGACCGAGAATTTATGTTTGCATTCTTGCATGTAACGTGACGATTACAGTATTGAAAAGCACAATCATGAACGACAGCACGGCTAACTTGAGTATGAACACACTGATGGCTCGTCTGCAATCCTTTGTAGCAAGCATGTTGCAGCCCTTACTCTTTAACTTCCCAGTTTTGCATCCTTGGGTTTAAGGATGTTAGTACAGTATTGTACTTTTGCTCCAATATTCTTTTAGTGCAAATAGTCTTTAAAATGTGAAGAGTTGGTGTCAAAGGCTTCTGTTTCCCAAGCTCATTCAGCATCTTGGCAGCACTCAATTGTGGACTCAATGTGTCTTTATTTCCATGTTAGTAAGTCTCGCACTAGTGTCCAGTATGTTGAACTATTCCTGTTACGACACCAGAGCTACGATATGTCACTGTTTTTTAGTTCTGACTTCCTCAGTTTTTTTTCCCTTAAATTAGTTTGTCCAACATTCTTTTTCCCAGAATTATTATCTTGCAGCCACACAACCCAGTGTTTTTGGATTCAAGCTGACAAACCCTTGAAGCTACAAACACTGTGCAAAGTGCAGCCTGGAGCAGCTCTGCACACTTTAGCTGAGCAGGTCAAGTTGAGGCAGCAATTTCAAAATTCCAAAGCAGCAGAGAGGTCAACCTTCATGCCCTTCCACTTAGTCCTGCAGCACCTTTACTACGCACTGCTCCAGCCACAGCAGCATTTACAATCCCATCGCTGGCTGCTGGGACTCCCTTTTGTGTCTAGATTCTGCACCCCCAACTTCACGCACGCACACACCCACACACCCTAGACCCCCTCCTTTCTCAAAATACCCTTGAGACCCGGGCAGATTTGTAGTTCTAGTATGTCTAAAGACAAGCCATAAGTCATGTGTGAGTGTGAGTGAGAGAGAGAGACAGAGAGAGAGAGAGAGATGGCGAATGGTGGGGGTGGTTAGTTGTCTACTGTCTCGGTCAACATTTATTTGCACACAGTTTGACTGTCTGAGATGCTAAAGAGCTCCAGTGAATGAATCACCCCTGCTGTCTGCTGCACGTCTCATGACTCCAAGACTGTGGATACGAACGGGACATTACGGTCAATCAAGACGCTCTGCTCCAGACACGAGTTGGCAGACAGTACACAAGCACACTATGCCTGTTTTTTGCCTTGTAGCCAATTTTCCCCAATCATTCAGTCATATAAAATGGTTGGCATGTTTATTAGCCTTTGTGAACCCTGTCTCACTGCGTGTCTTGTCTCCTTAAATGAAACAAAGCAGTGATTATTCTTTGAGCTGCTGTTTCAAATTGTATGAAACAAAATGGTAAAAAAAAAAAAAATTGAACAAACATTGTCAGAGTTTGTGTAGTCCAGTTGTTTGGTGCAAGAACACCCAGACGGTGGAATAACCAAATACGCTTTTACACTGGTGGCAGTGGTGTGGTGGCAGCTTAGGTGGCCACAGACGATCACTTCACCATTCTCACACTGTTTATTATTTTTAGCATTTTATCCTGAAGCTAGGTTGTCCCCTACGCAAGCAAGTGAAAACACCTTGAGGAGGCTACCGGGCATTTCGGATTATGGGAGTACTACAACAGTAGTACATTTAATACTAAATGTTAAATAAATTTGCTCAATAAGAGTGTGATATTGCAATTATGTTATGGTTTTTGCAACATTATCTGATCAATTATCTGAGATAAATGCATCTGTAGTAGTTGATGCAGAGAGCAGCATTAAGAAGTAACTCTTTAGGTATCAACAACAATTAAAAGTATGTTCACATCAGAATGATTAGGCTTGTTGGCTCATGACGGTAAGATTAAGTGATAAAACTTTGTTTTCTTTTATAATGTCTGTGGATGTTTGCAAGAAGGCAGTGATCATGTGTGGAAGAAGTGAACAATCTTCTCCTGGGATGCAGTTGCTGCTGGTCTGCATAGTGATTGAAATGCACGATGCCTCAGCATTGCCCCTTATTGCCCACCACAGGCTGATTAGAATTGGAGCTGCAGCAAAACATATACAGCTGTACACATGCATAACATACAACTCAATTAAGATAATCAAGTAGATCCATTTGACACTCCATCAATCAAATGCAGGGAATCATGAAAGTTTTCAGCCTGCCCTTGTAGAAGATTACTGTAGAAAACTTTATACAGTAGAGATTTGTGTTGGACAGATGTGTAATGTGGAGCTATTTAAGACTGAGAGCAGGTGTTACATGGATTTTTTTTTTTTTCTTGTACGGATCCTGGGCTAATGGTTTTAGATTAGACCCACAGTTTTTTTAAGTAGACCAGTGAGGAAGACATTGCAGTAGTCAAACTGACCACAAATAAAAACACATGCAAGTTCTTCTTACTCAGGATACATTTTTATAATGATAAAGCTGTTTTTATATTGTTGTTATGGTTCTGGAATGTAAAATCTGAGTTGATGACACCCACCTAGAAGTGAAAGCTGATTTCTCAACTGTCATGTAAAAGGGAAAGCTGGTTTCCAAAATTACGGTAGGGGATTAGGAAAATCTGCTATTTCCCCAGGTAAAGATTTTTGTTGTAGTACACCAATTTCTTTGTATACTATGTGTAACCATGTTTCTAATCGGCTTTCTCTAAATGCGCATGTTCACAACAAAAGGCCGCAGACAGTAAACATGCACCTGACTGAAGGGCGGAATGATAGGAGAGATCGTTAATGGGATAATGCTGCGTTGTATTCAGAGAATTTAACTATCACAAAGTTCCTCATAGAAGTCTTAGAAATCACTTTCCCTAGCAGATTATTTTAAATGCAGCAAGTTTCCATAAAGGATTGGCTGCGTGTACACACCCCTCCCTTATTTTTTCTCTCCTCCTGCGCTGTCACACTGCTATGACACAAACACACACAAGTCGAGGCCAGGCTTTTTAAAAGAAGTCTAAAGTGGAGGACAAACCAGGTTGCTCTTCTGCTGCATGCATTAGTCTTACCCATTTTTTAAAAAGAGTTTCTTTCAAATGTTTTTGAGCAAGGCATTTACATGAGGAATACTACCTGAAACACTGGGCAGACCGTTATTGTTTGACAAATGCTCCCGCAGATGATATGAGCTGAGCTCCTAATGATGAAAAACTCCTCCGGGTGAGTTTTTCAGTTAGAAGCAGAGAAATATTTTATTACAGAGAAATCAGAGGGACGTTTGAAGGCATTAATGTACATTTACAGCCTACAATAAAGCCAAGTTGAAAATTGGTGAAGTCGCCCTCAACATTTTGTAGTGAGCAAACGTTTTCTGAGGGATCTATCTATCTATCTAAAGATAGAGACAGATATATTTTTCTTTACATTTTAACCCAGTTTAACCTTCCAGCCTGGAGTCAAGTACTATAGGATGTGTGTGGGAGTCAGAAAATGAAGCCTCTGGTTGCCTGCATCCTTTCCTCATCTCTCCTCATATCCTACCTTTCTGTTTCTCACTCCTCATTAGTGATTCAGAGGCCTGTCTGATTTTTGGTCCCTCTCTCTTTCAATCCAGACAACAAGTCAGACAGCGGTGTCTGATACCTACCCCCTTCCCTCCTCCTCCTCCTCTCCCCTCAGCAGCCACCAGCTGACCCCAATCAGGCACAGAGCCTGCTCTATTGTCTGGTTGGGGAGAGGGGACTCTCACTGGCACAAACACAAACACACACACGCGCACACAGACTCAGCCAGGGGGACAGAGGGAGGCAGTCTGGTCTGGTCTGCCTCGTCGATTCCCAACCCCCAACCTTAACACAGCATTCCTGTCCTCACCTCTTTTCCTCTCCCTCTCCTTTTCCCCTGCTCATTTTCTGTCTTTACTGCTATCATGCAAACTCATTGGAAATCCTGAATGTATCTAAATAGTCTTATGCAGTGTTTTGACATTGACAGTGTGTTGCTGGACACCATGTGGACACTACACGAGCTGTGACTGGCTGCTTTTATGCAGCATACTGGTTTCTAATAACAGTGGATAATGGATGATAATGGATTAGCAAGAATAATGGATTTATCAAATCTATAAACCGCATAAAATTAGGTAAAACTCAGCTCACATTACCACGTTTACATTACGAAATTGTACATTTGTGACAAAGAAGTATGTTCAAGTAAGCTTCACCTGATTTCTTTTTCTGCTGCAGGCTCCCTGTGCTGCTGTACATTTGGTCCAATACAATGGATAGCAGGACTACAGTGAGAGCAGGACTACTATGAATATGAAAACATTGATGTGTATGTGGTGCACTCATTTGTAGTAGAGCTAAAGCACAGTTCTCCCCAGAAAGCATGTTCCAAGACGTTGTTTATCGAGTGTCCTAAAACGGAACAAAGAGGCCTTTTTTGCTGTCATCATCCTTCCCGTTCATATTGGCCTTTGAGAGAGAGAGAGAGAGAGAGAGAGAGAGAGGGAGAGAAAGTGGCAAAATCTACAAATCCTCCTAAATATCTCATATGTGCAACTTGGAAACCAGGCAGTTTGTAATGCGATTTTTGCAGGGAACACATGTAGGAGCTGGGTTACACATCCAAAAATAATACAATATAGTCTTCGTTCCTTCCTTACTTTATAATATTTATCAGACACTTGTTTATTTTGATTAAAATCCACAAATACTGTCCTGCTGCTATAAATGTTACATTAATATGATTAGCCTAGAAACAAATCAGGGTGTTTGGGAAAGGAAAAGCTGAAGACATTTGTATCTTACAGTTTTTAGCTTAAGTTTAGACACATGAACAGCAGAGTGCGAACCTTCTACTGTATTTGTCTTAGCTCTTCTGAGAATGGTTTCTCATTCTGCTGGAAGCTAAAGTGGCTCTTGGCTAGTGTTGCTAATGATGATTAGGACTCCTGCTCCATGCAGCGTGAAGATCCTGTGTGTGTGAATTATTAATATAGGTCATAGTCACAGCATACGGCTTGGCTTAGCCCAGTGCCTTCCCAGTACTACTGCAATACACGACCCATGCTTTCCCCTGCTTACCCACAGCCTGCCCCATCTGTCCGCCAGATTAACCCAGCGGATCACCTACACTGAGGTCTGCACCCAGCCAGGCTTCATAAAAGGGCCCCAACTCGAATCGTCAACATCCACAGACGCGCCACCGTCTGATACAAGCTTTCAACTACTGCAATGTAAAACCCAACTCCCAAAAGTTTCCCAAATGTATTCAGTTGTTATTGTAATAACTATCACAGTTTCATTAAACATGTAGGCCACCAACATTTATGTAGCATCCTGGTCTGCTCCTTTACAGCAATTACATTTAATATAATCATTAAAACTTTATAGGTGCAATTGCTGCAGTGCATGTCTGCTAGTCTGGCTGAACGTCTAGTATCTGAAGGTGTGTGTGTGTGTGTGTGTGTGTGTGAGAGAGAGAGAGAGAGAGAGAGAGCCCTACACAGAGACAGACATGCCCTCTCAGCTGTTTTTGTCTGCAGGAGCATACAGAGAGACACAGACTGCAGCTCTTTGCAGAGTTTAATGGCTGTGAATCAGCCCCAGTCCAAAACTGTGCATCTCTGCTTTAAAAAAAAATGACACAGTGTAAACGCTCATTTTAAAAACACATTTCTTTAAAGCTGTTGAACGAAATGGAAACTCCTTGTGATCTTAATCTGACAAGAAAGAAAGACCACCATGAGCAGTGAACAGTACTAAAAAGATGAGTAATGACGTGTGTCTGCGTGTGTATTCCTAAGTTGTTTATATCTGTAGTTACACTTAGTATTTCATTGTCGCCAAAGGATTTTTTACCTCGTCAAGTCAGGAGCTTCTTTTCGTTCCGCAATGTTCGCCCTGAGCCGAACTCCCCAAGTGGTGCTTCTACAGAGAGGAGAGAGAGAGAGAGAAAAGGAAGTGGGCGGCGTGGGTGGTAAGAAGGAATACGAGCAATAAGGCAAGAAAAGAAATGATAAAAAGAAAGAAGAAGAAAAGAGACATAAGATGTCAAGTCTGTGTTGTTCTGTTACTCGCTTTCTGCCATTTTCTGCTTTCACCAGAATTGGATTTTGTAAGACCCATTTCCCAGATTTAGCCACCTCACCATTTTGGATTATCCATATAACAGTTGAAAAGGAACTACAGTATATCCACTGCAGTCTTGCCAGGGCACATGAAGCCAAAATTATATGCAGGAATAGACAGCACTACAAGCTAGTGAGGAAAATGTGTAGAAGATGTAACAACTATTGTAAATTGCATGAACCTCTGTATGGACCTCCTTAAAATACTTCCTGCTCCAGTGTTATTTAGTAATGATATATATATTGATGTACTTCAAGACATGGGGTATTTTTTTGTAGTTCTGTCCCTCCCTCAGCAAGCCGAAAACATCCCGGCCATCTCTGAAACAACACCACTATTACTAAGAGAATAGCTCCTCTCCTTCTCAGCCCCCACCCTCCCCATCTTCCTTCCTACTTCTTATTTTTCAACTGAAGCTTTTCTTTTTTAGTAGTTTCCTCTGTCGTCGACAGCTGTTGCTCAGCATTGCATCCAAGTTCAGCCTGCGGTCACGTTAACTGTTCCAGGGACTAAACAAAAGTTTAGTGATGGGACTCGGGGTTTTTTTGTTGTTGTTGTTGTTGTTTGTTTGTTTTTTCTGTAATACTTTACTCTTTTGCACTGCTACTGCTTTTCTGTCTCTTGCTGTTTTTATCTTTCCATAGGTCTGTCTTCCTTCCCTTCCTCTCTTTTCGGTTTCCATCACTTTCTTCTGCTTAATCCTGCCTGCCAGGCATTGCTTCATGGTTGTTAAGCATCTCAACCTGAAGGAGGGGAGGGAGGGAGTAGGCACTAGTCATGTGGCGAAACCTATTGAGTGACTTAAGTGTGGTTGGTTTGCTCCGTTGGCTCGGCACAATGAGACCCCATGTGGAAGATCTGTTTACGCACCTTCATCTGAGAGTGGGAGAGAGGGAGAGAGGATGCAAGGAGGTAAGGTAGGAGACAGGAAGGAGGTGAGATAAGAGAAGGATGCAGATATTTTGACAAAAAGACATGTATGAGGTGGGATACAGAGATGAGACTTAAGGAGACAGGAAAAGATGAGCAATAAATGATGAAAGATGAAGGGGAGATTTAAAATTGGACAGAAACAGATGGATAGTTACAGACTGAAGGAGAGTGAGGAGTGTGATAAAAAGAGTAGAGGAGACAGGCAATAATGGGAGAGACAGAGGAGAAACAGACTAAAATAGAGACCGAGACAGTACATCTCAGAGGAGAGACACTGAGTATGACAGTGACTCATAGCAGAATAAAATGCCACGCAAGCATATGCTGCTGTTGAGGAGCCATCTTTTATTTCACAGCCAAACACATTAAACTGAGTTTTTCTTTTCTTCTTTCTGATCCCCCCCAGTTAATTTCCAGCAGCACCAGACTGAGAATCAAACATAAGAATGTGGCAAAAGAATAATAGCTTGTATGGCACATATAAGTTGCAGATTGTATTTCCTGTTCATTGACTGAATAGCTTGAAGACCACAAGCAGCAGCAGCAGCAGCAACCGAGTTCACAAACATTAAATCACTTGTGTTAACATTAGTTCAAAGCCCTGCAGCAGGTGCGACTGTTGGCCTTTTCAATCACTACCTGGTATGAACTCAAAAAAAGCCGGGAAACAAACAGTGTTGTTTCATATTTTATACTTTAAGAACAGTGTAAAATTTATAATTTTGTGATAATTTTGAGTACAAAGTCCCAGGATGGACATCAAAAATAGCTCTGAAAAATGTCTTCCACAGTAAGTGTTATTATGATCAGTCTAACACTGGGCATAATAAGCATAATTATTAGAAACGTGGGTTGTAGAGAGAATCAAGTTATTACAATAACAAAACAATAAATAGTTTAAAGGTACAGTGTGTAACTGTGAATACCTGTTTAAGTCCAAATGAAAAGGACCATCTGAAATTGCCTTACCATTAAATTGAGTGATACTCACCAGTTCACTTACTTGCATACGACTTGCAAACATGTTGAATGTTTCCATCCTTAATAATGGTATGAATTATCTGTGTGTGTGTGTATATAACTATCATTATTGATATTGATCAATACGGAAAAATATCTTGTGATAATATTTTTGTCAGTATCACCCAGCCCTAGTCTTATCCCACCCCCCCCTGAGGTTCCTGTGTTCCACCCACAGTGTCCCCTGCTGTCTCTGTTTGGCAGATCTCAACAGCCACAGAGACTTTGCAGCACATATGCAGAATGCAGCCTACGTCTGGGAGGTGTCTGTTACCCCATACCGATGTTGAAAATCCATGTTAGGGTTGCATGATGAATCTGCCTCTCCTGCGGGGGTAAAAATGTGTGTGTGTGTGTGTGTGTGTGTGTGTGTGTGTGTGGTAGTTGGATGCAAGGAGGAATTACTTGTTGTATCAAATTAATATGTGCCAGGAAACACAGATAGACGGAGACAGACGAAAACCCACTCATTTCTTCCATCTCCTCTGCTCTCATCTCCTCTGTTTTGTTCTTTTTTCCGCCGCTCAGCTGTTTTATAGTTCAAACTCAGATGAGACACAAGGCACAATACTTTGTTTTTCTGCTTTTTAACATCTGTCTGCCTTTACCACTTCCTACTCTTCCTCTGCTGACTTCTTTCCTCTCATCTGTCCTTTCCCACTGCCCTCTTTGTTCCTGTCGCCTCTGTGTATTTCTTCAAACTAAGCAACTGTATATCCTGTTTTTCTGTCTCAGCCATTATGGCAGCTATGTGCTACTTCTCTTATTTATTTTCCTTGCTTGTTCTTTTCAGCCAAACCTCAGCATGGTTTTACCGTTTTCTGCCTTCAGCAGCAGTCAACCTGTGATGTTGACCTGTGCAAAATGAAGACAGCAGAATCATTTTCACAATCCCCCCTGCTATGTTGACAAAGATCTATGTGTCTGGATGTCTGACAGAGTTGCTTTGGCTGATAGGAGTCAGCAGGGGTGTGTGTGTGTGTGTGTGTGTGAGCTTAGGTGGTCATGTGCAGTCTACTTTGATGTTTTTTTGGACAGTCTTTTTAGTATTGTGATCATGATAATTTTAATCAAACATCATGCATTTATTTTGCATTTAACCCTTTTATTAAGTATTTTTCCATTTCCATTTTCTTTTACACATTAAATTAACATTAAAAGTACTGCCCAAGGGAAACTGTAATGTTTTTGTTTTTTCTCATGCACCTGTTGTACTTTGAGGTGCAGATATGTCGTCTGATAAGTCGTTTTTAGTGGGTTTAGAGTGTATTTAATCTTTGAACACGTTGCATCAGCTTAATTTTGAAAAAACAACCGATTTTGTTACTCACTGTGCTATAATTAGCACTGCATGGATTCTTTGAAAAATGAAGTCTCTTTCACCAAAGACATACATTTCTTTTCACCGTAATCTGAATTTACCTTAAGATAACCAAATTATCTGTGACTACTCCCAAGCCCCTGGATCTAATATTTACCACGTTGTCTAATTTCCTACTGTCACCCGACTGACTGGATAAAACGCTACAAGAGATGCACCCACACACTCTGCCCAGTTTAAATTCTGGCACAATGGCCACACACACCTAAAGAGTCTCCATGTTGTTTTGCACTTTTGGCTCTTTTACTGTTGCACTGAAACTGCCTGACTGTAACAGGCTAGCAGGTGAATTATCTTTTCCATAGACTAAACCTGCTGCAGCCTGACAGAATGAACAACAGAATAGAAGAACGAACATGAAATCCGTCCCTATCACTGATCCCTGTCCTACTCTGTCTGCTGCTGATGGGGACTCTCTACTGACAGCTACAGGCTCCTGCCTGGTTTGGGACTATTACTGTTTCAGTATCCACCAGAACCTGTAGCACATGAGGTTGAACATTAAGTGCAGCACATCCAGACCCTAACCCTTAACCCCAACAAGCACTGATGTTGTCCGGTCGAGTTAGGGAGTAACTTTGACTTTACCTAAGCTGTGTGCTCCCTCTCTGCTGCAGACAAAAACACTAGGCAGAGCTCCGCCCTCGATCAGACTCAGAAGAAGCTGAGAAGAAGTTTTATTTTCTTATTCGCTAATCTCAGTGGTGTCTTAAAGAATTCAGATCCTGTGATTTCATAACACTTTAAATCTGCGCACTGCGATGTAAGTTCTTTATTGTCCTAGGGACCGAATCTTTGTGTACCATTAATTTCTAGCCCAACTTACAACTCTTTTGCACACATTTCGGACATCGACATATTATTATAATAGATTACAGCGATGCGTTTCTCCACCCCTACACGATAATCCTTTTACTCAATTGTTTTTATAATTGTTAGAAGCCATAATCATAATTCAAGTGAAAATTTGATTAATTGCACAGCCTTACATTGCTTGTTTTCAATCAATCCACATGTATTTTGCATAAAGGAAAAGGCTAAAACAACAACCTGTCACTCTGACTTTCACACTGAGCCCTTGCCCACTGGTTCCTCACAAGTGTATGGTATTTTTCAAAATGTTAAACTCTGTTTTGTTTTTTTTTGTATTTGCTTAAATATTTTTATTAAATCATTGTCTTTAAACAAATAAATATGACAAAGTATGCAATATTCCCCAAACAAAAAAACAGGCCTCTATGGCTCATTAGTGGACTTAATGCTATCACTAGACACTGTCATCCTACTTCCTACTTGTGACACATCGACACACGTTATGTAAATTGACATATTTATGTAATCGATTACATTGATGCTTTGCCCCACCCCTGATTACATGTTCCGGGACCACCATATGGTGTTTATGAGGAAGGTGATGTCCCCACAACTTGAGTGAGCAAACAGGTTTTTTCACAATGTGAATAATCCAAAATGCCAGACTGAGCTCTTATATAAAACTATTGTTAGACATTTCATCCTCCTACAAAGGAAGGAAACAAATTCAAAGTGCTTGTTCGACCTGTTTAGGTTTTGTTTTTCATCCTGTTACTTCATACTGGGAGTTGACCACTGTCATTAGTTTTTTACCTTTTTATCTGGCATCATGTCTCAAACTGTACAGTATGTAATTGCACTTGCTGTGTCCCTGTTGTCTCCTAAGCTCTTTTATCAGGCAATGACACATGCATCCACATACAGACTGTGAGCAAACCAGGTTAACACCCGACATATCCACACTCCCTTTAAGCCTGACCTTTGTCTGACCCCCCACCCCCCCAAGTCTGGTTCAGTCACTTAGAGTAGTCAGTGGAGGGGGTGGGAGTGGGGGATTGTCTAGACACTATCCTGTCTGTCTGGCTCTGATGTCCACATACACCTGAGACAGTGCAGGCCGTGTGTGTGTGTGTGTGTGTGTGTGTGTGTGGTGACATGTTGCGCTGGCCAACTGAATGAATACTTTAACATTGTTACGTTGTTCTTCACTCCTGTTAATGATAGTAAAGTACGCTATGTTGGTATGGTATGTTATCACAAAGCTCTATATTTTACAAATCTTTGTTCATATATTTTTCTTGATGGTGATATGGTTAAGTCAGTCTTTTTGAGTATTGGGCAAATTGGCAGTGAAGGTGTGCTGGGGCTGAATACTTATTCGTTTGATATTGATGTCACAATTCAAATAAATGCAACTTTCAAATCACAAATAATTTGAAAAACAGTGGCTGACATTGGAATAGCTCCCTGTCACCTGTATGAAAATAACAATTCTCTAAATAACATTAATATAGATGATTTACACCCTCCAGAATTTCGAGGACATTTTGACCCTTCAGATAGCTGTTTAATAGACTTAATATCCCACAGGTAGCTTAACACATACACAAACAGGCCCATCTCCTCAAGGTTAAATGGCACTAAACTAGTTCATTTATTTCCACGGAGAAACCAACTGCATTGAGGCCTGATTCTCTCTCTCCCACACACACACACACACTAGTTGAGACTTTTGCTGCCAGGCTGATAGCAGCCGTCTAGACATGCACATCTCCCAAGGGAGTTAGAGGAGTCTGTACATACCTCATTTTCTCTCTCTCGTCTCTCCTAACTCCTGTCCCTTCATTACTGAAGACTCTGTCCTTCCCTCGGACTGTGCCAGTCTTTGATTCCTCTTTCTTCTTGTTTCCAGCGATCTTGGTGTGCGCGTGTGAGCTTGCTAGGTTGCTACCATGGCACCCCAGCAGCTTTGAGCCTTGCTGATCGCGGCACCATGCCCAGGGGTTACCATAGCAATGTCAGTGGCAGCAGTGTAGGTCTGTGTACAGTATGTTATGTTTGTGTGTGCATGTGTGTGCTGAGCAGCCGGTTGTGAACTCAGTGTCTAGCTGGGCTATAGAGATGACTGTGCAGCAGGAGGATGAGCAAATGAAAGTAAAAAGCATGATTTCTCTCAATTTCCTTGAAATATGTTTATAGTTCTAGACTAGAGAGGAAAATACACAGGTAGATGGGCTGTACTTTGGGACCAACAGTGACACAGCCCTTGCAACATTTCCACAGTGAGTCATGGAGGAGATGCCTGCAGTTGTGATTGCCAGGTGTGACTGAGAATGTAATTTTTTTCCCCCTCTCTCTTCATGACTAAGATGTAACTCTGCAGTGCAACAGGAAACAGGAAATGGCTGCTGAGGTAATAAGCCAGCTGGGGGGTTTATTGAGCTTGATTTTGTGCTTGGTAAAATTATAATTAAAGCAAAATCAGCGCACTGGCTATTTCCACATTGACACTTTTTAGACAAACAAGCAAATTGTGGAAACGTTAAGTTTTATTAAGCAGTAACAATGTGCTGAGTGTGTTCAGTCTCTATAGATAGCCATGAGCCTGATTTTCATTTCAGGGCCAAACTGGGAAAGCTTGTGTGCCCCCATTATTCACAGAACGTTTTATGTCGAAAAAGTGTCTCTGGGCAACAGCCAACAGCATTTTCCCCTCCCCAGCTGTGCAGTGCCGGTCCAAGCCCGGTAGAAATTAGGGAGGGTTGCGTCAGGAAGGGCATCCGGCGTAAAAACTGTGCCAAATCAACATGTGGACAGTGATCCAGTGTGGTGACCCCTGATCTCACGGAATAAGCTGGAAGGACAAAAAAATGTAAAATAAAAGTCTGGCTTTATTTAACTAGGTATGCACAAACACTAAAGGGACTGATTCTCAATTATGTTTTGCTGCATAAAATAATTACATAATGATAGTATTGCATATTGCATAATAATAAAGGTAGAGCAGTTGTCCACCAATCTCACAGTTGTTGGTTCAATCCCCGGCCCCCCCGGTCACATGTCGAAGTGTCCTTGAGCAAGACACTGAGCCCCAACTTAGTTGCTCCCGGTGAGTGTTGGCCAGCTGCATAGCAGCTCCCCCACTGGTGTGTGAGTGTGTGTGAGTGTGAGTGTAATGGGTGAATAAGAAGCAGTGTAAAGTGCTTTGAGGCCAATAGTTAGAAAAGCGCTTTATAAGTGCAGAGCATTTACCATTTACCATTTAATATATACATATGGGAGGGAATATTATTCCACCCTTTTTATTACAGCTAAATAAAGTGACACTTTAGTGACACACAGGAAAATAATTTGCTTATTTATTTATTTATTTATTTATTGTTATAGATATCCTTACTTAGCAGACACACCCTTACCTGCCGCACCAACAAATGCAGAGACACCTGCAGGCAGTGCCTAAAATAAAGTACTTCATAGGTTTAGCTCTAGTTTTAATTGTATGTATGAACCAATATTACTTCTATCCTTATTCTTACTTTACCCTAAATTATATCTATCTGTAAGTTTTCAACACTGAAATCTCTTTCCAGGAGTTTCTTAGCTAATTCATAGAATATCTTACCGGAATTTTTCAGTGGGACTATTTCTTTAGGGAGAAGAAGTGCACTGAACTTCAATGTGTGTATAGTTAAATAGTCATGACTCATCATTGAAAATGTCACATTTCACATGAACGTGTCCTCAGAGTGCATTGTACTCTAATAGTGTATGCTGTTCTGCGTGATTGCTTTTTTTTCACTGGCAGGTCAGCTGAACTGTCTGACCTCCTGTTGGCCCCTCTATCACACACACAAAGGTCAAAGGGCCATCTGTGTGTGTGTGTCTGTGTTGTTTATGCTTTCTTTTACAGTTTTTACGTTTGAACGGCTGCTGTTTGTGTCTTACAGATAGCTATAAATCCTCAGTACTAACCAGTATGTGTCTGTAGTATCAAACAGTGATCAGTTAACAGTTAATTCATAATAAAATAGTCAACAGAGGATTTTGATGATTGTTTCAGTTGTGTACCAAGCCAAAAAATAAATGCTTCCTGTTTAGGAAGCATTTTAAAGACTTGTTGCTTTTGTTGATCATGCTTTAATTGTGAAAGTAAATGCCTTTTTGTAAGTTTAGCATAGTCCCTTGTAATGTCCTCTCCTCCTGTGGGGCCACTTCTTTAAAATATAGACTAACCTTTTGAGAGAAATGAGCCTAATGGTACAAAAGAAAGCCACCTCATCACAAAGTGGCCAAATCTATTTTTATCCATCTAGTCAAATAAGAAACAGTCCTTCCCTCAGCCTGCTGAAGGAACAAAGTTGCTGCAGATGCAGGCCTGATATTGTTTTGACAAGTGGATTACTGTTGTAATAACATCAGACTGGTTCTGCTAATGCAGGCTGCCAGCTGTGCAAGAAGCTGTGCAAGGCTGTACACGGTTTTCTGAAGCATCTGAACTATGGATGGATTCTGGGGTTCAGGCTGGATAGACCTTCCATCTTTCCCTAAAACTTGTCTCATATTTAATTTCTAATCCCTTTTTCTCCCCACACTTCCATCGTCCCTTTCTCAACTCCTCCTTTTCCTTCCTTCTTGATTTGACAGGAGGCTGCTAACTACAGGACATTGTACTTTTAGTTAGCTTCAACTGTAAAAACATCCCGCTCCTTTCCTTCAGAAGCCAGCTTTGAGTTAGGGATCTGTTTTTTTTTTTTGTGGTTTTTATAACCACACACTTGCAGAGTATGTGAAATTTCGCCCCAGCCGCCTCTCTGCCTTGCGCTAGTAGTGGCTGGAGAGATCTTCAGCTTGGTAACAGAACCAGTTTTCTATCCACTTTTCCGGTTTTGAGATGAGATTGTCAGACATTAGTTGAGGTTAGTATTGTGATACTGAAACGGCAGGCTGAGACAAACTATACTGTATCATGAAAATCAGAGCAGGTGAATTGTGAACATGTCTAACTGCACTGACATTAGAGTTGCAGATGTGTTGTGTTTCTTAGAAGAACAGAGTACAGTGAACTTAGTCTGAAGATTAAAATCTTTTAATCTTTTCTTTAACTTTTTTTTTTTATCAGAGTCTAACATTAGCAACCAATGATGTTATAACTAAGTGAAATACTTTGTCCTAAACAGGAAGGAAATGTCATAATTTGCAGGTTCATTTACTGTCGATTACTACCAACAAGGGCTGCTCAATTATGGCAAAAAGCAAAATGATTTTTTTATTATTATTATTATTAGTAGTAGTAGTAGTATCCCAATATTGTGATCACAATTATTCAACTCACTTGAACTTTTTTAGTAAGTGTTCTTACAGTGGATTTTCTTGAGCTTTAAATTAATATAATTAAACATAAAACCAAACATCACTCTTTTAAAATCATACCATAGTAATTTTACTGTGCTTGCTGTTTTTGTAGTGAGAGCAAAAGCATATATTTCCACTCATCTTTAAGGACTTTGTGCCACCTTCAATTTTTTTTTACATCACCAGTTTGTGTCCCTCACTGTGCTACGGTGTTGGAGTGAGTCTAGAGTAGATTTTGATTTTTCATAGATATACATTTCCAGTTACTGTAATCTGAACTCAGGTTAAGATAACAAGTTACCTCTGACAATTCTACAGCCTCAAGATCTTATGTTTCCTGTATACTGCTCCGTCACCCAACTGACACACTAAAAGAAGCACCCACACATTTCTGTCAAGATGGCCACGCTGCACCTTTTGTACGTAGACAATTTTGTCAAAGATTTAACATGAAGCACTTTGTGCTCTGGTTACAAACGTCTTTGGGTCTAACCTCAGACCGGAGTCTGCTATTCACCACTAACCTAATGAATCGCCATTTTAATTCTTGTTGGTTTGCTGTTTCGACTCTTCTCACGTGGTAATAAAATTGCCTGACTGTGTGACAGCATTCTAACACGCTGGCTAGTAGATGAACTATTATGTTGTGTAGAATCTGGGGAATTATACATGTCATAGCCCTTCTCACAATTTGTGGTTATGGTGAGGGGTAAAAACGCACCACTGTAGAGGAAATGAGCTCGTGTATAACAAGACAAAGCAGTTCATTATAGTAAAACAGAACGGGGCACAGAATTGTCTTGAAAAGATTTGTTTTGTTTATAATCATTGGAAGCCATCATCATAATTGAAGTCAAAATTTGGCTAATCATACAGCGTATTGTCCAGTGTTTATTCAGTGCAAATATGTGTGCTCCAGACTAAACATTTGTAGAAGTTAGTGGAAACAATCTTTAAGTGTGACTTGTTCAGACTCTGTAGGTCTCGGTTACTAGTCATGTATCTCTGCCTTTAGGTCAACACTAAAAGGCACTTTTTTCCCCCACTACAATGGCACCCATACAGAAAATGATACACCCTGCAGCTCACCCCATTAGTCACTTGTGGGAGCACTTTACAGGGCACTATCACATTTTCTTCCACTGAAAGTGCCCCCATGAGGGCACTTCATTCCAGATTGTCACGTATTGACGCCCATTATAGGGCACTTCAGTCTGATTTACCTAGAAATAAGACAACCACTACCAAACTTTAGTAGGTTTTGTTCTTTGTGTAGGCAGTGCCATGTCTACTGTTAAGATCCCATAGAGGCCAGTGTTTTGTTTTGGTTTTTTTTCCCTTTTTGACACTGAGACAGCTCTAACAGTCATTTTCAAGTGTATGGTGTGAGAAATATGGTAGGCCACCACAGATAGTGTTGATCTAAATGTGGCTTATTGTTTTTTGCTGCTTGCAACCCTTAATTTTTTTAGTTCATTGTTGTCATTGTTTTGAATATTCAATTCAGTTAAATGTTATCTTTACACAATAATATCATCTCATATGATATTATACAATGAAGTCAAGACTTTACAGAGTTCTAGGGAAAACCAACAAATCTCTCTCTTGAGTAATCACTGAGTCTACAATGGAGAGGAAAAACTTCCTTTAAGTGGCAAAACCTCTGACAGAATCAGGATCAGGGTGGGCGGCCATCTGCCCCAGTAGATGGGGTCACTGAAAAGAGAAAAGAAAAGAGCAAAAGCATAACACTGAGCAAGATGCACTAGTAGCTTCACAGTGAAAACGCACATCTCCAAAACCCGGCATACCTGCAGAAAGGTACAAAGGGAGAAGCACAACTACAGGAGAAAAGAAGAAACAAAGTTAATGTCAACGCTGCTTTGATGGTTTCACTCGCTTAGTTTTCGTTTTTGAGAATTCTTCTGACATGTGGTCTGTGCTAGTTAGCCTTTTCCTCTTACCTCACCCCTCCCCAGTGCTGCTGTGGTGGAACAGAGGCACGTTTGGGTGGGTTTATTTTTTAACTCAGGCTCAACACTAACCCAACCCAAGTCGTGGAGGATTACCGATGCAGTAACGACTGGGACAGCCTGGGTTTAAGTCGATTTGCATGGTCTTATTCACTAATGTTTTGTGTTTCTTGCTCATCTTTTTTTTTTTTTTTTCCTTTATGATTACATAACTACATTAGTCAAAAGTGCCAAGGTGGCTTATGGGCAATAAAATCCCGAAAGTTTAGTGGAAATGTCCCATATAATCCAGACATTATAGCTCAGATAGCTGAGGGTTTATTGCTGAGCTGCACTACACACAAGAATGGACTCACAGACACTAACACAGAAAGAGAGAGAGAGAGTCCAGCAGTGAGTAAGAGTGTGAGTCAGGGGTCAAACTGGCTGCCAAGACCAGATGAGTTCAATACTGCTGCCCAGAAGAAACTGACAACACAACATGTTGAAAGGAGGGATAGATCTAAGATAAGAAAAAGAATAGCAGGGAAAAGAAAGATGGTGGGTGAGTTAGGAATGTAACGGGGGGATCTGGGATCATCCCAGATCTGTCCGTTTGCCTCACACTTCTGTTTGTTGGGGACAGAAACACTGTCGTCTTTCAGTGTCTCCACAAAGAAACCACTGTACGCTGAGGCTGACACCACAGTCCCGACTCTTATCTTCTGTCCGATTTGAACCTTTTTAGTCTGTATCCAAAGACACACACATTCTCACATGTGTAAACCATCCTTACACTGTATGACATGCTGACTTGCAGTTTGACCTATGCTACCCCCTGGTGGTGAACACACTTTAGAGCAGAGCTCATTCAAGTGCCCCTTTAAAAAGTCCTAAAGATTTTCTGTCTTAAAACACCCCTTACAGGAACCACTGTATTATGAATATTGTATTGAATTAAGTTTTATTTTTTTCTATGTCAGTGCTTTAAGGTGTGAAGTCTGAAATGGAGGGTAAACACATTTTCTACTGAAGATGTTTGTTTTACAAACACAGTTTTCATAGTTTTCATTTTGTGCTGAGGCCATTATGCGATTGACAAAAAATATTTATTAGTGCAGATTTTTGTCCTGTTTCAGTGTTGACTTCTCAATAGGTAGAGCAGCAGATGCGATGCAGAAGTTCCACTACCCACCAGGTGTGTTCCTGAGCAAGACACTTAGTGCTAGCTCCCCGGGCGCAGCCCCGTGGCTGCCCACTGCTCCCCCCAGGGGGGTGGGTTAAATGCAGAGAAAGAATTTTATTGTAACGTGTGTGGAATATGTATATGTGCTCAATGACAGTAAAGATTGTTGTTGTTCTTCTTCCAACCCACAATGAGGCTTTCCGTTCAGGTTCGCAGCAAATTTTCTTGGAGCTGCAAATCTTAAATGTTTGATACTAAACGCCTTCTCTCCTTTTGTGTCTGTGCAGCTGAACTGGAGTTTGTTCAGATCATCATCATCATTGTGGTCATGACAGTGATGGTGGTTGTGATCATCTGCCTGCTCAACCACTACAAGCTCTCCACCTGGTCTTTCATAACAAGGCAGAGCCAGGCTCGTAGGCACGACCATGCCCTGCAGCAGGTCAGTAATAAACTCTGTGTATGTGTGTGTGTGTGTGTGTGTGCGTGCATGTTGAGGTGCAGCATCCATCCAAAAACATTTTGCTCTAAACTGATGAGTGAGTGGGAGAAAAACTGTACGTCTGCCTGTTCATCTGTTCACACTGAATGTCTCTGCGTAGTCATTATGAGAGTACACTCTTTATTTTTCAGGCAGGACAAACATTCACTCCCAGTAAAGCTGCACTGAGCTAAATGAATTTTTTGATCATATTCAGTTTGTGTCCCAGTTATGCTGAGGTGACAGCTTTCCTTCAGTCTGTTAGGTGAACTTGCTGAATTGTTTTCTTTAGAGCCAGACTCTGTCAGACCTTGATGTTTAATTCACCACAGCTCCGTCTAGACAGCAGCGGCTCCGCCCCCATACTGGCATGTCAACACCCTGGGACAAATGTACACACACAGACACACATTGCAAGATTGCAGCCACTGGAATAGCTCAGGTACAGGATGCAAAAATGATTGGATTATTGGTACATGGTACATAATATATTCAACACAATAAACCAGTGTCTTGATTGTCACATGGCAAATTCTTTAAATTCAGTCCCCTTTTCATCTCTCCGCTCTGTTCTGCCCTATCAAAGGACAAATTATGCAAACAGAACCAGACACAAAGCAAAAAAAAAATGTTATAAATGCAACATCAGAAGGCAACAAGCTTGACAAAGCCTTGTAGCAGAGTGCAATTTGGAAGAATAGCCAGCAGCCTTTGCTCCTAATAGACGCATAAATAACAAGCATTTATGCATGTTTGTCGAGCTCTTCGGGTTGTTTTTTCATTACAAAATATTGACTGTGCCATCATAATTGATCCTCAAGTCAAATGTAGACGAAAGAACACTGCAGTTATTTGATAGTTGTGTGTTCTCTGTTGCAGCTTTTATCCTATTTTTTAAGACGAGAGCTTTTTGTTGTCCTCACTCTGAGACTGGGCAAGATTCTGGGTTTGGAGCCATGAAGTGTTTCAGCATTCCTGGTTTATCTTTGTGTCTTCATTGACTTGTTATGTTTTTTTTTTCTGTCTTTTCTTTTTTTTGTTAAAGAAGAGTTTCTGTCATCAGTAAAGTATATAACAGTAAAGACTTGATTTCTAAAGCGTTATCAGAAGCCATCAAACAAACATGAGATAAACATGTTTCATAAGACTCATTGCAAAATAAAGATTTGATTACTTGACACATCAGTTAGTAAGATAGCTATTGTAATTAGTCCTGCAAAATTTGATAAAAGTCATAATGTGAAAATTGTGGACAATATTGCAATTTCCTAATTGAAAAACAAATCATGAGTGTATGTGTTTAGTTAGCAAGAAAACTGCACAGAATACAGATTAAAAATGTATTTAGCAACTTCAATATATAAGTTTGCATAAAACATATAACATGATACTTTTTTACTAAATTTCATTTATTACCAATTAATTTGAGTAGAAAGTTACTAAACCTTGCTCAGAAAGTCTGTAGATGTCACACACCCTAATTTGCATATTGATGATGTCATGACACAGCTAGTTAAATGAAATCAAACTCTAGCTATCTAGAGCTAATCATTAAGTATCATTTAGTGGATCCAGTTTTTGAGAAAATAAAGTTACAGCTAATCAAGTAATATTCACTTTTAACAAAGTTGATTAGTTGCTTCAGCTCATTCATGTCCTTTCTGACTGGTGACTGGTTACCTGATTGTGCTGCTGCCCACACGGAATAGTCAGTCAAGAGAACATTCACTGGAGAATGTTATTGGCTTTCTGTATTTAAAAAAAAACAAAACAACGTAGCTTTCACTGAAGTGACAACGCTGCTCCGTACACTGAAAAGTCATGTGACCACACACACAACATACTCCACTGCCTTAACAGAGGGCTGCATGGTGGTCTCTTTGTTTAGGGGCATAGATACTGGGCAAACTGCACACAGAAAAGATTTATTTATTTAAAGTGCAGCTTTTTGTAGTTGTATTATCGCACAGGCTGTCTTTAATGTCATTAGATTAATCGTGTAGCCCTAGTTATAATCCCACTAAAGTTCAGACATAAGCTTGTTAACCAGCTTTAGGCAGGCGTATAGGGATGTTGAAGCCACCAGGGAACATTTTCATAGGCTTTTCTCTCTCTTTTCTCTTCGTGTGTAGGATGGGTGTCTGTGGCCTTCAGACAGCGGCTCTCGACAAGGTGCTTCAGAGGTAAGACAAACACCACACTGACCCGTGATAAACTCAAAGCCAAGCCTACGTGTTGTAAAAGTTACTCCAAATTATGTAGCTCGAAACATTACTTCAAATGATAACTTGCAATTGATATTCTTGTGCAGTGTAAGATGAAGCTATAGGGCAACTATTTTTAAATGTTCTTGTCCATTAATCTATCGATAATTTTTTTGATTATTGTCCCACCTGTTATTCACTGGGTCACCTGCAGGACAAAGACATAATCACCTAAAGTATTTTGAAATTTCCCAACAGTCTATCCTGAACAAAACTCGACAATCTCTCTCTCTACATCTATATCTATCTATCCATCTATATATCTATCTAAATATATATGTTATCCAGGCAACCATGGGGGTGTCAATAAGCGTGATCTTTAATTCCTCCCCCAGCAGGACAGACTGGATTGTGTTAAAAGCACTGGCACATAATCCTTACAAACCCCCCCAGGTTTTTCCAGATAGGTGTAGATGCGGTGTAGCAGGTGGATGTGAGTGTCCTCCACCCCAGCTGAGGCTGATAAGCAAACTGGAGGGGGTATAGAGATGGTTTTACCAGGGGCCAGAGGAAATCCAGGCCACTCCAGACTGCTCTGCTAACCTTCTGTTTGAGCCTTAGTTCAAGCTTCCTCCTGTAAGCCTCCCTCCCCCCTTTGAACTTTACCGACGTCTCTGGACGTCTATCGCT
Organism: Channa argus; assembly: GCF_033026475.1. Classification (NCBI taxonomy): domain Eukaryota; kingdom Metazoa; phylum Chordata; class Actinopteri; order Anabantiformes; family Channidae; genus Channa; species Channa argus. The sequence goes on from NC_090203.1 coordinate 23,187,139, forward strand.
GCTTCGCTGTCACCTGACCTAAACGCTGCCTTTTTCTCATTCACGATTATGTCTTTGGTGACCTATGGCTTGTTATTTGGGAAGCAGCGGACAGTTTTTGTTGGTATAAAGATGGCAACACAGAAGTTCTTCTGAAGGGCCTGTAAACCAGTCAAAGCCCCCGCCAGTAACGTACAACTTAACTTGGTGGCTGAACGCTTCTCGGCTGTTATAGCCAACTAATGGTGTTTGTTCCCTGTGATGAAGCAACGACGTAGTCAATTAAATAACGGTTTCAGGGGTGTGTAGTTTGCAGTCACTCTGTAAATGGGAGCTGTGCCTATTTCACAACATTATAGATTCCACATACAGGCATCTTACTTCCTATTTATGAAGCGCAGACACACGTTACGTTGGTCTGTGTATTTACGTAATTGATTATGTACGCGTCCCCCAGCCCTAGTTTAATGATGGGGATTAAAATGAATGAATCCGATCACTTATAGACTTGCTCTCCTTCCTATGTTGTAAAACAAATCTGTTTCTTCCTAGCTCTAATGTTTCTGAATCTTTGTATCATCATTGTCCTTGTGTGTTTAGGACACAAAGATCCTGACATTTGCATTTGTCTTTATTGTAAATATTTGATCATCCACAAATGAAAGCTTGACACCGGCTCACACTGGCTAAGGTTTGCACTCCAATCCCTGTTTTGCATGGTTCTAAAGATTTCTGAAGACATAACCACAAACAAATGCCAGTACTGTACACTCATTGTGATTGTTCTGTTTGTTTAATGGCTTCAAGGCCAGACACACATTTCCAGAAAAGATGATATGTTAATTATTGGATATTTATTTATTTATTTATATAAAAATATATAAACAGGTGTAACAAGTACAAAGTAACTTTGGTTACCTTTGATGCCTGCAATACAATTCAAATAAGTTAAATTGCAGAAGTTGTTTAATACAAGTCGGAAAATCTGACAAGTAACAAGGGTAAATGTCAAAAAGTCAGTATATATTTTAGAAATAGGGATGTGACGAGGGTCAGCACTGTTAAAATACGCCTGTTCAACAACTTTAGAATAACTCATGTTTCTCAACATAACATGCAAAGAATATGGGGACTTGTGGTTCATATTATTAAAACATTTAGAAAATGGAGAAATCAATGTGTGCAGGGGTCAAGGCCAGAAACCTAAATAGCAGTGATACTGTTTCCTCTCAGGCAGAACTCCATTAAAAAAAAAGACATGATTCTGTAGTGTGAGTCACTGCATGGGCTGAGGAAGACCTCACTGAGCACACGTTTTCTACATTCACAAATGTTAGGGGTCACTGTTAGGTGATGCAAACTTAACCCTAAACCAAACGTAATATTAATACAAATGTTCCCTGATCATCATTAGTAACCAATGTTCAAGGAGTGTATTAAAAGAGTTGTATTAAAATTATGTTAGTTTGCACGCCTCTTAATGAATTAACAAAAAAATAAGTTATTTCAAGTGAAGGAAAACGTACTGGCTGAATGTGCATTAAATATTACGATGATGAAAGATGCTTTTACTCTTTTTACCTTTTGAAAATAAGGGGATGCACACTTTTGCACCCCAACTGTATGATACATGACAAAAGGGGCCCAAACTATTGAGCAGTTGAAATTCTGTATAAAGCAAGAATGGTGGAAAAATACTTGCTTTTAGAACTGAATTGCTCTCACTTACCTATCACATAGTGGTGTCATAAGAGATAATGCAAAATATTGGTAAACAGGACGCTGTCCTAACTTTGTTCAAATCAAATTCAAAATGAGCAGATATTGTTTTCGAAAAGCAGTCTGTGTTTCCCCTGCAATAGTAGAGGCCTGGCAGGCTGCTGTTCCAACATGACACCCCTCCACACCAACACAACAGGCAAATTTAATATACATAATATACACAATCTGGTTAAAAAAAAAAAAAAAATGAACAAATCAGAGAAATATCAAAATTTTTTCCATTAAGGTTCTTAAAGTTACAGTAAGTTTGTGATATATTTTCTTATGGAGCTCAAATTTCACTGTATTTGTCTCTTGTGTTTACACAAGACGTAACCTGTGTTGTTATAATAGTTTAACATAAAATAATCGATTGGTAAGTGATCATCCCAGAGTCTGTGTTGTGATAAAGTTTGAGTAAATGCAGGATTTCTCATGAAGGTGACCCAGAGAATAGAAGCAAGCATAGAACATCTGGCTGGAAACCCAGAGTAGCTAAAGAACCTCAAACAAAGCCTGAGTTCCAATTTGTTGGACTCATAGATTTAAAAAATGGAGGCTGTGTAAAAAAAAACTGCATTGCCAGTCTGGTAATGAGAGCCACTACATAGGACATGGTGCAGCCAATAAAACATGATCGAACCAAAGTAAACACAGGTACCAAGCCAGTTAAACTATGTCTGTGTAAAGTAAATCAATTAAAATGAAAAGGAGATGAGAAATCTGAGGGATGGCTAGAGAGGGAAAAGACGAAGGCAGGTGAAATGAGCCAGAAGATGATGTGCAGTAGGAAACAGTGTCAACTTTAAAGCACGCAGACACCTGCTGAAAAGAAAAAGGCCATGGAGACACAAACACAGAGGGACATGAAACCAGTGAACGTCAGTGGGTGACAGATGCAGTGATGGGGGCTGTGTTTGTGTGTGTGTCTGTGGCAGGGGGGTGGATGGATTTTGGTGCGTCATTAATCAGCAACACCTCCCCTGACACTGTCTAGACAGCCGTCTGAGAGCTGCCCTGCTCTGTTGCACTCTGTTCCCTCTATCAGCTATATACCTTCCTCTCCCCCCCCCCCCCCCCCCCTCTGTTTGTCTCTCTCTCTGCCTCTGTACTTTTTTCTCTTTGTCTCTTTCTTCCTGTCTTTCTCTGCAGCTTTCTTTTGCTCTCCTGGCTCGGTTTATCTTTTTTCCGTGGTTCTGTCTTCTCTGCCTCTCCTTATCTCAGTAGCCTTTTTCAGTTCCTCTCTCTTTCCGTCTCACTCTCGCTCTCTCTTCCACTCTCTCTTACCATTTTGATTGCCCTGACTTTTTTTAATTTTTTTTTTCCAGTCTGATGTTCTCTCTATCCAGTTTGCCTTGTCGGTGGGAGTTGACTATTAGAGCCACAGTCACTAATTGAAATGGGCTCCCTCTGATAATGACTCACCACAGTAGAAATGTGTTGAAATGAGCAGAAATTAAGAAATGGATCATGCAGTCGCCCTCTGACAAAAGCTGGAGTATGAACCAATGTGTTGAATGTTGTTTATCTGTAGCAGGCTCTTTGGATCTTTTCTCATTTACTGTAATTAAACTGTAATGTCTTTCATCGCTGAGGGGTGACACATTGCTGCCGCAACCGCAGCAGGATCATCATACAGACACGGTTTACATTGAACTCAGAAAATCCTCTTCAATACGTAGTGAACAACTTAATTTGCCTACTCAATATACACCACTGTATCTTGACTCATGAGGGCTGATTTTGCGATTGAGCTTAACTTGGTGGGCCTGAACCTGGGTGTCCGGACCATAGGTGTATCAATTCATTTAGGTCATTAGCCTCTCTCAAAGTCCAGGGAATCAGCTCCAAACAATGTCCGGACATGTGATTTATCACATGTAACACACAGCGAGTGGTTGACTGAGTTTAGAAGCGAAGGAACTCCACTTGATTCTCAGTGAAGAGTCAGCACCTACAGGAGGCTCGTGATGTGAAATGGTGTTTTGTTTAAAGCCGATTGAAGCTGTGCTTTAGAATAAAAAACTCCATGGCAGTCGCGTGATAGAAACATCCTCAGTCGCTCACTTTAAGTCCACCCAACAATTTGAAACAGAGCAGCCACGCTCTCTACCTGCACATGTGCACATAATCCATACTGTACGAAGGGGATCGCAAGATAAATGATGGAGTGATCTCTCGAGCTTCTCACTCCACATTTACATCGTCTCATGCATACCACTTGTAAAAATGCTGTAAATGATTATAAAATCCACAGAACATGTCTAGTAGATTGTTACACTTGTGGTTACTATGCCAAAATGGCCTTAAAAGGCCGCTGTGGTCTGGGGGTTTGGCACTTTTGCTTGAGCAGAAATGTTTCATACTTCTTAAAAATGTATTTTCAGCTTTTGTCCCTGCACCACAGGACCTGAAAGTTATGATAGTTCTTAAGAACAGCATTTTGAGGGACTTGTTAGACTCCTTCTTCAGAGTAGGTTCTCTTCCATTAAAACAGAAGCCATGACTTAAGTGTGTTTTGACTTATCAAGTACTGAATGTTGCGGCAAAGGAGAAGAGTTTACTTCTGTAAATTAGTCCCTGTGTCTTTTGCAAGGTGAGATTAGTTCTCCTAGGTGAGGTTGCAGTTATCTCAGCAGCCCACAGCAGACCTCCTGAGGACTCACTGGTCAGTGTCAGATCACTCCAAGCAGGAAAGAGCAGTTTTACATCATCAAGTTTTGTGGTAATTTTAGAAATTTGAATGAAAAAAATGATATCACATATGATGCTTCATTGTAGGACAATAGATAAAATGTAGGTCATTTGATGTTGTGCGCTATCGTCTACGTCAGATTTATTTTGTTAGTACGAGGCAGCTCTCTTCCACATGTTGATGATGCAGCAGTGTAGGGAGACAATGAAACGGAGGAGGTTGAAGGTGACGTGGAACAGTGTAATTAAGAAGAGAAGAAAGTGTAGAAGAGACCAAGCCAAACAAAGCATTAGAAACAACGTTGGAGCTGATTCTCCTCTTTTAAAACGTAGTATAAACCTTCATTTCTTCTTGTACTAGTTAACATTAGCTAGCAAGAGCTATAGCTGCCGAAAGGCTACCAGCAACTTTTAAACTGGGATGTTTTATTATGCATTGCTAAATGCACATTGTGGATCAATCCACCCACCTTAAATGTTACATCTTTTCCACAGGTATTCTACGCTCCCCAGGCGAGGGATCGCTTCACCACTCCCTCCTTTATGCACCGTGACCGTTTCAGCCGCTTCCAGCCCACCTACCCCTACCTGCAGCACCAGATTGACCTGCCACCCACCATATCACTGTCAGACGGTGAGGAGCCACCACCGTATCAAGGGCCCTGCACCCTACAGCTCCGTGACCCAGAGCAGCAAATGGAGCTTAATCGAGAGTCAGTGAGAGCGCCACCTAACCGGACCATCTACGACAGTGACTTGATCGATATGGGAGGAGGTGTATGTCTTGGAGGGGTGGGAGGAGGAGGAGCAGGGGGCATAGGAGGAGGCGGTCCAAGACCACCCAGCAGTAACTCTGGCATCAGCGCAGCCAACTCCAGCAGCCATGGGCGCATGGAGGGTCCCCCACCGGCATACAGCGAGGTGATGGGCCACTACCCTGGCTCGGCGTTCTTTCTACACCAGCACAGCAATAACCAGAGGGTAGGTGGGCCGGGAGGGCCAGGGAGCAGGACGATCCAGCAGCAGCAATCAGAAAGCACAATAGTATCTGCCAAGGCAAAGGAAGGCCAACCAGAGGACATGGTGTGAAGAAGAGAGCAGGGAGGCAGGTGGGACGTCCCATCCCAGTCTGAAAACTGTCTGTGCTTGACACCCCTGTAAGCAGTGGTCTCTCTGTCGCTCTCTCTGTGTCTCTCATGTCCTTGCTCTACACTCCCATGCACAAATAAATATCAACCTTAGCCACAAGAAAACAAGGAACAAGAGGAAACAATTATTTTGTTTAGTTTGATTTGTTTTTTTATTTTATTTTAAATGTATGTATGTAAGTAACTCACAGCTCGCACTGCTGGGGCAGGGTGTATGCACAGCATGGAGACTTCGTTTCTCTCTCGTATGAGAAAGAAACATCTGTTGGCACAGGTTGAAACATTTTGCTTTTTTTTCCCCTTTGGGTGACATCCGTGTCCCTGGGAACTGAGGATGATTTTAATTTTGTTTTAAATTTTATTATTATAATTATTATAATTATTTTTTTTGTTTTGTTTTGTTTTCTTTAGTTTTTGGACCGGGATCTGTGCACAAAGCGAGAACTGAGAATCAAGGATTTACAAAGACTTACAAACCCAAATCTTAGTGCCAAGGTTCACAAGGAAGCAAATACATGAGGGGAAAAAATGACTTGTTGTAACATTTAAAACACAACAAGGAAAAGTTATCTAAAAGTTGCACTATCTTTTGTTGTAAATGAAAAGAGGGAAGTTATGCTATGTGATGTTTTAATTTTTTTTTTGTTGGGTTCTTTTTTTGTGTGTGTGTGTGTGTGTGTCCTTTTTATGAAACTTACTGACTGAACTTCTGCTCCAAAGTTGTTTTGAACAGTTGGGAGCAAAAAAAAAAAGTATTATAAGCTTATGTCCTTTTTTCTTTTTTTCTTTATACAAACCACAAGAAATGCTCATATCCAGCCTAATGCATCTGTCTGCTTACACCACAGGCACAGTGATACTTAGTAAGAGAATCATCTTGTACTGCTTCACGTCTGTGTTCACTTCAGCCTACACTGGGAATGGAATCTTCCTTGTAACCAGCCAATGGGTGGATATTACTTTTCTTACTTCCTCTGGTAGTTTGTTACAAGATTTGGAACTGGGTTTCCCAAACCCTACACACTCCAAACAAACCGTTCTCTGGCCAGCTACTTAGTTGACATACTCAGAAAAATGTAAAGATGAAAACCATATTCAAACTTCCACCCAGCAGCCTGGTCACAGCAGATTTTTTTTTCCTCAGCCCTGTCCCTGACCTCTGAGGACTTGACACTTCCTGTTTCCTTTGTCCGTACACCTCATCAACTCTGCATTCAGCCACGCTGAACTCAGCCGCCCTGATAACAAAAAAAAAAACACAAAAGAAAAAGGCTCAGCTCTCCGTCTTCACATTTCTATAGCCACACACACAAACAAAAAAAACAAGATTCCTGTCTGCATCCGCCAGCAAAGCCATCAGGTTTTAAACGAAAACTGTCTGTGATCAGAGTCAAAGGGCTATGGGAGGGTCCGTTTTGTAAAAGAAAACTTTTTGAAAATCTAGCCTTTTTCTCTGCTCATTGTTGCCTTCTCCTCTGCTCTTGTGCTTTCTGTGTCTGTTTAGTTTAACCAGATTGAGACCTTGTCTCTTCCTCACCCCTTCCCCCCACAGCGTCTCTGGTACATACTGTCAATCATCACCCCCCCCCACCCACCCCTCCTTCATCCATTTGAAAAAAAAAAAAAAAAAAAGCGCGTTCAAATGATGCAGAGTCCGCCAAGCCCTTTAAAGTGTACACTGGAGTGGAGCCCTTTTTTGGCAGTGTGCTAGGGCAGTCCTCTCCTCCCCTGGTGTGTGTGTGTGTGTGTGTGTGTGTGTGTGTGTGTGTGTGTGTGTGTGTGTGTGTTTCTATGGTGAGGATATTTGGATTCAAAGGGCTTTTTCTGTTTATTTGGGGGTTTTTTTTATTTTTTTTTTATTTCATTTTTTATTTGTTGGCCTTCATTTCGCCTGTATTCGACCTGTTTAAACCCACTGAGGTTAAAACCTTCTTTTCAAAGGATTCCTGACTCAGACAGGCAAATACAACATGGAACACAAATAAAACTAAGGAAGTAAACAAAGTAAAGTACAATATAACTGCTAGCATCAAGTAGGAGCAGAGGTCAAGGTTGAGGTTGCATCTGGTTGTGATGGTTGATGTTAAGGAAGCGGAGAAAGCTGTTCTGTCAGTAATTGTCCTCACAGCTATGGAAAAACTGACACCTGAGCATTTACATACGTGCGTGTGCAGCTGAGTGATTTGTTAGTCGACCTTGTCTAAGTTTAGAAATTCAAGGGCATGGTAACTTATTTAGACATGAATTAACATAATATTTACACAACATTAATTCGAGTTTCATTGGGATTCAGTGGAGGCAGAAGTAACGTTACCGTAAAACTCATTCGCACAATGGCTCCCACTTTCTTACTACACGTTTTGAGTATGTAGCATAGCAAATGTTTTTCCACCGTTTGGAACAGATCCTATGGAAACGCTAACACGTACAATCTGTTTATCATCCAGTACTTCCCCACCCTGCTTGGTGGCTACAAGCCTCAAGCCCACTGGTTCTAAAAATGAAGATTCCAGTTGAAATTCCCAAGCTGGTCATTGGTGTCAGGCTTCAGAGATTCACACTCAGAGCCAAAGGTCATCTTGGAACAGAGAAAAGATTGACAGTGTCTTACTTATATTACCAGAGTTTCTCGTGTCAGGACCAAACCCCCAAGATTGATACTGCAATTTGATGATGTCACACACACTGAACCAAAAATCATTTTCCCCATACAGGATCTTTTGAAAAGGATTAACCTGAAAAAAAAAAGTTTTTTCTAAGCGTTACAAACCATTTAAATCGACTTTTTTTTTTTTAAATCAGAATTTATTCAGTTCAGTCCAGTAATATTGGAAAATCCTGGAAAAGCCATAGGATTTTATTCATTTATTTTCTTCATTTTATCCCTTTTGATGTGTGCTGGGTGTGGAAAGATACGACTGCAGAAGAATATGCATCTTAGTCCAGTGTACAGTTATATTACATCCACGTAGACGACGTGTGCACTTACAAGACAAGTATAGACTGTCTAGGTTGCATTTAATCATTAGTGTTCTCGAGTTGCATATTGACCTAGAGTACTAAATTAAAAAAAGGAGGTCTCCATCTGGAATATTAACGGAACAAACAGCACTATAATGACAATAGTGAGTACTGCACATAGTATGGAATTGAGTCCCAGATGAAATTATTTGCTACATTATTTGTTGGGAATTAAGAGTGTGACGTTCGAGTCTCTGAAGCTAATGCAGCAGATGTAGATTCCAGTTGTCAAACCGGGAGCCAGCGAATGTAGTGAGAAAACTAATTAACATCCACATGTTGTGCACTTACAGCTCACATCTACTCTTACATCTGCACATCATGAGATGACAGAAAAGATCAATTTGTCTGTTTCATCCGACTGGAGGTGTGTGTGTGTGTGTGTGTGTGTGTGTTACATCACTGCTGCTATTGTTGTTGCTGCTACTGCTTCTATTGTTGCTACTGCTGTTTTTTATGCACCCCCCCCCCCCCCAACTAGTCCTCTCCATCCTGTCTCCTTAACACATCCAAAACTAGAAGGACAAAGATCTGCTGTCAAAAGCACAAGTATTGAGACAAAATCGTGCTCTTGTTTCCTGTAAAGCCCACACTGAAACATTTACATTTAGCTCCACACACATGTCTGGGTGAAGAAACTGTCCCAACACTTTTGCCTTTGACTGTATGGACCAGCTTACAACCTGTATTTCTTTTCTCTTTTTTCTTCCTACTTTCTGTTTGTTTGTTTTTTTGTTTGTTTGTTTGTTTTTGGCTTATTCTGCGCAGTCATAGCTTGTAAATGGAGGATATAAAGATGAATTTTAATGTTTTCTACAAGGAGGTTTGCATGTTACTATTATGTGAGTAAATAAGGTGCCTAATGTTCATGTTTGAGCAGACCACACCTCAGTCCAACTGCTGCTTGGAATCCTTGCAGGTGCTGTACAGTGGTGCTGACCGCCTGCCTGGCAGAGGAAATCAGACACATGTGGAAAGATCAGTGTGGACTTCTGTCCTGTAGCAAAGTAGTTAGAGTGCTCACATGATTTTAGGTGGTTGGCCTCGTGTGGTTTTTGAGAATTACTCATTAAATTTATTTTATTTTACAGACATCATCGAGTCACGTGAACATTATATTGCCGGCTACATATAGGACATAACCCTGAGTGGAATACAGTGCACTGTAATGCTGTGTGCTGCATTATTTGGCCCGTGGTTCTCATTTTCAAATGCATTTCCTGCGGCATTGACTACAGATGTCACGGCCACTTTTCTGATAATTGCGGCTTGCTGATATGTGGAGTTCATCATGCTGGTGGTGTGTCCAAGTCTGTTCCCCCCCTCAAGATGTGTTTCTCCCAGTGCATGATTTGCTGGAGTGTGCAGAAAATTATCAAAAGGAAAATAAAAGTGCAGAGTCAATTAGTTAGAAGAACTAATAGTTAATCAAAACTGAATCACTGACAGATCCATAGATGGAAAGCGTCTTTATTTTAGGTAACTAGAACATCAGCTGAAGATATTTTGGCAGGTTTCCCTTTGACTTTACATAACCTTTGGAGAAATCTCTTCACCATGGTACTTGGCATTTAAAACCAGACCTTGTGTTCTTAAATCCTTTATGTGAGAGAAAGCATCTTGACGGGGAATTTGGACGCAAACAAATAAGGCTGGACTCCCACCCTGATGTTGCTTATCATTTGGGAAGAGATGGCCCATATTTTCCCTCCTGGCATGTTGACCAGCATTCTGAAATGTGATACAACCGATAAATACGGACTCAACCTTGTGTATATTCACCCATTGGGTTGATACGTCAGGCTTCTCCCTAAACATCAATGTTTGAGAAAGTCTTCTTTATCTCAGTAGCTGAGATCTGCAAAACTACATAACCATCTTAAAGCCGGGACCACAGACTAATAACGAAAAGTCCAATATGGCTGAAATTGAGCTGTCAAGTCACCTGAGGGCGACATGTGAAAACCTTTCATAGATTTAATCTTATTTTGCGTAGATGTGGCCATATACCACATTTAATTTTAGGTCTGCGTGCAGCTATGAGCATCGCAGCCACAGGACCGACCGTGTGCTTGTATCTCCACCATAATCTTTAATTTCGCCGGCGAGGTTTACACGCACACCCACCAGCCTCTGCCCGCTTCTGTTTGCCAGACAGTTGCGGTCACTCCTGAAAAAGCACCTGTGAAGCCATTCTGACCAGTAGTTTGACCCTCCGTGTGGAGCAGACATAGGAACCCACTTGCACTCAAAAAGAAAAAAAAAGAAACAAAAAAAAAGCTCCCACCTTCGTTGTGCCTCACTTCCAACGGTGCTTTTTTCAGTAGTCTGTCTTTCTTTGTTTGTTTGTAAGGTGCTGTATATAACTTGAATATAATATGCACATATCCTACCCAATGGGTAGAAACCACAAAAAATGTTGTGAATAATGTAATATAATGTATAGACAATATAAGAATTTTAAGAAGGCAGCATCAAATTTGTAAAGGCCTACAGTTAAAAACATGCTTTGTCTTCTTTTTTTTTTATGAGAGAACATGGGTTGGACTTTATGCTTAGAATATGGTTGCAACACAAATACAAACCTATAATATTTTGCTACAAATAATAGTCCGTTATGATAAGGATGAGAACCTCTGGATTAAGGAAGCTGTTGAGAAAAAAAATGATTCACTTGTTTATTGTATTCCTCTAATAAGAACAAGCTTTCAGTGCTTGTCTTGGCTTATTTACTGGCTGGTTTTATTTTCACCTACTAACATCATGTATGTAACATGTACTCTTCTGTTTAAAGTCATCTTTTTAAGAAAACCTATATCGCACTTACACACACAACCCATTAGCATTTATGCCTCGACTTCAGCCATGTCAAATTTCAACTGGCTTTGTTAAACTGTCGAACAACAACAACAACAACAACAAAAAAAAAAAAAGGACAGAATCTGTCTAATTTGGGGGGAAAGCGCCACAACACGACCATCGCACACATCAGCACTTTCTAAAACAGAAGAATGTGTCTGTACTCATCGGTCTTACCAATTTTCTAGTTTATTTCAACGGTAGTTTTTTGTATATCAGCCAAAGTACGAAACTCTTGAGCACATTTAGCACTGCTATACATCTGGCTATAGATGTTGAGCTCTGGTTATAGCCTTTCAGCTGTGTTACAGGATGATCATGACTTGTGATCACATGATTAAGCAGGAAAGAAAAAAATCCTTTTTGTTTTTTTTTTTCCGCTTTCAGAAGTTGCACTGGCTTGAAATGTGTGAAAAGGCAGGTAAAACTGTCATTTTACTTTCTAACCTACAGTATCTATTTTTTTTACATTATAAGGATTATATGTGGCACAGTATAGAAATGTTTAATCTGCAGTCATTTATTTACAGTAAGTACTGAAGATAACTCCACTGTACAATAACAGCAGAGCATGTCTATTCTTATCTATAGACGATGTATATAGCAACACGCCATTTTCTCTTCAGTGCACCAAATAAGAGGCAGTTGTGTAGTTTTAATTTGAAAAAAAATAAAAAACCCTATTGTAACTTTGGCTGGAGCCCCACCTGGCTCTCCTTTATTATTTCTTCTTGTTGTTTCCTGCACTAGCTTGAAGAACTAAACTTGGGCTCAGACTGAATATTTTTTTTCTTTTCCTTTTTTTTTTTTTTACCGCCCCCCCCCCTACCCCTCTCCCCCGCCCGCCACAGTGTTCTCCCTCTTCCCACTTCTCAAAAGTTTGTATTCAACCGCTGACAACAAGTAGCTATGATAATAACGTCTCAACCGTTTGGTATTCTCTCTGTCTCGACAGTTACCATAGGACTGCTTCCATCATGGGTTTTGTAACATCGGTTTGCTTTATTTACAAAACGGAGTTATTCTTGTTTCCCCCTCCCCCCCCTCCCCCTCCCTCTGTGCTGAAAAAAATACATCTATTTATAGAAATAGATGTGTTTTTTTACATGCATGCATACATACATATACGGTTACTTTTGCACACTTTGTTTTGTAAATTACATTTTAAATGGATAAAATTTCCATTTCCGTCCATCAGTCTACACTCAAGTTAAAAACATGCATTTGGAATTTTTATGCAAATTATGCAAAAGTCAAAAATTAAAACCTCTCAGTCACAAAAGGATTGAAACACTTTGTAGAGGCCCCAGTTAAAGCTCTGACTTTTCATTACCAGCTTCTCACCCCTGAATTTAGGGCAAATTTATCCCAGACTTCCTGACAGATCCTTTCAGGCTCCATCAGATTGGATGGGTGTCAGTGGACAACAATTTTCAGGTGTGTCCCCAGATGTCCGGGTCTGAGTCTCAGTTTTGTTGAACCACTCAAGGACAGATTTATCCTGAAGCCACTCTAGCATAGTTATCTCACTAAAAGATGAACTGTTGCATTCAAAGCTTTAGAACTGGGTTTATTCCCTTGTCCTGTCCCATTCTTGCCATCAGTTATTGCTAAGAGGTCTACAGGGAGTTGTTTGAACCTCGTGGCATGGTTTTTGTCCCGACTTGTCTGAATTGTGGGACATAAACTTACCACGTAAACAGGTGGTAGTTTCTAAACTAGTACAATAGGTGTAGTTTGAGACTCTAGTCTCATCTCTAGAACAAACAGGAGGCACCTAAGCAAACGTTGTGTTTTTGGGAATATAAGATTTCAGTTTATGATATATAACAAATTAGCAAAACTGTGTTTTCAGCTTGTCATCATGGGTTATGGCAGTTTTCTCCATTGCAAATCTTTATTTTCAACACAACAAAGTGTGCAAAAGTAAAGGGATGTGAATACTTTCCCGAAGCGACTGCATATTGTGTGTGTGTGTATATGTACAAACACAGAGGTAGAATTGTTGTGTATTTTTGCCTCACTTTATTTAAGCAATTGTGATGTAATAGGTTTTAGGCCTGTTATTGCAATACTTTTACAAAAAAGATGAAAAAAAAATCAAAAAACGTTGCTCTAAGTGCTGTTGTAGTCAAAGATTTTATGCTTGTACTTATGCTGTAGTCAAACTGCAGCGTAATGAATAAAAACTTTAAAGTGACTCTGGTGTTTGCTCTGTATTTCTTCCTTTGGCCTGATACAATGACTTCAGCCGTTTTGATATGTCCTCGCCGATAAAGCCGAGGATTTAAGCACATCAGCAACTTCACCGACGTGTTAGCCTGGTTTCCACATTGCACGGTAATAATGAGCATTTAACACCAATGTAACAAATTTCATAGGTTGATAAATTTCATGCACCACTGAGTAAAGATTTGCCTGTTATAGTGTTAAAATCATAAATAAAAGTTCAAACCAAAGTTACTTTGAGAGAAAGAAAGCTGCTCTCACACAAGCCCTTCTCATCACACACTAAAACTGACCAGACCACTGAGAGGGATTTTAAAACTTGGAAAATATAGTACTAGTTCTAAGATTACACATATTACATGTACAGTTGTTCAATGTTTTGTGCACCGATTGATTTTCTCTCCGTACTTGTGCAAAGTCAGAAAAGGTTAGACCCTGTCCCAGAACTTACACTGGGCAAGAGGGCGTGTGCACCTAGACAGGACAGACACACAGAGACACAAAATCAATACACACTTTTAGATTAGTCTGCTTATATAGAGCTTTTATCTAAAGTAGGTTGGAGCCTGTATTGGTTACATATCACCACATGTGGGGATGGTGTAACAAAAAGTCGATTGAGATCTACAGTGAAGAATATAATTGACCTGGACACTATTAGGGGAGGAAGCCTTAGATACATGATGACTAAATGCTGTTAAATGCTCAATGCTTTTGTCCTGCTCCTGTACCTCTTTTCATTTTGACTCATTTTGACTCTAAATATGCATTTGATTGATATGAGAAAACAAAACCTTAAATGATCAGCGTTACAAAAACCCACATCAACAGAATCTGATTTTCTTCCCTGGTGATGCTCCATCAGGATTTTTCTGCAGTTGTCTGTAGTTCCTGTTTGGTTTGAGGCCATTTTGTTTAGAGGAAGTGAACTACACGCTTAGCTGGGTTCAGGTCAGGTCATCGATACATTACATTATATTTATTGTTCAGAAAAGCAGCAGAAAGACTCGTGTATTACCCCGGTTGTGCATGTGTACATTTTAGTAAAAGATATATTGAAGATTTATTTTATTTAAAATGGGCTACCTGAAACTAAGCTCATGGACATGTTCATCAACACTTTTTTAAATAACCACGGTGCAGTGACTGAGCTCTGTCATGTCTTGTTTTGTGTCAGAAATCAAAGCTTCAGCAAAATAGAAACAGATCATTTTCAGACTAAAGTCAGAATATCTGAAGATCTAGATTTTATTAATAAAAACATCTTTTTTATATGTGGTAAAAGTTCTGGTACTTCAAGGACGACTTCACTGATATTAAACTTAGTTCTTTTGGATTTAGTTTGTGTAGTACGTGTAATTGCCCTGTATTAAAATATCTCTCTTCTTCTAGCTAAAAAATGCATCCAAATGACATCACTTGGAGGAGCTTTCAGTTTAGGTTATGTTCTTTTGTTGCTCACACTATGGAGTTTGTAATCATGGTCAACCTGCTTTTCCAGAGCTCCTCCATATGACATCATCTGAACTTCTGATAATGAAAAACTCCTGTGGGTGATGTCATCTGGAAGAGTTTTCCAGCTAGAAGCAGCGACATCTTTTAATACAGGAAAGTCAGAGAGAAGGCTAAAAGCATTAATGTCCATTTACACCCTAAAGTGAAGCCATGGTAGGAAAATTGTTGAAGTTGCCCTTCAAACAGTGTTTGTGTCTGTTAAGTAGTTATCCTGTACATACATATGTACTATGGTGCCGATATTTGTTGTACACAGTTTTCAAAATTATATAGGAAAAGAAAAATGACTTATGTCTCTACTTTTTCATTTGACATATTCAGACCTTACAGCGGCATCAAGTGGCTACATGATGTAAAGCATCTTCCCACAGTAATTTATCACAAACACAGTACTGCTCACCCTTCATCAGTGGTGGAGGGTGTTTGGTAGTTGTCTGCATCTTATCACATTTACACCCACGCTAAAAGAAATCATATAAATTACACAAGGAACTAGTGTTTAAATATACCCTGGGAATAAGTTAGTGTAGACAGTGGACATTGTTAAATGTCTAAACTAATTACTTTAAATTAAGACATCACACAAAGTCAGTGCGGTGGGCTTTTTGCCTAGTGTTCATTATATTTTAGATCTGGCAGTTTGACTTCACATAACCCAAAGTAGCACTTTGTCTGGTATCAATTATAGAAAACATTACGTGTCTTTGTCACTTGTTCCATCCATCCCCAGCTAGTTCTCCCCCAGCAGTGACAACCTGAACAATACGTATTAGACATTAACTCACAAGATCTGTCGTTGTGTAGTAGATGTTCCAGCTGTCCAGACTTTTATAAGTACAGTAGTAGACAAATATGGATGAGGATGATGAAGACAGATCTAGCAGAAATGAGCACTGCGTTACGGATGTTTCTTTCATGTGTTGCACAAAGTGGCATATCTGCTGGGCTTCAGATGATCCAAATTAGCAGAATGTTTCCTGTTGTTAGAGCAGAACAGTAAAGGTCAGATCCAAGTCACACTAAAAAGCTCCCTTCATCCATCAGTGTTTTTCTTTTCCCTTTGGTAGCCAGGAGCAAATGATTCACTCAGCTCCATCAAGTAACAAAATGCATAGAACATGTAACAAAAACAAGTTTCTGTATATTTAAGCAGTAAGTGCAGTTTATTTATAACCAGACCTCCTCTGGTACCTTGTCACAACGCTCACAGGAGCTAATGTGCAAAGCACTTAGCCACAGTTACAAGTGTAGAGGGAGTGTGGCCACCACCTCCTGTCCTTTCTGTGACCCTCGTGCTGCAAAACGCTGCAAGAAGTACCATCCTGATACTGTTCGCATTTCCTCCTGACTCGCTCCTTCCACATCACACACACACACACACACACACGTTGAGATCTGGCACATCGGTGCAGAGGAAATCATGCATACACCAGCTGCAGTTCGCTCACAGACGAGACACGGTGCAGCCTGAGAGTCAGAGCCTCCCTCAGGTTTTTAGCATCAGACAAGGAACACGACCAAGCAACTGATTTGTAGTTATTCACTTTCATATTTTAGCAGGAAGTAGTCTTTTGCCTCAAACAGCTTTTGGACTCAGTCTGACCAAACAAAAGTAACATGTTGCCCCTTTACTTTGAGAAGGCTGCACACAGCAGCACGGGGTTGAAAGGTGAGAGTGGGACAGTGCAGTTTACGCACAGCAGGCAACTTCATTAATTATTCACATCCTCTGTATCTCTTGTAGACGTATTAATCGAAATGCTTTTCTGCACAGCCAACAGATAATCTGCAGTGAAATCATGCTGTGCTCAGGATGAGTCCAGTACCATCAAAGCTGTCTTACATTTTTATTTTCCGCAAAAGTCTAATTATTGTTTCCTCTGGGAAAAAAAAAAAGTTGTAATCTGCTGATACAAGTTACTCATTAAGAGCGAGTCGTTAGTTTTGCTTCATAAGTGCAATAACATCTGCAGTGGTGGCATCAAAGCAAGCATGAAACTTATCCAATCACAGAAGTAGTCTGTCTATTATTGAAAGGGCTATTAGTTCTTTTCAACCTAAATGTACTCTATGTTCAGTGGATGAGATTTTCGGGATGTTGCAATATTGTTTTGCAGTTTCAATTTAAAATAAATGATTGCATCTTTTTAATTTGTCTATTTAGATGATCGACTGAAAAAAATACTTGTTTGTGTCGAAGTGAAAACAGGTTTTCTACAAATCCAAATTAATTAAAATGTTAATTAAAAAGGGGGCATAAGGGAAAAAAGCACACAAATTCTACACTTGTTACAAACAAACTATGTGCACTGGGAGGCCTGCTGGTGGCAGCATTGTGCTGTGGGGGAGCCTCTCTCTCTCTCTCTCTCTCTCTCTCTCTCTCTCTGAAAGGCTTTTACCCAAACCAACTTACAAGTGAACATACATACAACAGTTGCACTTTGGGGTTCAGTGTTTTGCCCAGGGACACAAGAGAAGCCAGAGCTCGATCCACTAACCTCTTAACAACTTGCTGAGCCACATCAAGACGATGACCCAAAGTACACAGCCAAAGTTACACAGCAGTGAGTTCAACCCGGCCGAGTAGGAGCCCACACCAACCCAATGATTCCCGTGCATCCAGCACTGAACTCTCATTAGACACCACTAAGGCTTTAGAGAAAATATGGCTTTTGTAATCTGAGAAAACCCTCATTTTACACAGTAGATTTGATGTGGTCATGTGATTTCTGCTTGGCCTTATCTTTTTTAAATGTTGAGCATCATTTATAAACTACAAGACTGTTCCAACAAATGTTCCACAGTCTGTTACCTACATTAAAGATAATTCCGTCGACCTTTTGCAGGGAAAGATGAGAAAATCGTTGACTTTAACAGGTTGGACAATCGTAACCTGTGAATCATCTCAGAGACATTTTGACACTTGAATCATATTCAGCTAGTGACTCACACCTGAAGTACACAGATTGTCTAATGATTTCAGGAGTCGCATCACCACTCTGTTCTCTGGCCCAGAGCTCAATCCCAACGGGAGAGGAACCAGGTGTTTGTGTGAGCGGCCGTGGATCGAATGAAGACTTGTTCATTACTTTGGACAGTACACCATCACCCAATGTAGATAAGACTTTGTTTTCGGGGTTTTTGTGTAGCTCAGCTGGTAGCGGTGGTCCACGATCCACAGGGCTGGTGGTTTGATTCCAGGATCCACCTGAAATCCTATTGAAATGTGTCAAACCATACAGAAGCTTCAGTCAGTGGTGTATAGATTGGAGTCATTAGGTGCATAACTGCGATCTGCCGAACAAATATCCAACAATGTAGCTGAACATGGATTCTTAAAGCCCGAGGAGCAGGTCGTATTTTAAATCTATGAACGTAAAGCAGTTGATTACGTAGGTTGACTCAAATATAAGTAAAGACGGTGCATTTAAAATACATTTAACTACATTTCCTGTTTTTTGTATCTACAAAGAATTGTGTGTTAGGAAAATGCTGTTACCCGTTAAAAATACTAACCGACTGGATTCAAATAGCCTACTCAAATATTCAGCGGTGGACTTCCATTGATCCACTTTGTGTTTTGTCTGGGGCATGTAACTGTACATACAACACAACTGAGCCAGTGGTGGGATGGTTGAGTTCACTTGTTGTGTTATAGACCACATATTACCATATTGGATACAGTAGAGACACATTAAAAACATAAGCATGTGTAGAGTTGATCAATAATTTTATTGATTTATTGAATGTGAGGAAACTTCTATTTCCTGCATCAAAATTTACAGTCCCATTTTAAGGACAAGCTGATTTACTTCTTCTTTGTCCACTGGAAGTACATGTGTATAACTAACAACTCATCACATGTAAACTGAGTTTCTATGATTAGTTCTGCCTTTACAGCAGCCTTCAAAGCAATTTTCCAATTTTGTTCATACTCAACATATTAGCTTTGGTTATCAGATAAAAACACATTAGAAAACCTTTATTTATCCGAAGACACGTTGATACACAGCCTTCAGAAAGGCTCTGAAGGACTAGTACACACAGGTGACCATGGGCTTCAAGTTTTATTTTTCTAACAGTTAAGTGTTAGCGTCAGTCTCTGGCATACAGACTTAAACAGAAACCCACCCCCCCACCGCGTATGAGAATTTACAACATGGCTGCTGTTTAAATAATCATCTTCCAGCCAACCAACAGTTAATGTCCAGATCACCTGAGCTGTGAAAATCCAATTAAGAGCTGATTGAACCTGAAAGTAGCACTGCCAGGAGTCTGTCGTCTAGACTACTGAATTTACAGACAACAGGTGATTACAATGATGAGTGAGGTGATTTTTCAGGACAAAGATAGTGCAATGACGTAGGTTTCCAAGCCGCGTCGGAAGTGCTGTTAATTGGCACCTCAAAATCTAAATAAGTGCCACTAATCCACTAAACATTTTTCTTTCTAAAAAACGATTTCCCCTCTGAAACTCTGTCCTTGGTTTCCTGCAGTTTCTCAGATAGCTTGTCTTTAGTCTCTTCCATTTTCCCAGAGATGCGTCCTTTTGTTTCCTCCATTTTCTCCGAAAATCTCTCCTTTGTCTCTTCCATCTTTTCGGTGATTCTCTCCTTGGTCTCCTCCATTTTGTCCTGAAAGTAGTCCTTGACTGGAGGCGGTGTGGACAAGTATCCGTGTTTGCGGAGATACTGAACAGACAACGAAGTGCCACCCAGGGTAACTGTATACCTGGCAGGTGTTGCAATCTTTAAAAGAACAAATTAAAATATGCTGTGTAAAGCAAAAGAAACACTGGCGTTCACCTTAAAAAATTCTTAACGCAGATGAATGAATAAAACAAATCAAAATGTTCGTAAACATTACCAGCCCTGAAAATGCTTGATGAAATTACCTTGTACATGGCATATGCAGTCAGGGCGTAGCCACTTGAGGAGTCTTTCAGAAGGCCAACTAGTGATTCTGGTAAACCAATCATCTCCAGGAATGGTACTACATTCACACCTCTGAGGGGAAGCCAAACGTAAAGAGAAGAGAGAATTAAAGTAGCTGCACAACACACACACACACACACACACACACACACACAATCGCTCACTAATGGAATAAAGCAACCAAGAAAGTCAGTGGACTAGATCATAAAGACGAATCATAATAAACAGGCAGTTTTCAAACCAAAATTTATAGGTGTAGTTGTTTTGATTTACTTTGAGTTGTACAGCAAACGATGAATCACTTTAAAACCCAACCCTTGAAAAATCAAAATGCAAAGCCATAACGTGGGAACACGCATCAACTTACTTCATAGCAGCATAATAAAACGATCCAAACCAGACGGTGGACGTCACCAGGTGAAGAGGAATCATCACCTTCCCATACTGTTTAAAGGTCCTTTTAAACCTTTGAAACAGGCCGATGGACTTATCCTGCAGAGGGTCCACTTCTGCAATAACAGGTCCCGCTTCCTCTTTCTGCTCATCCTGTGCTGGGGCTGCAGAGCTGCCCTGCAGATTCTCTTTAGGCGGTTGTTGTGGCTGAAATGCCGCCCTGGTGGAGGCGGATGTTGAGAGGCAGTGCTGGCCTGTAAACGGTGGTGGAGTTGACAGACGGAGGGCACAGCAACAAAATGCCACTGGTGGCTTAGGTGGGATGGTGATGCCCACTAGCAATGGGCGCACTGTTACCATCTGGCACAGTGTCCTAGGGGCTAGGATGCCATGCATTATCATCCCCCTCTTGTGCACAGTCAACTGCCCAACTATAGGGGGAGATAAAAAAAGAGACACTGTATAAACTCCCAAAATAGGCAGTGACCTATTTAATATCTACATTCTGTTGTAGCTTTGTAACTGTCATTTCCATTATCATGTAATCAAACCAGGCACAGGACAGAGGCCATCTAATCATCATCTAGCCTTATTCAAGGGGGTCTGAATTTAAATGTATATTCAACTTTTCAAACACTAGCTGCATATCTGTGCAACTATTACAAAATGTAAATAGCATCTGCCATGACTCTCTGTATTATCTAGGATAACTTTAGATACCAATATACTGATAGGACCCTAAATTCCTTCATGCATTAGCCTTGAGCCTAATCTACTAACCACACAGGTTCGATCAACTTTAGGTCCAATATAATTTGTGTTACAGTACAAGAATAAAGGCAGCAGTAAGGTGAGTTCTTACCTCTGGTGAACATAGCTGCTAGCCAAACTACTGCACAGCTGTTTGAAAAAGGATGAAAAAATGTAAGTAATTTCATTTTTCTTCAAAATAAAACCACTCTGTAGAAAACGTAAACAACATGACTCCAACCAACACATGTATGTAGCTTAACAGTTCTAGGGTCAAATGAGTAATGTTGGATATTGTAATTAATCCTACATATGGTGGTTCTATGTTGGTTCTTCAAGTACACTTGAGAACTTGCCAAATGACGATACTAGACACCACGATTTACAGGTTTACCATATTAGTGATGCAAGACGAGAGAGAAAAGACAGATATATATTGGTGTGAGTGGGGGGGCAACAGAATGGCTATGAAGAAATTAAAGATGCGACACAAATGTTCAAAGATCAGGCCAAAGTCGGACTATACTATGGAGGTTGAACTTGGAAAGAGAGTGTTTTATTGAGAATTTATCACGGTGTGCTAACCAGCCACGTGCACGTGCATTTGCATGGAGTGGACACAAATTCAGAATTTCTTTTAAGCTTATGTTAAACGCGTGGGATTAATGTTGGTGGCCTTCATTTGTTGCTGAAGAAAACTTCAATAAACAAGGCAAAAGCAAGAGAAACTGAGTTATTCCTGCTTCTCCTGTGGTTTTTCAAGCTTGGCCAGTTGTTGAAGCAAAGACCCCAGAAATCTTCATCGCACGTCCACTGATCTGACAGTGAATCATTTGTATGATCTGTGCATGTACTCGGATCAAGAAGATGCACGGAGACAAGCTGGGAACAAGTGAAAATTAAGTTCCGAGAATATTCGGAAAACTGGTGCCTGCGTGTTACTCTCATCACTATAATAGGGGTAAATGTGGAGACATTAAAAATGAGACATTGCTTTATTTTTCTGAATTGTGATATCCCACCACTTACACAATGACTGGATATTTTTAACTTTTTGTTGGTGAACAGTTGCCAGGAATGTCATCAGACGGCAGCTGGTGGCAGAACAACGGGTTATTAGGTCACGTAGTCATAACCTATTATAAACCAACATATTTTAATGATCATCAAGAATAAAATGATGTGATGAAGATGTTGGCTGTAGAGTATGACAACAACTTTTAAATATGCTTAAAACAACGTTTTCCTACTTTGAATGACGACGTCATCCACGAGAAACGGACTAAATGTAAAGTCTAAACCAGATCATTTTGACTCCGACTCCTTAGAGGAGTTTATGCGGAACACGGAAAATACCTTCAGAGTTTGAGACTTTGAGAGAGAGAGAGAAGGTCTTTGACTCGGCTGTATGGAAAACATGAGAAGCACAAGCTGGGTTTAAATGCTAACGTTACAGATGCTACTGTTGACTGGAGGACAGAAGATGTTTTAGTTGCCATGTTGCTGGGACATGAAGTGAGCTTTAATCTCATTACAGCAGAGATTCCTGAACACAGACTGGCGGGTTTGCTAAAGACCAGACTGAAGTGCTGCTAACTTTGGCTGTGGACGTCTGCCGAGTTAGCTGTTAGCTAGCTGCACCGCTAACAGAGGACAGTTGGGAAAACAAGGCGTCACTTTAGAAGTTAAACTAACAGATTTAACAGAAAAGAAAAGTAAGAGAACTTACACTAGAAGTTACGGGTTGACAAAATGGTATTCTTCATTCCTGAGGGCCATGCACATGTGTCATCCAAGGAACCACATTTATCGCTGCATAACCAGGAGTGCGTGGAGAGCAGCATGTAAACCAACTGCGCGCGGGGATCGATGGGAAATGTAGTTGCCGTTCATCTGATTGTAGCCGTTTCTCAATATGAAATCCTCTCTGTTATTTAGGTTCTCGCGGGTTTGTGAAACGTTATCGTTTAAGACCACGTGCTATACCAATTCAAAGCTCGCATCTAAGTGATACAGTACAAGCACATAAAGAAATCCATCTCCCAGAGTGCCTTGCGCATGGCCAACGTTTTGGAGTGAGACGTGATTGGCCGAATTGTTCGTCGACCTTCACAGTCTCTCTCCATTGGACCTGAGGTTGTTGGTTCACAAAACATAATAATGGTCAAGGGGTTTGGGTCTGTTTTTCATGTCAACAGAATTCAACTGAATATTACTGACTTTAGGCATCATTACATTTTTTATCACACACACACACACACACACACACACACACACACACACACACACACACACACACACATTCAGGTAATGCCTTGCATTACCTAAATGCCACCACCAGGCGGTGCTCTCCCGAAAGTCTTGTAGTTAGACTCTCCGTTCTCTGGCCTTGGGATTAGAAACACAGATAGTTAGTCAAAGCTGCTAATTACAAACTAATATTTAGATAAGTGACAAATTAACGGAATCATCTGTATTAATGAGTGAAAAGTATAAGCTAATACAGATTCTTTCACACAGGAGATTTGATACATATTACAATAGAGCAGTTGACATCTGATCATGCCCTGTAGCAGGTATACAAATGTAGATCCGGCCCAGCAGGTACAGAAAAGATCTATGTGACAATAAACCAAGGTTAATTATTGGGGGTATGAACAGCTAAACTTGATGGTATTTTAATAGGGGTTGAAAAATGTGTTTGGTGGTGTATGTCTGATGTCTGATGCTCGTGCATTAAAATGATATGTAGGGAAAAACACAAGAGCCACTGTTCCTGACTAAGAATGTCAATGTAGGATATGATCAGACTGTGTCAGCAATAACAGTCAGTCAACAATTTTGTTGAGAGGCGAAATAATAGACACCTGTCAAATGACTCATCCTTCACCCTCTTCTTCTCCAAAAGTGGGTAAGTGCATGTGTGGTGTACACCAAGAGAGCCTCTGTTACACTGTGGGTAAAATTCACTGACACGGTTTGGTTCCACTTGGGTTCACCTAGATGGAAGGGTCTGCAAATCAATCCACATTTGTTGTACTGTAAGTGATCACCTTTATACTATAATGAAACATTTCTATCCTGATGTCAGTGGTCTCTTCCAGGATGACAGTACCCCCCATCAAAAGAGCATCAGGAGTCATTAAATAGTTTGATGAGTATGAAGATGATCTATGCTATGTTCTTTGCAGTCAGCAAGATCTCAGCCGAGCTGAACGCCTATGGGAGTTTGTGAAGCAACGTAATGAAAAAAGCATCATCATGAGCTCTTCACATTCATAACACATATTGTACTTACATTATGAACCCTACAAACACATCTTACACAGTTTTCTGTGGGAGGTGTTGAATAATTAAAGGAAACTTTAACAGATGGGTACAAGGAGAAACAATGCTGACGAATCTCTGTCCATAGGATGCTGAGGCACAATAAACATAATGTATTTCTTCTGTGAATAGGGGGGGTTGTCTGCCAACCACAGGGTCGGTGGTTCCATCACAGGCTCCACCATTACACACTGAGGACACTGAATCCCAGGATGCTTCTGTTGTGTGGTATTGTAACATGTGAGTAGCTTTGGATAACAGCATCTGCCACGTGACTTTCATTGGCTTGTATTGGAAAATGGAAATAATGGAAATAATTCTATCATCATGCTGCACATTTTAAGAGCACGTGTACTCAATTTTACTCAATTTAAGTAATACGAGTAAATGTGAGTTAGCACGTAAAAAAATAAACATTTAAAAAATAGACACATGCCTTTTTATTGTATTTATCATGGAAAGAGACTGTTCTGGGGGGAGACCTGCAAGCAGCATAACACTGGAGCAACAGGTTTAGACAGTAGAAGTTTACCTTAATCTCATCAATGTGTAATAGCTGATTTGTGGTGCATGTCTACACATGAGTTGAGCACAGCTTTCAAAAGCCCCAGCTGTTGCAGAGCAACCACGTCCATCTCATCCCCAGAGAGGAATGGTCTCTGGAGATGGTCAGCAACTCAATTTGTTCATCTCTGAGGGTGCTGGGGAGGTACAGTGCATTTCAGATCAAAGCTCATTGAGGTTGAGGTTGACATTGCCTTCGGGGTCGCACAGACAAAACCTATGATTTCATGTAACATGTTGTGTCTACAATTAAAAAGAATGCTCATTAAAATGCAGCAACCCAGTAAACCTTCATTAAGTTTGGGTCTAATGTACAAAGTATTTTGACTGGACACTTTTTGATATGTAGGTGCCTTACTGTTGTTGTGGGGTTAGATTTTCTTCTTTGAAATGCCCATTTTCAGACTACATTAAAGCTTCTTTGCAATCATGTGGAATCCAACGAGACACACAGACACTCTTTGAAAGGATGTGCTAAGAATGGCACAAATAATACGCAGCTACTTTTGTGGTACCTTTTGCACATAGCGTGTAAAAATCTTTACAAAGCACACTTCATGTTTTAAACAATTTACCGCAATCTTTGCCAGACGCTGGTAAACTGTCAGGTCACGGGAACGGTCACTGCCACTCGGTACATCTTTATCCTGTGATGTAACGTTGCCATTCTGATGGCAATGCGCTCTTACACAGAGCCCCGCTCCATACGGCACAAGAAATGAGGAATATGTTTCGAAAGAACGGTGTTTAGTCCCTCCAGTGGAGTTCCTGAGGCTTTTAGAATCCGTGCCCAGGATCACCGAAGCGGTTCTTAGCAGCACACTGTGGCCCAACACCTTAGTCAGACACAACATGTTATCAGTAGACTTTCTGAGTTTTCCTATAATTTGTCACCTGCCTGTATATTTTACAATAAGCAACACAGAAACTAAGTCCTCCAGCTAAGGACGAGCCTCTTGCAGTCTCAGTGCAGCAACTTTGCCTCTCTCACTTGTATCAATATGAACCATAATAATAATTATTATTATGCTCCAAGTGCACCGAATACTTACATGAGCCCTGCAAGAGCCACCAGTATAGCTGACTACTATACTATACTATACTGACAGATTAACTGCAACCTGAGGACAGATCCAATTACTTTGATGTGACTGTGAGGGACATGGCTGGGACAGTTTGATTCCTGCACTTTGAACAACTGAAGCACAGAACTGAAGCAATCAAGTTAAATGTGTCTTCTGTCATATTTACAATGGATCAAATGAGTACAGCATGTGTACTGTAAAATACACAATAATCATAATAATGAGTGCACCAAGAATTTTAAACTGATTGTCGTAATCATTTCAAATTACAAAGCTTATTTGCATCTTTTAGGTCATTGCTGGAAACATTATTAATGATATGGAACAATAGAGACCAATTTGCAGCAAGCAAATTAGTTTCGAATTAGTAGCTTTAAAACAAAACCTTGTTTCATACCAATTTTATACTCTATAGTCAGTGTTCCTCTAGTATGATGTCATCAGGCAGGTAACCCATCTGTATTTTTAGTTTTTTATTAATTGAAGCTAGACACATGCATTAGTGTCTCATGAGCAGGGATCACACACTGAAATCTGATCTGAGGAAAGAGTTTATTCAGGATAAAAGGGGGCCTGGTGGCACAATGAGTAGAGCATGGGGTTGGTATACAGAAGGCCCCGGGATCAAATCCCACCCCACCAGGTGTGGCCCCGTCCAGCCAACCAAGGGCAACCTTGGCATAAAGTCCCACGTGGCGACCCCTGAAGTGACAAGCCGAAAGCCGTTGACCTTCGGGGTATGAAAAAAACAACAATGCTCAAGGCAGTATTTATAGACCGGAAGGGAGTGTTTGGCATGTTGTTCTACTCCTGAACTTCAGATATTAATCTCAGTAATATGTAAGGAAAGAAAGAGAAGAGCAACTCTTCCTGAGATAACTGAGAATGTCAATGCAGGACGTGATCAGACTGTGTCAACAATACCAGCCAACAATTTGAGAGAGAAGGGAAAATAATAGGCACCAGTCTACAAAGACGTGAAAAAATTGATATGGTCAAATGACTCATACTTCACCATCTTCTTGAAAAGTGGCTAAGTGCATGTGTGGAGTATACTACACATGCACATGCACTTAGTCCAAATGAATGGAAACTGCATCATCATGAGCTCTTCACATTCAAAACACATACTGCATGTACATTTTATTCACCATTTAAAACACATTGGATGTACAATTTGAGCTCTTCACCATGTCTACAGATAAAGTGCACAAACATAATGAACTCTCACCATACAAAGTCACATTTTCCTAATGCAATCATTGTGGGAGATGCAGAAAAGTCGAAAGAAACTTTAACATTTTTGAGCCCTACAGATGGGGAGTCTCATGGAGAACTTCATTAAGGCTTTGTAAGATCCTCAACAATTGTCAGGTCTCTCGTCAAAACATCCCAGTTTTCTCCTTATCCCATCCATTGTAAAGGTTTGGGAAAGAAATAAATATGGATAAACACGCCTTAGTTTTGTAGTACAATAATAGAAAATGTAACAGGTTTCAGCTACATTTTCTACTAAAAGTATTTGCTGTTAAGTGATATCTTCTATGTAACATCAACTTTGAGCAGTGTTTTGTCAAATCTTCAAACTAAAAATGAAACGTACCTCTAGAACAATCCTAAAATGACCTGCTGCAGCCCAGCTTCAGTTAAGGGGCAGAAAATAGCTACATGGTTGAATATTGTTTAGAGATGGCATCAATTTGTAGTTCTGCATCTCTGTTCTTTACTTTGGGATCAGTACAGAGTCAAGCACACGCAGTCCTATTTCTTCAAGAAGGAAACTGCAAGAAAAAAGCACTAGGTAAAAAAAAACCTTTATTGTTTTTCATGATTGGACTCTGTGAGTTTGTACTTTTGATCTGTTTCCAATTTGCCTACAGTTACTAAGGTACTCAGCTATTTCAGCCATTGGTTAAAAAAGGGAAGCCAATCTTCCCAGAGCCGTGGGTGAGGCAGGTGCAGTGCTGTCACAGTGATTCAAAATGTCACACACTCAATATACTTCACAGAATTTGAGGCAGTATTATGTGTGCAGATCTGAAGTGTTAGGTAGTCAGCAGCACATAGACAGTGATGCTCAACAGGATCAAGATGAGTCTGTCAGGCTTTCAGCATCTCTTTAAAAGAAACACCCTCCAGGTCGCCTAGACTCTGCCTCTCTGCTTTATCATTTGTTTTGAACTGGTTGCGTTCAGCAGTACAGAGGGATTGTTTACTGATATGAAGCTTTAGAATCTTAAAGGTTTCATGGCACTTTGTGCTGCACCAAACAGTGATTTATGAATAAAATGTTCCAAACTTTGTTTTGTTTGCTTTCCTTTATTTCCTTCGGCGTTGGGCTTTTTTTGCCTTCGGGCTGCACAGTTATTAGTAATCTCCCTGCGAAGCTGTTTCCGGCGATTCTGGAGCCCTAGGTGAGACATCCTGTGGCTGCCCTGAGGGCACACACTTTAGAATTACAATATTTTTTATCAGAATGTGGCCATTAGAATATTTTAAATATCCAAAATCAAAAATGTTTTGGATCGTTTATTCTTGACATTCACACTAATCCATGCTCTTTTTTAGCATTGTTAGCATATGTTATACAGTAGAACATCATTTGATTATTAACATCAACAAGTTACGGATTTTGTTTCAGTCTAATATTTCTGTACTAAGGAAAGCGTACAGATATTTGTATGAGCTTTTCTTATGGCTGTCCATTTTCTAATATAATAGGCTTCTTATTTTAAAGAGGTGCGGTGTGTAAGATTTACTTGCAAGTAATAATGAGGCTGCATATGGCAACCATCTAAAAACCCTCACTGTGAAGAAATTGAATTTAGTTCACTCATTTACTATGTAAAACTATGTGTCAAAACGTTTTGTGTAAGTTAAAATAAGACGTTTCTGTCTCTAGAGCCAGAATTTTGGCTTGTCCGTTCTGAGCTACTTTAAAAACATGGCAATATAACGTGGCTGCATCTGTGAAAGAGCCCATTCCTCATGTGGATATAAAAGAGCCATTATTACTTAGTATTAGGAAAACACAATTCTTCTTTTCAAGTAATTACACACAGATGCAAACTTATTTATGAATGCTGTGGTCCATTAATTCACTGATTATCTTTAACTCCTTTATCCTGTTCAGGGTTCAGAGAGGCCGGGTACATCCTGAACAGGTCATTAGTCTGCTTGTCATGACTTGAAGTCTTCAAACATATATTGAAATTTAAATTAACACAATTTCAAGACATACCTGAACTCATTAAATCCAAATTATGAATAATAAAACTCACATATTAGTAGAAACTTGGTTGGTGGCTTTAAAACATCTCAGATTAATGCCACGCAATTAGATTATAGTTGTTTATTTTCACAATTTATTTTCATAAAAAAAGTGAACCCATGGCCAAGATTGGTGTTGAAAAGCCCAGTAGTTTAACAGGCAGTCTACTCACATCTTTTACTCAAAGTATGGGACGCCAACCATTTATCTATAGTGTTTAAAATATGAAAGAAAAATGTTTTTTTCAGTTCACTGATCCTCTGTTTTCCTCTTTTCTGTTGCTGCTGTAGCCCCGTTCTCTCTGCCTCCACACACAGCAGGAAAACAAACAGCACTATGAAAGGTACAACAGTTTCACTCCACGCAAATAAAATGCTGAGAACTGATCGGCATTCATACTCTACCGGTGAGGCCAGAGGTCATCATAACAGAAACGGCATTTTTGGAGGCCCTAGTTTAAAAAAAATTAGGTTTAACTTAGTCTTCAGTTAGTTTAAACCAGTCTCTAGGTTCTCCAGTTTCCTCCCACAGTCCAAAGAAGTGAATGTGTAAACGGTTGTCTAAGTGTGTCTGCCCTGAGGAGAACTGAAGACCTGTCCAGATTGTACATACTTGACTTGACTTAAAACATCAGGAATCCGAAATGCTAAAGAAGGGTTCCTACATGGCACTGGCAGGAAGCCTCCCCCATGATTTGGCTACGTCACATCTGTTTTAAACAGATTCTAATCTGGCATAAAGGTTACCGGAGTGCATTCCCATGCACATTCCCTTTACGGACAACTTTGTGACTTTGAGATTGTTATGGAGATTTTAAGGCCTTTTTCTTTTAGATTAAACATCACAGGATCCCGGTCATTATCCTCATTATGCAGACTTAACTCACTTCACAGTCCTTCAAAGCCATCCACCGTCTGCACACTGTAAGTATAACCCCAATTAACACCCACTGGTCATTTACATTTCCCATTAGTAGAGTAGGGACTAACAAACCTGTAATAGGCCTAGTACCAGTAAGGCAAATATAATAAAACCTGAAAAATCTCCAACATGCAGCATAAAAACCTTTCAACTTTTTCTGCTACTGGCTTTAGTGGACTGGCTTGGATTGATCGTAGTTACACAAACTTGGCTTGATCAAGCTGAGGGCAAAAGAACATTTCTTGAATTGCTAAAGCAGAAGATTTCACTCATTTGGATAACGGTCCAGTGTTTTGTTTCAAAAGAAATATTTCACTGTCTAGAGCCCCTCATGTTCTGTATTATCGACATTTGTACAAGAGTGACAGCCATCGTTTTAACACAAGGCCAGCATTGAGAGGGTGCTTTTACTTTCTGTTTCAAGGACCCATGCAAGACAATGAGCTGCTATAAATGAAAATATAGATCTGTAAACCATCAGATTTAACTACTGTAATTAGGTTTATAAGGATCCTTATGAAAAACACTATGCAGCAATTGAATACTAAACAAACAACTGCTGGTTTTGCTACTTCAAATGAATTTTGCAAGTCTCTTATTTAGGACTCGATTACATTTCTGTATGCTGCTTTACCATTATGATTGAGCAGTAATAAAGACTTTAATGGACAATTTTACGTCCCACTAAATATGATGAGGCTTGTTGATGTGATGTTACTGCTATTAACTTTTAATGTTTTAAGGTTGGAGAACTGTGTCATACATTAGATTTAGTCCATTCCCAACATTTTTCATTTTATTGTAGCATCTATGCTTGATGTTTTCATCTCTGCTGGTGTGTAGAGTAACTAGGAACATTCAGCCGTACAGGAAGAGGTTGTGCAACCATCAAGTGAAAAGAAGAAGGGTTTTGGTTTTGGTTTTGGTTAAATAATAGCTAAAAAATACAGGCTCCTTGTGCAACTTAATATCCGGGATTAAGAAATAAGTAAATAAATTCACTAGATGTTTATTCGCCACTTTTTCCATCTGCAACATGTCGTGGAGTCACAGTCATTAATTTATAAAGTCAGTTTTGTCACTGTCTCTACTTCATCATGGAAAAACAGGTCATTAACAGAACAATTCTTTCCCAGTTTTTGTTGTCAAAATGAATTTCACTAATTGGCACTAAAATTGAAGTATGACGGAGGCTGATGGAAGGGTTAGTTTTGCAGGTAATTGGTCTAAAACTAAAGTGTTCAAAATTCTGACCTGACGATGGCACAAGAGAAAAAAGTTAAGGGATCACCAAAGTCGCTGCAACGGATCTTGGACATGAATGTCTGAAGAGATTTTTGGGACAATTAATGTAGACATGTAAAATTCTATCCTCTGTGTGTCACTTCAGAGTTTTCATTGCTAGTCAATTGCAACATAAATTTCATTTACTCAAGGGAGTTTACCTGAAAGGCCTCCTCTTTCAGGGATGCCATGATCACTGTCACTGCAAAAGTCTTGAGCCACCATTAGAAGTGTTGTTTTAGTAGCGAAACAAAACTTGAACGAAAATGTAACAAGAAAAGCTTCTATAGTGACAAATATTTATTTTTGACCTGAAAAATCGGAGCAGAAATACAGAGAAACTGTCAAAATCTGATGAAAAGTTTGTCAAAGTTTCTTCTTTGGAAGATTAGAAGAAATCCAGAAGGACTTCTCCAGCATATAGCAGCTTCATCTGGATGCTAAACTGAAGTAAACGTTCATAGTCTGAAGAAGCTTGGTCAGGATTGGTCTTTGAGGAACGATTGCAACCAAGAAACGAGGGCGAAAACACTGACGTGCAAATGTTCACACAGACTGACATGAAGGTCAGTGAAAAAATGTTTTGATCCGTCGGTCGACTGTATGTGAGAATAAGAGTTGCATATAGGTGGAAGAATAGGTGCTTGTAACCTCAGTAAAACATGGGGGAGGGTCTGTGATGGTTCGGGGCTGCATTTCTGCCAGTGGTGTTGGTGATTTGCTCCAAATTGTTAGGATCATGAAGGCTGTACAGAGAGTGTGCCCTTCCTCCTGTGTTTGATTGGAAACATTTGTACCATTCAGCATGACAATGATCCCAAGCACACTGCTAATGGAGTGAAATTATAGTTAGTAAAAAAAAGACATAGAAATAAATATGGATTGTCATTGCAACCTTTTACCAAGGGAACCAGTGGCTTTGATGAAGCCCAACTTGTCTCAGCCAGATTCAATCTTGGAATAACCAGCCTCTGGCTTCTCTGAGCATTAGGTCATCACTGCCCAACATATGGCAGAAGTGCTGACATTCGCTTAACAAAGAAATAAAATAAATCAAAGAGCACATTAGGTTTGCTCTAAATCAAAAGCAAGTGGAGAGAAAAATGAACATAGGAGGGAATCTTTGCTATTAGGATGGTCTGGATGGAGATCACACTCACTGCTCCTCAATATAATTGCCACTGACAACGCTTAAAACTCTAAATGCAACATCCCAGAAGATTCTCTTAAGTTCATCTTTCGTTTGAAGTAATGACTTTGTTGGAATCGTACCGGAGAAAATACACCAACACACTAATCAAACTCTCAATCCTTCACTGGGGAGTGTTAATCTTACAGACCAGATCAGCCAAACCCACTGTGGACACTGACTTTGCAATGATGTCTGAGCTACTGCTATTACAGGTTTACAAATGGGAATGAAGGAGAAAGGAGCATGTGAGTGCAGTTACTGGTTATTCATTACTTCCTGTAAAAGAAAGGTTTCCAAAAGGCCCCTATTTGTGAAGTGGGGAGGATTCCTAGAAGAGACATCCCAGTGGTCCACACAAATATGACTGTGAAAAACATGTTTGAAGTCAGGAAGCACAACACAGTCCAGCTGAATAAAAATCCCAAAGACAATGAGCAATCAATGTCCCCAGCTGGATGAATCAGGTGTTTCCATGGTTAACTTGAGGGTTGTAATTATGAAGAAAATGTTCAGTTGATCAGTGCGACTCAGCAACATGTGCTTTCAGGACAGTGCATGTGATCGCTGAGTCTTGGAATCATGTAAGCCACCATTAAATTTCTTTTCTTGGTATTTTTCTGCCACTGTGTGACATTTGTGTGTCCTCAAGAGACTTTTTGTTAAAAAAGAAAATTAGGCTGCACAAATCTGACTGAAGTCCAACCTCAGACTGTGACACAGCAGCAACGTTTTTCTAAAGCTCAGTAAAACATCGCAGGACTTTGCTGCGGTGAATGCAGTTCGTGGAGCGAGCGTTTAGCTTCCCCTCTTTAAACTTTGCATCGAACAGGTTTATATTATAACGCTGATGATCACATTCAACAGAAATAAAGAGGAAGTAAAGGCAGGGGTGAAACAGCGTGGTTTATTGGCTGTCAGGAGGAGCTTGGTTATGTGGATTAATAAAAAGGCAGAAAGGCAGAATTGTTTGTCATGGAGGGAGCTCTGGACTTCTGGCTACTGTTTCCAGCGGCTGCATGTTGTGTACACGTTGTCAAATATGAAGGGGAGTTCCTCTCACTGCCACCTTCTCCCTCGAGCCCCACTCCCTCCCACTCCCTCCCACTCCCTCCCGCTCTATCCCACTCTCCCCCCACCCCCCACCCACCCCTCTCTCTCTCTCTCTCTCTCTCTCTCCCTCTCTCTTTCTCTCTCTCTCAGCTCAGCATCTCCACTCTCACGATGCACATATCCACTGGTCTGATGCTCCACAGAGGCATCATCCAGTCCATTTGAGTCTCCTGTGGGAAGGATTTGAGTCACAGCTTCTGTGAGAGGTGAGTCACTCTTTATCTCTGTCTCCTCACTCGTGAAGGATTTTTACCACCACCTTGGAAGACATCTTTGTATTTATTATGTTCATTTGTGTCTAAACTGTCAGATATTTGACAGAATTGCTGCTTTTCTCTAATAGGCTGTGCCTCTGCCATATTATATCATTTTGTTTTGCTGGGTCTTCATAATGATGGAAACTTCCTGTTATTGCCTGTTCTTTGTGCAGATTGTGCAGTAAATTTAGTAGTTTTTCAAGGGTCCATGACTGAACATATTGTAGCTGTGTGATATTTAGATTGTGTTTTCTCTTTTTTGCTGAGGGTACTATGAGAAGACTCCTGCATACTCATTGTATTATAAATAAAGAAGTAATTATATAGGTGGTTAACATTATGTGTGACTCCAAGTTACCAACACTGTCCATGAAAACCAAACTGGATTATGCACATCCTAACAGACCTGAAGCTGTCACCACATGTTTTGAAAATAAAAAACTTTCTCAGATTTTTTTTTTTTTTACATTTACCTCAATCCATCATTTTCCCAGAAAGTTTGGCAACAGCCCATTTCTCGTTTGAGCCGCCACAAGAATATACAATGATTTCATTTGCCATGGCTGTGCTTTGCGGTGAAATGTGCACTATTGATTTCATAGCACCTTGTTAAAAAGACCCTCAATCAGGCAGCAGCTCTTTTTTGCTGCTCTGCTACTAATAAGAAAGCAGGAGAGGAGCAGATGCTGCAGTCTAATGGCCTCCTGCATTTGCTTACAGCTCTGCATTAAACCAGCACAGCAAATCCCTCAGCCAATGTAGGAAAAAGTAATGAAGAAGTAATGTAACTTAAAATCTAATGAATGTACGTGACATTCATTAGCATAAAGAAATCCTAACAGATGCCAAGCGTGTTACACTGGTAAACATTCTGCTCTTTCAGTCCAATGGATGCCATATGGAGAAAATGCCTTTTTTTTTGTTGTTTTTTGGTTTTGTGTTTTTTTTCCCACAAAGCCACGGTGGCAAAGAAGCAGCAAGGGGCATCACTTCGTGTGAGGCAAGGAGCTGCTGAATCTGCCTCCTGATAAACACGTTTCATGCTGAGGGGAAAAAAATAAACTCCATACATCCGTAAAATGTCCGTCCGTTATATTATTTACTTTGGATTATGACACATTCATCAGTACGGTGTGCTTCTGTGTAACACCTGCAGAGGAAGAGATGTATGGCAAGTCACTTTATTAAAGCTCATGTAAACAGTGACTCAACAGGCTCTGCCAGCTTCAACAGAATGTAAATGGAAAACATCTGCATGGTATTACACAGATCAAGACACACAGATAAAATCTGTTCTCAGCGTGCAAGGATTTGAATTGTGAAATCATTTAAATGTGTCAACGACAAGATTTCACATGCAAGTTATACTGAGGTTAGTCTCCTCTCAGTATCTCTGGATGTACACGGTCCTTCAGGGATCAAGTACCTTCACAAGAAGTTGGTTATGTTGGAAGTTTGATCACCACAAAATTTCGACTGAATAAGGAGCCTATACCTTTATCCATGTCATAAAGAAATCAGCTGGTGCCAGTGCTTCCATGTGGCTACAATGATCAGTCTGGTATTTGTCTGTATCGCAGGCACATGAAGTCATGATGAAAGTGAAGGCTGATGTAAGGGGTTCCCAGCGGAATATTTAGATAATGCTCCAAGTGAACCTGTTGCTAGTATTAGGCTGAATGAGGATACAAGCCCAAAGTGTCAGGATCATGACTTGAATAGTGATAATAGCTTTATTTTGGCTACATCGGTGGGAAAAAGCCATTAATTACACTGTTTTTACAATGTAGCCATGACAACCTTTGAAAAGGTTGTGTTTTGCTGTCGTCATGGAATCGGTCACATCATGGGACAGACCACGGGTCTACCCATCTACGTATGAATGCAGTACAGATTTCATATTTTTTATATTAGGAGTATTATGTGAATTATGAATATTTAACTACTCTGTGATCCAGCTGTAGTATTTCAGATTACATATTGGAACATCGTCACCTCATATAATCGAGGAGGTGCAATGTACATTTTGAACTCGGGCCATAATTTTTATCCTTAAATTCACCTGAGGTATTTGGCTGATTTAACTACAAACTATGCTGCATAACAGGAGACCAAGATATTGTTTCCTCTGTCAGATGGTGTAACTCTGCAGTTTGACAAGTTGGTCTACTGCTGTGATTAATATTTCAGTGTGATCAGATGTAATTATATTTATTGTACATCAGTTATGAATAGTTGATGTTGTCCTGCTGAACAAATGATGCAGAACATTTCTAAAGCTACACAAACCGAAGAAAGTCAGTTCTGACTTGTTTTTATTGTTATTTTGCTGACAAATAAATATAACCTTGAAACCCAAAAGTATGTCTAGAATTCTAACACGCGCTCGTGTATTCTGTTTGAGCTGTTCTGTTCCCACTAATATAAAATCTGTGTGTGGGGGCTGAGACAGTTAGGAGCTAACAACTGTGTCCAGATGTTCCTTTTAGGAACACAGTGTGCATCCATGGTGGGATTTCATAGTCAGGTGATCGTTAGCTTTCCACAAAGAGGTTTCAACATTTCTCTTTTGATGTTATGATTACGGCGGTGGGGGCCGTGGTGCCCTCGGGTTTTTTAAAAGAGGCAGAAGATTCCCCTGGGTAGAGGGTCAGAGTCAGTCACAAACAGAAAGACAAAGAGGGAGAGACAAATCGAGAGGAAAAGGAGTTAGTGCAGACAAACTACAGACAAGAATTTTATTCTAGTGAAAAGGTGGTGCCTGATGCGAAGGTTGGACACATTATGGTGAAGAAACTAAAAGCCCACTTCATACTGTACAATGCTGACATCTTCACATGACAGCAGACACACATCATGTGCTGCAGATTCTCCCTACATCAGACGTAATATCTTCCCACAGGAGTCAGATCAGAGCAGTACAAAACAGACGCCTGCATGCGAACACATCACAACAGGGAGTACAGGAGGTTTTAACCCGCCTATGAATCCAATACAGACGTATCTCCATAGTGTGCCTTTGTTTTTTAACAGATCAAAGCTCCTCCAGGCTTTTTTCCTCCCATTAATGAGTCACTCTGTGCTGTGCTGGTAACAAAAAGGCATCTTCATAGATTAGTATTTTGTTGTATCCATTAAAGACTAAGATTCCTTTTTTTTTTTTTTTTTGTGCAGCAAATGACAACATACAGAAAATATGAAAGTTTAGTTTATCAAAGTTGTTTTCCCGCTGAACCTTGATCTTGAATTAGTGCCCGCAATCTGCCAGCATGCTCGGTTAAGTGATGCAAGTGAAATGTTTTTAAATGTGAGTGGAGGGGGTCCACTGAGTTATACTCATTAAAAAAAGACACAGCAGTCCATTTAAGAATTAGTCCATCGTTTTCTAAGCTGTCGTCACTTAGGGTCGTGCTCCTGATCTTCCTCTGCCATAACAAACTGTTTCACCAACTCTCCATCTGTTGGTGTCTATTTCAATTTTACTATTGAAAATACTACTGGAAGGTAATTAGTCAGGGCCACCCTCACAGCTATCAGAAAGATGAGCTGTCTCAGTATTGTCCTATTGTCCTAAAGTGCGTCCTATGTGTTCTTCTGACTTTTAACTAAGCGTAATAGAACGTCACATGACGTGTCAATATTTAGGCTTTGGCTTGTAATTTGGTTTTCTAATTACCTTCTAGCTGTTAATAGCATTTCTCTGCATAGCTGGATTATGTTCACTGGTTTGAATAAAGCTCAACATTTATTTCATCGACTGAACCACAGTCAGTGGTCAAGGAAGCTAATACACGTGCAAAAAAACTGTCTAGAGTCAGGGGTCCCCACGTCACCTTTAGTTGGGCTTAGGCAACAGAAACTCTTGATGCTGTTAGGAAAACACTGAATTAAGTGGTTAATTACTTCATTATGTCCCATGCGCAGACCACACGTTCCCCAGTGCTGTGAGTGTCTAAAAATTATTCATGAAAAATTGAACATGCAGTGATTTTAGTTGTTAGCACATATAGCAGGTGTTGCATTTATAACTGTCAGTGAACTTTTGACACCAGGCAGCTGTAATGAACCAATTCACACATGAGCTGGAATGTTCATCATCAACAATCTGTAGGTGCCAACATGTTACTGATGGAGTACTCTCCACAGTACTACTCCACACTTATCCACCCCGATGTCCTCCTTGTGTGGACCATAGCTTATTCCTTGTGACTGTTACTTCTGTCATATTTACGACAGCCCTTGATTATAACATCCCTGGCAGGTAGTAGGTGACCTGCTGAACCATAAATATGCTCTGAAAACTACTAACAACTTGCTACTGGATGGCCATTTTTCAAGATTCTCAGCAATCCATGTCATGGTTATTAAAAAAAAAAAAACTGTTCAGTGGCAAATGGACAGTATCCCCCTGGTGTCCATCAAAGTGACGATGACCGATTGACCCCACAGAGTTATTTAGGCTTCCTGTTTAGCCAGTCGGTTAGAGCTAAAGAAGCCTTTCCGATGACAAGTAAAACCTCTTCAAGAACTTCAAGCAAGTCCACTTGCCACAGAACAGCACTTTTTAGGAAACACTGGCATTCAGTGCAGTGCTCCCGCATTGTGTGCCAAAATATATTTAGTGCGTTTCTTTCTGAACAGAAATGTTCTGGCTAAGTGGGACTCTAGACCCATGAGGCTTTTTACCTCAAAAGCACAGTTTTTTTGGTCAATACTTTTTTTTTTTTTTTTACAGAAAGCGTTAAAGTGTTTTCTGTTCTTTGCTGCATGACATGTAAAACACACTTTAACCCATCAATGCATGCGAGTTGGACAGATGGTAAATAATAACCCGTTGTTGCTATCTTGCAGCATTATATAAGGGAAACATTAACAAGCTGAAGACTGAACATAGATTTATTTTTAGTCATAAGATCATGGATCCTAATAGTCTGTATACTGTATATAACTGTACTGTAAATCAGAGGTGTTAGGTAACAAAGAACAAAGTACATTTACTCAAGTATTGTACTAAAATTTTATTAGTTGGACTTTACAGTTGCACTTTCCACTTAAGGGAACTTTACTGTTAGTCCACTACATTTATTAACAGCTTTAGTTACTAGTTATTCTTTATTATGGACTAATACCAAACCAAATGAACATTATATATTATAATTACAGTGTAACCAATTTGTCAGTACTGTTTATAAAGTGATGATAATCAGCCCTAACATCAGCTGTGGCACTTTTTAAATGGTTTATAACTATATACCAAACCCTTCTGCCCTAATTTTCACCTTTCAGAGTTTGTCAAAAAAATATGAACAAGACTTTGACATTTATGTCATCAACAGAGGACAGATTTACAATATAATCCACTGTTTTTTTATTAGTCAGGATTATTTGTACTTTAACAAAACTAGAGCCTGTATATTTGTATAACTTATATGTATATCTTAACTTGAGTTAAGAATTAGAATTTATATACTTCTGCCTCTGCTGAAAAGTATAATAAAACTTATCCAAATTGATCCATGACTTCTCCAGTTACTGAGGTTTGAATTATAGGGTATGAATTGAATGATATTGTAATGATGTTAATGATAGTTTCAAGTTAATCCATACGTTTTAGTTACAGTAATTGTGTTTCATCTTTGAAAAATCAAATTCTGCCAGTTATTACTTAAAAAAACATTTTTTTTTTCTCCCTTCCTTTGATTTAATTCATTCCTCCTACGGTTATTGTGTTCAAAGTACATGTATAACAGCAGTAAAATGTCTTTACTATTCACAATTATAACTGGCATGGATTTTTCATTTAGCGTAGGTTAATTACTGTGCCCGCTAAGCTCCAGTGTCACTTTGTAATGGGATTTGGATAATGGCATACAGCCGCAGACTGCAGTTCAAACAGGGGCTATGCTGGGCATAATGCAGAATTAAGTTCATCACTTAACTTAGCTTCGCTGGTTTTATGTTGACTTCGATCTGTATAGATGTCTTTAATCCCTTTTTGTCAGCTGCTCTCATGTGCCACATAACTGGGGGGAAGCTAAGGGCCTTTACGTTCACTCTCTGCATATGTTTAGGTAACTTAAATAGTGTCATCTGACAGCCCTGGGGGGTCTGTTAGTGGGGTTATGAGTTGTGTTGTGAGATAGTGCAGGTTCTTGACTGCTGTTAATGCAACTCAGATGTGATGTCATCCCATCAGCTGAGGGCAGGATCATAACAGGCTTTTTTTGTGCCCGCTCACTTGCCGCAGGAGTGTCATGGCAGGCCTCCTTATGTCTCTCGTTTTATAACCCAACAACAAACTTCAGATGCTTTTGTTTGGTCAGCTGACACTACATTTATAACTGACATATAATGGCACATTAATTGTGAAAGGCATCTTTTGATTCTTGTGTTTTGCTTCTCATCTTTTCATTTCCAGCTCTCTTGTGCTTAAGAAACAGCTTGCAAAACTCATCTGACCTCATCCAGTCTAAGCATCTGTACATATTGGATAAAGCATCAGCCATAGCTGCTTAGTTTAACACAAAGCCTGGAAGACATCAAGTATCCAAAAGCAACTAAATCTACCACCTCTTAAGCTAATTAGCCCACTTTACAAAGAAATTATGTGTTGTAATCACTGTGAGATGATTACGAGACATCCATTCCATCAGGAACCCTAGAAAGAAAGAACAAGTCCAGTAAAACACCTTCAGTTTGGGGGGTGACTGTGTTGGTTCGGCTCCTCGGGTCACATGTCAAAGTGTCTTTGAGCAAGACACTGAGCCCCAACTTAGTTGCTCCCGGTGAGTATTGGCCAGCTGCATTAGTGGCTCCCCCATCAGTGTGTGTGTGATTGTGAGTGCGTGTGAATGAGAAGCAGTGTAAAGCGCTTTGAGTGGCAGTAGGTACAAAAGCACACCGTATGTGACCATTTTCAATCCAATCCAACTTTATTTATAAAGCACCTTAAAATATACACAGTTGGCCAAAGTGCTGTACACAAACATGAATACAAATAAAACACATAAAAGAATTATAGATATTAAAAAATAGTAAATAACTGTAAAAGCCAAACTAAACGCCAAGAAGAATGTGTTTTAAGAGCATATTTAAAATTAAGCTTGAAGATTTACTTTGTTAATTAGCATTTTTCTAAGGATTACACAAATGAAATGTGTTAATTAGTGAGCTTCAGAAGTGCTAGTAGTAATAGTTTCCCCCAATTTTAGTCGTCTAGCAAAGTGCTGGCCATAGGTTGATATTTACATGAGACTAGCACCAATATTCATTCATTCTTCATTCGCCTACACCATCATTGATGTGTCATCGGGTTTCCAGTGGGGATCAATGAAGTACTATAAATAACCAGCTCAATCTTATTTACAGTAGCTGGGTGGGCTGAACTTTGCCTTATTATATTTATCTCTTTATCTCTTTCTTTTTGAAATCAAGACGATCTATTTCTTAGTGGACAACTTTAACTTTTGTATTTAAAGTGAAGTTTGCTTCACCCAAAATTATCAAGTAACTTAACATAAAACTGCATTATTGTTTTGTTAGAATTCT
Organism: Channa argus; assembly: GCF_033026475.1. Lineage (NCBI taxonomy): Eukaryota > Metazoa > Chordata > Actinopteri > Anabantiformes > Channidae > Channa > Channa argus. The sequence goes on from NC_090203.1 coordinate 23,228,981, forward strand.
AACAACCACCAAAACAAAACCCAACAAATACAATAAAACTTATGAACATTTCTGAGACAATATGCATATTTCAAAATGTGGCCCAGGCTCTCACTGACACCTGTTTTTCTGCAGCCTCCATCAAAGATGCTATAATCACCAAAAACGTAAGGATCTGGACTAGAGCAACAATGGGGATGAATGCGTCTGATGAGTCCCCATACCAGGAGGAGGAACTGCTGGCCAACTCCACCTTGGCATACTCCTACTATCACCAGAACTACACCCTGTCCCCTCCGCTGCTGACAGACAAGACCAGCACATCCAAACCTGTAGCATGCGAGCAGGTCCACATTGCTGTAGAGGTCTGTGTAGTACGAAACACCACAATCCATGAAAATAAAATAAAAATTCTCTTTGATCTTTAATTGGGAATATTAAACATTTAGAATATGATTCTATTGTGCCCTTTGGTACTCAATTATGTTCTGCTACAGCCACTTTCTGTAAAGCTACAATTATGAACTTTTGAGACCCAAGCTAGTTTTCGCATAGGACTCTTAATGAAGGGCTTAAAATAAAATAGTGATTCATTTTTAAAGTCTTTGATGTCTAATGGTTAGAACAAGGTGCCCTTCTCTGATTGGTTAGAAGGGCGAGCCTCACTTTAAAGGTTTTTTAAGGAGGGCGAGAGTTGCTCAAATACCTTTCGAGTGAGTAAATATTTACCAAAGCTTTTCTTATTTCTCTCTGTTCTTCAGGTCTTTCTGATCCTGGGTATCATCTCCCTGCTGGAGAACATCCTGGTCATCACAGCCATAGTAAAGAACAAGAACCTCCACTCACCCATGTACTTCTTTGTCTGCAGGTGAAGTTTGTACACACATTGCAAAATACAGTATCTTAGGCTGACCTATTATTTTTAACATTTTACTTGTGTAATTTAGGAAGCTTTGCCATTCCTCTGTGTTCATCACTTACATTGTTTTGATTGTTTTGAGTTGAACTTGTCTTAACTTATCAGTCTTGATTGAGGGTCCACTTGGTGCCACTGGGTGTTGTTTGTCACGGACGTGTAGCTGTTCCCAGCAGTCTGTTTGGTTATTGGGCCTAACACGGTTTGAAGAGGCATAGTGATGGCTGGATGACAATGTTTCATAATGAAACAGGGGTTGAGTTGGTGGGTGGGTGGGTGGATGGATGAAAAAGGGCCAAAATAAACAGGGCTCCGACTGGATTGTAATATGAGCCCCTGTCAGTTCAAAATTTCTTTTTGACCATTACTTTTGGGTGCATTGCTAATTCACAAATGGCAGCATGGGTTTCCACCTGCAGGAGAGCTGAGGTCTTCCTATGTGGACTTTTAGCCCTGGGTTGGATCTTTTCTTTAGGCTCTTAGTCCATCAACATGCAGGGAAGTTTTTTTAGTGAGTCGATGTTAGCTAAGAGTATTCAAATCAAAAAGCCAATTGGAAACCTAATAAAGAAAAAATAGACAAAAACAAAAAACAAAAAACATAAACAAACAAACAAACAAACAAAAGTAAAATATGCAGTATTTGGCCAAAAAGATAAGTAAAGAAAAGAAGAAAGAATTCTAGTAACTTTTTGTTGCTCTACCTGGGGAATCCTGAGAAGTTCCCAGTCCAAACAAAGTTCATAATTTATGGACCCTGTACTCCGTCTCTAAGACTAAACCCAGCCACTTTATGGAGGAAACTCATCTTGGTTACTAGTATTTTGTGCTCACTACCCAGAAGTCATAACCGTGGGTGAAAGGTGGAACGAAGATGGACTGGATAAATAAAAGCTTTGCCTTCTGGCTCAGCTCCCTCTTCACCTCAGTGGTTTGGACGAAGCTCTGCATCACTGCTGAAGCTGCACCAATCTGCCTGTCAATGCGACTTTCTATTTTACCTCACTCATGACCAAGACTAGAAACACTTACACTTCTTCACTCGAGGCAATTACTTCCAACATGAAGACAGTAATCTATCCTTTTTTTGACAGAGAAAAATGGCCTCAAACTTGGAGGTGCTGACTCTCATCCCAACCACTTCACACTGGGCTGCAAAAAGCCCCAGTGAATCTTAAGGTCATGGTATGATAAATCCAACATAACCCTATTTATCGTAAAAGAAAAGAGCACCAGTTCCAATGATCCTAAGACTGTGTGCATAGTAATCATTACCTGGTGAACATTAGCACATTAGCATTGTTATTATGAAGTTCCCTTGATGATGAGCATTTAGCACATAGCACCGCCGGTTCAGAGGCCCCGGCCCTGGCTATATGTTGAAGTGTCCCTGGGCAAGACACTTAACCCCTAACAGCCCATTCCCATCCCCAGCTGTGCAGTGCCGGTCCAAGCCCGGTAGAATTTGGGGAGGGTTGCATCAGGAAGGGCATCCAGCGTAAGCAACATGCGGACGATGATCCGCTGTGGCGACCCTGAACTCACGGGATAAGACGAAAGGACAAAAAAAAACAAAAAAAAACGCAGGTTCAGAGGCTGTGTAGACACAACCTGGTGCTTCTTTGGTCTTTTCATTTTAAAACTTCTGAATGTGTCTCCCTTACATTATTTTGATTAAATGGTCTGAATTTGATAAGATACCCATAAACACTTTGTACGGTACTAGTACTAGTACTTCCGTGATCAAGTTTTGACCTGGTCAAATGTGTCTGGTTGTTACAGTCTAGCAGTAGCAGACATGTTGGTGAGTGTGTCCAACGCCTGGGAGACCATAATCATTTACCTTCTGAGCAACAGACAACTGGTGGTGGAGGACCACTTCATCCGGCAAATGGACAACGTGTTTGACTCCATGATCTGCATCTCTGTTGTTGCTTCAATGTGCAGCCTACTGGCCATTGCTGTGGACAGGTAATTATGGAGGGAGGAGTGTATGGATAAATACAGCACATTTAAATCTGTCTTTAAATCCTTGTTCAGCATAGCCCTCGGTGAACAGCACAATCTTGTACCCATCATTATTTAGACAAGATAAGCAGTTTTAAATAAAAGTCTTCAATGCACTCTCACTGGAGTCACTGTGCATGATTAATGACTCAGGTTTGTCCTGCCAGGCCACAAACAAACACATAAATTCACATTTTTCTTAGTTTTCAGTCATGGCATTAGTGGTGATTTTGGCAGGGTGCAATGAATACGTTTGGGCAAACAAAATGCATTGAAAACCTATAAGAAGGTATAAGAAAGCTAAAAATCCAACCTAAAGTAATTCAGGAAGGTAAACAACAACAAGAAAAAGTGAAGAAATGAAACACTCAAGATGAAGTGATAAAACAAAGAAAGGGCTTGAGTCTTGGCGCTGACTACGGGAAACTGATTGTTATTTAAACGGAGTGAGTCAATCAGTGGAAGGAGCCGCATGTAAACCAGAGGGAAGGGGGAAGTGTGAGGCGATGGCAAAGGCAGGAACCATGGATACTGCAGGGCAAAGCAAGGGGGACTGTCAAGGTCTAAAATGATGTGGATATTGTCACTAATTCTGTGAGGGATTTAAAGACCTAAATTGTCAGATGTGTGCTCTAGACTAAATATTATTGAGTGTTTCTGTAGTTCTGAAAACTCCAATGGAGTTGGCGTCACAGAGTTAATGAATAATTTGTCTTTATTATTTATTAATTATTTGCAAAAAGAAAAAAAGAAAAACCGTTAATGCTGCCTGCTTTAATGTATGTCGCTAATTAATTATCAAACATACACTCTCTCCTAATTTAACTGGGTGCACTGAATTTATTTTATGCTGAGCCACGGTGTCATTTAGTTTGATGGAAACACTGGATCAGAACCACAGAATCTCCTTCATTAAATAACATTAATTAGATCCAGAGAGGGCAAGTTCATTCATTCAAGTACTATGCTTAAGTACATTAATAGATCACTTAATGGAGCATTAAATGAGTATGTACAAGGGGGCCTGGTGGTTTGGTGAGCATTGGGTTGGAATACAGAAGGCCGTGAGTTTGAATCCATCCCCACCAGGTGTGTCCCTACCCAGCCACCAAGGGCGACCTCGGTGCCGGTCCCAGATAAAATGGGAGGATTGCTGCAGGAAGGGCATCTGGCATAAAAACTCATGCCAAATCAACATGCGGATCTGGGGCGACCGCTGAAGGGACCAGCCATTGATCTTTTATGAAATGAGTATGTAGCCGTATGGAATAACCACCTGTTAGTACAGACAATAATTAGAATTAGCTTTACTTTTACCTGTTTGACCAACTATGTATTTAGTACTTTATCTTAAGTAAAGAATTCAAATTATTGTTTAAAGCATAGCTCTTTTATTCAAGTACTGGCTGTGTGTACTCTGTTCAGGACAGGGGAGAAAAAGATCCAGGACATTCATTATCGGAATAAGTTAGTACATCTCAAACCTGGTCATCATGGACCCTGGCCATGCTTGTTTTCCAACTATCCCTGACCCACTCTGATTACCTGGTGATTCAGTTTGTCTCAACCTCAATAGAACTTTGAGGGACATGATTAAGAATAGCTCAGCACTATTTATGAAACCATATTTCTGCAGTGACTTAAAGGGTTAGGTACCCAAAGATAATTAATCAAAAGCAAATAGCAGCAGTGTTATTGTGCATATAGTTATAGCATATAGCAATGCATCTGCAGTGATCTTTTACTGTTGCTGGAAAATTACTTTAGAAATCAACATAGTGTACATCATCATTTACAGGTACGTCACTATCTTCTATGCGCTGCGGTACCACAACATCATGACAGTGAGGAGAGCAGGCTGCATCATTGGAGGGATCTGGACCTTCTGCACAGGCTGTGGTATTGTGTTCATCATCTACTCGGATACCACCCCTGTCATCATCTGCCTGGTTTCCATGTTCTTCGCCATGCTCCTCATCATGGCGTCCCTCTACAGCCACATGTTCATGCTGGCCCGCTCGCACGTCAAGCGCATCGCCGCCCTGCCTGGCTACAACTCTATACATCAGCGGGCCAGCATGAAGGGGGCCATCACGCTCACCATCCTGCTGGGGATCTTCGTCGTCTGCTGGGCTCCCTTCTTTCTCCACCTGATCCTAATGATCTCCTGTCCACGTAACCTCTACTGCGTGTGCTTCATGTCCCACTTCAACATGTACCTCATCCTCATCATGTGCAACTCTGTGATTGACCCACTCATCTACGCCTTCAGGAGTCAGGAGATGAGGAAGACTTTTAAGGAGATCATCTGTTGTTACAGCCTAAGAAATGCCTGCAGTAACATCTGCGCTCTGACCAGCAAGTAGTCAGAGACATAGACTGAGGAGACAGGATGAGGAAGGCAGAACTTCTGAATCCAACACTGGAGAATAACTTTGTGAGATTCAGCCAATACAGTGTATAGTCAAGTCCATTTTTGTCTTCTGTCCAGCATTAACTGGATAGGGGACACTTTCAGCATGTGGGAATATATCTGCCAAGAACACAAAGTAGCTAGTCTCCTACATACATTACACCTACGTTGGACCATTTGAAAATGCATCAAACAGAAAAGTGTTTGAGCTCTGCCTGGCCTTCTAACTGGGATTTAGGTTCATCCCTCTTCTGTAGATATTTTAATAGTAAACATCAAATGCTGTTGTACATGTTTTTAACTATGCTTTGGGATTCACATGATGGCTACTCTGTTTTGCTTTAGAGCACTGGTGGAGGCAGCAAAGTCAACAACAAGTGGGTGAAGTTTTGAAGAGAACCCGATGCCCTTGCCCATATTTCTATGACATCACTCTTTAATAAAAAGCTGCTGCTTTTATTAAAGAGGAACTTGGACTTACACAAAGTCAGTTCACATGGGGTTGGGGAGTGATACTGCATAGAAAATGCCATATGAATCATACCCTTGTTGTACTATTTTTAGAAACATCTGCAACACAGCTTCATAGAAGGGCCTCCTGTGTAGCTGTGTTTCATTTTTGGATTATTCAGTTAAAAACTATTGAACATTAAATCACTTAGTTGAAGAAAACACATTTAGTAACTTTTTTGTTTTGCGAAATTCTGTATTTCTAAAGCAAGATAATGTTATGAGCCAGAGATGACACAACCTACTACAGCGGAAATACAGTACCTTACACACAAAGTATGCAGTCAGTCATATAATTTAAAGCACCCGCAGAGACTCCCCCAGCCCCTTGTGCCACCCCTGCCATAGTCAAGCGGGGTTAGGTTCAGTACTCGGCTTATGATTATAAATTAACGTAGAATCTTCAGCACAGGGAGAACTGAGGCAAGAAATTTGAGGAAGAACTAATTTATAAGATTTATCATGTACATTAAAGATATTTCATAATTTTTTAGCAGTTTCGTTTTTTTCTGCACAACTGTTTATTACTGCTTGGAGTTAAATGTTGTAATCATTTCTAATTATTTCAGAATAAATGAAGAACACATAGTATAGGTACTGTTTTCTATATCGAAGTAACGTTTGGCTGTTTACTTTAAATATTTTATTTAATTTGAAAAGGTTTCTGGTGGCCTAGTTTATTAAAACATTTCTAGACAAGTCCCTGCCATGGTTAGAAAACATCTTTTTTGTTAAAAACCTACAACTCAGCCCTATTTTTGATGCAAAGCATTACAACATCATGTGACAAGGCCAAAATGTGCAAGCAATGATTGCCCAAGTTAAATGTGCTTTAATAACATTTCAAAAAGTAAAATTCAACATATGACATATTGTTTTATTTACAGGTGCTGTGTGTAAGATTTAGTGGCATCTGCAACATCTACACCACCACCCAGACCTCCGTTTCCAAGTATTATAGAGCCATTGGTGTCTGTTTGGTGCCATATTGTTATCTACGATCACATTGATTGGCAGTACATGAAGTGATCAGTCTACTTTAGATAATCATATTTAGACATTTTTTACAAAGTTAAATTTAGTGACTCTGTTTAGAATGTAACACTATAGGCCATAGCTTCTGTGTAACACAGCTAATACTACTGTTACTTTTGAAATATTCTTCCCAGAGCAAGTGTTTGGTTTGTCTTGGCTAGTGATACATAAAAGACTCATTCCAAGCTAAAAAAAAAAACGCAGGACCTCTGATTTTCAGGTGATTACAAACTATTGAAAACATCATTCTAAATCCTAAACACATTGTGCCTTTAAAGCACAACCACATCTAGGTGAGAGTTAGTGGTTATAATGTGAGCAGCATAGTTGTATTTGAATACTTCATTTAAAACCAAATACAGTACACAAGCACAAAACTACAGCATCTATGTGCGTGAAGAGTGATCACAGCATTCACAACACCAGGCGTCGCATTCCTTAAGTCCAATCCAACTACATCATGTTCTAATAATCTATTTACACTGCCGACGACCTCAGAAACAGCTAACACGTAACCTGTCTGTGGCTGCAGACAGGTAGCTTTGTTTGTTATCTGTAAGTGGGAAAAGGTTGAGTGCCGCTGAACTTTAACAGAGTGTCACTTGTCATCCACCAACAGTGTCTCCCTGCTGCTGTTAACAGGCCAGCGCTCAGTTGCCCAGCAGCTTCTGCTGGAATCTGAATGTGCTCTGTCCGAATATTCACAATATTTTTTGTAAGTACTTCATTCTGTAATTGTTCCCCTCTTCATTCTGTCCCCCCCCCCCACTCCTCACACGCACTCTTTCTCCGTGATGGCGACACCTACCTTTCCACTAAGAACCTTGGCATAACAAAACTCAATCCTTTGCTGAAACTGCTCCTTAAAGTCATGCAAATTTGCTGTGGTCCATAGAAGAGCCATTTTTATTATTTCATTTTTCAGACTGACTAATGGCAATTTGTTGCATATAGACAAAATTTTCTTTAAGCATACATGAAGAAAAAAGGTCAAAATTGATGTTTTTTTCGGTTTTGTGTTATATAATTGCCTTATTGTTGCTTCTATTAGTGTTTTTAGTGAGTGTTTTGGAAATGTGACAAAAAGAGCAAACAAGTACACAAACACACAAACACACACTATATGGCAAAGTGCTTTTATTAAACCTAATGACATGTATATTTTTTTTTCTCCAATGTCTGTGCAATTATGCAAAATGATTCATTCATTTTTATTGTTGATTGTCAAGTACTCAGTTCTGGTTTCCACAGAAACAGAAGCTGACTGTGATGTGACACTGGACAATGCCTATGTCTCGATTGCCATTTGCATGCCCATATGTTTGTGTCCAGTGAGACTGTGTTAACAGCTGTGGGAACATGTTTCATGCTAGTAAATAGTAAGGTGATGGCATGCAGACATTTAAATATGAGCTACAGTGATAAATATTGATCTCAGTGTTGCTCATGTTGCTTTGAATGAACAATTTTATTCAAATGTGTTGCCTGAATAAAAGCAAAAGTAAAATCCAAGCTGTTTTCAGATAGTTCCTTCTGTTGTGGACCTATGAATACTAACACTGTAGCTTCTAGAAAATATAAATATTAAAATGCACGTGGGTGTGGTGCAAAAGGCCTATTTCAAAAAATAATTGAACAGATTGACACGTGTAATAAAATAAGGTAGCATCCACGACAGGAGAGGATGACAGAGGAGGGATGGAGGGTTAGACAGCCAACAAGGCAGCGAGAAGATGAACAGAGGACAGTTATCTAATCAAAGAAACATGCGCAAACACGTGGAGATTTCAGAAAGAGCATGCAAATGCACGCATGCTCACAACAACCTTACTGTCCCCAAAGGACAATTATTTGTGCAGCAGCAGGGAAACACCAAGACAGACAACATCCAACATAAAGACATTTAAACCAACATTACAGTTTCATTATTATTATCAGATTCTCCGTAAATTCCCCATAGTGATAGCAAATGGTAGAAAAGAGAGTTTATACCTGTTGGTTCTTGCTGCCTAAAGAGCGAGCAACCCAAAATGAAATACATGAAACGGACTGTGGGGGATGGGAGCTATACTTTGTTGCGTAGCTGACTTCATGGAGTTCGGACAGACTGCTTAATTAAATTCCAATGATTTTACTGCTGACTTGACAATTTGTTGTTAAGTATGATGCCTTTAAATGCCGTTTTTAAAGACAATTTCTCTGACCCTTTGTTACACCGCAGACAGAATCTGGTACATTCTGCCTAAAACCAAACCACCTAACCTCAGGTTTTGTTATACAGGAACCAAACAATGTAGCCTGCTTCAAGAACTTGGTAATACCATAACAGTGAATAATTAGCTGCAGGATTGTCTTCAGCAACCACAGCTCATTGGCAGTACTGGTCTTTGTACTGTCTGCGGGTAAAGAGCAACTCTCACTGTGGACAAATCAAGGGTGTAAAATGTGATGCTTCTAAGAGCACTGGTTCCAGTCTGAACAGAGCAGCATCTTCCTGAAGCTGTGTCGGAGCTCAGCACTGCGGAATGCATAGATGGCCGGGTCGATGAGGGCATGGCTCATCATTAGGACCACGTGCAGCTGGAACAGCGATCGATAACACTCACAGTACGGGTTCATAGGGCACACCATGATGATGATGAGGTGGAAGAAAAAGGGCGCCCAACACACCACGAATGCCCCGAACAGGATGGTTAGAGTCAGGGCCCCCCTCATGCTTTTCCTCCACCACAGCTGCCTCCGACACCTCCCCCCACCGCTACTGGGCAGAGCTGCAATTTTCCTGGCATGTATGCGTGCCCGCATCAACATGTACACATAGAGGATGCAGATAATCGTGAAAGAGATGACGAAGACGCTGATGAAGCAGATCATGATGAAATTGGAGGTGAAGAATTTGACCATGAGCACAGCCAATGCCCCACACATTGCCCAGATGACACCCAGGATCACTCTGGCACGCCACATTGTCATGATGTTGTGGTATCGCAGTGCGTAGAAGATGGTGATGTAACTGCAAATGAAGACAAATAATTTTATTCTCTGCTCAAATCGTAATTTATTCAAACTGGGGATGAAACCTGCAGTAAGTAGTTCTGGGCTATTTAAACATCTAGCAGATATGCAACGTTACAGTTCAGTTGGCCATCGGACTGTAAGTCGTTCACCCTCTTATGCTTTTGTTCTGTTCTCTTTGGCTTCAGCTGCTCCAATATGACTGCCATCGCCAGCTCGGTAACTGTGTTTATCTGCTGTCTGGTGCGGGTCAGGTATGCATGCAGCAGAAATTTAGAGCTTTGTTTCACTGAAAGCAGCCACCTACCTTTCCTCGAAATTGAGTTTGTGAGAGGGTTCAAGAGTAAACCAAGCAGTGCAATTGTGGGTGGCGACACTGAAGCACTGGGCTGATGATACAGAGCTTCATTGAGCTGAAGGCAACTGCAGAGCTAGGCAATAGCTGTCTCTGGGTTTGTCCCTGGGAGCAGCCCCCTTCACATAAACCTAATCATGGGACCAAGAGTCATTGTCAACATATGAATGAATAGCTCCTTTAATGTGGTGCTTATGATATTTTTATGTTAAAAACTCAGCATCACTGTGTGTAATGTGAGAAAAAAGATCCCTTGGCTCCAAGACTTTTCACATGCTCTCACTCTCATGTTAACCTTATTCTCATTGAGCCCAAAGTGCCAACCCAAGACCTGCATGTGCTTGTCTTTGTTGAAGCTGTGAACTCACCAGACTAATGCAACCTATAAGTTACTAACTATGATGAGTTACTAACTAAAAGGCAAATGAATATTGGGCATGTATTCATTACACCAGTGCAAGCACAAACTCCAAATTAATGGTAACACTATGCATTGTCTGCTGAATGTGTAAAATGGCTATTGTTTGTGGACAAGTCAGCAATCAGAAGTTTAAAAAGTGCTTATCTTTCATCTCATGTTTTTCTTGCGAACTGCCAAGAAGCATAGAACGCAGCTTTAAAGTGAACGAAAGCTTTGTGAGACTGTAAGACCAGAAAGAGTTGGGAGGATTTATGAATGGACTGCATCTGTAACCAATGAATTTCATGGCTGCTCAGTGTTATCAGTACCAGTGAACATGTGGTTGACTTTGAAAGTCATCACATTGCTTACATTTTATTATTCATGCTTGGTGCTGCAGTTGTGAGTGAAGACTGAAGATAATCTTTCCAGTCTTCAAATGCTGTATAACAAATTTTGAAAGCACCACTGTTCATCATGACATCTGCGTTTCCTTATTGTTTGTTGTATGCAATCTAGGGATTACACATCAGTTTGTGAATGCAGCACATTTTGCAGCTGGCTCTCTGATATTCGGAGCTTTGCGCAAGCATTTCAATACAGTTAGCAGCAAAGTTTATAGGCATTTATGGATCAAACTGTTTTAGGGACTGGAACTTCAGTGGCTTTTTTCCTGTTGGCATTCGCACCACCAGTAGGAACACTGAAGACAACCAACACCTGATGCGCATGTATTCTTATGTTAATTTGTGGCGACTCATATGCGACAACCTTTTCTAAATGTCCTCTTCAGGTAAACCAACCGTAATACATCAAACTTAGACTGAATAAAAGGAAAATAAAAGTTGGTGTGTCCTTGATAAAGTAAAAGTTGGTGTCAAACACGAGTCAGCAGACACTGACAAGTTTGCTGGTGTCCGCCAAGTTGCGAGCGGCTGATGACCACCATCTGGCCTGGCACAACAATTCTTAAATTTACACACAGAGAGTGGGCGCTAAAAACAGTGCTCTAACCCCATAATTCCAATGGGCACAGATCTGTAACGCTGCATGTTCAAATGCTATTTTGTTCAGTTCTCTGCAGGGCCCCCGTTTCCTACTGAGAGCATTTCAGAAGCCGAGCAGCTTGATATGCTGCTGACTGTTCTTCTATTTCTCCTTTTGTTTTATGTCTTCTAGAATAGCTGAGTAGTCTTTATTGTGGTGTAACCTACAGACAAAGGCAAAATTCATGAATGACTTGGATTTGTTTTAATTTCTTTAAAAAGATTGAGCAATGTAGTGTAGGAGGAGGAAAACCCTTCTCCTACTACTTGAAAGGCTACAAAGGGGGGGGTATGTATCTCTTGCAAGCAGAGCACAGAGCCACTTCTGGGAGGCTTCTTAAATATTCCACCCCACACCGCGTAGAATCACAAGCATTGACAGTTGGACCTGGAGGAATTGTACTGTAAGAACTTCTATTGTCCTGTGGTGCAGAAGTCAGCTGAATGTTCACTTGAATAATTAAAAATAGGCCCTTTTATGTCACTACATGTTTTTTTTTATCATGCTGGCATGATCTGACATAAATGGCTGGCTTGAAGTTAAAACTTGTCAGGTCTGTAAAGTATATACATGATTTGTTATTATACATGCAGACAGAACTGCAGCACGCCTTTAATAAGCTGTATATCTATGGGTTAGAGAGTGAAAAGTGAAAAGTTTTCCAAAGTCTCCTCAGAGTCCTAATTAGTCTGATGCTTTGAGTTTTAAAATGGGCAGAGGATAATTGGTTATAGGGCACAAAATCCACTGTCAAACAGCTCAATACGTCCAACTCAGCAGCAAGTAGCTCAGACAAATCACATATTGTTCAGATCATATAGTGTGAACTCCACTGTTTTTTTTTTTTCACCTACAGCCAATGAAACCAGTTTTTCTTTGATTTGCACAAACGACTCAAAGCATTATGACAAAATTAAACGAGGTCAACTATGTGAGTTCATTCACTTAAACCTCATAGTTAAAAAATATAACAGATGGTCATGTTCAGTTTTTCTGTTAGCCAAGCTCTGCATAATACAGTAGATACATATATACAGTACATCCATACACACATACATACACACATATATAGAAACACACATACACACACACATACATACATACCGGTCAACAGCTATAGCCATGAAACTGAAAAAGGATCCAATGAAGGACATGCACAGTAGGGAGTCTATCACATCGTCCAGCTTGGTCATGGACAAATCTCTCTTCTGCAGGTGTCCCCCTTCAGCGAGCTGAATCATTAGGTTCTCCCAGGTTTTAGTGAGGCTGGCGATGGTGTTAAAGGCTGCCAGGCTGCAGATGAAGCTGTACATTGGCGAGTGGAGGTTTCTGTTCCAAATGACGGCCAACGCCACCAGGAAGTTCTCAGCCAGGCTCACCACTCCAATGGTGAAGAAGAGAGGGAATGGGACCTGCACCTCAGGGCAGTCCGACTGGTTTAGTGACGAAGCATTCATAGTGAGTCAGGATAATGCTGAGTTCTGAAAATCTGATGTTGTTCTCACTAGAGTCACTAGCTGAAAACGGTTTCCTGGGATTTTAAAGACTGTGTTGAACCAGACCTACAGTAACTGCTAAGCGAATTTATGCTAAAGACTGCATAAACTACTTTAAATATTACTTTCACCTATAGTAAGTAGTGACTGTAAAAAATCATGGAAAATCCTTATTGATTACTTGTTTTTTTAAAGAACTCTTCAACAATCTGCAATTATGTCCTGAATAGTATAATATTTCATTTGAGCCACCCAAAATATCAGTGGTTTGGAAGTGATATATGGAAGTGAAGTTTGGATTTAACAGTGGTTGCATTCAATGATTATCTCAATTGTGTTATCTGATGTTACAAGTTGCTGAAAGAAATGCTCAGAATTAGACAGACAGCAATCCAACGGCTGGGACAAACTATCAGACCATGAAGGGATTGCGCTGAGATTTATGAATCTGCTGTGTCAGTTTCACTTGGCTCAATGAGAAGAAATGAGAGCAGGATTAATGTAATGTGATCTCATCAAAACACCCAGACAGTGAAGAAGTTGTTGAACTTGTGAAAGATTTGCTAATCTGCAAATAAGGCTACAAGTAGGTGCAGTAAGACTGAGACGAGAACAAGAATGACATTAGTTAAGAGGAGGGTTAATGCTGTAGCCTGGAAATTTTTAAAAATGTTAAAAAGACTAAAAGTCTAAATATAGGTTTTCTGTGTTCTTTGTAAGTCTGCTTTGTTAGTTTTGGTTGACTAAAGCTGAGAGAAATCAAATGACCAGAACAAATTTTCTTCAACAGACTAACCGCTACCATAGATGAAAATCACGTATTAAAATTATTATTGCTTTCATGTGAGCTCAGAGTAATATAGTAACACTCACAAGAACGGTTTTGGCAGGCTACTCTGTCCAGCTTGTTTACTGCTTTTCAAAAAAAAAAAAAATCTTCTTTGCTCACACACGCGCACACATCCCACTTTCCTTGGGGTGATTGTCGGCGGTGGTTTTTGGCTCAGCTCAGTCATGATCTCCAGCCATGTGACTGTATCTGCCTCTCCACTGCTGTTTTTACGAGGGACATGCAATCATCTTTTTCAGCGCCGTTTGTGTCACACGGTGGCTTACAGGCAAGCCTGTTGTTGCAAAAGTGGGTGTACATAAGATTGCGGCGCGGCAGTGTCGATCCAGTGCTGTCTTAGCAAGAACACTGGCATTTCACCTGTGGAGAGACAGTAACAGTTCAGCGTGTTATTAAAATCCACAGGTGTAGTCCTCCTGCTTCTGTTGCATAGATACCATATCCAGTGTTTTACATGCTGAAATCAGAATCAATTATGTGGCATGTTCAGGTAATCATTTTCCACTATAGCTGTATATTTTCCTCCCTGATAAGCCATGTGACCTTTTATTCAAGGTCTAACAACTCATTTATTCCACCCTGCTATTCTGAGTACTCTGCCCTTCAACTTGAAAAAGTTCACTTCAATGTTTGTATTATGAAACACATTTTAAAAAGAAGATGTTCTGATCATCCCAATCATAATTAAAATGGAGAAAATGCTCTGGGCTATGAGTCAGAATACCTGCCAGGCTGCAGATTGAAGATGTGATAATAATTATACTAAGCTTTTATCCAGAAACCTCTAATCCCTCTTTCTCTCCTCAGCCCTAATGTGGTGCCAAGGCTTTTCAGCTTAATCAAATAAACAAAGCAGACTTTTCAAACTACTTTGTGGCTTTGCAAACTTCATCAACACCTCTGACACCGCTTCTGTGTGATTTGTCATTGTTCTAGTAGTGACAGTACAAAAGCAGAAATGTAAATGTGTTCCAGTGCTAATTAGTACTAACTGTCAAATCTCTGGCTTTGCTGTGCCCACATGGTTTGGACCAGATTCATTTTGCCTCTCTGGCATGAAAAAAATAAAGTATGGATCAGTTTTCAACAAAGAGTAGCACTTAATTTATCCGGCGTTTTCATGAGTAATTCGTTTCTGCAGGTACGGTCATAAATTAAAGTTTGTCCTTGATAACTGATATTTGTCAAGATATTTTAGTGTCTTTTGTTGTTGAACAAAAGCCTGTTCCTCAAATATCACTGCAACTTCTCTGACAAAACAGCATGTGCCATTCATGAGCTACAGCATAAAAGCCAACCCATCACTCAGCGTTTGAGCACATAAAAAAATAATAAATAACAATAGCGCTAAACACGAAGCTGTGAAAAGACCTGCTCGTATTGGCATCTGCGTTTTTCACGTCACAGGCAGTGATTGACAACATAATGTCAGAGAATATTATCTCCCCTGGTGGTGTGAGTAGTTCAGGAAATCAATTCCTTATGTTTTGAGTGCCTGTGTGTGTGCGTTCGTGTGTGTGTGTGTGTTCAATATTCAAAATTAAGGTCAAATGAACCTTTGGGGTAAAATGCGCAGGGACTCGCCTCATTATTGATTAAATGACAAAAGATAATGGATGCTCCAAAGAGAACCGCTGCAGTTTGTTTTTCCTTCTTCTGTCCTTTATGTTCTCCCTGTTGTTAAGGATTAAAAGTATCCAAAAATAGATTAAAAAATGTCTTCACTGCCATTTCCATCTTTTCATTAACCTGCCAGTCAAAACGTCATCAAACCAGGATGTCAGTGATTGAATATTTACAGCATATAGTTTATTTGGTTTGCGTAGCATGAATAAAGCTATATAGTCGACACATAAATCTTTTCAGAATACCTAAAACACTGTCTTTGTTCTTTGTAAGACATAGTTCATTTCTGGAATATACAGAGAATATCCACATCTCTAGATGCTTAGATGACAGCTATATAATGTCTCAATATTTGCTGCAAATTGTTCAAAATAAGATTTTATATGGCTCCTTATCTATGCTTCCTTCCTCAGGAAGGACATTAAACATTTCTGCATTTCTCACTGCTTTCATTACTTCCTTACTTTCCACTTTGCATCTTCTACCATGTTCTGAAGATCAGGCAACAGGTGACATTGTGTCATGCCATTTGATCTCCCTCATTACCTTATGATCTATCTTTCCACACTGCATAATGGGGAAAAACAAAGATCTGCGGCTTCAGCATGCACAGCAGTGGCTCAGCAGCAGGTTTGATTGACTCACTGTTTGTCATTGGCCACAAAAGGCAAGAACGCATGTGGGCATATAGTCTAGAATCCAGTGAAGCACTGAATGGATTGCTGATGGATGTTTTTTAGCAGACATGTGATTGTTATCATTGTACAGTTCTCTGATCTAGACCAGAGTATGAAAGAGCTTATCTGTTTTGTTGCTGTTTCCTTGAAATGTGTCACGACTGAAAGATGATCAAAGATATATGAATCAGCTGAGATGACACAATGGTGAGAGTGGGAATGGTAATGGTCAGGGCTTCAATAGAAAGTCCACCCTGTGCCTGCTGGCTGTCTTTTCATAACATAGTCGTCCCAGATTTTTGTTATTTTCTGCTTGTTCCTAAGGATAAATGTGTTCATAGCATGAGATTCTCCTCATGTAACCACCATTGGTTTGCTCTCCACTTCCAGGTCAGCCATGCTGAGACATACTAATGAGAATATTATAAACTACTTTAAAATGCAGCTAGAAAGTGCTGGGCTACAAACACTCAGTTCCTGGAAATTAAAGCTACAGTACATAAACTGACATTAATAAACATCTAATGTTTCTGTAGAAGTATCCATAAACAAAATAGAAATAATGTTTAGCTTGAGCGTCACCACTGAATCCTTAATAAGGCATTGTAAAAGTGAAAGCTAATAATTAAATGAAGTATCATGTTTACAAATTTAAAAAAAAAGGCCTTACTTGTTCCTCATGCTGCAGCCGACTGCTAAAACAACCTTCTTGTTCAGAGGCCTTTTAGAAGACATGCATAATGTTTTGGCATGATTTTCTTCAGCCGTGCTTTATACAGTTGATTTTGTGGGTGGGGTGCCAGGAAACCATGTTGTTGTAGCCTTGCAAGGCTGCCTGACCAAGGCTCTGATGCATGTTATTTGGTCCATTTCTTTGTTTTTAACTGTCAGCATGTCCATTTATAAGACCAGCATAGGGACATTTCAATTCAGTAATCTCTGGCAATATTGCAACATCTCTTTTACATGTAACTAACCTAACATTTTTTCTTTAAACACGATTTCTTAAATACTATAAGTAGTCAGTGTTGCTTTATGATCAACACGTGTCATAACACAATGCACTTTAGTTTGCTATTCAGCTTTGGACTGCTCAGTGGCCATACTACAACCAATATCTACCCTAACCATAAATTTCCATTGCTTTGCAGATGATACCCTATTATAATTCTCTGTAAAATGAGACAAAGCATATCAGTCAAACTTCAAACAAACCTAAAAAGGCCTGAACATCCAAACCACAAGGCAGTCATTTTAAGCCCTGAACCTGTATTTATTTAGTGCCTAAAGCCTTTGTTTGCACAGTTGTAACACAGCATTTTAATGTGTTCAGAATCCTCTGAAATTTGCAATGCAAACATCTAGTGCTGTGCTAAGGAGGCTCTAGTAATACTGTAAGGAGCACAAGTTTTATTTTGACCAGCATACAGGATACACATATCTCCTTTAACTCAAACATAAAAGAAGAAACAGGCCCTGATGCACTGAGCTCGTCTCCTCTTATATGCCACTGTTGCACATCATTACCATTGTGACTCCTTTCCATCCTAGTTGTGCTTTTCCCTCTCTGTCCCCCTCTCCCTGTATGTTTCTGCAGGTATCATTTCAGAGCTAATTTGTCTGTTTTTTTTTTGTTGTTGTTGCTTCTTCTTGCTTTGTTTTTCTTTTTCTTCCATGGCAGTGATTTTCCCCCCATTTTCACCGAGGGCTTGCATAAGCAGGAATTGATCCCCACATAGGAAGCTGTCATTGCACATGTTTGGATGAATGCTCAACTACGTGAGCCACAGATACTTTAACGTGCAGTATGTAAACAGCACATGGTAAAATTCCAAGTCAGAGATAATTAAATGAGATGTTTTTGAACAGTCAAAAGTAACAAGTTTTGTGCAGAAACACAGGTTAACCTGCAGTAATGAATGAATTCTAAATGCTTGGACAAAACATCTTGATTTTGTGTTTTTTCTCAAATAGCCTTTGACATGTTTAAAAAAACAAAGACATCCACCACTGTGCTGAATCCTTTTAGCAACATAGACTTTGGAACAACAATTTAATTGTGCAGACTGTCAGTACACATATTTTGTCTTGAAGCTGCCCCCAAGGGTTCAAAAATGACAGAAAAGATTAAGACTGAGGGAGAACACACTCTATAGGACTGTTTTTATCAGGTCCAGATTTAGCTCTGAAAACCTATTTACAGTATCAGCAATGTCTGGGTCCAGATTGTCCAGAAGAGAAAAAAGTAAGTGACAAAAAGCAAAAGATGTCACAATGACCTTCATTATACTCCTTAGCTTTCCATCTTCAGCTTTCACCCTTTTTCCAATTAACAAAAAGGTCTAAGCCAACTGGATGGCATACAAAGATCCAATTGTTCATAAAGAAGTCTACAGTTAAAACAATATAAGACCTATGTGTGTGTGTGTGTGTGTGTGTGTATCTTGGCCTTTATGATATTAATATTTTATTTTTTAACTTTTGAACAATAACAACAAACACATAAAAGACACTCACTGATTGTAGAGCAAATCACAGATAAGAAGACAGGGGAGTCATATTGAAGGCTTCAAAAAAATCTTTCAGTTCAAACTATTATTGACAAATCACTACACTTTGAGGTCTGTAGCTGTGTCAAAGTGTCTTTGGGCAAGACACTGAACCCCCAACAGCCCATTCCCAATCCCCAGCTGTGCAAGCCTGTCCAA
Source organism: Channa argus (assembly GCF_033026475.1). Taxonomy (NCBI): domain Eukaryota; kingdom Metazoa; phylum Chordata; class Actinopteri; order Anabantiformes; family Channidae; genus Channa; species Channa argus. The sequence goes on from NC_090203.1 coordinate 23,248,015, forward strand.
GCCCGGTAGAAATTGGGGAGGGTTGCGTCAGGAAGGGCATCCGGCGTAAAAACCGGTCCAAATCAACATGCGGACAATGATCCGCTGTGGCGACACTTAACCCAAAAGGACAAATAATAAAAATAAATAAATACACTTTGAGTTCTGGAAAAGAGCACAGTGAAGAGTAAGGAGACAAAAAATGAACAAAACACAGAACGGAGGCTGCCAAAGACCAATTTACATTCAGTAGTATTTACACAGTCCCAACTTAACTCATAATGTCAAAAAGGCATTTATATCTGTGAGAATTTGAAGGTTCTGTTTTCAAAAGTCAATCTGTTTCATTTTAGCAATGACAAGCAATTTATTGAGCCATCTCTTGAAGCATGGTGGTGATGGAGAGTTCTAGTTCAATAATACTATTTATTTAGCTGCAATCATGTCTGTCATGATATTCTACTTTACATGAGAGGAAAGTTGCCTTGTCCAGTCAAATTTCACTAATTATAGTCTGGCTGGATATTTATTTCAAAATGTCTAACTAAGTCTAACCTTAAGTCTAACTAAAGGTATGTGTAGGAAGTTAAATTGAATTCATCTATATCTTGAAGTAATACTGTTGTATTACTTTGTACATTGAACAGTTTATCCTCCCAAAGCATCTCTAAAACTGGAGCAACTAGTTCCATAGCAAAGTCATATAGAGAAGAAACCCAAAAGGACTTCTGTACAAAATATCTATCTTAAAGATAGTGGTAAAATGCAATTGAGGAAAGTGATATTTGGCCTGAGGCAGAAGGAATTAGGTGAATTTATTGTCAACATTCACTGTAGATCCCCAATACAGTGGCATCTCCTCTGATTCCAGTCCAGAAATTATATATTGGGATATTGGGCAATTTGAGAAATGTTTTTTATTTGATTTAAAATCATCAGTGAGCTCATGAGAATGAAGTTGTGGCCAAATAGTTAATAAGAGCACTGTAATCACTGGGAGAGAGGTTTCTGAGACTGAAGTGGATTCAATCTTTAACCAGTGTGGGGAGAAAGTGGACCACTCATTACCGGTGGAAGTCCATTGCCAGTTGGAAAAGCCCCCCTGCATTTGCTGCCCAATTCTCCAAACTGTAAATACGGGAAGGCCTCACATTCACTTTCGTCTGCAGGTGGCCTTTGGAGATGTACGGGGGTTTGTCTTAAAAAATTTAATGGATTGTGTTGGAATGTTTTTGGCAAAGATATAATTGGACTAGTCATCTGAGGTTTCTGGAGTCCAGTGTAAGTAAAGTAGGATTCTTCCATGTCAAATTTCATACCCTTAATACCAGGGGGTCCCCTTATTGCTTTGCAAGAACATGTAAAGCATTGTCAAAGAGCAAAGGAGAAAAAGGATCCCACTGTCTAAAACCACATTCTAGGTCAAAAGGTTGAGGTTTGTCTTAATTAGTAAGTGTAAAAAATACTGGACTGGAGTAAATTATTTGGACCCACTTCATATATTTTAGCCCAAACCCAAATCGTTTCAATGTCTCAAACACTGAAGGTCACTGAACTTCGTCAAATGCCTTCTGGGCATCCAGAGAAATGACAGCAACGTGTATGTCCTTCTAACGGTCAGAGTATTGTATATTTAGAAACAAATCAGAAACCTACCAGGAGTAAATCCAGTTTCCTCAGGATGTACCATCTTTGAGTTATGCTTACCAAATTCTGGATATTATTATCTGGCCATGTTTGTCTCATGAACTGAGCTGGGCAGTCTTTTATTTGTAATTAATTTGTTAACCATCCTTAACACGAGAGGGACTGTGTTTTTGCAAAATGCTGCCAAAGTCTCTTGGTCCTGATAATTTGCTGGTTGGAAATGCACAAATAGCAGCTTCTGAAAATGGAGCATCTATATCATCTCTTGAAACAACATGTAATTAGGGAATATCTACTGCAAAAACCCTCCACAATGGCCTTAACCTTGCTGGAACACAGATTGATATAGAAATCTCTGAAGCAGCCATTTATCTTACTTGAATTAGTGAATAGTTTGCCACATTTGGATTTCTTCTTGTGGATGGTTTGTTTGGCCTGCTCACCTCTGAGTTGGCTGACAAGTAATTTTTCTATTTTTTTAACCAAGCTTGAAATGTTATAAAGTTTCAGGAGGAGGCTACTGACATGTCTATTGAGAAGTGTGTTATTGTGTTGGATTTCAATTTCAACAGCTTATTGGGATCCAATTGCGAGAGGGAGCATTCATAACTTTCAAGTGCTAAAAGCTTTTCTTCAATATCTGCAATATCTCTGTTAAGAGCCGACAGTTTGGATGATTCAAATGAAATGCTGTATCCTCTTATGACAGTTTCCAAGGTTTCCCACAGGACAGAATCAGAAACTTCATTCATTATCACTGGTGTCAAGAAACTCACCTGTTTGTGCTTTTAAAAATCAGTGAAGTAGCGTAGAACAACATTTGACTTTATCAACCTGCAGAAGGAGGACCAAACCCCCAGGCCCCTCAGCTTCTCAAATAGATGCTTAAAATCACCTCCTTCTACATCATTCGAAGGAAACCAGAGAGTAATTCTAGTGATAATATGTGTTTAACGTGTCGTCACCAATTCAATTATGTCCATCTTTGTTTAAGAGAAAAACCTGCCTGTTTTGATGTCAGCACATAAGCTGAAGAGCAGCATTGTGGGGACAAAAGCCTAAAAAGCATTTGCTGCACTAGAATTATGAGAAAGGAAAATTGAAGAGATGGAATATTTCCCCATAAAATGTAGAAGAGTAGAGGTGCACTATTGTTACTATAGGAAAAAAGGTTTTGAAAAACTGCTACTTTATTTGAACCTCTGTTCAATTAGAATAGCATTTCAGGCATTTATACCAATGCAAACCACTAGACAGTGGTTGTAAATTCAGCCAATTACGATGAATTTACTTGTAGATAGTGCAGGTACATGCCAATTATCAATTATGTGGGAGAGTAAATTATAAGAGCGGGGCTGGTGCATCAGTGGTAGAGCATTGGGTTGCAATGCAGAAGGCCACAGGTTTGAATCCCACCCCACCAGGTGTGGCCCCACCCAGCCACCAAGGGCCACCCCAGTGCCAGGCCCATAAAATACTCAATGCAAATCAACGTGTGGAACACGTTCTGCTGTGGCAAACCCTTAAGGGACAAGCTAGAGCCACTGATTAAACTTAAGTAAAAGTTAGTACATGATTTATAATTTCTTAAGTAGAAATGTCAGTGACATTTTTGTGTATTTGTACTTTTACTTAAATATTTTTTTTAATAGTTCATCCACCTTTAAACTTAACAATGAGCTACTTGCCATAAATGGTCGGAACTTATATAGTGCTTTTCTACCTATTGGCACTCAAAGCACTTTAATGCTTGTTACTCACCAATTTGCACTCACAATCTCACACACACACACCAGGAGCAACTAAGTTGGGGTTCTAGTGTCTTGCTCAAGGACACTCTGACATGTGACTGGAGGAGCTGGGCATTGAACCATTGAACTGTGAGATTGGTGGACAACTGCTCTACCTTCCTGCGCCACAGTCACCCCTTATGATTAACAGACGGCCTGTGCTTTAGTGGAGCTTGACTGGTGGAGATGAGCAATAATTTGATCTTAAGTGAGAAGAAGAGAAGGTCTTTCCTGCGTTATCTTGCCCATAGGTGCTTTGCCATCTTGACTCATGGTGTTGTTTTCACATAGGCTGCTTTGAGGACACTTCTGACAACAATTCAACTTATCAGGGAGCACTCTTCTCTTTTAAGTCCCCTGTGTAGCTTTTCCTCTTGCTATTAGACACAGCACAAAATAATTGTATGGATGAATTAATTTTGTCCGTTGGCTACAGCAGTGGAATTTCAGGGGTTATATATATATTAAGGGGTTATACTCTCCTCCGCATTTCATTTGAGCTTCTTCCAGAAAACAATGTGTACGCCTGGTCTGATGTATATTTGAGGTGCCTAGTTTTTCTCCATCTAGCCTGTGCTGTTTTGGAAACCTGGTTGTCTAGCCAGAACAATTTGGCCTCTTTTCCTCCCACTTCCAAAAAAATCATTTTCAAAAAGTCCAACTTGGTGCCTAACACATGCCACCATTTGACATGTGCTGTGAGTGTAACAAGTGAATGAGTGTATTCACTTCACCTCTCACTGGTATCAGTGCTGGGGCTGGTTGGTGTTTGTGATGTGTTTGATGGGGACACTTGACACTTGCAGCAACAGACTATCTGATGCTGAGTTGTTTGCAGAAATCAAGAGACATGTGCCAGGTGGCAAACATTCAACACTCTATTCTTACCAGCAGATAAATCAAGGCTTTTTTTCATATCATCATGCTGTGATTTTCAATCTATAATTTAAACATTTGCCCACATGTACTCCCTCACACTGAATTAAACCTTTAAACTTGTACTGGCAAAACAGGCCCTCAGAGGCATTGGGTGGTCTTGTAAGTGATGCCTAATCTACTCAAAAGTGGTATAAGTTGGTCATATGATTTGCAATTTGTTGAGCCCCTGTGACTGATAGGAGGCTTTAAAAAGAGCCACCTGTTATATATCATTATAGAGCAAGTCTGAAGAAGCTGGTGTCAGCGTAACAAGTTGCTTGGAGACTGCTACTAAAGTAAAGATTTAAAAGTCCATTGAGTTTACTGGAATTTTTGACAATAAATCTTTTGTATTTTTCTGCTCCAATTTTGCAACTTATATTGGTGAGTGCACGGCTTTGCTCAGGGTTATTATCTTTTGATTTACTTCTGCATTTAACGGCTTTTTGGCTCAGCAGAGAGAGCTGTGTGTAGGCGTTTTGAATATTTACTCCTGTACGGGAGATAGAACAAACAGCCTCAGTTTGTCTTTTGATTTTCATTTAGACAATAAAAAAAAAGAGATACTACAAAGTACAGTAACTTACTCTGGTCGGGGTGGAGGACGCGCATAATCAATATTTCTATGGGGGGGACTTACTTATTCACTTCTTTATGGCCTTCCCAGAGGAGAGGATAGTTGCTGGGGGCTGGAAAGGAGGCTCCAACCGATTGTCGCACCTTGTAACCAGGAGGAGAAATGTGGATTCCACCCTGGCCGTTAAAAAGTGGGGTTTACGGGGGGTATTGCGTATGGGGTGCTGGGGCCGTTGTTATGAGCCATCCAGTCCTTGTACAGCCGGAGTGCGAGTTGTGTTCGTATTCTCTGTAATATGTCAAACACGTTTACAGTTGGCGTTGGCCTCCATCAGGGCTGTTCTCTGCTTTTTACTGATGACTTGGTTTGGTTGGCTTCATCAAACCATGAGCTTCAACATCCACTGGGATGGTTTGGAGCCGAGTGTGACGCAGCTGGGATGCGGGTCAGCACCTCAAAGTTCTCCCCTGGAAAACAGTGGATTGCCCCCTTTGAGTTGGGATTGAGTCACTACCACAAGTGAAGGAGTTTAAGTATCTTGGGGTGTTGTTCACCAGGGCCAGTAAAATGGATCATGAGATTGACAGACGGTGTGGCATCAGCAGTAATGCGGACATTGTACAGAACCATTGTGGTGAAGAGGGAGCTAAGTCGCAAGGTAAAGCTTTCAATTTACCAGTAAATCAACGTTCCAACCCTCCATGGTCATGAACTTTGGGTTATGACCGAAAGAATACGGTCCATAGTACAACCGGCCAAAATAAGTTTCCTGTGAAGGGTGGCTGGGCTCAGCGTTAGAACTAGGGTGCGGCGTTCTGACATTCGAAGGGAGCTCAGAGTAGAGTCGCTGCTCCAGTCAGTTGAGGTGGTCTGGGCATTTAATAAGAATGCATTTAATAATGCCTCCTGGGCACCTCCCACTGGGGGTCTTCCAGAACATGTTGGAAGGATTATATATCTCATCTGGCCTGGAAAATCTTTGGTTTGTGAGCTGGTTGGTGAGCTGGAAACCATTGCTGGGGAGAAGGATGTATGGAAAGCCTTGCTAAACCTTCTGCCACGGTGACCCGACTGAGGATAAGCAGAAGATAATGAATAAATGTTTTAAACTTCAGGTGTTTTTGTTAGAGGTTAAACATATAATTTATGTTGATTGATCCTCCTGCACCTCTTAACTCTCTTTCTGATTTCTGAAAGTTTCTTTTCAAAAAGGTTGATGCAAGATTTATCACAAATTTGTCAAACTATAGCTCCTCATACTGTAAGCCAGCACAAAGCTTAACAGAGTCTCATTTTGGTCTGAGGCTACAGTACATCCACATTACAGGCCTTAAAGCTCACTTCCAATTATTTCCAAGATCTTTTTAGGTGTTAAGATTTACATTGTTGTTTTTAAATGACATGTGCACAGTAACCTCATCTCTTTTTTTTTCTCCTGTTCCAATTGTAATTTCTCTTACACTGACCCTAGATGTTGCCCCCCATTTATCATTGAGTGGGTTTAAGTTCGGTTTCAGAGCACTCAAAATGAGATCATGATCTCCTTCTCAAAAGACAATGGAAAGACAATTCTGATTTGCACTGTTTTCCTCTGGGTTTATTTTGAGGAGATTGCAGATATTTTTGGGCTAAATAAGTACCAGGAAAGAGATCAAGAGATCAGGATGAAAGCACAGAGGTGGCTCAAGCTTTAAACACCTGCTTGAAATCTAGGTACTCAGAGTGGTCATTAGTCAGGTCAGTCTTTAAGTACTCTGAGTTGGGTTTTATTTACACAGCAGAAGATAACCCAGTTTGAATGTCAGTTAGGGTGAATCAATCATAAAAGGTCAAAAAACAGGTAAACAAACACTGGCAGGTAAACAGACAATTTTAAGTGTGCAATGATTTCTTTAACCAGCTGTATTAAAACATAATTAAAACAGAAGCAAATATACTTACTCCCCAGCTTAACATTTTACCATGCAATTATCTATTGTCATGCTTCCCATTCAGAAGATCCAGGCCAGTAGATACCTGCTGGTATCAGTAGGTGGCTGTAGCTTAGTTTTTTAGAGCAGTTGTTTATGTCCAAAATTGGCCATAGTGTTTCTTTTAGACAGAAAAAAAACCCCACACATACACTTATGGTCAGGTTTAGGCAAAACAAGAACGTCGGGGTGTTAAAATACCCAAAGTACACTCACAAAGTTACACTATCAAATGCTTTGAAATTCCATAAAAAAACCTAACTAGACAAAGCTATGATTGAACTCAAGAATTGTAGAAAAGTGCTAGTGGTCGGGGAAAGGACGAGTAAGATGGACACATAAGACCTTAAATACACAGAACAGCCAGGGGTGGAGAGGATGACACACATTTGTCCAGAGGTGGTGAAGTGGGGTGAGGACAAAGTCAAGTCTTGAATACAAAGTGCCAAACAAAGACCACATCATAAACTTTATGTCTCGAGTCATAGACAAGTCATCAAGACCAACTCACTAAGTAATGATTTCCAAACATAATCACAATTAACATAAATGAGTACAGATTAGAAATAATTACTACTAATCAATAGTTCAAAGTTATTATTTCAAAATAATAGGTGAGGTAGAAGAGTGTTTGGTGAGGTTAGTCAGTGTGAAGAAAAAAGAAAAGAAAAAGACTTGTTTCCTGAGCTTGTCTTCAGATGCAAGCATTTGTATCAAAAGCTAAAAATAAAACATCGCATGTTGCATCTGTGTCAGAAATACTACAGTATTACAGAGAAGCATAATTACTGATTACAATCTGTAGTTAAACCAGAGAATGAGATGAACAGCAGAAAAAAATAAAATGCTGATCAAATATGTATCTGACATTAATAACATCTGTAGTCTTTTACAAATTATAGCTTCACAAACTAATTGAGGAGCCTGTTTTACAAATACTTTGTTTTAAGTTTGTAATGAGTTTGTTTTGTAGCTTAACACCTTGACATGACATCACGATTGTTAGGTCACCTTTAAAAATGCATAAGAAGATACATAATAATAATAGCTTTATTTATAAAACCAAGTACAAAGTGCTGTACATTAAAAGGAAAACAAAGATAATTTAAAAAATAAAATCAGGTGAAATATAAAAGAAAAGTACAAGGTAAAATAAACCAAGTTATACAGATAGAATATACTATTTATATTAAAACAAGAATCTCACATCTCAGGAAAGGCTGAGATATGAGAATCTATATGAATCTATAAAAATGACGGGACTCAGAGAGCCTGATTTCCTCAGGCAGGTTATTCCAGAGTTTTGGAGCCATGATGTAAAATGCTCTATTCCCCTTGGTTTTTAACCGGGAAGTTGGAACAGACAACAATCCACTGTCTGAGGATCTTACATTTCGTAATGCCACATATAGAATCAAAGGATTCGTAATATAGGATGACGCTAAACCATACAGTGATTTCCTGGTTCTAATCAGGAGCCAAGCTGCTGAGTTCTGAACAGTTTCTAGGCATTTCAAGTCTTTTTGGTGACGTGAGGAAAATAGGCTATTGCAACAATCTAGACCAGAGGACATAAAAGCATGAAGAATAGTCTCAGCATCATTAAAATTTAACATAGGTCAATGTTCCTAAGATGATAAAATCAGGACTGATCTAGTTTAGTGACATGATGCTCAAAACTCAAGTTGCAGTCAAATAAAACACAAGGTTCTTGGAAACTGGCTTAATGAGCTAGGCCCTCAGGATGGGAGTATATTACTGAAAATATTTTGAGGTCCAATTATGAGAATTTCCGATTTATTTGAATTTAATTAAAGAAAATTTAAGTACATCCAGTTTCTAATATCGGACATACAATCTCAGCCAAACCCAGCCTACTATGGTCCATAGGAGTAATAGGAAGATACAGCTCTGTCATCGGCATAACAGTGAAATGTCTGCATATAACATCACCTAGTTCAAGCATGTAGACTGAGAAAAGAATTGGGCCAAGTATGGATCCTTGGGGAACAGCATACTCAGAGGGGGAGGGGGATGACATATAATTGTCAATGGAGACACACGATTTCCTATTAGACAATTATGAAGCAAATCAGTTTAATGCTGTGCCCGATATACCCACCCAGTGCCTCAGTCTATCCGACAGAATATTATGATCTACTGCATCAAATGCAGCACTTAAATCCAACAGCACTAGGATAGAGCACAAGCTATTGTTATTTGTTTCAAAAACTGTCAGCAACTGCTGTGTGACCAATTTTTCTAGAATTTTAGAGTTGAAGGGCAATTTGGAAATGGGGTGGTTGCTTTCCAGCATATAGGGATCAAGACCAGATTTCTTTAAAATGGGCTGTATGCAGACGACTTTGAAATAATCAGGGACATAACCAGCACTCAATGATAAGCAGGTATGGTGCTATGCAGTCTAACACTTCAGGTAAAAATTTAGTTGGAATAATGTCAAGTGCTCTTGTTGATTATTTCATATGAGATATTGTATGAAGTAGGTTAGACAGTGCAATGGGAGAGAAATCATTCAGGGAGCTGTGATAAGGACAGACCACATCCAGAAATGAAGGATTTTGACTGATACCACCCCTAATTTTCTCAACTTTGGATACTGTCTCTCATGTAGCAAAGAGGGTTTTAAACTAAGACTACACATAAATAAAATGGAGCCCACACTGTTACATTGACTGCGTTTACACGCATGCTAGAAATCTGAGTAATCTGATTTCTTCTACACCTCAGATTTATTTTGAAAGATAATACATATAGTGAAGCTGCTTTCTGACTTTCCCTTTTTGTTTTTCCTTTGGCTGTGTTCATGGTCTGGCAGCGTGACATTGTGAGGGGCACACAGCAGATCCACAGTGTGACTGTGTGAATTTAAACTAATCCCAAGTGTAAAGTGGTTTATTTAGATTTCTAAGCTCTTTGTGTGAGTTACATTTTCTGTCAGACTTTCGGTTAACTTTAGAAAAAATGGAGCAGCATCTCATTGTCAACAATATGTCTGCAGCCTTTTGTTACACACTTGTGTGAAACAAACATTAGAAACCTGGTTAAGCAAAGAAATAAACATTCTCAAGTAGAAATACAAATGGGGAAATCCGGTTGTCCTAATCCCTTACAACGATTTCTGAAACCAGCTTTCCTGTTTACGTGAGAAAGCCAACTGTAATCTAGTTACTTAGGCCCATATAAATGCATTGATTGTGAATTTAAAGAGACAATTTTAACTGGAAAAGAAAATGCATCTTGCTTAAAACAATTTGCTAATTTATTTGCTGGTTTTTGTTGTTGTAGATATCAGTAAATAGCAGACGTCCCTTAATCAATGCACCAAGCTGCACAGATACCTGCAGGTAGAGCCTGTGTTTTCGATGGTTATTTATTGTACTTCATAGTGAAGTTTTAAAGGTGGAACATTTTTCAGCCATCTGATAAAATGATTAAAAAAAAATCTGAGACTTCATGAGACATTGTAATAAATTGCAAAGAGGTAATGGAAACATTTCCAGTAAAGGATCAAGCAAGACTTAAAGAATTACAGACCTCGACCTACGCACAGACATTTTTCCCAAGTGTTAGACTGAGCTGAGATCTAACGAAGGATATAGTCACCTTCTGAGTCACATATTCAGGTAAACCCTTAACATCTCCACAAGCTGCTCATACCAGTCCCCGATTAGAAATGGGGACTGTTCTTTAATGCACCCCATGCAGCCCACGTGGCAGGAGCATGTGAGCATACAACAGGTGTCTCCAGGTGGATACTCGAGTCAGTGCTTGTGCAAGGTGGTCCATCTCACCTGACCCATAAAGTACACAGGAGTGTACTCTCACGGGAGAAGAAACAGAAATTGTTAATTCGAGACCTCTCACCCCTCTCTCGACAGATATAGATTTGCTATTTCTGTAGACATCAGCCATACTACTGACTCAAAAGACCTGCACACTGCTTTCCCCTCCAGGTGACTTCAAGGACCCTGATTTTCAATGGCACCAAATAAAGCCTGTGCAGCACCTTGCTGACAGATTATGGAGTAGGTGGAAAATGCATACTTGGTGAATGCAAGTGTAAAAAGGAGAGAAAGAAGCTGAAAGAAGGTGATGTGGTCCTTAAAGTAAAATGCAATGACTGGTTGATGGTGCTTGTGACATTTGTGGCATTTCCCAATTTAGATGGAAGGTTTAGAAAACTCAAACTGAAAACTGCAAGACAAGATGCTCCTCAGACCGGTGTCGGAGATGAAACTTCTGTTTTCAACAACAGACATTCCTTTTTTATTTAGTACCTTCAACTGTATTTAGTGATATTTAATAAATACCAGATGGGGAGTGTCACGACATTGATCCCATAGGTTTAAATTTGTTCTATTGGCACCACCTTGTGGTTGGTTTAGTGAAAAATAAAGCTTGCAACAGACCTTGTAGAATCAAGGCTAAGTCTGAAAGACCTTTTCTGTGCTTGGAAATGCTCCAGTTTGCTTAGCATTTGTTCCTTAGAGATGCTGTGCTCCTAAGTTTTGGAATTTCTTTCTTACATTTTGTGCAAATGTCCAGATAATTGATAAATTATTATTTCTTTGTTTATTTTACGCTCCTCATAAAAGGACTGGTCATCTTCATCGGTATAGTTTGAAGCTGGGAGGACGTATCAAATGCAGCTGTCAACTGAATTATCCAACGATCCCCATCGCAGCCAATGAAGATGCATGTGGACACATCGTGCAAGGTTGAAGTGTCTCCTCCCCCTTATGATGTTGACACTTTGGGAGAAAAAGGTCCCAGACAAAAGATGAAAGAAACAATGAGAGACAGTAGAATCCATGTTCATGAGTCTGAACACACAGTTTGTTTCTAACTCTAGCAGACTCTTCACTCAGCCTCCATCCAAATCATCTGCCAGGACACACAAACTTCTTCCAACCTCCACTTAATGTGTCTTCTGAGTCCACTCCAGGTGCAGTTTACTCCACCTGCAGATTTTCTGAGACAGCTCCAACCTTCAGGCACTGCCAGCAATCTGCAGTACTGCCTCCTCCTGCAGATACTGCCAGACAGCTGCAACTTTATTTCTCCACCTACAGCCTCTTTTAGCAATCTGAAGTCATTGACGAAGACCTGTCCCTCTCCTGTGGCCTTCCTGGACAAAGACACTATACATACACAAGTGTCAATACCTTAGAAATGAATTAACTTTTTGTCCAGTGGATGTGGTCATTTATTTATCCAAATGTTTAGAAGACGATTCTGCAAACCCCTAAGAAATGAGATGAGTGTTGTCAAAGCAGATTAAGAACACATAACCATATATTGATTTTCAGCAGGTTATCTCTGTGACTGGAGAGTGAGTAATATATGCAAGGCAGAATCTGATGATACAGGGAGTGTATGTAAATGTGCTAACCAGCTGTAGCTGTTAGCGGTAGGATAAAACATAGATTTGATTAAGTACTGTGAACTACGGGATTGCTGTAGAAATTAATTTTGAAAGGCATCACCTTATATATGAAATGCTGCCTATATATCCATCATTCACTTGATTCTAATCATTCTTAACTTTCCATAACTACGGAATTAATTTGATGACATAATTATTTGTATGTGTGTTTTATGATTCACAAATTTAAATGTAGGTTAGTGTCAATAAAATGTGTGATTGTTTGTGCAACATACATTTTTTTGCACAAGGTCACTTAAGTACATATCTTGTTTGCAAGTAAAAGTTCTTTTTTTGTGGCTCTTATCCAGAATATACAAATTCTCATACCCCCTTATTTTTTGGACTGTCCTCCTACGATTCAATGAAAACAAGATGACGCTAACAGATGCTAGCAGGACAATTTCACTAAGTAAAAATCTTTATGGATCGTGGAATTAGCATAGATATGTCATTTACTACATGTGAATCTATTGTTACTTTGCCATAGGTGAAAAAAACACCAGCTGAGCAGCTAAATTAACATGATAGCATTAGCCACCAAACTTGGAGGATGCCAGTTAGCATATAGATACCAGCTAATGTTACTGTATCTATGCTGTATAAATGGGCTCAATATTTTTCTGCATGGCTGCCTCAGGTTCACCTTTAACGATGGGCAGATGTATTTGAGGTTTGATACGCCCTTTCTTATTTCTTACTAAAATACTTCCCGAAGTATTTAGCATCTTTAGTTTCTAGCCGACACCAGTGTTTGGGAGTTTATGTGAAATGACACACATCAGCCTGAACACTATTCACCACAATGTGAATAATTAATTAATAATAACGAACCCGGTTATACCAAACAATAACTGTAAACATGATGATTTTACTGCCTTTGAACAACAAACACATTTTTGTCTGATAATACGAACATTTAGTGTGGCTACAATGTGAGTTAATATAATAATTAAGAATACTGCTTTCATAACTGACAGTTAATCAATACTTGCCACCGCTAATGGGACAACATTTAAGGACAGATAATTACATTTACTAGAGAGATATATAATTATTAATAAATACACTCACTCTCAAACAGCACACAGTTGGGCAGCAAGTCTTGCTCGGACGCAGTTTCCCCGACAGCTCCCTCTCATCTGCCTCATTGTCATTTGCATTTTCCTTTGTCACCTGGGACCATTTCTTCCTCCACGTCATCATCATCTAAGACATCACCTACTGGAATGTCCCTGTTACCTTAGGAGCAAACAGTGGTTGGATCTTCAGTGCCTTCAGGAATATGGAGCACCAGCGGGTTTTCAGGATTCCAAAGGTGTGTTCAGTTTTTCTTGCCTCGGCGTGGTGCCTGTAATATCTTTCTTCAACATGGTCTGTACATTAGCATAGAAATAGAATATATGCATGTATTCTTTCAAAGTAACCAATATAACAAGTTACTGTGCATTTGTATGTGTGTGCTGTATACGTGAGTGAGTGTGTGAGCGAGCGTATGTGTGATGAGAATGAATAATCATAAAGGAGCAGTGTTCTTACTTGCTTGTTCTCATTATTCCATTCACACACACACACAAACACACACACACACACACACCGATGATGACAACTACCATGCCTGGTTCTCACATGACCTACTTGGAGAAATTAGGGTTTAGTATCTTGCCCACGGACACTTAGCAAGGAGGGACCTGGGAGTTGAACCACTGACCCTGTGGTCTGTGGACAACTGCCTTAACAACTTAATCTGTTGTTACTAACTCCTTATCTCCACAAAAGTACGACTTTTCAGGTCATTGTCCCTTTAGATGTACAAATCTTGCCACACCCAAGAGGGTCTCAATCTGCTAGATTGGTAAACGGACGCTACTGCATTAAACTTCCATTAAACATGGACATTAAAATGGCAAACAGCCGTTCCTTGGCAGTACGTGTGGACAGAATGCTAAGGAAGGAGTTGGAGAAACTACTGGAAGACTCTCGTATATTGGACTGATAATTAACTGAATGAATAACTGAAAATATTACATTAGCAATGAGTTATCAAGGTTATCAAATTTGTAGCTAATAGGGTGTCAGCGATTCAGCAGATCTCAACAGTTGCACTACGTAAACTCCAACTTTAATCCTGCAGACAGTGCAACAAGGGGTCAGAACATTTAAGCCTTTTTACAACACAAACTGAGTATATTTGGACCTGACTTTCTCGCGTAATCTCTTAAGAATCCACAGCACCCGCAGGAGCTTTAAACAGCTGATCCTGAGGTGAAAATAATTGTCACAGTTAATGTTCTTGCAGCTGAAGACAGCCCAGATACAATGCAAAGGTTGATAGAATACTACTCATCATAGACACGCCACAAAAGGGCTTTAGCCTGGCTCCTCAGATTGAAGGATACACTTGTAACTGTGTCCAGAAGGAGAAAGGAGCATTGGAAAGTATTGCTGAATGCATCACTGGCAGTGGAAGAATTTTCAGGAGGAAATCTTTGCTCTGCTAAAGGGATCGGCCATATATATAAACTTAATCCAGTGCTCTAAGATGGAATTCTCCACGTAGGTGGTAGGCTCGAGCTGCCGTGCCTGAGGAATCCAAACACTCTGCCCTTCTGGTTAAGGATCATTGAATATCACAGCTCATATTGCAGGAAATCCAGGAAAGGATAGGCCATGGTAGTAGCAACCATGTTTTGTCTGCTTCACGTCAAAGGTACTGGATTCCAAATGCAATCTCAACAGTCAGAAAGATTCTATCTAAGTGTAGAAAGAAAGGTTAAAAGGTTACATGGAGCAACTGGGTGGCAACAAATGTAAGATCTCCCACTTACAGTCTTACCTGATTAACCACCATTTACCAGAACAGGTGTTTATTGCTTTGGTCCCTTAAATATTAAAAGAGGAAGAACAACTGCAAAAAGATATGGTGTCATATTTACATGTCTGGCTACCCGAGCTGTCCACATCTTCGACACTTCATTGCTAGAAGAGGTCAGGTTTTTCAGGTTCAGACAATGACACCAACTTTGTTGGCGCTGAGCAAGAGCAATAGGACTCCAGAAGAATGGAACATGTCCGAAAGAATGAACATGTCCGAAATAAAAAATACGCTGATCCAGCATGGCATCAAGTGGATGTTTAATCTTCCATCTGGCTCAACATGGAGGGGTGTGGGAGCATTTAATGTGTTCCATTACAAAAATACTCACACTGAAAGATCAATGTTTGGATAAAGAGGGTCTGCAGACATTACTCTTGGAAGCAGAAGCCACAACAGTTGGCCGATAATATTCACCTTCCAATGATCCTAATGACGTGGAGGCATTGACGCCCTATCAAAAATCCAAACATCTATGCCTCCAGGAATTTTCCAGAAACAGGAAAATTGAGCAGATTTGGTGTGATTCATTATAATTTTTTATATTATAAGTATACATTATGGCATTAAAAATTTACACATACCATAGTTCAACATCTTATTATGAAACCTGGGCTAGATTTCCATGTTCTTGCTAATTGCCTTTTTTATCAAAGATTTTAGAGAAAATTGTTTATAGTCAGTTAATAGCATTTTTAAATGAGCACAACCTATTGGAGACTTTCCAATCTGGTTTTAGAATGAAACACAGCACTTAATCTGCTCTTTTGAGTGTTTTTAATGACATTTTTCTAGCCTCTGATTTGGTGACTTAACTGCTGCATCTGATACAGTGGACTATGACATTTTAATCTTAGAAAACCAGGCCTAGCTCTAAATTGCTTCAGGTCCTATTTAAAGGATAAAACTTTTTGTGTTTAACTTTGGAGACTTCCAGTCCTCCTCTGCTCATCTGTCCTGTGGGGTCCCAGAATGTATTTTAGGCCCAATCCTCTTTTCTTTGTATTTGCCCCTTTGGCTCCATCCTCAGAAGACATGGCAGTTCTTGCCACTGCTATGCTGATGACAGTCAGATGTATGTTCCACTCAATAAGAAGGATGTTTTGTCTTCGTTACCACACGGCTGGATTACTGCACTATTATCTTGGCGTTAGTCAGTCGCTGGTCTCTTAACTGGCACTTGAAAATAGGAGCACATTTCTCCTATTTTAGTATCTTCACTTCCCTGGCTGCCTGGATCAGTTTAAACTTCTTCTATTTGCCCCGCTGTAGCTCTCTGAGCTCCTGCATTCCACCACGGAGCTGCTCCTGAGACCACCAAAAACTAAACGTAAGCTCAGAGGGTACCGAGCTTTTGCGGTGGCTGCTCCAAAACTGTGGAACAAGTTGCCCTTGCACATTAGACAGGCTTCATCCTTGCCCGTTTTTAAATCCCTTCTTAAAACCCACTTGTATCACTGGCCTTTGACACAGTCTGAATTGTTGATGTATTTTTATCTGTCTGATATTTATTGTTATCTGGTTTACTGGTTTTATTACTACTTTACTTTTTGTGCTATTCTATACTTTTGTGATTGTATTATTTCTGTTCATTGTTTTAACCTGTACTATATTACCTACTACTACTCTCCTTTCGGCTTATCCCGTGAGTTCAGGGATGTTCAAGGTGTCTGTTTAATTTAGTTTTTTAATTACGCTTCAACTATTGAACTACAAGTGAAAAAGATTGAACAGAATGAGTACAATTTTTAAAAATACTTAAAATCCCCCAGCTTTCACTTCCAGCAGTCCTGCAAGGTCTTTGCAGGTTGTGGGTTACAATACATCTGCAGGTTAATTCAGTATGCGAGCACAGTATTTACTCTTCCATCCCAACCTGCTTGTTGTGGCATATTCCCTGACAGGCAATTGCCACAGAAGATAGTTGACCTTGTTGCGCTTTGTCTTTGCTTCATCTTTGTGGTGTCTTCATGTAAGCTTCTCATCAAATATTACATCAGTAAATCCAACCACCTCTCAGTGTACTAATGTAAGGAAAGTGAAATGTTTTGGTTGATCCGTGCAACAGCCCACTTATTTGTTCAATCGTCCACTGTCCTACAGTTCAAAAATATTATTAATTATAATGTTAAGTAACAAAGGATTATAAACACTGTCCTGTGGAGTTCTGCTCTCTATTATATACATCTTATGAATACATACTTTTATTTTGTTGCTCCTCATGTGCATCTTCCTGTTAGTCTGATTGGTTTCTTCTTCTTCCTTGTTTGTCCTGATTTGTTTCACCTGTTCCCCTGTCCTTTTATACCCAGGTCGTTTTGTATTCTGTCCCCGTTGTATTCTGCTCACACTCCTGGATCTTCCCCCTTTGGACACTCACCTCCCTTCTCTGCCTGTTCCCTGTTTTTGGACTCTATCAAGTTTTGGTCTGTGGTTTAGTCATCCCTTTTGTTACATTGTAGCGTTGGTTTATCCTCTTGTATAATTTCCCTCTGCCTTACACTTAGTTTGAGTATTATATATCATTTCCTCTCTGTTCCTGTTTAGTCCTGTTCATTTGTCCTTGTTAATTTATCACCTTACCTGTGTGTATTATTAGTTACCTTTTTGGTACAGCCAGGGACCAGACTTCTTCTTACTTGGGTCCTTGCAAATTACTTGTACAGACCACATCACTCTCAGCTGTGGTTAATTCCATGGTTTTCCCTATGAGATGAATTTGCTATTAATGTGTATTTCAAGGGATCAGATAATTGCCAGGTTTCAAAATTGGCACATCAACAGACTGTTTCTACACTAACTAGCAGATAGCTGAATAACAGCTCTCACAGGTGTGTTATCTTTGGGGCTTTGTTCTTATTATTCTATTCCTATTATTAAATTGTATGCATTTAATTTGATTCAACTTTACCTTTTTTTTTAATGGCAGTCAATGAGAAATTTGTTCAACTTTTGTCTAGCTTCCTGCATTGTAATACTTTAAGTAAAAAAAAACAAATAAATTAAACTTACGACAACTATAGACCCTTGCGAATTTTTATCTTTGGGTCTGCTTTTTTTAAAAAAATACTTATCCCTGATTTTGTACTACATAATACAGCAACAGTCACAAAAAAAAAGCCAATATCCAGGATGAAACAACCAAGATCCGTCAATACATCAGGGAGATGCCCCCATGTGATGACAGGCTTAGTGAATACATCAGGTAACAGAAACCAGAGGAAGAAGGGAAAGAAGTGCAGGAATCCTCATAGGACAAACCCCTGCATGGTATGTACCACCGTCAGATAGAAGTGGCTGATATCGATTCTACCAGTGGCTTGACAAAGCTGCAGTAAAGGACAGCACAGAGGCACTGATCCTAGCAGCACAAGAGCAGGCTCTAAATACAAGATCAATAGAGACCGGGGTCTACCATACCAGGCAGGACTCCAGATGTAGGCTGTGCAATGTGCAATACCAAAGGTTTAAAGAGGAGTTAGCAAAGTTGTGGAAGGTCAAGGGACAAGTGTTGCCCGTAGTAATAGGAACATTGGGGGCTGTGACCCCCAAACTGGGAGAGTGCCTCCAGCCGATTCCAGGAACAACATCTGAGATCTCTGTCCAGATGTGAGCAGTCCTAGGAACAGCTAAGATACTGTGCAAGAGTCTCAAGCTCCCAGGCCTCTTTTAGAAAACCCAGGCGTAAAGGAAGGAATAAGATGCCCCATAAAAAGGAGCGAGTGGGCATTTTTTTTTTTTTTTTTGTGAGGTAACGTTTGCCCTAGTTTTTAGCTCTTCTTTCTCTTTGTCTGACAGACACTCGGACATTAACAACTTACAACTGCAGTCTTTTCTCTCTCTCTCTCTTCCCTTCCTGTCTTTTTACTAACTCACACAGTGGTCCTGCTACTGAGGCTCTGCTCAGCTGTTCATTGCGAAACAGTATTACTATGTTTGTCCCTCTCCCCTATCCCTCCATGTCCCTCTCTCCTTTTCTCCCTCTGCCTCTCTATCCATATGTTCTCTGATCCATCCATTTAATAAAATGTTATTCAGCTCTGTTCACCCTTACAGTGCAGCTTTAATTATTTCTCTCTACACTCCTCTCATCCTTTATTTGCATCATTTATACCTCCATTCTTTTTGTCTTTACATTCTTCAATGATTCTGTCTTTCACCCTTCTTCCCTTTCTCTTTCCACATGTTCTCCATCCTTGTCTCATCCTCCTTTTCTCATTTCTTTATTCTCTTCCCTCCCTTCCATCATTCCTGCTCCTTGTCCTTCCTTTGCTCTTCCTTCCTTTCCAATACAAATAATAAAATCTAAATTTTAATTTTAAATTATTTCACCCCAGGTGGTACTTTGTCCTGGAATATTAATATTAAAGTTATTGCTAGTCTTTCAGACATTAAGACTGTATATGTATGAGCTATAGTATTTGATTCAAGGTGTCTTTTTTGAGCCTCTGTGTCATGACTCAGCAATTTCTTTTTTAATTCTTATCTCTCTCTCTCTCTCTCTCTCTCTCTCTCTCTGAAGTTTTCAGCCGAAACAACAGATGCCTGTCTCTACCTTGTGAGTTCACTTTCACAATAGAAATATTCTCAAAAAGAAAGTCCTCTAATTTAGGACCCTGGTGGAAATAATAATTTTTGTGTTCTTGCTCATTTTCCCAGGCAAAGTGCTTTTAGCTCCTCCTTTGTCTGACTCAGCCAAAACACACCTTTAGTTTCTCGATCACCCATTTCTCCTTCCTCTCTCCGTATTTACATACAGTGTTTATGTTACTGAGAATCAGCTCAGCTGCTTATTCTACAACACCGTCAATGCTGTGATTCCTATATAATTCTTTACTTTTGATAGTGCTGCTAATGAAAGTAACTACACAATATAAAATTGATTTTAAAATATGGCTCTGTTAGGTTGTGTCACCATTGTATGTGCAAAACAATGAAGGTGAGGCCAAAAAAAAAAAAAAGTTTTACAAAATGTTGTTCATTCACAAAGGTGCTCACACAGAGATACTTTCTCCTGTCAGCTCAAAAAGGACATGGGAGTGTAATACAGTGGTGACATTACATTCTTTTCTAAACAAAACATGTCGAGGTGACAGCTTTACAACTAACCTGCTATTACAAAACTTCCCACTCTCCCCTACTTTCGTACACTGTAAGCAGTAGGCTACTTGCAGTCTACTTGTAGGGGAATTACCTTATCGGCAAATACTAGTAATTCTACTTGTGTATAGAGATATGTGTAGTTTTACTTCCCCTGTTCCAAACATATCACAATCAAGAAAGGCTTCTGGTTAATAAGCTCCATCTTACCCACTCCAATATTAAAGCAATGAACACAATAACAGTTATTTTAAGGCAATAAAATTTTTCATATCATTTAGAGTTGGAACTTTGAATATTTTTGAGCTGTTACTTTTGCATCGTTACTTAAATAAGCATGTTGAACGGAGGACTTTTAATTGTAACAGTATTTCTACACTGTGGTGTTACTACTTTTCCTAAGCAAATGGTCACCACTGTGTTATTGTACCGTCTCCTCTACTGCCTTTTCTAATTAAACCTGTTCAATGGAGACAGTCCACCGAAACCTTTCTGGCGATCCCATTGGATCGTTGACCATACGTCATGACGTATTGTTCATGGCGGAGGGGCGGAAGCAGCTGCGGTAGCAGCAAAAGTTGCCGAAGGATGCTTACCTTTCAGGTGAGATTCAGCGGGTAAAATGACGATTAATTTAATGTGAGGGCAACACGACGTACCTGGGCTTCTACTGTGTTACACCTGAAGGGATGGACAGTGACAGAAATATGAAAACAGATTGACAATGCTTGGTCTGACACGCTAGCTGCTTAGCTAGTTGAAGCTAAGATGGACTGACGATTTGTGTCAGCTTTTAGACGATACAGGCTTAAAAACTCTTTTGTAGCACTAACTAATCTTAAGCTGGGTTCGACATTGCTGGCCACGTTATTCTTAAAACGCAGCTTATAGATGTAACGCTACACAGCGAAACACGGACTGTTTCACTCATTTGAACTCATTGGAGACTAATGGCCTACATTTTTGCTTGAAAGGGCAATCGATACCCACTTTACCCAAATGTTTGCAATGCAGTTTTCTTGCGGGTTTAATCAAAAAATTCCTTTTAATGCAGTATAATTTTCTTATTATAGAAGGTCAAGATCAATGGCTTTCGGCTTGTCCGTTCAGGGGTCGCCACAGCGGATTGTGTTCCGCACGTTGAGTTGCCATGTATTTTTATTTTTTTTTTACGCCGGATGCCCCTTCCTGCCGCAACCCTGCCATGTTTTGTCCGGGCTTGGGACCGGCACCAAGGTCGACCTTGGTGGCTGGGTGGGGCCACGCCTGGTGGGGTGGGATTCGAACCTGCGGACTTCTGTATCCCAACCCAATGCTCTAGCACTGAACCCACCAGGCCCCCCCGTCTTCTTATTATAGAAGGTACCTTCTATAAATATTCTTTCCTTTATTGTGCTTGTAGCAGGGATGTATTTCTGACACTTGGGCAATGTTATATTTTATTTTGGATATGAGAAAGTTTTGTGTACCTGTTTCCTGTTTACCTGTTTCCTGTTGAATGAAAGTTTTAGTTACAGTCGGAATTTCCTTTGTCATGTTGTGATGATTTGCAAATATACCGTGTCAAAGAGTATACGCTTCACTTCAGGCATATCACTCATACAAAACACACTATTAATAGTACCTATTGGTTTACTGTTGTGTACTGTTAGTTTTCTTCTTCTTCTAATATGATAGTAAGATGAATGCTTTTAACATTTGTAATAATAACTATCAGAATAAGGCAGTTGTCAGCAAGATGTCAGATGTGCTTAGGCAAATGCGATGACTGAGAAATGTCTTTTTTTCTTACAAATATATCTCATCAATGGGGATACATTATCTGACAGCTAATCAGTCACGTAGGGCTAATCCTTGCAGCTGGAATTGCCCATTAGTTTTCTTTAAAAAGGAATTTCATCTAAAGAATCTGGAAACGTGTTCAGATCACTTACGGGGAAGACAAAGCAAAATAGTATTTTTACACTTATAACTGACACCTTAATCAGAACATCGCCAATGGGTAGGGACAGTTGGAAAACAATCAGGGCAGGGGGTCCATGAGGACTAACATTCGGAACCACCGATCATGAGAACAAAATTGTGAACTTGTCTGTAACCCGTGATGTGTTCCTTTTCCTCAGCATGCGGTGAATGAGACTGAACCCTGAAGGCAACATAGGTTGGGGAGCCACAGCAGCAGCAGGCATCTAGCTTAGATGAAGGATGAAGAGCCCAGTGCACAGATGCAGGGATGTGGACCATGGCCGTGGGCAGGCTGGGGATGGAGCAGGACTCAACTCCCTACAGTCCGAGCAGCGCATCCCTATCTCCAAAGATGTTATCACTTCCTCATCTGCTTCTGCCATGTGGTTCATCAAGGATGCCTGTGGCATTGTCTGCGGTGTCATTACCTGGCTGCTGGTGTTGTATGCTGAGTTTGTGGTGCTGTTTGTAATGCTGCTCCCTTCCAAGAATCTGACATACAGCATCGTGAATGGGACCCTGTTCAACACTCTGGCCTTTCTTGCCCTCGCCTCACATCTCAGGGCCATGTGCACTGACCCTGTAAGTTAAACATTCTTTATACACCTGTTAAAAACAAAATGACAAGATCAGGGCCTTTAGCTATAGTCTATAAAATACATATAACACATATAAATGATGTTTTTAGAAACAGATCATTACACTTGTGTACACACAACACATCATTGTGAAGATTATGCAGCTTCAAGTTACACTAAAGTCATCTTCTGTGTTGTGTTATTTCCTACCAGGGGGCGGTGCCAAAAGGAAATGCTACTAAGGAATACATAGAAAGCCTTCAGCTGAAACCCGGCCAAGTGGTCTACAAATGTCCCAAGTGCTGCAGCATCAAACCTGATCGAGCACACCACTGCAGGTAGGGCAGAAAGGAGAAAAACTTCTCACTGCAACATTTCCAACCCCAATTCCATGCCCATAGTTGCAGTGTTTAGGTACAGTGAAATCAGAGTTAAGGTTTCTATTACTGCTGTCACTGGGCACAGTTTTCATTGTCACATTAAAGGACGGCTGCACTTATTTAAATCTTTTTTTTTTTTTTATCCTTTTTCCTTTACATGAAACCTTTTGTCTCTCTTACAGTGTTTGCAAACGCTGCATACGAAAGATGGACCACCACTGCCCATGGGTCAATAACTGCGTCGGCGAGAACAACCAAAAGTACTTTGTGCTTTTCACAGTAAGTTTGCTGCCTCCACGAATCTCTTAAAATATGATCTGGCTATAAATTCACATTCAATTTAAAATTGAAGAAGGCTGCCGCAGATGTTTGCAACTTCATAAAGGTGCAGTATCTTGTTGCATCTAGCGGTGATATTGCACATTGCAACCATCTTAACCAACCATCTGAAATCAACTGCGCAACAACTTATATTTAAGGACAGATGAGGTGTGGCAGCAAGAACAAATACACTTATGGATAATAATCAGCCTTGGATTTAATGTATTTATTTTGGTTTTGTTTTGTTTTTTTTCACTTGGTGAGGTAACAGTCCAGTTTGACTGTGTGCTCGAATTTATGCCTGGTCTGCTCTTAGAGACCAGAAATATCAGGTTCTGCATAAAGCTAATGTTGTAGTGATTCCTGCTTCATAGCTGTGCGTTTTTTTTTTTAATGTAAGATATATTATAATGTTTAACACACATAAAACTGTCAAGTAGCAAACATGCATAGAGTCATATTGAATCGTGACCTGTGAATTTCAGAATTGTTCAGTAAATTAACTTAACAGTTAACAGTTAGCAAGTAGCACGGCTAATGAAAACATAATTATGAATACTATTTCTGCTTATAGCGCCCTCTAAATCTTAAACACTGCACCCTTCGTTAAAAGGAGGTTTTCCTCTCCACTGTTGCCTAGGGCTTGCTCCAGGGGGAATTGTTGGGTTATATATCTTTATAGTCTTGACTTTCTTCTGTAAAGTGCCTTAAGATGATTTTGTTGTGAATTGGCGCTATATAAATAAAGTTGAATTGAATTGAACCTTAAAGCAGTTACTGCACAGGAAACCATTTGTAGTGGCTGTTGTAATGCAGTACAGACGACGATGCAAGAGATTTGTCAGTGGTTACCACTTTTTTTTTGCCCCTTAGTGTGTCCTTTTTATTTTTATGCAGATGTACATTGCACTCATCTCTCTCCATTCTCTGGTCATGGTGGTCTTCCATTTCCTCTACTGCTTTGAAGATGATTGGACAAGTGAGTGTTTTACCTAAACCTCTATAGCAGTCAATTTTGTTAACTCCTAAAATAAAAAAAATAAATGCCACCTTCTTTCAGCTCTCTCATAACTGTAGTCCTGCAGTAACAGTGTAATTTCATTGCAGCTATTCTCTTAAATGTTTCCAGTAGACGTTCTGGAAATAAAGAAAAACTTAATAGCAAACCAATCCACTCCTTTGGGTCCCTGCTCTGTTATGATTCCCTCAGCCCTTTACCTACCTCACTGTACTAGAAGTGATGCATGTGGATTATTGTGTTGTTGGCGCAATAAACCATACGGGAAGATTAACAGTGTGCTGGCATAATTTCCTTCTTGACTATGTAATATTTATTGCCTAAACACCCTAGATAAAATAATTATTATTTAGATAACTAGACAGTTAAGTTTAATCAAAGAGTTTTGTCAAGGTATTTATGTAGGATTACAATGATTGGTATGCATAAAACCTCAGTTTTAGTTTATATTTTAAGCTACAGTAGAGAGAGATTAATGTAAAGCAGAGAGCAGTTTATCATTCTTATACAGTACATGCTCTCTCCCAAACAATAGGAAGCCAGCTGAAAATTGGACATGTCACCCTTTAAGCTTTCACAACTTATTCCTACTGTTGTAATATATAATATTAAAACAACACAGCACTTGCATATGAATACAGACCTTGCTGGTGTATACATGTAGTTCATTAGATAATGACTTGTAATACTGAAAGATGACTGGCACATGTTTAGAGTCCACAACACTGTTTTTAGCCTACTGTTATGTAAGAGGAACTAAAAATGCAACCAATCGTACATTAACTGTCTGTCACAGATAATGGGCTCCTGACATCACTAGTGAAGCGACTGGCTCTATTGTTAGTCTCCCTCATCCTTCTAACCATTCTGCCATTATACTGGAATTTAGTGGAACCTAGTTGATCAGATTAGTCACAAACTTTCCTAGCTGCCTATCACATCATTTTGAAGGAAGGAGCATCAGCAATTACTTCAAAGCTTTTGCATCCTTACTGTAGTACTTCAGATGAGTTAGAGTGCTCCACTTCCTTTGACTGTAGTGCAACAGTTCCTCTTATGATCCTCTCCTTTGCCCTGTCAATGTCTTCCCATCCCCCAGAGTGCAGTTCCTTTTCTCCTCCAGCAACAGTCATCCTCCTCATCCTTCTGTGCTTTGAGGGTCTCCTCTTCCTCATCTTCACCTCTGTGATGTTTGGCACCCAAGTCCACTCCATCTGTACAGACGAGACCGTAAGTGACCCATTCAGTAACCAGTACTCCTTGTCTCACTACTTTCTTTCTGCTTTTCAGACCTCCTCCCTGCTGCTAACATCTTTTCCTTTTTTTAATATTAATAACTTGACCTTTTGTTACTAGACGTTTCTGCCTCTGCAGCATGTGGTAGAAAGAGGTATAGCAGCGTCCCCCCCCCCCTCGGCTTATTCCTTTAACTGAAAAGATTGAAAAGCTACTGCCACAAAGAAAAAGTGAATGCCATAGAGGTAGGTTTCTGTGATTGTGTAGTTCTCACAGTGCCGACGGGAAGACTAATCTCCTGCAGAGCAATTTTTTAAAAGTGTGTATGGTAGCAATGCACTAGTTTTGAAATTACTGAATCTTGCAGATGCATGTGTTGCTGGTCTCTGCACTCTGAAGAGTTTAAACATGCTACATGCTGTTAATGTGCAGTCGTGTGTACATTGTACATTATATTTGTTAGGTTCTACTTAGACTTTTTTTTTTGTTTGTTTCTATCTGTTGGGTCTCTTATTAAAGGGGCATTTTGGAATGAGGTGGAAAAGGAGGTGGTTGGGTCAAGGTGATTAAAATGAAATATTGTAATAGAACGTTATCTTTTAGGAGTGAGATGGGGAGTATTGCTGTGTTGAGTACTGACATGTTGCACTCGATTGTCTTAACATGATTTACACAAAGTTTCAGGTTTAATGTGTGTAATTGAAGAGAGACAATGTGTTTGATTTTGAAATTCTGAATTTGATTTGCTACTTGGTTGGATCCTTTTATTTTGACAGTTAACCTCAAAAGCGCACTGTGTTAGCCAAATGTCAGCAAACGATAACCAAAATGTGTCAACTTGCTGTCACTCTCAGTGTAAAAGCTGAACTTTCAAACTGGACTTAAAGTGAAGTATGTCCATGTATCAGTGAAATAAGGAATCAATATCCCACTATGTTTGGTGTTTCTGTAAAATATTTGAGCCTCATGTATCGCTGTATTAGCTCACCAAGCCAGCCTCCTTTTGTGGCTCTGAACTTCTTTATGTCAGCAACTCTAGATGTTGAATAAAGGAGTGGGGGGTTTTGACACTTTGAGGTTGTAAAACACCCAGAGGCAACAGAACACATGCAGCATTATAATCCCTTTAGAGAATCGACACCTGACCTACTGGATTTGTTGCCCAGATTACTTTCACAAACTGATAAAATTTTATTTTCATACTTTGTGGGTTGAAGCAATTGATATTTTTGATCCTTTGATTATTGACTGAATGACTGACAGACACCAAAGCACACCAACTGAAGTTTGGCTGTCTCTTATTTTCAGGGCATAGAACAATTGAAAAAGGAAGAGAGAAGATGGGCTAAAAAAACTAAGTGGATGAACATGAGAGCGGTGTTCGGACACCCATTCTCCTTATTGTGGTTTAGTCCCTTCTCCACCCCTGACCATGGGAAAGCTGAGACATACCAGTATGTGGTGTGAGAGGTCAGCACAGGGAATGAGGCAGCCAGGCCTAAACCAAAGTAGGAGGGCCAGCTCAGCCTCACTGAGCACCAGCTACAGCAGTCTGTTGCTCCCGTTGCTCCCAATCGGTGACGGGATTTTCGCTGTACTTCCCCACACTAGCCATGGAGAGCATCTTATCTACCACTTTTGTTGCCGAACTAAGTGACCTGTATGCTCATTTCGTGTTGCCTCGAGTGATTCATGTTGCGAGAATTACGATTTCAACACAGCGATGACTGTGTTTACTTCTCTTTTTCTTTTTTTTCTCCCCCTCTTTCTTTTGTATCAGTCTTTTCATTTCTTAAGGTTTATTTTAGATAAAATTCTGGGGGGAAAAAAAACCCCAAAACATTTTATCCCCTATTCCTGGTGGTGTCTGGCAGTGCAGATGGTTTCTGTTTTAGATGTTGATGCTTTGAAACATCAACGGCTGCCATCCAAATACAATGGAAGAAAATGGCAAAGTTGTTCAGTTTCGATCCAAAAAAGACTAAGAAACCAAGAAAGGGTCTCACTGAGTAATCCAGTAACCACGACATTATTTCTGGAAAATCGGTTGTAAATAAAGCCAAAAACATTGCTTTTAAGCCATTGTTGTTTTTCAAATTGCTGAAGCAGCACAACCAATACTCTGTTTGCCTAGACTGTACTGGAATATAAGTGATAAAATGTATTTTACTAATTTTAGGGTGAACTGGATCTATTGAATTTTTCTCTGATCATACAATATGTCATTAGGAAGCATTCAGTCCCCTGCATGTTTTTTTTTTTCCCCCCCCAATTTTTTTTGTAGATTTCATTTGAAAGTGTTAAGCTATACTCAACCCATAATGACAAAGTGAACGAATGTTGTGATAAATTCTTGCAAATGTATTAAATATCAAAAACTAAAATCTCTCTTCTTCGTAAGTATTCAGGATGGATGAAACAGGTGTATTCTTGAGATGTGTATCACCCGGAGTCCATCTGTTGTAGATGTAATGCTGAGATATCCATAGAGGCATGTGTCTGCGTATGAAAGGTCCAATTCACACTGCGTGTCATGACATAAACCGAGCCATGAAGTCCATGGAACATTTTATAAATCTCCTTGATTAAAGTGACCAGGCATATTTCAGTAGCTGATACTTCCAGGATTCATCCCAGAGTTGGCCATCTGGCCAGGGAGTTGTCCAAGAAAGTGTTATTTTAGAAGTCCTTCAGAATGCACTGTAGAAATAGGAGAACCTGCTTGAAGGACAACTGTCTTGGCAGCATCAGTTAGAGCTTTGGATTGGAAAATCTGCCAAAATCCAGATGTGCTGGGAAATCTCAGAGCATACATTCAAGGGGATTTCTATAAAATACTCAATTAATGGTAGGGATATTTTTCTAAATGAGAGGTTTCACTTTCTGTTTTTTAATAGATTTGGTTCCACAAATAAAATTGTACTTTATTTTTCACTTTGTTGTTATGGGGTCTTCACTGTAGACTGACCTGAATCTTTCTTAGGCTGCAGTGCAAGTTGCCCACGTGTGGAACATTCTCCTTGATTCCTCTCTGATACATGGTTGATATGAGCAAAGCCACTGAGTATAAGCATGGATGGATTATTCAATGGGGCCTGAAGACACATAACGCAACTAGAAAAGATGCTAAAAAAAAAAACTAAACTAAAAATAGACCCAAAAAAAGAATAGAAAGAGATGGAAGACTGATCACAGACTGACACAAAATATAAATCCCAAACTGTCACAAAGCGATAGGTGTAAACACAACAAGTGGCAATGGGGCCCAATCCCAATTCTATCTCTTGGAGTCTCCTACCATTTGGTCTTGACCCTCATTTCTCTGTAGTAGTCTGTGTTCAAGATCTAAAGCGTGATCTAAAGTGGAAGAGCTACAGCTGTGGATAAACACAGTAAACAATGCACTATTTGTTTACGAGTGTCAGCACTTTCACTCATGATAGACTGTTTAAGCTTCTTCATTCCAGATGGTTTGGATGAGATGATGTTTAGATGAGATGATGAAAAATTAGACGAGCCCTCCACGTGCGCCCTCTTGACCTTGTCTTGACCAATTCAACATGCTGAATCAGCTGAAAAGCCACCAACAAGCGTGCAACATGTCTGGAACACACAGCAAAAACTAGGGTCATCTAGAACATGAACCCTGTGTCAATCTGTGGGTCTTGGTCCATTATAGGACAGATGTGTCTGCATCCAGGGGCCCGTTGTCTCATAATCAATCCATTCTTGTAAAAAACCAAAACAGGCCCGAGATGTTTCCACACAAACGGAACCAAATGAATCGAATGCCAGCTGGCTTTGGTCAGGGAATCATTCTTACATTACTTACTGAGGCCACATAAATCGGTCAGTACAACATTGTTTTTGAGCCAACCCGATTGTTAGAGAGTTGCTGGCAGGCTGTGAAGGACTAGCTATACTGCAACATTATGTGCATCCACCATTTTTAGCTAGATGAAAGCTTTGGCATCCTGCAGTAACACCAACGCTCCCTCTGTGTGTGTGTGTGCATGATCAATTGCCAGTGTGCTCTGAGGCCATGTGGTGTTTAGATGTCGTCAGCTTGTGCCAAATTCAATGAGCCCCACAATCACAAGATTATTTGGGAGAGTGTTGATATAGAAGTTGTTACAATATGACACTGATTTGGCTTTAAATTGCCTCCGCTGGAGAAAATGCATTAGATCCTATGTGGAGTCAGAAGGAGTAAATGTAGAAAACTGTAACTCTGCATACACCGTATTTTGCAGGAGCTGGACATTAGCTGGACAGTAATTCGATAGCACTTCATAGCATTTCCAGTATCACTCTGCCAAAAGCTTTTTGAACTCAACTGTCACCTTTCACGTCAACACAAATACTGAAACGGCAAATTTCGCCCTTTTGTATTTATCGTTTGAGATTTTCCCATGTTTGAAATGCTCTCTGTTATCAGTGTGCATCTTATTCTCCTCTTCGTTACACCACATGATATTGTATGTATCCTTTGTTACCTGAATGCATGGCAACAGTGAAGACTAGTTTCATAAAGTATGTGAAACATTGTGGGTATGATGGTGCCATGGGTTAATCGTGTTTTTTTTGTTGTTGTTTTTTTTTTTTTTTTTTTTTTACAAATTTTAATTTTAATTTTTTCAATATTTCAGCACATGCACAGAGAATAAATACTTCTCAGTTGCAATGCAAAACGGTGTTAGCTTGCTTATTTGGACTTGTTTTTTTTTTTTTACTTTCACTAAGATATTGTGAACAAGTACAGTTGCTTCAGAAAGCATTTTGCACACTTTGTAGATTTTTGCTTATAATTGTATCCATTTTTAATATTAGAATGTTGCCAGGTCTCAGGTCTCAGATTTGAGGCATGTCAACAATTGCCTATAGGTGTGTCATCTTAAATTTTCATATATACTGTGTTCTTTTCAAACCTTATGCAACTACGAGCTTCTCTAAGCGACTATTAAAGATTAAAATGCTTTTTGTTTGCAAATCACTACAGATGCTCTCCAGAAATAAGGACAATGATAATTATCATAAAACTAAGGAAGGGTTGGTATTTAATCTGTGATTTCTTTCAGCGGATACTAGTCTTTCAAAAAGTGCTTGAATTGGCTACAGTTACTGATCCTTAGGATGCAGTGAGGACATGTTTAGTTCCTGGTCACCTTCCTGACTTTGGCTCCCGGCAGCTTCACAGTTCACAGTGACTTCCAATTCAAATTCCTGTTGCCACTGTTCCTGGGAATTATTATATATGCTTGCACTGCTCTGTGCCTTGCCACCATTTTATTGCACAGATCTACAATGAGTCCTTGGACTTAACGGACTTGTTTATGTCCTGGCATGGTGTTCAGCTTTTGGGACTGTGTGTGCCTTTCTAATGCAAGTTCAGTAAGTTCAATGTGACACAGGTGGATTCCAGTCAAGTTCTAGATCCATCTACAAAAATGAAACTAAACGGGATGGACCTGAGCCCAATTTGGATTGCCACAGCAAAGAATGTAAATACTTTTGTAAATGTTCCAGGTTTTGTTTGCAAAACATCAAAAAAAAAAAAACCCATGCTTCCATGTTTTAATTTTGGCTTGTTGAATTCAAATTGAAGGGCAGAGGAAATTATGTCAAATGCATGCATTTAAAATCACAACATACTTACATTTACCTACAGTAAATCTTCATTATGACAACAGCTTAATGTAATTAATCTTACACACCTTATATTTCTGGAGGTAAATTATCCAAATACTATTTTATTTTTTTAAATTACTGACATGAATCAAAGAATTACTGGGCAAATCTTTTTTTCTACAGAGCTTCCATAATCGCATCCTTAAAAGTGAGGATGAGTCAGTATTGGATTTTCTGGAAATACAGAAAATCTCCACTTGTGGTTGTATAGTGGTGTTAAAACAATCTTTGGCTCAGTACAAGAAACGAGATACAGACAGCACTTTAACCAACTACCACTGCCACTGAAACAACCTCCCTAAAGGGATTGGATTGTGTATTAATCCCAGTCCCTATATGGAGTCATGGCATCTTTCACCTTCTACTTTGGTCTATTTTCCCCATCATTGTCTTTCCCATGTGATGTCTATAATCTGCTTCTTTCCCAACCAGTGTTCTCTCTTCACTCATGCATTTGCTTTGGTTGATAACTCACTCTGCCAAAAGCTTTTTGAAGCTCTTTATAATGTTGACAGAGGTAAGCTTGCTGTTGGGCTCACGTTATCCATCCCATCAAGCTTATCATGTCACAAGCATGCAGATCCCCATCGAAATGCCAAAGTGCACTTTTCTTTCTTTTCTTTCTTTTTTGTGCAATTTCAGATTCAACCAAACACTATGAGAAATGCGTGAGCTATTCGGTGCATGCACTCTTTCAAACGTTGGCGATGTTTTTCTGTTGAGTTTGATTCTTTGGTTTTGAAGTGCATGCAATTTTGTGCAGTGTGTTAATGTATTTTTGGGCATGTTCCTTAGAAAACAAATAAGTCAGAACTGGCAAGAAGATCCATATGATACAGTAGGATTTTTTCAAGTCTTTCAAGTGTTAATGCAATTCTTACATGTCTTATGTACATTGAAAACAGCTCCTGTCCGTGCTAGCTGTAAAGAGATCCCTTTGGAACCATTTGGTCCAGCTCATATGCACTTTGTGCATAACCAAGGTTATGTACATACTGCACATCACAGAGAAACTGGTGCTGGAGAATATGTACCTTCGGATTTCTGTAAAACCTACCCTGATTTTGGAAACCAGCTTTCTCTAATGATTCTTACAGTGATTTGTTGTTCAAATTCATTCCAAGACAGCTTATGTTAAATTATTTATTAAATATGTTTCTGACCCACTGACTTATATCTTACGTAATGGGACTCTCCGTTATAGCTGGGACAAAGCCACAGGCTACATTTGTCCAATTAATACACGAACCTCAAATTGGTCTTAAATGAATTTAGGATCATGTTTATATTTGCCACCATAGTAGCAGCAGCTGAAATATGGGTATATCGTTATAATATTGGTAATATTGGTTATCTTAAGTCCCAGTGACTTCATCTAGTTTTACCAGTAGATGAAGCTTACCAGTGTCCACCCAGTGCAATCATAGGCTCATATGTTAAATTTGTCAACTACTTGTTTTAATTTATAACTAAACATCTGTTAAACTGTCCCTCGAGCTTTAACTGTATTTGGCTTTAGTACTAATTAGCAAATGCAGCTAACATTTGAGGATTTTGTCCCTCAATTCTCAGAGTGTAAGCTATTCATGGCCAAAATGGACAGTAGGAATCATCACAGCAACTCTTTCACAATACATATGAAATGATCGCTGTTTTTTTTTTGTTTTTGTACTAAAAAGACGTAAACTTAATGTAAAGCTTAAACTACTTTTTCAGTCTGAAACTGTATTTGTCTGAGGAACCTGCCCACAAAGCTAAACCCGTGTGTTGTTGCCGTTTCAGTATTGTCATCAACTTCTGTGCTGCAGTTGTGACTTATGATGCATGTAAGTGATGCACATCCAATCTTTTGTGGTTGACTTCCTTCCAACTCTAAGCCTCATTTTATCTTCCCCAGGGAATCGAGCGTCTGAAAGGAGAGACCGGGAAGTTGGGGAAGATCCCATGTTGGGAAGCCATGCGGATGGCGTTCGGAGGCCCGTTCTCTCTGTCTTGGTGCAGCCCGTTCACGGGGCTGAGCTGCAGGAAGACCCCTCCAGAGCATGTCATCATTCCACAGGGGGAGATCATTAAGGAGGACATCATAGAGATACCCCTCAACTAAAACTGCAGTCAGGAAGACATTATCTCTTAAAGATCTCTTTCTGGACAAGAGACGTTGTCAGGGATTCCTTCATAACAAGAAACCACATGGAATCTTTTTGTTATGTATATATATTTTTTTTTTCATCTGGAATTTATCTTTGTGAATCCCTTTTGAAACATACAAGTCTCTCCTTGGGTCAGTGCAGCAGACCTAGACTTAATACATTTACCAAATTTCATTAACCATTTTTGCACACACAGTAAGAGGAAACCTAATAACTTTATTATAATTAATACTTATCTAATACTGCCGACACTGCAGTATTTCCTACAAATCACCAGCTGGTGACGTAAAAGGGCTGAAAGAATTTAAAGCTCTCGTTACTGAAACCAAAGTATTTGACTCAAGGAGGTAAGAAGATGGATGGAAGCATCTAATTGAGCCTCAGGAGAACACGAACAGTAAAACTAGTCTAAAAATGAACCAAGACGAATTGTTTTGATCAACTTCATTGTTTCTGCCGATATTTCTGTAATTTTTTTTTAATTCCTTTGTGCCTTATTTGTCCTTTGTGTGCAGATGTTTGAGTATGACAGACTTTGCATGATCTTTATTCTTTGATTTGCTATTTTTACTCCCTTGCTCATGTGAAAAATGGATTTGTATAACTGAATAAGCTAGAAATCAGCTGCTCTGCGATAGGGGCATCGATCAAATGGGTGATGGGTTTTATGGGACCACTTTTGTCAAGTAAGCATACAAACTTTTATAATTGTTTTAATGTGGATTTTTTTCTTCAATTGAAAATATTTCCTACTAAAAACTTTTTTTTATTAAGATAGCTTTAAAAACAAAGACAAATAGCTGATCTTTTTACAAGCACATCTGAATGGTTTTATAGCTTCGATCTAAGACAAGTGATTTTGATGGCTGCTAAGGACGAGCGCTGTCTCTCTTAACCTCACAAGTGTTTCTACTGGTGCATTAATATACTCTATTGTATGTCCATCGAGCTTTCGTTAAATTCCTTAAAACAGGTTTCATCACATCAACTGTTTTGGCCCTGAGATAGACTGTTGACCTGTCGTGAGGGCCAGCTGGGATAGGCTACAGCCCCCCTGTGACCCCGAATAGGATAAGTGATTATAAATAATGAAGGGATGGACAGTTTTTACAATTACTACATAACAGCAAAATGTGTAGATAACATTCATGAATGAAAATTAAATATACAAATGGCAAATGGGTTTGAGTATGTGGATGAATGTAAATCCTCTGATGTGGCCTTTTACTTAGTGCCACCGTGAATTACAGAACTGGTTTGCCATTGGGAAAAAACACTCCTGTGTTCACATTTCCAAGAACCGCAGAAATTCCACTGAGTCCCTCTGAGAGAATCCGTTCGTTGTGACTGAAGAGCAGAGGCTGCACCTCTGTGAGTTGCCACGTTACATACATTACTTGTCTTTTTTGCCCTCCTCTTGTTGGAGGGTCTGAGGTGTGGACCCATGAAGCATTAGCAATCCACAAAGAGTGAGAGAGATGCCCACCCACCACAGAGCTCTGTGGATCTCTCCAAAGATCACCCTCCCGATTACAGCCTGCACACACCAACAAAAGGAGTAAATGAATCTGAATGTTCTCAGTTCAAAACCTTTGGAGTGCTGAGGGCGTTTCAGGGCGCTTACTGTGGAGATGAAGTTTGATGCAGTGGTAGTGACTGTGGCTCGGGCTGAGGAGGAGCAGTGTCGCAGAGCCTTGGAGAAGAAGCCCCACATGACGGCATTGCAGGCGAACAGCAGACCTCCACACAGCAGCCGCAGGGGGATGTGAAGCTGGTAAAAGAGAAAGTAGCAGTCAGCCACACATGGCAAAAAAGATCAACTCCTTTGGGTGTAGTCTGAGATCTGGGTTAATAAGCCCAGTATGATTTGAATTACTTTTACAGATGTAAATGCATGAGTGTGTATATTCAGTGTAAATGCAGTGGCATTAACAGTAGGAACTAGTTTTTCAAAGCAGACAGGAATCACGGGAAAAGCACAGTCAGTGGACTGTGTGTAATGTGTTCTGACAATCTCCCCGTGCTGTGAGAAAAACGAACACAAAACGTGAGGGAGAATTTAAATAAATAAAATACGATAAAAAAAAAAAAACATTAATAATAATCTGTCAGTCGGTCAGTCTCACCCAGGCACAAGCTGCAGCTCCGTCGTATGTTTCAGTCCAGCTGCTCAGCCCGGACTCACACACTTGTCTCAGGTAGTCTGCACCCAAGGACAACTTGGCAGAGAGGGAGGCGGCGGCTCCCAGAAAACCCGCTACCAACGCGTACAAACACCCTTCAAACATACTTAAATCAGACTGGAATCGCACTAAATCAATGGACGAAACACAGTGACAGGTCCATAGTGAGCGAAGTGACACCGGAACTTCCGTGTAGCGTCTAAGATGTAGAAAAACCCTCATTAAATATTAGCATTAAATTAATGCTTTGAACATCTGAGCACGGTGTCGTGTGTCTGGCTCGGTGCGTTTAAGTTTAGTGGATACGTATGTTGGCTTTTTATAACACCAACGAATTGTTTTATTAGGTGCTGCTGTTGTTGTTTATTGATGAACTCCATTTCCCATGAGCCCTTACTGGACCACTTTAGTATTTTCAAAACAAAAGCCCGCTTAATGTAATCGAAAACACTGTCGTCTTTGGCGCATTTAACACCAACTGGTGGTTTAAATAACATAAAATAAAACCCAGAAAATAAAACCCAACTCCTCCAGGTGACTTCACGACATCTGGAGGAGCTCTGGAAAAGCAGGTTGACCATAATTACAAACTATAAAGTATGAGCAACAAAATGAAATAATCTGAACTGAAGGTTCCTCCAAGATATTTTTTTAGCTAAAAGGTGAGAGATATTTTAATATC
The DNA here is from genome assembly GCF_033026475.1 of Channa argus. Taxonomy (NCBI): domain Eukaryota; kingdom Metazoa; phylum Chordata; class Actinopteri; order Anabantiformes; family Channidae; genus Channa; species Channa argus. The sequence continues at coordinate 23,284,521 of NC_090203.1, forward strand.
GGGAAGTCCGTGGGAAGTGTATTGGCATTTATTTACATGTACTACTCAAAAAAGAAAGAAAAGAAGCAAGTTTAAGCGAAACCGTCCTTTACGGTAAATCAAGCAGAGTTTAGAAGAGCAATTGACCACATTTTCTATTGAAATGCATACAGAGAGAAGCAAATTAAAAGTTAATTATTTGTTTAACGTGCATAAATCTATGTTTAATACTTTTGTGGCAGCACAAGTAAGATGTACATTTTAAAACATTTTATTAATGCAACACACTATGCAAACTTGTTTTCTTTTATTCTTGTGGGTCAGAAAAGGAAGTGACGAAGCTTCGACGCTGCAGTAGCTAATGTTATTAGCTGCTCAAGTGTAGCGTTTGGGTTAGTTACTGCTGTGCAATGAGTACAGGGAAACCCAGTGGCGTGTCGTGGGTGAAACCATCGGAACCGTCTTTTCTGAAGAAGTTTAAAAAGGATGTTGGTTACAAAGAGGGGCCGACTGTTGATACAAAGGTAACTTAGCTAATCAATTTTTTTGGCTACTCGTTTTAGCTAACGTTAGCAGGAGCCAGGATACCGTTAACAGTTAGCTTATCAGCGGCGTTGAGAGTCACACTGCTTCTCGCTGCATTCTGGTCGCAGATTGACCTCCTTCGCTCCTCTCCTTGCTTAATTTTGATTAAACTTTTATTAGCAAAATTACAAGCTTTTCTAGCGCCTCCCAGTTCTTAATCACTTTGAGTCACTTAGAGCTCCAAAAAAAACGAGAGCTCACAAACGAAGCACTTTTGGTCCTCACCCTCAAAATCTTGTTCCAAAACAATCACTAATATCATACATCTATTAGGCCACAGAGCTTAACTTTGCTTTATAAAGTGTAGTGGTTCACCAAACTGTTTGCGCTCTTGCCATTGTCGTCTAGCTGACTGAGCTCTTATTCCTCTCTCAGCGTCAGGTGATGCCAACACTGGAGAACGATAGTGGGAGTGATCGAGAGGATGAGTTACCTCAAGTTGTGGTGCTAGAAAGTGGAGACCTGTCCGCTGAGGAAGTGAAGAAGCTCAAGGGAGAAACGGGTACAGGTGGTGAGGAGAAAGGTAAGACAGAAAGACCCACGTTTATTTGACTTGAAATGGACAATGGTACAGTTCAGTCCAATCCTGCTGATACACCTGTTTGTCAGGATTATTGTTTAATAAAACACTAACTCGGACATGTGTGTTTTGTCAGTGACATCTAAACCAGTTAGGAAGGAGAATCACAGTCTTTGCTCGAACTGACTAATGAGTCGTACTTGTCCATCCTGTGTGCAGATGATGGGCCTCCTTCTGATGGTAAAATCCTTTTTAAGAAACCAGCCAAGCGCTCGTCCTCAGACAAATTCCAGGGGATCACTGCCAGCTCCAGCAAAAAGAGGAAGAGTGATGTAGCAAAGAAGGAGGAGAGGCTGGAGGTGAAACCTGGAACGAAAGTAAAGAATAACAGCCTCCTGTCATTTGGAGGGGATGAGGAAGAAGATGAGGACTGAGTGCTCGTGCTCAAATGTGAGACTGTCAATAACCCCTGTATCTGATGACTAAAGGAAGCTAAAGTGATATTTGATTATCGGTCACATTTCATGTGGAGTTCATCCACACTGGGCAGCTTGTTTAAATTCTTTTAAAAGGACAGGACCAGTGTTTCTGCCCACTCGCAACAAATTTGTAATAATCAGTTAGGTTTGGTTCACTGTGGGAAAACAACCTACTTATTGTTGTGTGGGAGGACATTTGTGTGCAGGGATAATTTTCAGCTCAGGTACACTCAGATATCCACATACTGATGGTCTGCTGGAAAACAAAAAGCCAGCAAAAACAGATTTGTCTGACAAGTGTTGAAATTAATAATGCAAGTTTTATTTTATTTTTTTTTTGGAAATGAAGCTGCAGGCCTGTATTTACACTCAACCCAATCAAAACTTAATCTTGCTTCTACAAGATTTTTACTCGTTGAAAGCCAGTCGGCAACTAATTTGACCTTAATTCATATCTGAACTCATGTAGCAAGGATTTAGGAACTTTGCCTGTGTTTACATGTAGACTGAGAGTCTGTAAAGAACTATTGTAATTGTTGTGTGTGTGCACTGCTTTTCTACGGTGTCTGATTTGTGTTAGATATTTGGAAATCAATAATTTTTAAAAAGTCACACATACAAAGGTAATTTTGTTGCTTTGATTATGAATCCTACTGTTACTGTCATTTTTAATTCATATTAATATGTGTGGTCACAACTGTAATGGTGGAAGTGTATTTTTTTTTTTTAAACATTCAAACATGTACTGAATGTATTCTAGCTTCGACAAAGGAGCTGAAACAGTTGCATTCTTATCAATGCAGTTCGGTGTGTTTTTAATGTCATTTCGTTTTTATTGTGTGCAATGTATAGGATATGGTTGTAAAATGCTGCATAAAACAATTAAATAGTTGTACAGTATCTTGCTGCCCCCTGAGTGAATGCATCACAGCACTGTATATTCAGGACTTGGTGCAGTACATGATAGATGGATTTTGATGAAGATAATCCCTCAACTTTTTAAATGTTTTGCACTTTATAATTAAAGGCCTTCAAAACTAATAGCAGGTCTTCTGCCTGTCGGCCAAGATCTACATCGTCCGTTTTGGAGAACAGCAATTCATTATTTTCTTAATGACAGTGATACATAATGGATATAACTGTCATTGTAAAACTACATTAAGCTACGATTTAGCATCAGCATGTTTTAAGCCATTTTAGCTGCACTGAATATTCCACAGATGCAAGTGACTATACAATTTTCCAGTTGTTTGTGGTGATTGTGTATATATTTTTCACCGTCCCTTTTTAGTCTGTCATGTTTTCACACTTCCTTTGTTCAGAAGGTGTTTAAAAAACGGGTCCTTATGACCTATTAGGCCCCTCAGCATTAACAAAGTTCCATGTAGTGATATTCAGAATGTCTGAATTGGGACTATATTTAAGGAAAAATGCATCTTGAATGAAACAAGAGAGACAATCATTTCAGAGGCAAGAAATAAAAGCCAAAGTTACATAAACCTCTTTATTCCAAAAGGCATGTTTCATTCTCACATGTGGACCCGAATCATTACAATTAATGGAAGAAGCCGCAGAAATCCAAACAAAACAAAAACCCTTGTATCTGACGCAATGCTACGGTCACGCAGCCTTCACAGTCCATGTAATAAATACACTCACCGATTGACTGACCGCTGAGCTCTGGAAAAAGATATTTAATTTAATTTTACTTTTAAGGCCATGCTGTCCTCTCCACTTTGGATACCATGGGGTTTTCCGAGCACAACCTACCACAGAATCATTGTCAGCTCAAGCTTCGAACTTTCTTGGAATATCCTCCAGAAACACAACGTGACAGATACAATTATAAGAAAATTTGGTTTAAATAGGGAGTCCCTGTCAAAGTCATGCCACTGGTTGCATGACAACATCTTCAAATACTGAAAATCCGGCCAGTTAGAAAGAACCACTACAATTCATTGTTGTTTAATCTACGAATGTCCTTTTCTTTTGTGTAACACTAAACCTCTTGCTGACGTCTCAAGAGGCTGCTGAACATTGTTCTATATTCACTGCAGTGTATGCAGAGTGTTAAGATGGATTCTGTCAGACTGTGTGAGCAAGATGTTTATTCTTGAATTATTAATGACTAATAAAAATGGACACTGTGGTTCTTGGTCTGGCTTCCCTGAAACACTGATGACTGTAGATGCATAGAAGGGGGATTATGTTCACTTTAAAGTCAGAATTCTGAGAAAAAAAAAAGAACTTTTAAACTCAAAATTTTAAATTTTTTAGAAATTGTTTTCTCACACTTTCGATTTGTTTTCCTTCAGAACACATCTTGTCCCTAAATCATCGTCCACATAAAGGATTTCAGTGAGGTTGAAAGAAATATCAGTTTTATAAAAAAGAATAACTTGTGCAGCTTTAATGGTAATGCATTTATTTAGGTGCTTTTCTCAGAGTGTATGTCATAATTTCCATTAGTTCTAATAACACAATACTCAAACTTGTGAATCTTGTGATCAGATTCAAGTTGTAAACAAATCACTTGAAGGGCCACTCAATCAGTTTTACACAAATTCAATTTACACATCATGGGAAAGTGTAGTGACAGAGTTTGAAATATTTCATTATTTAGAAGGTGAGAACGTGATAAAATGGTGGAATTATGGGAAAAGTAGGTTAGAGTGTTTTTTGGATTTTGAACACAACGAGAAACTAAAAGTCTGAAGGTGACAATTTTAAAACCCATCATCATTTGAGTCACAGACCTGTAATTCAAAAACAAAATTACTGAAGCCTTGTTTTGCTGTTAAAACAAAAAGGGAATAAAACCTAAAACCTTGTTGTATAACAACCTTGTTGTGTTGTGTTCTATGTATAACAGATGACGCTGTCTGAAAGCTGTAATGGATGTTTACAGCAGACAATTTGGGTGATGCTTTTATGTCTCTTCCAATAAGTTTGAATTAATTGAGGTTTGTTTACAACATATCTGATTGCTCGTGGCTTCCAGTTCCCAGTAATGGAGAGTACAGTGTTATTACTGACAGACACTAAGAAAATTACACCCAAGATGTAAAAAGCAGGAATCATCCTCTAAACAGCTTGTGCAGTCTGGTTCTAAAATAATACGCCCTGTCAGTGCAGCAGTACGAGGTTGGAAAAAGGTTGATAAGCTTCTCCTTGTTTGCACGTGTGTACATGAAATGCATTATAACGGAGTACGAGCACAATTTGAATGAATTCTGGAGTAAAGAAAAAAACAAAAAAAAAACATGGTGCTAACCAAATGTGTCTCTCTTGTTTTTGTGAGAGTGTGGGGATTTTATGAACTCTGACAAGGATGGCGCCCAGGGTCTCAGCTCTGAATCGTTAACTTGGTTCAACAGGGGTCTGAGCTGTCCCAAACTGAGTCCCTTCTCTCTCTCTCTCTCTCTCCGTGTCCCATCACTCATGACACATTCAAGTACAAAAAGAAAAGCGAGTCACAGTTCCAGTGTGGGGAGGATCTTGGACTAGCCAACATCTCCTTTATGGTGCTTTTCAGGTCGGCTGGGCTTCAACACATTCTCCTGGTAACGGTTCCAGCATGGACCTGCGGGTGAGGACGCTCAGGACAGCCTCCGGTGTTCCTTATTCATCTCAATAGGTGGATTTGCTGTTCACTGCTTGTTTTGGTTGGAAGTTGGGTTTTTTTTTTTTTGTTGTTGTTTTTTTTTGTTTTTATTGTCTTTAATGTGCCTCAGTTGGTAGTGGGCTTTCTATAAAAATTTCTTCAGCAGTTTCTTGCCCTTCTTGAGAGTCAGCTTGTTCCTGATGTATCCCCTCTTTCTCTTGGTGGTCTGCAAAAGTTAGAAAGGACAAAAGCACTGTTCAGTAAAGATTCACTGTATATGTTACTGCGAACTTTCCATTGGTATGAATCAAGTATCCATCTAGTAGATCAACGGCTTTCAGCTCGTCTCTTCAGGAAGCAGCAACCCTCACATTTTAGCCGGTCTCAGGGCACCAAGGGAGCCCTTGGTGGCTGCGTGGGGTCACACCTGGTGGGGTGGGATTCAAACATGCGGCATTCTGCATCCCAACCCAATTGAGACACCAGGCCCCTTATTATCCATCTATCTAGCAGAATAGAATCTATTTACCATGAACATCTACATTAATCAAAAAATAAATCAGGTTTTCTCTTATTATGTGAACTCCACCTTCAAAACACAAAAATGAGGGAGTCTGCATCTTAAGTGTCAGATTAAATGTAAGGAAGCTATTGACCAACGAAAATAAAAGCGTATTATATCATAATGAATCAGTTACAATTAGTGTATACTGTAAGTTCTGTTGTCCAAAATATGGTGGACAGTCAGTGTTGGACTAGACAGGGTCGTCGAGGATACCAGCTCACCTTTTTGGAGGTGTACTTCTGCTTGGTGGTGTTGGTGCTGCGCAGCTTGTGCTCCACAGGATCTCTGTTCTCCAGCTTTTTGACCTTATAAATTCTGACCAACCAGTGCTCAGAGGTGAATGCTTCCTCCAGGTGCTTCAGCTTTATGTCCTTGTTGCCAATCTCAGCGTTACGTGTTCGGTCAAAGCCCGGCGGAGTCCGGAAGTCCAGCTGGACAGAAATGATAACAATTAGACACAGCAATTGCACCTTTTTCAGCTCGTTGTGAGCAGATCAACGTCCCTTTTATAGCAGAGTGTTGTTCTGCAGAAACAATAACTTGCATGTACCTGCATCTCACCAAAGCGGTAGTAAGACATTTTGTACATAAGGCAGTTGAGTAGAGTGGGGGAGCCGGCTTTGTCCACTCTGAACTCTCCCTGTGGGGTAAAGTAGTCGCTTTCCTAGATTGGGAGGCAGATGGTGAGAGGAATAAGTGACACACTTTGAACCATGATTTTATTCGGCTGCCAAACATCTCAAAGCACACTTGTTCACGTGGCTTTGGTTTCTCCCTGCAGATCTCAGAGACCACATTAAACATTTATAGAAATGTCACATCGCAGGCAGCCACCATGTCTTTAGTTAATATTTCAAAGCTGCCCAGTAAAGTCACTGAAATACAGTTTTGTGGGACGTGTGTCTCTCACCCTGATGTCCCTGGGGTGCTCCCCCTCTGCAATGCGCACCATCCACAGGAACTTGTTGATGTCATCACCTGAGTAGCCAATCACGCCACCAAAGATGATTAGGACATAGTCCACATCCAGTGACCTCATGATATCATAGGCTGCAGTTTCATTAGAAGACATTGCTTTACCCACCTGTATACAAAGACATGGTAGTTCAACAATTTCACTTCAGTACAACTCGGATAAAAAGACATAATGATGAAAAGGGTGCAGAGGTGGACACGTGGCATAACAATGGGTTTATCCTCTAGCAATCGACAGACAGGAAAAAAACTATATTTTATTTCATCTCTGCTGTGTTCTGGTGGTAAGTATGATTTACTTTAGTAAATGTATCAATACTACTGTGTAGAAGTACTCAATTACAAGTATTGCAGTCAAAAGTATTACGTTAAATGTTTTTAATGTACTTATAAGTTGAAGGACTTCATATACTGCTGGGTAGCAGGTGGATTTTAGACTGATTATTTAATATTTTTACTGGTTATATTGAATTTTAGTTAAAAAGAAACTTGTAACTATACAACTGCAAAAAAATTTGTAGAATAAAAGTAGAATATTTGCCTCTGAAATATGCTGAAGCATGAAATAGCAGAAAAAAGAAAAACTGACGTATTGAAAGTACTGAAATACTGAAGTCCAAATCCCTCGAAACCGTATTTAAGTACACTATTTAAGTAAAAGTACTTTGTTACTTTACACTACTGCCTTTACCACCTAGTTTGTAAGATACACATTCACTGGTGTAGATGCCAGGGACACACTATGTCCACTTGGTGGAGCAATAGACCAATGCTACAAATCAGTTCTACAAAGTGGTTGAAAACAGTAAACAACAATTTTTAATGGCTTGATAGATGATGGGTGACCCAGTCTCCCCGTGTGCCCCCTTTAATCAAAGGCTGAATTTAGAGTCACAGTGACACAGTGTGAAAATAGATCAACATTGGTAAAAGTACAGCAGCTCTGACCAGCGCTATATGACTGTTGTTCCATGTGTTGTTGTCGACCAGCGTGGTTCTGTTTGCCATGCCTGCTATCTGGTAGCCGTAGTCCCACCATGACATCACTCGGGCATGCTCCTCTGTGTTCTGCCTCAGCCAATAGTAGGCCTCCCTGAAGTCATCCAGGATGTTACGGGAGCTGGTACAGAATGTTACAGATGGGTAGGGTGACACAGTTTGACACAGAGATACAGTTATAAATAGAGATTTAACATTAGACTAAGACTTCTCTAAGTCTATCAGCTCATGCTGGCTATAAGATTATAATAAATAAAACCTGTTTGCCTTAAAGGGCCAGTTCCCAAAAATGTCACTCTCCCAAGTGTAGGATTTCTGTTTTCGTATCTAAAGATAACTTACATTTCTACCTTCTCCCTAATACAACTGAGCATTATGAGCATTTCTCGTTAAAAAAAAAAAAAAAGCTTAACCAACCTTAGCCTGTCTTGCTTGTTATTCTAAGGTTTAAATAGGAGAAAAATATTGAATTTGTTGTTATTTGATGCGAGTGAAATCGCCCATTACGAGCTGCTAATCCTGCAAGAATCCCATTAACACGGCTGTTACCACTGTCCCAGGATACTGTTGCTTCAGCATGAACATTTTCAAACACAGATTTAAATCTTCCATTGTCCTTTTCATTGCCATGAGAAATGCAGATGCAGGGTATTATTCTCACCCATCGTGATTGTAGGATGCCAGTACTACACTGGGGCTGGAATAGGCATTGCTGGTGACCCAGGTGCAGTGGACAGCAAACATCATTAGCAGCATCAACATCAGCATAGTGACTATGGATTTGATGTTGGGACCCAGGCCCTCTTCGGCCTTCTCCTGCTCCGATACATGCTTCCGCACCTTACCAGCCTGTAAAGGAACAGCACAGTAAAGAATAGTGCATCGTAGAGAAAAAAAAAAAAAGAAAAAAAAAAAAAGAGCTGGTCCAAGAACTGCGTCCCCACTGAGAGAGTTCTGAGACAGGACTTCATGAGACGTGATAGTTTGGTAATGGATTATTCCCACTGTCTCCATTTAAAAGAAAAGAAAAAGCAGCATGTTAGAAACAGTGGTCCCCAGAGTTATTTGCTTTCCCAGAGGAAGGACGAGGAGAATACATTCATCCATTAGCAATAGCCACTTATCCTTTGAAAGGTTGCGGGGGAGCTTTTTACTTTTTCAGACTATAATTTTTTTTTACATGGTGGCTGCCCTTTTGTTTGTTAGACAAAAGCTATTGTGTCATTGAATTTATAGCTGCAAACAGACACGGAAAAGCTAAATGTCTGGGAGAAAGTGGTGCATATTGTATGGTGACCTTTTTCAGCTACTTGTCACCTTATAAATACTGTATGCTGTGGTTAATATGGTAGCAGATAGCTGCTTATTTAAACATACAGCGAAGAGAAAGGAATGTTAAAATTCACGTGGGCTTGTGTTTCAGTCTACTTCTGCCTCCGTTATAGTCTCAAATTCGTGGATGTGTCGGAGCTTTTTCACTGCAAGTTAGCCGAGTCCTTTCATAAGAAAGCAGGCTAAAATGAGCAACCACGACAAGCTGAGACAAAGAAGTAAATTTGTGTTTAAAAACCAAAACGATGAGCTGACAAATACTCAATAATGGGAACTGCAGAGGGATGATTTCCTGCAGGTCTGTAAATACTAAAGGCCCATAACCACAGAAAGAAAACCTTCCCCCAGGACCAGGATTTATACCAGAAGAACCAGGGTCTACATTTAGTCCCAGGCCCTTTAATGACACAGATATATATTTGGTAGGTGAGTGTACATGATTGAATGTCTGCTCATTCTGATGACCCTTGACCTTGTCGTAGAGGTTGCCGGCGTTCTTCCGATCATCCTCGTCACTGCTGTCCTCTGCAGGTGGGCTCTGCCTCTTCAGGTCATCGCCCAGGTAGTGTTCAAAGACGCTGGAGAAGGCAACAGCTGACAGCATGCACACCACCGGTGTCAGGGTCAGCATCAAGCGCACCATCACACCAGCAAAATACACTGCGCTGATGGCGTAGAGGGCCACTGGTGTGATTAAAGCACAGACGGAGATAGATGAGAGAAGAGGTTACAAGGTTACACTGGAAACAGTCCGATAAGTCTTACTGAATTCAAATTAATGTAATTAATTTAGTTTAACTTAATGCTGTAGTCATGTTATGCTCTGCTGACTGACAGCGACAAGAAAAGGTATATTTGTGTTGTCGCATGGAAAATGTAAAAACACTTTCAAACAAGTATAAAATGTAGAGAAAATGTATCTAATTAAAATGTATACAGGCTATAATAAACACTACATAGAGGACTGAGGGGTGTGAACAAACAAAGAATTTCTAAATGACCTTCGGCTACTGATAAGGACCGTGTCTATGCAGCAGTTGGACTTTACAATATAAGGACATGGATACCCTTCCTAAAGCCAAACAGATTTGTATTTGCACCGCATATTAATAAGAAAACTAAATGGAAACCTAGAGAGCTAGTCATTCTCAAGCTCACTGTAAGCTCACGGATTGATAGGCTGGCTCAGCTGCTTTTGTGTTTCCAAAAAATGAAATGTCATGAAAATGTTGGTTTTAAACACTTCAACATAGCAAACAACTTTCATGACTTCACTGGAAAGGTTTATGCTTTTAGTTTACATTCATTTGAAAGCAAGAATGTCTGAACAGTTTAGGTCAGTATCTAAACAATATAGTGTCCAATATAAAACGGTCAGCCAAGAAATCAAATCTCACATAAAGGCCGTTATTTTACCATCTACTCGCTGCTTTGTTCCTTTTTTGGCTTGAGCAAGATTTCTATAAAATCATGACAGCTCCATATATTGCACAACCTGTGATTTGCAGCTGAAGTTCTATACTTTTGGTGCATGATAACAAGTGAGCGATCTAAATGAGATTGGAGCAAACCCTATCTGCCGAGGAAGATCAGATGATGCACTTGAATGCTAAAGACAGGCATCTTCAGAAGAAGAAGTTATAAGGTGACTTAAGCCGATTTATAATTCTCCGTCCATACACATAAACTTCAATGGGAAGAATGAAGAGGTGCCGACGTGCACGCAACCGAAATCTCAACCTCGAACAAGCTTTATGAATAATGTTGGAAGTCGGAATTAAAACAGCAGTAGAACTGTGAAAAAAAAAATAGAACGGAGTAAAACAAGAAATATCCAGTGACCACTGGTTATAATATTTATGTATGTTGTTTAATATATTCTATTGTTGTGCTGCTACTTTATTCAGCCTTTAGTGTATTAGTTTTGTTTGCACTCGTGTGTTTAGATGTGTATTTCAACTTACAGTTAAATTAAATAAGGATAAGTAAAGGCCGGGTTTGGTTAACGAAAATTAAAGAAGTGCAATTTACCATTTGGTCTTATCGCTCAAAAATATTCATAGGTTTATTCGGTAACAACAAAGGACAGAACATTGTAGTTCGCTTTGTTCACATTCTCATCTGAGCAACGACTGCAGCAAACAAGAGAACTCCAGATGCTTCACATACTTTCTCTTGTCTAGTCTTAAAAAAAAGTTCATCGTGTCCATTTTATTGTTGGAAAACATGTTTACCTCTACCTCGCCTTCCAGATTGTTTCTTCATTTTTAGCTATTTGAGGTTTGTCAAACACAGTACTGCCCTCTTGGGGGCAGGTACGTCTGCCGGGCAGGTATAAAACGAAAACCTCGCAGCGTATCTGAGCAAAGGTCTGCATCACCACGTATCGCCGGAGAAGTATAATTCGGCCTTTGGGCAGCACACTGGCTTGCTTAGCATACTTCTTGGCGTACGCAGGCTGTTTGTAGCTTGATTCAGCTGGTGACGCAGCCAGTATTACCTGGTGTTATTGTATATACAATAACTTGCTATAGAGGGTTGTGCTGAGTGCATTGGGTGCAGAAGGGGGTAGTTCTGGGACAATGAATCTAGTGGAACCTGTTAGTCAGTTGTCTGAACAACCAGAACCCATAGTGCTTCAAAGGTGAATTTAATCCCCGATGGGTGTGACAGTTACTGGAATGAATGGTAAAACAGGTAATTAAGAAGATTTTCAATGTTAAAAATGTATTTCATTCAATACAGGGGGGGGTCTATGTTTTATGACCTTCATCGACCAAACAGTCCTAATCTTTAAAAAACAGAATTACTTCCTCATCTCTCTCTTACCAAAGACACGTTCATCGTTGATGTTCTTAATGCAGAACCAGAGGCCTGCTGGGAAGGTACAGACGAGGATGTGAAGGTCAAAGAAGAAGGACACCCAGGTGGTGGGCTGATGCTCAGATACTGATGCTATAATGGGAATGTGGATCTTAGCATAGCTGTGGATAACATGAAGGACAAAAAAAAGAAAAAAAAAAGAGAGACACTCATGACAAGTAGGCAAAGGCAAAGAAAAAATGTGTGGTCTCTGTAAGAACAGTATCAAATTGTGAATATACTCTAAGGGTCAAAGTCTTTTTATGTAAAATAACAGTTCACGTTACTTCCCTTTGATTGACTCATGAAACAGAGACATGACGCACCGAACCAATAGGAGAGAACTAGTACCGACAAAGACAAATAGTTGTATTGGCTCATGTTTGGTTCATGGCACTAGGACAAACCGCGAGGATGAGATAGACGGAAAGCCACATTGGCAAATGGTCGATGCCCCACGCCACCACTTTCTATATACTTTAAAAGGGTAGTAGGTTAATGTGCTACTGTGCTTTCAAACCAGTTAATGATCAGCTCTGTTGTCAGGTGACTTGAATCCAGTTTGACGGCACAACATAAATTCTGATGACTTACGCAGTATCCCAGAGGGAGTAGAAGCGCCCGCTCCATGGAGCAATGTACCCTGAAGGTGAAACACACACACAATATATAGTAAAATGTACATTTAAAAACACTTTGAACCACCTGCTGACCATTTTTCCAAACCAAATGTGAACCAACCGGTGTATGTCAGGTAGATGACAGAGAGAAAAACCACCCCCGCAGCCAGAGAGACTCCCACGAAGAACAGAGTCTGGAACTCCTGTTTGGTCAGTCGGTCCTTCAGGTACTGCAGGAAGGCATAGACCTGAAGCAGCACAAACACACCTGCAGGGCCACAGCACAAACAAGAGTGGGATCATTATTTATAAAGGTTTGCTGAGCAAGTGAGTAGAGGCCCATGTTGTGATTGTTTAGATTTTTTAAAGCATTTGATTTTTTGGAAATTAAATATCAACCAATTATTTGTTATATGGACAAGTTCATTTGTTCTTGAAGATGAGGCACCCAAGTAACTGTGGGCAAGAACTATCTTGCAAATGACAATGATAGTATTTTTATATAATATTAATTTAGAGAATATAGTGATGATGTTTTATTAATTCTTTAGCATGTAGAGATGTTTTAGCAATGCAAATCAGAAATGGGATTTACGCCATAGGGCATAATGCTAGTTTAATGCTATTTTTCTCTTTTTGAAAGCGTACTGACCTGCAGCCGCCATGTGTTCACTGGTCCTGATTGGCTGGAAACCCACAAAAGGGATCTGCATGGAGAGGACCAGGCCGACAATGTAGAAGGTGCTGTAGGCTGCAAAGAGATAGAAACCGGTTACAAGCTCCTACTACTACTTGCAGTAATACAGTCCATGTGAGTTTTCATTGAACAACTCCTTTTTGTCATTTGACCTAAAAGTCCCCTTTTTCCAGTTAAACTGGGCCTTCAGGACACTGGAACTTCACGATGTGGTAAATTGCCCCTCGCAGGTAAAGATGGCTCAAGCAAACCCCACAACTGCGCTGTTGATCTAGAGTCAGTTGTGTTGTGGTGTGCTGTCCTCTCAGTACTTTTAATTGAATTTTATACATTTACATGGCAGGCATAGTCTCTTCAGACTCGTTTTTTTTATTTTATTTTTTACTTATTTTCCATTAAAGGTAGGCTACACTAGTTGGTAGCAGCTCCTGTGTGCAACGTATGGATAGCTACTGGATTACTCTGATACTCAATAAAACTCATATTTGAAAGTGTGATTTTTCTATGATTTTCAAGAGAATAAGTGGTTGTATTTTTGCAATTTAACATCCGAGTTTACAATTACCTTACCATTCCATACCATACCTTACAATTGGAGGAGTTGGTTGGTGTTTATGTTGTGTGCACCACAGAAAGTGTAAAGCACATTGTTTGCTTTAACACCCGTTGATTGGGACCAGTTTTAAATTATTCCCATACTGACCACCGTCCACCACATAGATAGAACGATTTGTTGGCATTATTGCAGTCACTGATGGTATGGTCATACTTAATGTGATTTACCTGTGTTGTTTCATTCATGCGTATTATTTTAGATTCATTTATTATATTTTAAATATATATTAATTATATTCTAATTTTAGAGGTGTTAATACAGACATTAGGAGACACTGAGGTCTACAGTTTTTCACTGTCTCTCTTGGCTTCATCCTGCTGAATGTCGAGGTCTTTTACAGACTATATCCTACACTTTTAAAAAGTGTAAAATCCCATCTGAGGCATAAGTTAAATTACTTTGGATAACAGGAATATTTTAAGTGTCAGCCCCTCTGCTAATGATTTCTGTTCTGCTACAGAGTCGACACTGCTAATGAGATAATGGAACTTCAATTATATTTCATTATAGTATTTCTGCTTATTAGAGAGGGAAGATGGAGGAAGAGACGGGTACTGTGGGACAGCAGGTCACAGAGTTGACTCCAAATCACAGAACAAGGTATGCATCACAGAGCACGGTAAGCTATTACAACTTTGAGCCAACTCAGTTACCGTGTTGCTGGAGGCAGAATGTTCAGGGCAGAGAGGGTGAAGGGAATAAAAACTGTTGGGGGATGGGGGATGGAGAAGCCAGGAGTGGGGACAGAGATGGGAAAATCCGCTTGATGCTAATTTATTCGTTTCGCTATGTCAAAGGAAGCAGAACCCACCAGTGGCCCTGTCTACTCTTCTGCTTGCTTTCCTGTGCTTGTCCTAAGTTCTAGCAGGCTTCAGTGTGGGTTGTCTTTGATTCCACTCTTCACTGTCAAATCCATCCTTGCCCTGCTCTGTACTTCATATGTTATAATGTCAATATGGTATGTAAGGGCTGCTTATTTGGATTTGAAACAATGGTGAGGTGTTGCCACACTAGCAGGGAGTTGGGGTCAGAAATGATACATGTTGAGTGAGGTGAGTTCAGAGTTTGCAAGGAGGCAAACTCTTTGAAGAGAAGACATCTTTAATCTTTTTTCCTTCACTTTTTTCCCCCCTTCATCTGCAGGTCCACTCTCCATCTCTCTGCTTTTATCGTGTCTCCTTCCGCCCTTGTCTGGGGATTTGTGTAAACCCAATATCTGTCTCATTACAGACACAACATCAGCTGCTAATGGGTGCTGTTAGTCATCAGTAACAGTGTTTATACAGTGAATATAGGACAGCAAATAACAGGCTACACTGCTGGTGTCCCTTCATAAATGTGCACAGCTTTGGGTCTTGAGTAAGGAGAGAAAAAACAGCACTTTTAAGTCTGTCTGCATGTGTGTGTGTGTGTGTGGCTGTTGAATGTAGTTACCTCGTCTTTTATGTTGTCTATTTGCCCTAAATGTCAAATGAGCATAACTTCAAACTATGACAGTATGACAGGTGTGAGCTGCATCTCACCTATGTAGACTCTCCTACTGAATCGTTGCATGAGCAGCAGGACAAACACATGAAGAGGAATAAGGTTGATGATGAACACGTAACCACCCCAAGCTGAAACCTGTAAAAAACACAAAACATTTATTAAGAGCGCACATTACTGGAGAAGTGTAATTTGGGGGGGTTATGGCTGTACATACACTTGTATGTGCACATAAACAGAGGTGCACTATTAGTTTACTGCTTGTTGTTAAAATGGGATTTTGAGCCCAGCTGGATCTGTGCAATGCATTCAGCTACAGCAGATAATCACTACTGTAACCATGAATCTCTGAAACCCAGAAAAGTAAGGGTGACTCTCTTGTTCGCAACACAATACGCACAAGTTCATCATGAGACACACAGCAATAAAAGAGGGTGCAAAACCGTTTGGCCCATCTGAGACCAGTGAAATCATTATGAGCTAGAGAAGTTAGCCATTCAACTTATAACCAAGTTTACACGTGGTTACAACAGCAGACAAACCAGTGCATGACTTTTCTTTTTAGAGCTTACTTATCTGTAAGCTTTAACAGATAAACAAGCTGCCAGGCAGTGAGCATCTGCCACAGAGGATGCGTCAGCGTTTACAGCATGATGTGTTCAAATGATTCATCAAAGCTGTGCTGAATGGAAAAGGCTTCTCAATAGAATTGTCTTTTTCTGATGAAAATTGAGTGCAAAAAAAGTTAGATGCTGCTATTGTGGGCTTCTTTTTTCGGGGGGGGGGGGGTCTTTGCATTGCTCTCACTCTAGCTTAGAGATTGGAGCAAATACTTAGGACGTTTCACTGATTTACCAAGCAAATGGCAGAAAGACATCTAGCCAACATGAAGACCAACTGCTGTGTCAGCTCACATGTTGTCTGGACCAACGAGCGGCACTTAAAATAAAAAAATTAAATTCTGCACCTGCATGAGAGTGAGGGAAAGCACAAGACCCAGGACACCAATTCAAGTGTAATTGGCTAAAACTCTTTTGATGGGGTCAGTCTAAGACACATCACAAAAACTAGGCAGTTGACTGCGTAGCTTGGTGTGTCACAGGCCTACGAGTAAAACTTTAAACTACTTTACTGTATGAAACATTCTACACTGACCTCCGGCAAGGTGAGAGAGTTAACACATGGGTTAGCATGGGCACTCTGGGTGGTCTGCAGCTACACAGCCCCAAGATATGATGCACTGTGTGCTCGGACCAAGGTTATTCAAGTTTACAGAAACTACAACTATATTTAAATTTATATGCTAAAAATCAAAACAAAGCTCGTATAAATGGCTAAATTAAAACTGAACTGAATGTATCTTGTTTCAAAACTATAAGTACATAGAAATGACAAATGTACTTTTAGGCTTTAAAACAAAAATGTCTGGAAGAGGTAAAAAAGTTTGTAGAACAAGGTAGGCTGTTAATATCACGGTAGTCCAGTGGTTCGTGCCCCTACTTACTTTTTAGAAGGAATATACATATTTAAAAGAATAAAAATAAAATGAAAGAAATAAAATATTTCTTTATGGTATTTTTGACCAAGATCAAAAAATAGATTTCCTTGAAAATCTAAAATGAACAAACTCAATCGCCAAATTAAACTAAACTAAATCCTATTTTCAAGTGGAAAAGAGAGACAAAAACAAAGAACAGAAAAGGTTCGGACACCTGTCAGTGGTCGAAAGTAAAGAGTAGCTTAAATCTAAAAATTATAATTATTAGCTGATTATTTCTATTTGATTATAAAAAGAGACTGGTAAGACACTAAAAGGAACTAAACAACAACTGTTTATATAATTTTAACGTGTACGGTTGATGACCTTTGATACAGTTGCATAGCATATAGGACGACCTAATGAATAATTCTAGTCTAGAATTCTAGGCCAGGGTTGTACATGATGCAGATCATTTGGAAATGACTTCCATTAGCCACATTCAACTTTTTTTACTTTTCCTTCAACCTACATGGTTGAAGGTAACAAGATAAACAAATATAGCTCAACAATCTGCCATAACAATCAAATGAGATAAGAAAATAATTGGCATGAATGCAGCTTTTTTTGTCCCCAACGTGATTTTGAGTGGCAGAAACGTTTTCTTTAGTGTTGCTGAAAATGTTGGATCTAAAGAATTATCATTGTTAAACAGCTGCACTTCTCCTGTTTGAGAAAGGGTAAAAGTGAAAAGACATTGGTTTCTAAGAAGTAATCATGCGTTTTCCTCTGTATCCTTTTCTAGGCCAGTTACAATAGTTATTCGGTTAAAAGAAATTATAATAAAGCTTAATATTACAAAGCATCCTCTAGCTGAGGAGCTCAGACTAAATGCCATTAACTACCAACCTAGTATTTGAAATATTTCAAAGAATAGTTCAGATTCCCATAGCTACAAAAACCTGAATATTTTGTTAAAGTAGAACCAAAGATGTATGAAGCGGAAGTTTTTCTAGCTTGACTTTCTGTTATGAAGGGCTTGATTTGTATTTATTTTTGTGTTAGCAGTTGGTTAGGGTTGAAATCAGATAAATTTATAAATGCAGGTGATATTTTCTCAGCTCATTTTTGTGTGTTCTCACCATGTAGAAATAGGACAGGCAGCATCCAATGGCCCAGAACACCGACCCAGTCTTCACTGACTTCACCTGTAGTTTATATAAGATAGCATTCAAATTAAAACAGGTCATGGACAGACACACACACACAAACACACACACAATATGCACACATAGGAACAGACAGACAGAAAGACAGACACACACACACACACACACCATACGCACGCACACACACACGCACACATACACACACACACACACACCTGCATCAGATGCTTGTATTAAGCTGAGCTGCTGTGGTCACTATTTTTCCTTCAGGATTTAGCTGTGTTGCTGCTAAACCAACTAAATGAATTATTCATTATTATGTTTCCCTCTTTAATAACCTGCACAAACCAGAGCACCATGTCCAACATACTGTATCTTCAGATCCCTAACTGCAGAGAACAGCAGCTGCTAATGAGGGCCTAACAAGGCTAACATGGCCTGGCTTCACAGAGACACGGGCGGGGAGGCACCACTACTGATAGATATGCAGATACTAGATGAGGCAGAGAGCTAATGATTTATCATTTAATACAGATTTGAAACTGTGACACAACTGTCAAACTAACTACTATAGACAAACTATCATAATTGTAAATTATATCCTCAGTTATAACACTTGATTGTGAATCTTTTGCAGCCACTGATACCTAAAGTTTGGAACCCATAGACATCACCAGATGCTGGGTTTCTTCCCCGAGGATCCTCTGAGAGATCTTTACTGCAGCTGCTTTCACTTCTGTTTAATTTGAGGAGTGTTTTGCTTTCAGCAAGTGAAATTAAACTCTGGTGGATCCAGGTCAGGTGACTGGCTTGGCCATTAAAAAAAGTCTTGCTTTGCTTTTAGCTGAATCCAAACAAATAGTCCAGCCCTAAAACCCTTCAGAATTCATTCTGCTGTTCTTTTGCCAGCAGTCACATGATCAATAAATACAAGAGAAAATGTTTCTTTGGCAGCCAACTGTGGTGAAAGGGTCTTTTTCACCAGGGAACACATTCTTCTTTCTTAAAAAAACATCAGCATTAAATTCAAAGTTAGTTGCTCCAACAGCCACTACAGTGTTACACTACAGTGTCTGTGTTTACTATTTAACTTTATCCTCAACTTCTAACAAAAAGCCGCCAATAAAAACAGCGGGAAAATGGTTATAAATAGCTGCATAATGGAGTGGAAAACTAATGAAGTATGTATAAGCATACCCAGAGGTAGAAGGTGAACTGCAGGGCAAAGATGGCAATGCCTTCGTTGTCAAAGGAGCCAGCCACAGACCGTGAGATGTAGCCAGGAACAATGGCGATGAAGCAAGCTGCAAGCAGCCCTGCACCCTGGTTCCACAGCTCCCTTGTCAGCAGAAAGGTGGAGATGGATGTCAGGCCGCTGAATACTGGGGCCAGGAAAACACACACGTCCCGGATGTGGACAGTGATGTGCAGCAAATTAAGCACATAGTGGATGAGGCCTGCTGTGACCATCAGTCCTGGATACACCTGAAAGGGGAAGGGGGGGGGAGTGTTATTAATAAAGTCTGAACACAGTCTGTCCTGCATATAATACTATGTATCTGATGTGATGAGCTGCTGAGAGCTCTGAAGAACTCTAAATGCTGATTCCTGCATGTTTTCACTGCTGTGGCTGCAAAATGCCATAATTAACAGTTTAAATGTCCAATTTAACAGTATTTGGAACAAATCTGAGTTGTGGTATGTCAATGAAGAAGAGAAACGTGGAAGGTGTTCAGAGGAAGTTACACTATATTGCCAAAAGTATTCGCTCACCTGCCTTTAGACCCATATGAACTTTAGTGACATCCCATTCTTAATCCATAGGGTTTAATATGACGTCGGCCCAAACTTTGCGGCTATAACAGCTTGAACTCTTCTGGGAAATCTTTCCACCAGGTTTAGGAGTGTGTTTATGAAATACATAATACACAGTGCTCGCAGTCTTCGCTCTAATTCATCCCAACGGTTTTCTAACGAGTTGAGGTCAGGACTCTATGCAGGCCAGTCAAGTTCTTCCACACCAAACTCATTCATCCATGTCTTTATGAACCTTAGTTTGTGCACCTCAATTCATTTATTTGGATGGGTGAGCGAATACTTTTGGCAATATAGTGTATATCTAAAAAAATGTCCCCCACAATCAGCCCTAACCGCTTAGCATTAGAACAACGTACCGTGCCCCCCACTATCCTGCCCAGAGGGTACCAGGCTCGTTCATCAAACCAGTTGAGGAACTCATAGAAGCCATTTGTGGAGAGGTAGTGGGTTGACCTGTAGTTGAACCTGGAACATTGAGAAATAAACAGAGTGAGGGCTGTTAGACAGGGTACTGAAAAAAAGAGTAAGCTACAAAAAAAATAAAAATAAAAAATAGAAAAAACAAAACAAAGATTATTGATGCCTCATTGAATCAGATATCCTGAGTGCAAATGTGTCATAACTCACTATAATTAAGTTTCATGGTGTAGTTTTAAGCTTCAAACGAACGCATTTAGCCATTTGGGCTGACTTGTTAAGGCTGGTGTGAAACCAGTCATAGAACATCTAAAACAGGGCATGTAAAAAATTAAGTTAAAAGAAATGTAATAGAGTAAACAAGAAATGGCCCAGGACATAAAGTCATCAACTTCTTAGGAACCTTGACGCATTTGCATTTACAGCTTTTTATACGACAGATAAACAGAGAGGAGAGAGAGAGAGAGACAGAGAGAGAGAGAGAGAGAGAGAGAGAGAGACAGACAGAGAGAGAGAGAGAGAGAAAAAATTAAGAGTAGTTTATTAAGATTAGTAAAAAACTACTTTATTAGGTATTTGTATCAATTATGGAGTATCTGCACTGAGTGTCAAAAAAATGGGAGGAACTTTTGCGAAATAAATTGCATGTTAAACTGCAACATTGCTCTTAACAAAATAAATAAAAATCGCAATTCTATTTTTTGCTAAATTGCTCAGCTCTTAAATATAGATGTGATGTGGTCTGTGTAATGCCTGAGTTTAAGGTGATATTTACAAAATGAACAATAAATTGGAAAACTGAAGAAATAATCTAATGAGGAAAACACAAACAAATGTGTTTATTTAATCTACTACAATCTTTATAAAAGTTGCAATGCGTAATACATATATACTTGATTATATTACCTACATTTGTGCACTTTTGGCTGTGAAAACACAAATACATCTCTAAACACATCAACCAGATCAAAGGTCTGCTGACCTTATTTGGGTTAGGGTGTAAAAAAAAAAAGTACAAACAGTGCACTGTAAGCAGTTTCAGCAAGTAATTTGACAACAAACGAGCTTAAGCTGGTACTATTTATAATATTTATTAGAATTTAAAAGTCTCAGCAAGAAACTTCACGATGTTAACTGTGAACAAGATTTGATTTCATGTGTCACAACACAAGTAAAAGCATGGAAAATGATTTCAAAGTTGCAAAACTACAGAAGTGATGAAATACAGGAAGTGCATCATAACTTCTACCAGCAAAGACTGAGGCTGAAGTTATAACAGCATAAAAAGAGCTGAGACACAGAGATGCCCTGAAAATCACTGGCGACATCAGTGCTGTAGCCTGCAATCAGCTGCCAGCTTTAGATGTGACAAGAGATGTTGTAAATTGCTGCTATTACAGCTGCTATTGCTATTACAGTAGATAGAGTTCTGCCACTGTATAAAAGCTGCATTGCCCCCTGCCTGTATTGAGACATTACAACTAATCTGCTTGCCCCCTTGGATGGTATGTTATGGTTTTTGCCAACCCTGTCTTCACTGAATGTCCGTAATGCGATCTCTCTCTAAATCATCTTTGATTTACATACAGTGGTACTGAAGTCTGTTTTCTCACCAACAAGCATAATGCATACAAACTGGACAAGAGCAGATTTAATTTTGAACTTTGATTAATTTGGAATTAATGTTATTGGACAGCTGACCTGGAATTATGTCAGTGTGTTGGGGCTAGTGGCTCAGTGGTAGAGCATTGGGCAGAAGGGTTTGAATCCCACCTCACTTTGTGTGGCCCCGCCCAGCCACCTAGGGTGACCCTGGTGCTGGTCTCAGAGGCTGGCAGGCAGTCATTTCATGCCAAATACTGTGGTTAACCGCCTGAAGGGACAAGCCGAGAGCCATTGATCTTAAGGTATTTCAGCACTGGACTTGTGTAAATACACAGACACTCGGTGGATGACAATTAGACAAATAATCACTAATACCTGAAGGGCTATACAGTGCATATATAGACACATAGAGCAGAATAAAACACCCATGCTCTTAACTTGTGCAGCAGCAAACAGCATGACGTTACAAGGTAAAGTAGCATCTCTTCTTAAGTTTAACCTGTGCTGTCAGTTGATGACTTATGGACACAGGTATTTTCACTGTATGAGTAGACTCATTCAGCATTTTCACTAGCTGCCATTTATCATTGGATTTAGTTACCAGACTTGAGAACCACCACTCTACTTTATCAAAACGCAGTATTTATTTATTTTTTGTCCTTTCGGCTTTTGCCGTGAGTTCGGGGTCGCCACAGTGGATCATTGTCCACATGTTGATTTGGCACAGTATTTACACCGGATGCCCTTCCTGACGCAACCCTCCCCAATTTCTACCGTGCTTGGACAGTATATGAATAGTGATTCTGCATTTCAACATTACAATCAAGAATGAAGACTGTGCATGCATCTGATAGTTACCATAACATTCTGAAACCACCAATTAGATAGCATGGCCACTTTATTTTGTTTCTGAAGCATGTTTGTTTCATATTAATGTTTGCATATCAATACATTATTTATCGAGCTTAGCTCAAATCATTTGTCAAAATGAGCATATTAAAAACAAAATCGAATTTCTCAGTTTGAAGATCTGATTTGTTGTCTTGTTGTCTAGCAATTAATTTACTAATACTGTATGAATAATACACATCTAGCTGGGTACTTGCAGCACATCTTACTATTGTGATATTGTATCTGTAAGCCCAGTAAAAGTACCTGAATCACTTTTTTATGTTTAGTATATCGTTACAACCCAGCTCAGCTAGGGCGAAAGGAAACCTACATAATACCAGACAGAATTAGAATAGAATTTATTGCTTTGATAGATCATTCAGTATACACAGAAAAAGGGGTGTAATGGGGGACAATTGAGATATTAAAATGTAAACATTGATCTCATGTTAAAAATACACAGTACCAAATAAATAATCCAGAGCCAGAAAGTCTCTGCTTAAAAAACAAGAGCAAAACACTCAGCCGGGATAGGAGGTTTCTGGATTCCAAAAAGGCATCTTGAATGATGGATTGTTAGACACCCCAGTCTGTGGGAAGTGCAAATCAACAATAAGTTTAGCACTGTCACTTCCTTTATCCTGTAGATTGTGCAACAGTAGAGAGAACACTACTACAGTTACTTTGCTAATGTTAGACCTGAAATGAGAAACCCAAGGATTCATCTCAGCTAAAGCTGTGTGAGTCAAGGAATGAATAAAAACGGGCAATAAAAAAAAAGAACATAATGTTTTAAACTGTAGCAAGACCAAGGTTTAAAGCACAAACAGGCAACCAGAGCTGATGTAGAGTATAACCACACTGGGATGTTTAACTGTATCTATCGCTTCACCGCTGTCTAATAACTGGTAATTACACTAACAGTTAGCTTAAATTATGAATGGTCGTCAGGAGACATGTTCATATTACAGGTATCAAAACAGGCTAAAAAGTTATTAGAGACCACCCCCCTGAGAAGACTGAGCGGTGTACTGTCGGTTCATGCTACAATTGTGAGGCGGGTGCCAACTGAAGATGTGAACATAAAGATCTGTATAATATTCTATTGTTATCAGCTCTGTCTGATGAGAACCATTCAGATAAGATGCGAAGCACAGGGTCACAGAGAGGGGAAAGGAAGCAGTGGTCAAAGTCAAGTTGTCTTTATTATCCCCGAGAGGGAGCCTGATCCGGCACAGGCAGCCAGGCAGGGGTGAGAAACCTAAAATACACAGAGCTACATACCAGCCTGTCCTCTCTCTTATACACACTGATGTGAACAGGGGTCAGAGGCCAGAGGTAAATAACAGAAAATTACATCAGCCCTTTTGGTTCCCTTATCTGGCAGACCCTGGAGTGTAAACATCTGTGTTGTGTAATTTAGTTCAGAGCCGTATGAGTGCTCAATAAGATGGAAGCAACCAACATGAAAGAAATTAGACTCCTGTCTGCCATCGAAAACCTTCACACCCTTAAAATCCCTTCATCATCTCCAAACTCTACCAGACCCATTTTAAGTAAAACCTAATTTTACAGTCCATGAAAATAGTAGTGTAGTTGGGAGGCAACATTTGCAGTATTCTGGGATATGATGAGAACTCGAGGAGAAGTTTAGGAAGAACAGTACAATAGCAATACATACAATAACAATTAGGGGTGAGGCAACGCATCAACGTAATCGATTGCGTAAATACGCAGAGTAACGTAACGTGTGTCGAGCCTTCATAAATAGGAAGTAAGATGTCTGTATCTGGAATCTATAACGTGCATACTGCGTGTGCCTGGTGGGTGTGCTGCCCCATATGCGCAGTGAAATAGGCACAACTCCCATTTACAGAGTGACTGCAAACTATACACACCTGAAACCGTTATTTAATTGACTACGTCGTTGCTTGATCACAGGGAACATACACCAACAGTTTTTTGCAAACATAATAAAACTTAAAATTTCCCATGTTGCTGAGTATGAACGTTTGCTACATTTTGGGAAAACGTTGTTGCTGTAGTTTATCAATCTTAAATCGGGGTATGTCGTTAGAATTGAGAGATTTTCTGCTTTCAAACAAAGTATAGTCATCGAATTTTGTTCAGGATAGACTGGTGTAATTGTGTCCCACTGGCGACCCAGTGAATAATAACAGGTGGGAAAATAATCTATAGATTAATGTATCGATTAGATTAAAAAAAAAAAAAATCGCTAGGTGCAGCTAGGTCATCACCAGAACAAAAATGGTTGAGCGCATATATCGTAATAATTAAAAATTAAATTAGTATACAAGTATGCATTCTCCCTGATAAATAATTAGGATTTAACGTAATTTCTAATGAAGAAACATGTAAAAGCCAATTGTGCATTAAATATTATGTTGATGAATGGAGTACTTTTGCACATGAATGTACACAAACACACATATATACACACACACACGGAGGTAAAATTTGTAGTGGATAATATAAATAGTAAGGCAGCACCAGATATCATTTCAACATCTTTCAAACTCCACAAAGATGCTGCAGCTGGCAGGTAGGTTTGGGGAGATAGGAGGCAACAGTGTAAATACATAATTAGAGATCATTATTTTATCCTAGAATAAATTTTACTGTAAATTGCTGATGTGTTGCATGCATTATACAGTTAATATTCATGAGGATGAACTTGTTGCAGTGCTACAGAACATGGGTCATGGGTCTGATGGGTCAAAAAAAAAAAAAATCAAAAATAAAAATAAGGCACTAATCCTTTTGTTCATATGCTGAAGTCATCATTAAGTTGCTCCAGGTGGACAGGCCAGCACTAGGCATGGCAGCTGCTGTCACTGGTGAACATGAAGAAAGAAACTGAAACTCAACATGGCATTTTCAAATTGCTTGCAAAAATCCATACCCAACCAAATTCAATACACACACGTAACATTAAAATGTCAAAACTGAGAATTTAGACAATAGAAGTTAAAATTGTGCTTCAAATAAATTAAAAAACTAATCTTAGCCTAAGACCAACTAGTGTCAGTAAGAGTAAAATGGCAGATTAAGCTCACAGATGACCACTTAAAAATGTGGTTAAAATGTTTTTAATATTAACTCAAGACAAGTTAGAACGGAAGAACTCATTAGTTTTTACTAGGATCTGATCCAACCTATAATTTAACAAGTCAAAATTAAGAGTGCACGACCGCGAAATGTTTTAATTTCAGGGCAATCATACATAGAAATAACCTAGTAAGAATTATGCTTTAAAGAACAACAGTAAAGTTTGCACTTGCATTTGTTTTGGGGCAGATGCAGAAAGGAAGTGCTTATCCTGCAGAGTGGTTATTTTGGAGAACTGACAACACAGTGAAAATGCTTTTCCCCTTGATGTGAGACACTATCACACATAGATTAAGCAAATGTGTCCTTCTGGAGTTTCAAAGCAGGTCCTGAAACTGCAATCTAAGAGAGTGGTATGTATGAAAGTGCAGAGAGAATATGGAGTTGCTGCACTATACTGAAAAATGTTTTTACCTTGAATATATATATAAACTGACAAACCAAATATATAAACTTTACCCCTTTATAGTAATATAAGATTTGATTATTAGATACTTTATTAGTTATAATATAATTCTGAGATGACACACACACACACAAAAACACACACAGAATAAATGCTATGCACTATTAGCAACACAACACTACTATAGCCCATTGCAGTAAAGATGATTATTTATTGAGAATTGTGTTAGTTTTTCAACTAGCTGCTCAACACATCTCACTGCCTCAGGAGCAGGTCAGAGATAAAAGACCAATTCTAGATCATTTACCACTGCACATCCATGATGCAAATCTCCGGTTCCATCACATCCCGAACGTGCTCCATTGGTTTAAGATCTGGTGACTGTGGGGGCTACTAGAGTACAGTGTAGTGACTGGTACAAACTGAGGCATGTCACCACACACGACTTCCAATCGGCCTAACAAACACCTGGATATTCCATGAACACTTAAATTCTTCCCCACAGGAAATGTATTTCTATTGTGGCTGAACACATGTGGAGTGAGAAGTGGTAAAGTTGAAGACAAACTGAGAAGATGCCAGTTTACCCTGTAGTCGATCACGTTGTTAAGCCCACATAAACTCATTGTCAGGTTTAGAAACCAGTTGGAAATATTTTTAGCTTGTGACACAGCGTGTTTTCCAAATGGAAGTTACCATCAGAAGATTGGTACACTGTGTTCATAGAGGGATGGACGTGGTTAGCACACCACCACCACCACCTGAAGCATTCTTCTGCTGCTGTAGCCGATCTGCTTTACAGACTAAAATGCTGTGCATGCAGAGATACTGTTTTGCAAACATCGATTTAAAAAAAAAAACAACAACAAAACGGCTTTTTGAGTAAATGTTGCTCTTTTCTCCGTTGACATCTGTATTATGCCCTGTCACTCGGAACAGTAAGAATCCTACAACACCCATAATGCATTGCACTCTGACAGGACCTAGGCCTAACCAAGCAGGGTCAGAGGACAGTCCCAGTACACACAGCTTCTGTTTGTAACAAGTTGTAGTCCACATGATGGTGGTTCAGTTTGTTTTTACAGATGATTTATTATTAGAACAAAAGTTTTTACTTGGCTCTCGTTTGTTCAGAAAAATTTTTTGGCCATAGTGGTGTCGACCTGCATTGCACCGAGCTAAAGAATATCTTAGGTAGTGAAGGGAAGTTTGAAAATGAAGTTTTAACTTCCACTTCAAGCCAAGGGACTTTAAAGGAAGTTTAGTGGAGTTTAGTAGAAGCGATGAGGTGGAGGTAAAAAAATAAAATAAAGAAAATACTGCTGTTGCATCGGTAAAAAGACCAGGACAAGGACCAACCTCTGCTCAGCTCCAGCAGCAAAACGCAGCTGCGTTCAGGTCAGATTTCTGTTGAATCACAGTACCATATTATTTCATATTAGACCAGGGTTATCAGAGCCTATTGTTTCAAGATTCAGTGGCAACATCCCGAACAACAACAGAACCACGCTGCAGCTTCCTGAGCTTCAGCTGGCTCTCAGCTAACCCCCACCCACTCCAGAATCACAGGTAAGTGTGAAAAACACTGTTGTTTAGTCTTATAGTAAACCAAGTTAAATGGCCCAGCCACCTAAACCTATTTTACACTTCCACATTTACACATATTGTTAATGTGAAACATAATTTTTCTATTTATTACAAATGTGGTTCATGCATCATTTTATGTTGCTTTTCATCTGCAATGCATCATACTGTACACAGACAGCTATACGTTATTAAGCCTCAATGATATATATCAATGCTGGGCTCAGTAATAGAAAAATGTCAGTATAATGTAATAAAATTCAACAGATTCACAATGGCCTCAGTGTAAACACTTTCCACAAAGTGCAAATTTTAGGTTGAAGAAGGAGACAGGTCTGTGTTCCTGAGCAAGGTCCTATCAGAAGAAGTGTTTTCGTTTCATGAGATGCAAGTGCAAGAATGAGCTGAAAGGAGGGTTTTTTTTGTTGTTTTTTAATTAAATATAGTGCATAGGAAGGTGCGGAAAAGTTTTGTTTTCAGCAGTTTTTTGAATATCGGGAGTGTGGTTGCTGGGCGTGCAGAGTTCGGTAGCTCATTCCACCATTGTGGGATCACTGAGCTGAGAGTTTAGCGTCTAGCAAGAATTTTGCTAGACGTCTTCTGAGCGGTGGTTGGACCACCAGTCATCGTTTGTCGGCAAAGTGCAGCGGATAGGAGGGATTGTAGACCTGAACAAGGGAGATGAGGGAAGCAGGAGCTGTTGAGTTGACCCCCCTGTAAGCTACAGACAGAGCTTTGAACCTGATGCGGGAAGCTACAGGAAGCCAGTGTAGAGATATGATAAGTAATGTGACATGATCCTTTTTAGGTGCTTAAAAATGAGCCATTCTGCCACATTTTGGATCATCTGCAAGGGTTTGATTGTGCATACCGATAACCCCATTAACAGGGCATTGCAGTAATCCAGATGAGATATGACCAGTGCCTGCACAATGAGTTAGATTGTACATTCAGTTAGGTAGGGTCCGATCTTTCTGTTATCCGTGAAGCTCAGTTGGTTGTCAATGATGACTCCCAGATTTTTGGCTGACTTAGTGGGGACAATTACTGCAGATCCAATGTAGATGCTGATGTTGTGTTGTGTCAAAGGTCTGGCTGGGAAGACAAGAACTTCATTCTTGGAGAGGTTGAGCTGAAGAAATATTTTTTTCATCCAAGCAGAGATGTCAGAGATATCAGAGACGAGCAGAAATGCGTGATGAGACAGTGGAGTCATCCTGTAGAAAGGACTGTGTGTCATCAGCATAGAGGTGATAGGAAAAGCCATGTGAGCGCATGATAGAACCTAGGGATGTAGTATAGATGGAAAAAAGAAGAGGACCAAGAACTCGGCCTTGAGGCACACCAGTAGAAAGGTTATGAGAGTTAGAAACATGCCCCTCCCAGGATACATTGAAGGTTCGTCCCGATAACTAAGACCAAAGCCAGGCTAGAGTTGATCCAGAGATGCCCAAGTCAGAGAGTGTGGACAAGAGGATCTGATGGTTCATAGGATCAAAATCAGATAGCTCAAGTAGGATTAAGACTGACTTGTGACTTTTGTAGCCCAAAGAGAAATCATGTCCATAAGGAGTGCCGTTTCTGTGGAGTGACCACTCTTGAAGCCAGACTGGTTGACAGTGAGGAGGTTGTTCTGGGAAAGAAACTCAGAGTTGATTAAAGTCTGCACGTTCCATGGTCTTGGCCAGAAATGGAAGAAGAAAGACGGGTCTGTAATTCTGCACAAGAGAACGCTTCTTAAGCAGTAATATGGGCCTGCTTGAATGAGGTCAGAGAGGGAAAGGGATCAGATCTAGAGAGCAGATGGTGTGGTAGTGTGGTAGGAGAATGCAAAGGTCTAGGAATAAAGACTGAATGAAGAAGCGATCCAATAGATGCAGAGGAGTGACTAAATTGTTGTCTGTGGTGCAGTTCCAGTTGAGAATGAGGTCCAGGTTGTGACCAGCTTTGTGGGTTAGGGGAGTGGAGACCAGTTTCAGGTCAAACGGGTTTAGAAGAGAAAACACATCAGCCACCTGAGGTTTGTCCAGGTGGATGTTCAGATCTACCACGATGATAAGCAGTGTTGTCTTCAGGGAAGAATGACAAGAGGCAAATAAAATGTTAGCATTGAGTTGCAGATATCTGCTAAAGCAAAGCTAACAGCACAAACTAACGCTAGAAATGCTAGTAAACCTGAAATTGTTAATTACTCATAGCAGCACACAAATGCTGATTTGGCAACTTTACAAAATGTAAGCAGGAAGTTACAACAACAAAGCCATAGTAGTAGTAAATTGTACTTATATGATGCTTGTCTGCAGACTTTAGTAGCTTCAGTTTACTGAGTATGCTTAAGAGTTCCCTTCAATATGTGTCTTAAATCTTTATTGTCCACCCCCCACAGCAAAAGAAGCAACTGGAAAAGGTAACGGTATAATTTGTTGCAACAGAGGAATTACCAAAGAGACACAAGCAGCTGTCCCCAACATGCAGCAGTTCATCTCGAACTGCGACTATGACTTTGGCAGCCTTTACCCTCCTCTGTGCATTCGGCATAACTGTATAGTGCTTCATTGCGGCTCGTGTATTTAGCCCCAAATATCTGACTGTGCTAACACATTATGGAGCTCGCTGTTATCAAAGTACTCAGTAGTAGGAGCTTCAGCTCTATTCCACAGGTGTTTTAAACTCCATTTGAAGAAACTGACTGATCCCGGAGCAAATTTCACGCATTTCTAGACTGCATTCGTCAAATGTACTGCTCTCGTAACAGAAAAGCTTTTAAATGTTTATAATGTCTACTTCAGTTTTCACATTTTTCACTGAGCGATGAGTCAATTTCCTTTCATATCACTGCAGTCTCGGCCCTGAGGCCGACTCCTCTGCAATACCACAATAAAGATCATAAGGTTTATCCTAAATACAGTTGATACTGCAGGTCGTGTATGTGTGTTTGTGTGCTGTAATCCAGACCAATGAAATCTAGCTTCCAGGAATATGGAGTCATCCATGAGAATGCACTGCTGCACTGCTAGGCTCCAGACTATCTAAAAAAATAAACTTGAGCCATTACACAATGTAGTCACGAGATGGTGGTTGGCTGGACTTACTTGTTAACTCTATTCTGATATGAATGTAACCAGGTAAAAAAGAAAAATATGCTTTCTATGTAACTCCTGGCCATAAAAATGTTACAGCCTAAGCAGGTGGCTCCTATACTCACACTACAGGAATGTAGATGGCTGCTGCTGGAAGGACTTTCAAATTAAAAGCAGATCACTGAAACTAACCTAGGGTTGCTGTGTGACAGAGTTTTCAGCTTAGAATAGGGATCTTCCTGCTTCTTCAACAAAGAGTACTTTGTATGTCTAGAGGATGTAAAATGTTTTTCGCCAGAGGGCAGAATCGGGCCTAATCATCCCTGACCAAAACCAGATTTAATTTCTTGTGAACTTCTGCCTATCCATAACACAAGCATATAACAAAAAAATGCAGGTATGTAGATGTGGGTAAATGTGTAAAACCTCAAGTTCCCCCACCGATACTTCCTGGTATTGCTGGAGATTCAAAGCTGCTGCCTTTTTGATATTGCCCAACTGGTCCTTCCTGGGATTGCATCTTGCAAGCAGGGTATGTAAGGCTGCCATAACGAGAATGTGAGCCAAGACTAAATGTGAGTTTATTCTGGACATACTAAATACAATGATGATCATGGTATATAAATGCAACCCCCAACTCCTATCATGCGGACTTGGGGTTGCATTTGCAAGTTGGTTTGAGCAGGATACCCACGCCTCTTGATGAAGGGCAGACAAATGCTAATCCCCCCAGTGTAGCATCATGGACATCTAAGGCCACTGCAGAACTGTTATTGCTCAATTTCATGGGGCTTAATTGCACTCGTTCCTTTGAGAAGCTGGATGCTGACTGCACAGGGCTGAATAACTGGTTAGTCTCATCTGGAATGAACCAGAAAAACTGTTCAGTCTAATCCATGTACCAAAACCAATGTGAACGTGTTGGGTCTAACTGCTAAAAATGATATATCTAGAGTATATTATACTTATAGTAACTAGCACAATTGTAGTTTGTCTTTGTGAGATCTGGAGATTTGCTTCTTAACGTAGAGGTCATAGGCTTATCCGAGGTAGGTGGCAGCCCACAAGATCAAGGAGGCAATATGTTTTGTAGTGGTGGCTTCTGGGGTAAGACTGTCCCATTTGTCATTTGGCTCTCAGGTTCAAAGGAAATTCACAGCCAGCTCTTCATAAAGCTTCTCCCTCAACTAGTGCTTAATGAAACACTTTCTATTTTCACTTACAATTTTTTTTTAAAGTCACCTAGATTTTTAAACGGGGATAAACTAATTATTTTCTAACGCTTTTAAAGTGGCATTTTGCACTACTAATATTTGTAGACTCAACTCTCATTTTCTAGGCATCAGGGCTTAGTATGTAGCTCAAATTTGCATTCATGAACTGTTAACAACTGTATTGAATAAATATTGTTTTTGTAAATTTAGGTTGGATGAACATAAACACACATGTTTTAATGCAGACATATGTAACAGGGACTATAACAATCATCACACAGGTGTGGATGTATGCATTAAAGGTTTAAACTTAGCAATTATAAACGTTAATAAATTAAAGTACACAAGAATTGATATTACTAAAATCAGCAACTTCTGGAAGCCACCAACCTAAGTTGTTAATTTGTGGGGGGAAATCCCAATGAAAAGCCGATGTCAGTGCTTAAAGCTTTCATTATAAAAGAAAGGTAGTATTTCCAAATTACACTGGATGTCTTTACTGACCTACAGGTCATTCTTCTGTGCTAACACGGGTCACCAGCATCCAATCAGCAGCACTGAACAATTTCAAAAAACATAGATGTTGAAACTGAGACATTTTACTTTTTTATGAAAAGGATTAGCTCATTTTGAATTTGATGGCAGCAACACTTCTGAAAAATAAACAGGGTGATGTTTACCATTGTGTAGCATCCCCTCTTCATTTAACAACCATGTGTACATTTCTAGGAAGTAAGGAGACCAGCTGCTAAGGTTTTAGGAGAGGAATGTTTCCCATTCTTGTCTGATGTTAGATTCTAGCTGCTTAACAGTCCTGAGCCTTTGTTGTCCTATTTTTTTGTTTTATGAGGCACCAAATGTTTTCAATTGATGTTTTTGTTCCACAGTTTTCAGACACAGATTTTCGCGGATTGATGAACCTTTGCCCATCTCTACATTCGAGAGGCTCTGCCTCTGTGAAATGATTTTTTAATACCCAGTCATGCTACTGACCTGTTTTCAAATAACCTAATTAGTTATCAAATGCTCCTCCATTAGTTTTTTTTAATTTACAGCAATTACTTTTCCAGGCTTTAGTTGCTCCTGTTCCAAATTGCTGAGGAGTCTAAATTGCGGTTTGTGCCGAGTTCCAGTTTATAATAGTTTTATTAGTTCTTTTTATTTAGATATCTTTATTTATTTCTTTTTCTTAGAGTCTTTGTTCTAACTTCTTCAATTGGTATCTTCTATTGGTAATTAGAAATTACCAACTAAGAGTTATGTGTTGCACAAGATATTATGTAGCGCATTTGCATAAAACTTCTATCATCCTCTTGCCACTGGCCTGAAAAAGGTTTTAGGGGTAACACTGAGTGCTAATAACATGCTCATTACAAACTGAGAACTAATTTAGAATCAACATCTCTAGGAACTCAGCCACTTGCTAATTTTCAGTTGCAAATGCTCCGAGGCCATGAGACAGAGATGACATATGGTGGGTGTGCAGAGACAAGATCACATCAAAGAGGAACACTGCAATAATAACAGTTATGCTTCAACAAATAATTATGAGTCGATTAAACCAGATGACCAAATGGTGGATTTGTTTGTGAGGTCATTGCATGTCTTTCTAGCATCCTCCAGAACACTCAAACCAAACATCGCAGCCATCCACGGCTCCCCACACTCAAATAGGATAAAATACTCCTACAGCTCTTTTAAAAGCTCCACATGATACTGAACCAAACGGCCTGAATCTGATTCTGAGTAAATTGCTTAATCTACAAAACCCGTCTGTGAATGTCTGCCCATTAAAATCAAATAAATCTTAATCATTTGTGAGTTTGTTTGCCCCTGTTTGAACTTGACTTGAAAAAGTAACAGCCCTAATAACTCACATCTACATGTATCGTGAAACCCTAATTTCAAGATTAAAACTCTGACACCTAAAAAAAAAGAGCCATAGAGTAATATATTCAGGGCAGCCTGTTATTTATTTGTTTCAATGATCAATAAATCCTTAAATTTTTGAGTTGTAGCCCTTACTAACAGGATCTCAATGACTGGGAAAGGAAGCATGAAATGGTGAAGAATAAGGAAAAATATAAAATACAGGGAGAGGATGGGAGGAGGAAGAATTATAGGAATGAGGAGAAATGAGTGAAGTGTGGTGCAAATTATAATGTTATGTAACACAATACAAACAGACCGCTTTGTCTTTTTTCTCAGTTATACAACTGGGACAAAGTATGGCTAAGCCTAATGAATATTTATCAGCAACAGAGACTGTTCGGTGTTACAACAAAAGGCAAGATTGTTCATTTCTAGTCGGAGGTATGTTTAAAACTTATCATGTGGATCTTAAAAAGGAAATGTGGGTGAAACCTAAAACCTTGCTGCAAAGCCTCCAAACAAACTTGCAAGCAAGCATAGTGTATATTAGCATGCCACCATATTGGTGTGCTATTATTTAATGACAGTCGCACCAGTACGTACACATTAGACATTCAAATTTGAATAACTGCCTTTTGCAAGGGAGGAAGATAAACCAAATATTTTTGAGTGAAGGTCATTAATTCGACAGAAATACAAAACAAATTTGTCTGAACTTACTGCTGTAATGGCTGCTTTACTCTACATCCCAGTCCTCCTCCTATTCTTTTATATCCACTAAACAGGGGGGCGTGTAAAGTGTATAGGGTGTATAAAGAGTACAAAGTCTAGACTAAGAGAACTAGACTAGTAAAAGGTAAAACCCCTACCTGCATTTTTAAGATGTTCGCATAAAGACAGAATTGAACATAAAGAACAGACTGCATCTAGCCAGCACCTCTGGGATGTGAATAAAAATAAAGATCACATAAACTAAATGTGTTAGCGGTATGAAGGCACACTGCTAAAATGGCAATGCTTTAAAACCCGTATACTTCACACTGTGGAAAGAGTGTGAACAGACTGATGCCACAAACTGTTGTGGTACCAAGTCCCTGCAACACTTCAACTGTGTGTCTTGAGACATCCAGGATGGGCTATAACCTGTGCTTACATATGCTGCCCTCTAAAAGTATTGGAACTGTGAGGCCAATTCCTTTAATTTGTATTGTAGACTGAAAACATTTGGGTTTGAAATCAAAAGAGATCTACATTTCTGCTTGTATTTACATCTGGATCAGATGCACAACTTTGAACCTACCCATTTTTAATTGCATTTATATTTAAGAGGTGTAGCCAACATAAAAACCATGTCTACCAAGTCAATGGGTTAAAAAAAAAGCAATTGTGAAGCTATTGAACAATCTACTGTTCGCAGAAGGCTTTATGAACAAAAGTACAGAGATTACACCAGAAGATGCAAACCTCTCATTAGCAAGAAGAATAGGAAGGCCAGGCTGGAATTTGACAAAAAGTGTAGAGATGAGCCTAAAAAGGTAAACTGGACTGATGAGACAAAGACGAACCTTAACCAAAGTGATGGAATGATTAAAGTCATGAGAAGAGAAAAATAAAAAATAAAAAATCCTGATCCCAAACATCCAACCTTATCTGTGAAACCCAGTGGAGGTAATGTCATGGCTTGGGCTGCATGGCTTCTGCTGAGACAGGCTCATCAACCTTTATTGATAAAGTAACGCATGATGGCAGCAGCGAAATGAACCCAGGAGTGTATAGAAACATTTTGTCTGGCTATTGCAAGAACGATGTAACCGAACCGTTTGGGAGATCCTTCATCATGCAGCAAGATAGTGACACAAAACACACTGTCGAAACAACAAAGAAGCTCATCTGGGGCAAGAAGTGGAAGGTTTGTGGCAGTGGCAGTGCAAAACATAGCAGACCAAGCCTTTCAATCAAACCTAAGTCATGAAATGAACCAGAAATATGTTACTGCAGTTTGCAAGGATCTTGAAGGAGCATTCAGCTGTTTAGTTTAACAATTTAATATCACAAAAAAAAAAACTCAGACTAATCTAAAAAATAAAAATACAATGGGTCAAAATCAAATCAATAGATACTGACATACATTAACTCCCAGGCACGAATCACAAGCCTTCTAAACATTCACTTTCATACCCTCTTTTCAAATTATATAAACTCTCCTTTCATGTGTTAAGTTGGTACAAGGCTCCTTTAAACAGAACAGGAAGCCTTAAATGCTTGGGCAACAAAGCGTGGCCTGTGTTTATGATGATCAAATATAACACTGATGAAACTGAAAAGACAGGTTTACTCATTAAAGAAACCACATTGGTTAAACCAAGACGGAGCAGCTAAAAAGGATCAAATGGTCCTTTTTAGCACCTTTCTAGTGTTTTTCTACCATAACTGACAAAAAGCTTTAAAAACTGCCTCTAATTCACGAGTTCACATCCACCAGCAAGGCCAGATCAACACACCACCATGCAATGACAAATGTCCCACAGAGAAGATAAGGAAAGTCAATTAGCTGCTGACAGGGGAGAACACAGTCAAGCAAGGTAAGAATAGTGAGCTCAAAAAGGTGAGGCGTTCAGGTTTGTGGCTGTGTACATCCTTATTACAGTGCTGGAGCCGTCTGCATGGTCCTTCAGTGATAGAGTCAACTAATAACTGGTTGTTGACTCTCGATAAAGTCTACAATATCATCTATTCATCACTAGATGGTGATTAGCTATTTGCTAATTTTCATTATGTAAACTGATACTCGTCCTGGAACTGTACACACTAAGTACACAATGTCGCTGCTGAAATTGAGGGTTCACGCAAAGATGTTACCAGTGTCAGACTGGGACATGAAAGCAGCTCTGGAGTTTGTTTTGCTTCCAAAACGATAATTACCCACATTATCCCCGACAACCAATTTTGCTTACTAAAAATAATAATAACATTTTAAAAAAGAAGAGATGACTTACCAGTTTATTGTGAGAAACGATTCTTGGTTTGTTGGCCTGGCCTCTGTCTTACTTCTTCCCTCTCCTGCCTGGCTACCTGTGTTCTACTACTACTACTGCTGCTGCTGCTGCTGGCATTACTCCTACTAAATAACACACTTGAATTATTAATCTTATTATCTCCTGGCCACCCTTGCAAAATGCAAAATGTTGTGTAAATTTACACGATTTACATGTATTTGTTTGCATGAGTTGGAGCCAACTATAATGCAGTACCAGTTCACACAAGGTGGGGAATTTAACTCACAATGCACATTGGTTTAGTTGCAATACTAATATATTTTTAGCATTATGGTCAGTAGACTTGACAAATATTTATGCTAAGTCCTAATTTCCAGTGCCATAGAGAGGATACTAGAGAGGATACTAGAGAGGATACTGTAGGCTTATGTGCGTCGTCTGTTCCCTAAAGGCAACCTACTACATATAATGCAGCATATATCAAGATTAAAGCTGGCCCTAGCATGTGAGAGTTGTGAGCAGCTTCTCTAATTTAAAAAAAATTGTGTTCACTTTAAACGGGATCTGAATTTAAAGATGATTAATCTTTTAGCCTGAGGAACATCCATTAAATGTTTTCTCTGACATAGGCTCCTCTGCTACGAAATCTACACACAAATCATGGATTGAGTAGCAGGTTTTGCAAAGACCCTATCAAACACACAAAGCTAGAAAATGAAAATGACTAAACAAACGACAAAACACCAAAAAAGAAACACCAAAAAAAAAAAAGTGCTTTGCATGGCTGTTTCATCATCACATCTGTCAGATTGTTTATATGGTACTGGCATTTTGGGGAGAAAGAATCTAGGTCTAGGGTTAATATCCTGCACAAAAAATCCTACAGCATTTCCCAGTTGTTCTTGCAGATATGCACGTGCCCCTCACACACACCCACACACAAACACACACCTCAGTAGAGTTATAAGGACAATCGCTGAGAAAGCAGTCCCTTACTATTCCCTAGGCCCTCTATTCTAATTCTGAAACCAAGGGGACACTAAGTGTGTTATACAGTGTTTGATTAATCACTGCTCTAACAGCAGCCAAAACACAGAGCTAATAGTCCAATGTTCACACAGATATTTGATAAACTTGAACTAAACTGGAACTTGATAAACTGTGATAAGTGCATCTACAACCTCTGACTGCAGTTTTATCATTAACTGGTGGTGACTAACAGAAAAAAGGCAGCTCAACTCTTATTCCACATAAACTAAATATGATAGACAGCTCAATGCAGCAACACAAAATAAAACTGAAAAGAAGCTTGTGAAGGCCAGTGACAAATCTGACCCGGTCATTGCTCTATGATTACATGAATAATAGCATTAAACTGTGTATGAACAAAGACTCTGGACTTGAGTATTTTTAGAGAGACTTGTGCACCAATGCAAAATAAGGGTCCAACATTACTGCATCTCTTTTCAAACTGTAAATATTTAACATTAAGCATTCAGTGTGTATAATGTGCAGGGGCAAACTGACTTAACGACATTAAGAAAAAAATTCAATGAGTTCTGTTAGCAAAAATTAAAGGCGACGTTGTAAGTAAAATGTACAATTATGAGTGCAAATTTCTTTACATTTCTTTTAGCAAATGTTAAATCTGCATTTACGTCACAGTTTCAGTCATAACAATTTACACTGCGTAACGAGCTAGAAGACGTTTGACCAAGGTAATCAGCAGAGGGTAGGGCAGGGATAGTTGGAAGACAAGCAGGACCGCTGCTCTCAAGTGGCTGGATTAAGTACCCTTGCTTTAAGTTAAAGAGCAGAGGGAGTGGAAATCACCAATCAAGAAAATATTCAGAGTTTATATCAATTATTGTGAATATAATGGACAGCTGGCAAAACCCCTAACCTGAAGTATAGGATATGGTATTTCAAAACAAATCAAACTAAACAGTTAATCATACTCAGCAGGAAACACAGTGTGATGCTGTTTTCACATACCATATGAACGCCGGAAAATGTTGACAATCTGCACACACCACAAGATTTCAGAAGCGTTTTCACA
The DNA here is from genome assembly GCF_033026475.1 of Channa argus. NCBI lineage: Eukaryota > Metazoa > Chordata > Actinopteri > Anabantiformes > Channidae > Channa > Channa argus. Next base: position 23,323,556 of record NC_090203.1, read on the forward strand.
TGGGGAGAAACTCCTCTTGATTTTGTCTGACTGACTGACTTACTCGATATTTGTTCTTTTACATGCAGCTCCCCTGGATAATGTCTCCAGCAGACCTTTAAAGGAGGATTGCAGAGCAAGTATAAACAGTGCAATATAACACACAAATACAGCAAAGAGCTCTCAGTAAAAATAAGTAGTTTATTTTTCCTCGAAGATAAAGACAACTATCTCTTATTATACTAGTGTTTCACAGTGGACATAAAACAGATGCAGAGATTTCTAGATTCTATCATCTTTCAGGCGACATGTGAAAGCTTACCGGAGAAAAGCTGTGTGTAATGTTTTACACAGATACTGTGAAAGCATAACATGTAGCAGCACAAATGCATTGCAAACACAATAAAAGTCGCACCCTTATTGAGTGAAGTGTGATATATGTTAAATGCGACATTCTGAGATCCATTATATATGGATTAATTGAAGTCATTGCAAATGATTGTTTGATTGTGTACAGAAATTTCTATTTTTTGGACAGATTAGGCTGAAAACCAAAAGTCACAATAAGGAAAAATGACATTTATTTTGCAGTAAATAACATATCTGTTCTGAATGTGTAGTAAGTGAAACCACACAGGGTCACAGCCAGGCACTGGGTCTGTGAGTGCATAAGCCCATCTGGCCTTCACCTTTTTGCTTGTTTGGAACCAAGAGGACATTTTGCTCTTCTGTGCAGAGGAAGTAGGGCGGCTTGATTGATATTGATTATTTTTATGCATAATATTTTTATTTTTTTTTCAATATTGGGATTGGAGGGAGTCTCATGTTATTGATGTTTTTTCCTGATGCACCCATTGCACTTTCAGATCTTCAGATCTAAATTTTCCCAGCCGTAGCAGAGCAGGTTTATCTTGCCGTTTGTTATAAAGGTGTGTGTTGAGTCCAAGACCCGGGACCAGCTTTTGGGGGAAGTAAAGTCTGTTTTTACAATACATAAACATATTTTCTTACCTTAATCTAAGCCAACCTCAAGATAAACAGTTGCCACTGACTACTCCCTAGACTCGGGATCTAACATTTACTGTAATGTCTGTAGTGTCTAATACCCTGATTTCTCATCCCACTGACTGGATAAAACACAATAAAAGTAGCGCCCACACATTTTTTGCTGTGCTTCTTAAAAATAAGCCTTAATGTGATACACTTTGCAGTTGTTTTACGCTTTTGGCTCTTCTTTTATGGCCTGAATGTGTGACAGGATGCTAACCGGCTTTGGTAGCAGGTGAACCATCTTGTGTAGAACCTTTGGAATAACTTAACATGCCACAGCCTGGATACATTCGTAGTTTTTAGTGAGGGGTATAAACACATGGATATAAACAAAAGAGGTAACCCGGACAAACACAAAGCAGAGGGAACACTGCAAATTGAAAAAGGGGCACAATAATCTTTTGATTTATACTATTTTGTCTACATCATCATCATTATCATTGGGAGCCATGATCATAATTCAAGTAATTGCACAGCACTAAGTGAAAGTCCTGGTGTTTGGTGGAGTCACCAAAGAATCAGGCTTCTGTATTTGTTGACAAGTCAGCTGAAGAAAGTAGTAAGCTGCCAGCCAGTTGTGTGCTGATGCATAAACTGATTCCCACAATAGTGGTAATGACTAACATAACTAACCATTGCTAGGATTCTGAGAAGTTTACCCTGCACGGTTATTATCTGATGTAAAATAATCCTTACTAAACATGACTGAATCAATTCTGGACTGTGTGAATCAACACTGACATCAATGCTAATTTCTAGCCCTACTGACAAGATGAGATGATGAACCAGTAACAAAAGTGAAATGAATCAAATATAGAGAGGCAGCCAGTGTAAATGAATCCGACAGGCAAAAATAAAGATCTGCTTTCCTATTCTGTTTTAAGCTGGTACTCTTCATCTCTCATCCGAAGTCTCCCTCCCTTTTCATTTTAAATCTTTAAACCCACCTTTATCCCTCAAGAAAATACAAAGAAAGAACTAGATATACTAAAACAGATGTACAACAGCTACACAGCCCAAGTCTAAGATTTGTTTACTTCTCAACATATAACCTCTTCTTATTCTCCAGGTACCTTGTAATGTTGCACAGCTGATAACACATTACACTATACCCAAAGATTCTTGAGTAATATATTTCCGCTGCAGTGAAATACTGAAATTCTCCAGACTTTATCCAGAGGCACTTAATTTGACAACGCAATTGTCTGGGTGAGACACTCTCAAGATTATCTGGAGTTTATCCTGCAAGGCCCATAGTACAAATTCCAGATTATGTGCGTTACATGTGTGAAACACAACTCTGGGGGGGGAGCTCTTCTTTACATTTTAAAAAAGGGTTTCAATTTGAAAACAATTCATGCTTTCAGCCCTACTAGCAAGTATCCGTGTTTTTTTTTGGTATGAACATAATACTGAAAATAATGATATCGCAGAGTAGGTAGAGATGTCACAATTTACAAATGATTATTCTTGCAGAGCTTCTGATGGCCATAATTGTCAGTGATAATTTCAAATAATGTTATGGAGCAGGGCCACAGACATTTTATGACTTGAACTCTTCATTTGCAATTTGTAACAAAATGTGCTTACAATACTATTTTTCTCTCTGGTGCGTAGCCCCAAAAATTTGCCGTTTTATTGCTTCCAACTACATTTCTGAATAGAAGAAATTTAATTAATGTTCTACATTTTTTCCAATGAAATACTCAGAAATAATTGTGGACTAGACTCAGACATTCATTCTGTAAACAGCATCAAGTTAATAATTCACTCAGATGAACCGATGTCCACAATGATCAGTTTTTTTTTAGTGGAGTACTTCTACTTTTGTGCTTAAAAGTAGATTTGGAGTGGTACTTCTACTTGTAATGGAGTTCTATTTTCAAGCCAGTACTTAGACTTTTACTTGGTACAGTATGTGGAAGAATTGTGACTCCTTCTTCTTTACAAAATTGCTTTTTGGGACATTCACTTACTTACATTTTAAAGCTGTATTTGGCTGACTATGATCTTATGATTTTATTGTGTTTTTACCCTAAATAACATACTGTAGAAGTTAAAAAGGGGATACTAATAATATACACACTGTATTTTGCACAAGCCACTTGCTAAAAATAGTCAAAGTCTGAATTGAGAAATATTCTCACCCAATAATCTAAAAAAAAAAAACTGGAATGTTTCCACAATTTAAAAAAAACAAAACAAAAAAAACAAACACAGTAAGATTTGTCTTTAAAAATTAAAAACTTTGATATAAAAGTGAATACAAACTTGATTCATATTTGCCTGCAGATATCAGGCTGATGGACCAAAACAAACGCTGAAGATTATTAGTGACCAGACCTACATTTCTGACTGTTTTCTAGTCAAAGTGATCATTACAGTAAATGTCTGAACTGACAGCACATGCATATCTGGATGGGACATTATTTATTTTATTAAATTTCTTTACAAACATGTATAATGGGGACGTTCTTGTAATGGTGCAAGTTTACCATTTTTCCTCAATCCTCTTCGTCTAAAAATGATAAACGTGTCATTTTTTTTTTCCCCATGTGTCATTTTGCTTTTACTAATCAAAATAAATCATTGGTCTTCATTTTTATTACTGGGAAATGCAGTTACAATAGTTTGTGCACATATTTATGTTCAAAAAGAGCAAGAAATTCAGGTTCCCAAGACAAAGATCTAAGAAAATTTCCTATGCGCCAAAAGAGAGGGCTTCAAGTGAAAGATGACAGCTAAATCAAATGCAGTCTCTTTGTTAAACCTTGCTCTGGGGCACATCTAGCTCTCCAGCATAAGGCAGAGACATAAGTACTAATTAAGCAATTTGTTTCCTAACACTGTTTGTTTATAATTAACAAACTCTGCACTCATAAACTTAGCATAACTAACCATGTGCACCTATTGCCAGCCTGACCTGCTTCTGCCGTCTGAAAGTACAAGTGCGTCAGAAAGTGAGAGGTACAGAACGAGCAGCAGAGGGGGTGAAGGATGGTGAAGGACCCTGCAAACCTCTGCTACACCTCACAGTTAGGTTAATCAGATCAGAAAATGCTGTATACCCCACTGCCCTTTAAGTGGACTCATGCTCAATGCAAACGGTGGCACAAAACCCTGTGAGCCCAGCAATTACGTCATCCTGGGCCGCACATGCCGGTCATTTTTTTATTTTATTTTTTTTTTTTCCCCCATTCTGATGGATGTTGATAACTGGCTTATTGTTCAGAGGGAACCCTGACCCAACCACTTCCTTTTCCACCTCGTTCTTTTGGCTCAAGTTTTTAGCCTTCAGTTTTCTGTCAGTTACTCATTTATGAGGCAACAGTGTGCTACTCCGCTTTCATACACGCAAGTGCACGCAGCTGCTCCCAGTAGCACAAAAACATAAACGTGGGGTTTCCCCCTTTGATTTCGGAAGATACTGAAATCAGATAGAAATATTATGAGAAAGATGAGCTCCATTTTGTAACCCATCTTAAAATATATACGGAGTTTGTTAAATAAGGTGTTACATTTCAAAAAATACTTGCTGCCCTTAAACAGATTTTATCATCCTGCAGGGAAAACATTGATGCGAGCGTATATGCGCGCACACATATTCACATACAAACACACACAGACCATCTCACACTCCTCAGCCATTCAATTACGATGTGTGCATGATGTTGCCAGTCTGACAGCAAAGGGAGAATAATTGAACAATGCAACAGTGTAACAATGAATTTCACTCCAAGTCATACCACATTAGGCTGTCAGACAGCGACACACAGAAACTGAAGGATTTTCTGCAAGCCACAGCTTTCAAGCCTCCTTGTTTTCATTCAGCAGACAGACATGAAGCTGGCAGTTTAATCCACAGCGGTGGTCTCAGAATATTCATTAAACGCTTCCAGTGATGAAATGCAGGTTTGGGTCAGGCAACCGTACTTTGGAGTAAAAATGAAACACTTGGACAGTTTCTGACAGATAACACACTGGTAGTGTTTTCTAAATGAACTGCAAACTCTATTTAGTCTTTGCATAAAAAAAAAGCATCAGCTGTGTTAAGGCAGAGCCCAGGCTTCGTTTAATTTTAAGTATTTCTGCATCTTTGAGGTAAGCTTTGGAAATCATACATAATGGAATAAAAACATGAAGTAGTACACATACTGACTGCCTGGCTAGAAATCCCAATATCTAATCTTGGAATTATGTCTGCCAACCTTATAATCCAGCTGTCAGGTGCACTAAGGCCACGTGAGAAAACCCTGTTCCACCACCAGACACGGTAACAAAAGGTACAGCAGTTAAGTGTGATGGAAGTCAAACTTTCAAAAGACAAGTTAATGTGAAAAACAAAGAACCGTATCCTGTAACCTCAGAGGAAAACTGTTCTTATATCATACCAAGTTATATTCATGCCACTAATAAACACATAAGACCAGAGGTAATCTGCAGGTGAATTAAAAAGCGGTCAGGAAGCTTGTCTCCTGGCAGATGCTTCCTTTTGGGTTCAACCCTGTTCAGATGGAGCTGTCCCCAACTGTCTTCTTTTCTCTGCTGTGACATGTGTGCCCCTCCCCAACCTTTTACATCAGACATACCTGTATGTGACTTGGTGCTGAAACAATACACCCACATTAAGTGATGCCACGTGTTTTTATCAGCACTCTGATGAGGAAGGACATGTAACAATGACAGGAGAAGCTGTCAGGTAGCTGAAGTCGAACTGCAGCCGTTACCCATAATGCTGGTCGACAAAGGGAGATTTTAAAGTTCTTAGCAGCCAAACTAAAGAGTGAGGACACTGTTTAAGTGAAAGCAGGTGCATGGAAAAATGTGCCAAACCGTTTGCTTGGTACATTTACTGCAGCCAGGGCTCACTGGCTATTTAGCCCAAAGCAGCTCTGCGTGTGTGTGGGGGGGGAAAAAAAACAAAACACTCACCAGGGGTCAAACTCGTGAATGATGCTCTCGAAGCGAATGACGGCGAAGAGCCTCGAGCTGAAACCGGCCAGCCACGCCAGAAACAGGATGGTGAAGGACAGCAGGGACTGCCACCCGGCCGGCTGCGACAGGCCGCCGGACAGACCGCCTGCGCCGGTACTGCCGCCTCTCTCCGTCACCGTCGTGCTGCTGCGCCCATTCCCAGAGTACGAGCCTCCGGAGTTGAGTGTTGATTTGTGTTTGTTGTCGGAAACCGGGTGATGCTCCGCCATATTCCACGTCGGTCCCGTCGGTCGTGGCAAGCAAGCGAAGTGAGCTATCTGGTATCACACAGGAAAGAAAAGCCCCCCCCCCTCTTCCTTTTCTCTGCCACGCTCCACGTCCCGAAACCACTTGCACCACCTTCCCTACTCTCCCCGCATCCCCCAAAAAACACCTACTGTGATTCCAAACTTTTTAGTCTTTACTCCCCACCGACCACAAATCCAGTGAAACAATCCCAGGGAGTCACATTGCAGCACGGTTCTGCTGCATACTGGAAGTGACACAATCAGCTCCAGCAGTTCCTCCTTCCTTGGCTAGAGCTGGAGGAGGGGGTGGGAGCAGCGCGTGGAGCAGGAAGAGATGTCGGCCTGTCACAGCGAGACAGGTACAGCCAGAGATTACACGGCGTCCGGGGAAGTCCAATCCCGCCCTAGAACGCGTTTGACAGACAACCACAGGGACCAATGACAAACGAGTACCCTGACCATTGACTCATGTAGCGTGAGAGGAAAGTGAAAAGCCGCAGTCGCACCAGAATTTGCCTCCCAACCAGTATCCGCCAAAACCAGAAAAGGACAGTAAAAAATAATGTGGGTGAGGTTGTAACAACCATTTTTTACTCGTATGATTTAATTTGTCAGCTCCTACGGTGAAACTGTCTTTGTTTTCTCTTTCTTCCAAAATAAATACAATTCTCCACGTAAATTGGACCGTAATGGACCGTAATACACACATAAGCACAAATAAGTTAATAAATAGAATACACCCTGTCAAAACCATGGATGGATAATTAGGTCCCCTGGGAACAAGCCTAGGGGCCAGGAAATGAGGCCCTGGAACCTTTGTACAAAGTGCCATATATTATTTTTCATTAAATGCAGTACTATAATGCATTACTTCATATGTTTGTGAGGTTACTTTATGCAGTAACACATTACCACGTTCAGCAACCATATTGTGATGTTTTTTTTATCGTAAACAGTAACAAGGGATACTTAATGTATTCTGGACTAACAGAATGTGTGTCTGGTATGTTTTCCTGGTTCTTGCCAGCCCCCTTTCCAGGAGGCAACAGTCTGTTTCTACTAGAAAATCTCGCTGCAGCAGAAAGGAACAAAGTTGAAGTTGAAGCTGAATCCTCATCAACTGTGAAAACAATGTGTTGCTAAAGTGGCTTTTAGTGGAGTATGTGGTATATATATCCAACAATGTCACAAAGAAGCAATCACCATAAATAAACCTCTGTTCTGGGTCTACATAATAATAATAATAATGACATTAATAATGGCTTACTAAAATGTAAGAAACTATACTAGCTACATTACATAAACCACGTAGTCTTTTTGAGTTGGATACAAGTAGAGGAAACTTCTGTTAAAACCCATCTTCTCTCAAAGAGGAGAGAGATAGTGCTCACATGAAAGGAGCTCCAAAGCGCGCTAATTCATCAAGTGTCTATCAAAAGCAAAGGGAGAGTTTTTTGAAGAACAGGAAATGTTTAGAGGCTATAATTAGGTTCTTCTCTGTGCTGCCGACATGAGAAGGATCAGCTGACAATGAAAAGATGTGACTTGCACTGTGAATGTCTATCTATAGGGGAAAGTTTTTACTGAGAGTTAAATCAACTCAGATTATTCATGTTTACTAGTTTAAACACAAATATTACAGATTTAGTTTCTACAGTTTCTAACGTTAATTATCTTTAGCCTGCTTTTTATTATATATATATTATTTCACAAGAATTATAAAAACAGAGCAAATGTCATTCAGAAGGACAGATCGGTTTCCAGGTTCATTGTCCTACTTGCTCCTATCGCTACTCCTACTACTGCTTTTTGTTTTTTTTCCACTGTTACTGTTTACAGCATTGAACCTGATAGTCTTACTTCATTCTTGGTTTTTCACTGGTTTCGTCTTCCTACAACTGTCATTTTATTTTGTTAGAAGCGTTGAAGATCTCAGTGAACACAAAGAATTGTTTTCTATACTGTTAAAAAAAGGTGACTTTGAAATGCTTCTCAGTAACATACAGTATGCAACTAGGGCATGTTTTTACAGGTCCGTGTCTGTTGTTGTTGACAACAATTAACTTAATCTTGTTCAGCCAGTATACATGCACCACACGTTCAGCATTGGAATAAGAAAAGAGACTGAAGATATTCTGCAACAAATGTAATAAAGCACTAACTGTTCTTGCTGCTGAATCTTGTACAGCAACATGCACAACATGCATTGATTTCCTTACTTATAAAGGCTTTGCACCAAATTAAGCATTGTGTCCTCTCCTACATCTGAGATCTTCAGAGGCCTCTCTTCCTTATTCTAAGGTCTACTTTTAAATACAAAGATGATAGCCTTCGCAGCAAGAGCTCCTAGAACTTGAATGACTCACCTGTGGAGGACGAGATAAAGGCTGCAAACTCAGTTTCATCTATTAAATGTATACAGTATATAAAAATATTTTTTTAAATCAATTTTATAACTGTATTATTACTTTGTTGGTTTTATTCAGGTTGCCTCACAGCCTGGGTTTGAGCCATGGCATAACCAAGTCAATCACCAGAGGCACATCCAACTGAGCATGTTTTTTTTTTTTGTTTTTTTTTTACTTCCTGAATGCAAAAATGAAGGCAAAATGCTCCCACAGAGGGCAGAATCTAAGACAGCTGCAGTCAAGAACTGGCAGAGTATCGCTGGAAAAGAAACCCAGCATCTCGTGACGTTTGTTTTTTTTCTAGACGTCAGGCACCTATGGACTGCAGAAGAACTTGAGAATTAAGTATTACAAAGGACAGTTTCATTTATGATTGTTTAGTTACTTAAATAACTACCATACACTTCATACAGGCCACCCTTTGAGAGGCGAGTGCAAGTAGGTCGGAAGTGGTGGAGAAAAGTGTCAGGTGTGTTGTGTGACAAAAGCGTATCAGCAAGAATGAAAGGAAAGGTGTTTAAGACAGTGGTGAGACCAGCGATGTTGTTTAGCTTAGAGACAGTGGCACTGAAGAAAAGACAGGAGGCAGAGCTGGAGGTAGCAGAGGCCAGATTGAGGTGGTTTGGACCTGTTCAGAGGAAGGACTGTTAATATATCGGTAGAAGGATGCTGAGGTTGGAGCTAGTCCCTGTTATGTTACCGTCCTCTGCTTTCTCTGGTGTTTGGCTTTGTTTGCTTTTTGTTCAACTTAAGGGCTTAGTGTGGACTAGACATCATTAACATACTTTTAAAAGTAGATCAGCAGCAAATGTTAAATATTTTTTCTTCTCTTTTTGGGTGCCCTTCCAAGAAGCCATCTGGACCGTTATCAAATTTCTTTGTCTCCCATTCTTTCACATACCACTGAAAGTCCTCTGGTATACCACTGAAAATGCTTTCACATTCTATTTTTCAAATTGTGTTTCACCTGTATAATTTGTGAGAGCACTTTTCGTTGTGTACTGTGAGGGGGGCTTGTGGCTCAGTGGTAGAGCATTGGGTTGGGATGAAGGAGGCCGTTTGTTTGACGAGCGATCCCTGAAGGCACAAGCTGAAAGCCGTTGATCTTTTTTCGGTTGTATACTGTACGTAATACAATGTTTCAGAATCAGAGCTTTCTCAGTTGTGCATGTGTGAACACTTGAAAACAGTGTTACTTCATGTAAGTGTTACTTCATAACTTAATGTAAGATTAGTTAGGATACGAATGCTTACACTGCATAAAAGTCTGATATTTGGGTTTAAACGTGATTATTATTTTCCATAAAGTTGTTGCATCATTACTGTGCTAATGCACCATAAATTGTTCCTCTAGAATATAGCGAAGCCCAATAGGGCATGTAAATTATTTCACATTAAAAAGGCTGGTTATAGTTATCTTATTGTCTGCCTTGTTTACCAAACAATGCCACAGTCTTATCGTTTCACGTTCCAACTTTAATGATTTGTTTCTGCACAGTGAAACCGTTGTCATGTTGAACCTGAAACACCATAGTTGGCAACGAAGTTACAGCCATAGAAGATGATCCCTAAAAAACAACTTAACTCTGAATTAACGCTTCATGAAGTAAAATGAGATGAGGTGCTCATTTAGAGAGCAGCGGAGTGAACTTGGATGCTGTCTCAATTGTTTTCTCTTTCCCCCTAGTCATCTCCTTTTGCGTCACTCGTCATTTGAACAAGTTGCGATTGCATCAAGTTGCATCACCTTAACATGGCAAGTGCCACTAACCTCAAGCCTCAAGTGTATTTTTTGAATTAAACTCACTGTGGCATTTTCTCAAATTAGGGTCTGACTTGTGTGTGAGGATTGAGGGGGCAGCTCTATACTACATACTATAGTAATATAAATAAAATATTATTGTGGTTAATATGCTTGCAGCCTACCATACATTGAGAGGCTATGAGTCAGCCATTGCATCAAAATCTGCTTGCTGTGTGTTATATATTTATGAACAATAATTTATGTTTTCCAGCCACTTAAATTGGACAGCAACACAGGAGGTGGAATTGGACTCTATAGTGTGGTAGAGTTAACGTCTGAATAATGTGGAAGAAACAGCAGGTTGGCTGTGCTTAAAGTAACATGAGAAACTGCCCCACACAAAATCTGACTTTAATAAGGAAAGTGAGGACGGCGTAGCTTAGCTTCAAAGATATTTTGTTTTGTAGATGGAGAAAAATGGACAGTTCAGTCACTCTAGTACATTTCTCAGATCAAAAATACAATTCTAACTACTTGTTCAACCTCCACGTCAAATATTTCCAACGTCACAGCATAAAGTTTGAAATTCTCTCTTTTTGTTAGTTTCCTTTCACTGCACCTCAGCTGAGAAACTACTTTCTCCTCATTTTAGATTCAGATACACATTTGAATAAATTATTGCACAGAACAAGGACTGTGGATTTTGACCACCATCACTTCCCATAAAATGTCTTTTTGGAAGAGAGCTCTTTGTGGCCACTATGAAAGGGAGGAATGATATAGTTCATGACACATTTTTAAAAAATGTGAATTCAATCATTTACTGTTTATATGTGAAAAAAAAGAAAAAAAGAAAAAAAGAAATGCATACCAAATGTATGGTTTAATATTAAACAGACACTAGCTCCTCTTCCTTCTTGTGCTTATTGATTTGAATATGAGTTGCGGTGGTCCACGTTCTTGTGCCATCAGACGGGAAAAAGGTTAGTCCACACTGAGGCATGTGTTTTTGTCTCTTTATTGTGAAGTCTGCGGCCAAACATTAAAAGCATCCTCATTGATCTACAGTCTGCTGCTGTAAAAGATAATCAGGACACAACATGCAGACCATCGTGGAGGCTTAAAGCTGTTACAGGCAATGAATCAAATCTAATAACATCCATATATAGAGTAATACAGTTTAAATGTTAATGGAATTGAAAAATAAATATGAAGCTTTATGTGTTTTTATTTGCCTCTATTGAGTTTGTAAGCTGAAATATGCTTTATACATATTATTATATCTGCTAATAGTACATTTAATCCACTAGATGTCAGAGGCAATGTACTGATGGTCCACAGATATAAACTGGAGAATGAGAACAGAAAGTATTTTGACTGAGGGCTTAGGTGTATATTTAAGTCATTTCTACATTTTATTATTATATGAAGACATAGATGATTTCAATTTGTTTATATTATATGTATTTAATGCATTTGGATTACATTGTATGGGCTTATTCAGCTGTACAAAAAGTCTATTCAGTGTCTTAGTTACAGTAAACACTGTGAGCACAGCAACTTCTTTATCCAAATTAGGACAGGACAGACATGCCTGTGAGTCTGAGTGATTGAATAAATGTATTCATAGCTCTGACTTGGACATGGTCTTCTCGACGGTGTGGTGCCTTGGGCTACTGGAGGATTTGTCAGATTTAGTCGCAGCTGCTGCTCCGAAATGGCGTTTAGATGCTCCTGCAGTTGCTCCTCTCAAAGTGGGGGACGTTGTGGCCTCTCTCACTACTGATGCCCCCCCCCCCGGCCTCCAGAGGCCAATTTCCTATAATCTCACCATGTATGTGATTTATGTTTTTAGTCGTTTGTAGATTTGTCCAGCACACTGTGAACACACTTTCAGTTTTTACATGTTATATATTTTATTGTTACTCAGTGCATTGATTTTAGATTTAGTGATTAGCTACATTGCAAAGCCCTGTAACTTCTATTCCAACAGTAAATGCTGATGTCATCGTCTGGATTCAGCACCCGTCAGCACATAACACGGTTAAAATCTGCTCCATCTTCACCAGCTGCTGTTTTTGTTCAACATCAAGTATTTACAGAAACATTTATTTCTGACCTTATATTTTTTTTTCATTAATAAAAATAATACCCCCCCCCCCCCCCCCCCTTGTTAAAAAAACAAGTCTTTCATTGTGAAGCCCCAAATATTTTTTTTATTGCACAGAAAGCCACTTTCTGAATAGAAGAAATTAAAAGAATATTGGCGATGATTCTTTCCAATGAAATTGTTAGTCACAGTATTCTGGCCTAAAATTGTGTGTTTCTAAACTGCAGGAAACAGATGTTGTCAAATCTCGGAAAACCAAACTTATTTCCTTCACAGGTGTTGTTTGACGCATCCATTTATGAACGGGCTCTGCAGATCTGCTGGCACATTCTCTCGTAAAAGTCTCAGGTAAGAGAACAGTTTTTGGACAGAATAGTTTTCATGTCTAAACCCATCTGAAACAGCAAAGCTTCAGCAAAATAAGCGGCTCCCATCTGAGGTGACTGCTGAGGATATGACTGAGCTGCTGTTGGAGGAAAGCAAACACAAACTGAGAGTGAAGTGAGTTACTGAGACACACACACACACACACGCACACACACACACAGTCCAGCACTACACAGGACCTTAACCCTGTTCATGTCACACCAAGGAAGAGCGGAACAGTGGAGACGAAGCTTGTGTTTACTTTGTGTTTGAAGGCTCTGAGAGTTTGAACTGGAGAACTTTGAGGCCGATGAGACCAAGACCACAATCCTCAACAAGACTTCAGCCTAACTTTGACTCAGTGGTTCCAGTGCAGTGAGCCAGCAGACACGGGGGATGGTGCAAATGTCAAAGCCAGCCATAAGGACAATGTGAGTGAGGAGTCTGGTCTAGAGGAAGACACCGAACCAATCACAGAAACTGACTCTGCAGTCACTTGCTCTCCACCCTCTCCTCTGAGCAATCCTCCTGCTAACGCTGTTGCCAGAATGAAGCCAGCCCAATCTGGGTGGTGCCAATATGAGAGTGGAGCCCATCAGACAAGCAGAATCTGCAGTGGTTTCAGTTCCACCAGCTCATTTCCCTCAACCTAATGAAAGCTGCTGTTACCAGTGCACATACGGGTCTTGTAAAAAAAGACAAAACCAACTAGTGATTGCGATAAAGAATAAACACGTAGCTTGTATTTAGGCCTATACATTAAAGACAATGCATTTTACACTGTACTATTCAATTTTTCCTTTACATAACCCTTTATTTTTCATCTATTTATTTCTATATTGATTTTAATGAATCCAAGGCCATTTGTTATTTCCAATAAAATATGTCAACTTTCCTTCAAACTGGCAGCAACATATTTCGAGATGCTTTTTGTCTTTCAAAGCGAATAATAACATACATAAAATGCTACAGGCAACAGAGCTAGTGGTAAAACAAACCCCGGCTTCCTAAGATAAATCTGTGGTCCCCCGGGATGATGGTGAATGTTATCCATCAGATCCTCCCAGAAGCTGTGCTACAGACTGATGACATGACCTCTGTCTCATCTGGCAGAACAGTTCTCGTGGTGCCGAAAGTGTCAGATCAAATTAACAGAAATAACTCGTACAAACTGACAACATATTACAAATCTAAAGTGGTACTTTCTCCCATGAAAATATATCAAAACGTAATAAATTGGTGCAATAGCAGTATGAGGATTAATTTGTAGTAAGGTCTGAACTTGGCATAAACTCCTCGCCAAGACCGCTGGTTGGTCTGCAGGGCATTCTTGGAAACCCTGGCTACCACAAGTCCACAAAAGTCTGCTCCCAAAGCGTGCTCAATAAAACGGGTGGAGAGGGAACACTTCTGGGTATTTTATCTGTACTTGGTTAGATGCAAACATTGAACTGAAACAGCACTTGGGCTTTGACTGATGACGCATCACAAGTGCGTGTGAACGCAAGTACAGAGAAGAACGCATATTGAGAATTGGCTGTATTTTTTGTTTTGGTTGATGTTGTTTTTTAAATTTGCATGTGTTTTCTCCATGTGCTCTCAGAGCCACCTTATATGACAGATAAAGGCAATGATCATTACAATATGACAAAAATGACAAAAGAGAATAAAAGCAAAAAAATGATCAAGGACATGATGTGTACATAAATGCTATAAATCAATAGCGCAGATCTGTAACAAATTGTGGATTGATATTGTAGGACCGAAATGAGGTGTCAGGAGGGGAGGTATTATAAAAAGGATTAGGAAACAGAAGGATAGTGAAAACAGAAATAATAACAAAATTAAGGAAACTATTATAACACTGCCAAAACAAGGGATCGATCAGCAAAAACAAACAATGCACTGAACAAAATGGACAAGAATAAACACATCACCAAGCTCAGTGCATTAAAAGACTTGAGACTTGTGACTTCTTTTGACCTCTGGGGACAGAGAGGAGCCCTGCAGTCTGAGAACCAAGAGCACCACGGAGAACACAACCTGGAAAGAAAGACAGACAAGAACAAAGCAGCATGTCCATTTACGAAGCTGAATGTCACCAGATATGGAGTTTGTATGTCCTTCTTCAGCTTCATCAAGCGATACATGAGCAACCTCTAGAAAAACAGGCCATTTCTTCTATTTTTCTAATTCTGCTTCTACTGTTGGGAAAGGGTTGAAAGCTTTTACTGCATATTCAGTGAATGCATACTCAATACATAAGATTGACAGCTGAAAACTTTTTATTATAATGTTTAGAAGGGTCTAACCCACCTTAACCAAAATGTCATGACAATATTCAGATACTGTATGTTTCTTAATGTTTATTCCATGATCCTATACTGTATGTGTGATATTCTTAAATACTGCTACATCTATTCATATTTTCCAGGACCTGAAAGTATCTTATACTTGTTTTAACAACAAGAGCTCAGGACAAATACAAGCTTGACTGAAATAATAAGGCTGTAAGACTTCAACTCAGACTGTGCTGTACTACCCTCTAGTGGCTTAAATCCGTGTGCTCGGCTGTCACAGAAACTACCTAATCCCACAATATGATTATACCAGTTCAATTATACTTCGAGTGAGGCTCGGCCTTCTGACCAATCAGGGAAGTGAAATCAAATGAGTTCAATCAAATGCTGGCTTTATAAATGCTGGCTTTATTTTTATAAATTATTCCATGCACGTATCTATGAGATACTTCAGACAATGAGGCAGCGTCAGTGTTGAAACAAGCCCTACATTTTTCGCTTCAGACTTTCGAAAACTGCCGTATACTGTATATTTATAGATAATATACATAAATATCCATAGAGAGATATTTATATATAATGAACAAACAAGGCTTTCTTGTTGTAGTTAGTTCAGCTGACTGAATCTGACAGTGATGAATACAAGATCAATGGGATGTCTGAATTCAGAAGCCATCATAAGTCAATCCACCCTAATCCATAGGATTGTTGTTCATTTGTGCTTTATACTGTCTGCAGAGTTTTTGCTTTATGCAGATTCCAATTGGAGGAAGTACAGTGCCATTATTGACTTTTAACACTTTTAAGCGCCTGATATTTTGGTGAACCCTTCTGTTGCCTCTGCCATGGGCTGCTGCTGTGTGAAACAAACAAAAAAAAGTAACATACTAATGCCCTGGTGACCACTCCTTAACTTACTTAATTAAACTTCATTTGTTGTCTCCTAACTTCCTCCTTGAAGATCCCCATCATGTTTTTGTTTCTGTGGGATTGTGCAAAAGGGTCAAGTGGAGGTTTTGGTTTGGAATATGTCTTGAAGAAATTCTGCATGGTGCTAATTAGAAGGCACGTGCCATTTCAGACTCTGTTTTTGTAATGTTGTGCTTTCCCCCGCACTTTGTGAAACACCAACAGCACCTGTTTACAGGCACCAACAAGTCTTCATGTGATTCGGGAAAATGAAAGAAAAACCCATTAATCAGGGCCATCTGTGTAATAAACATATTAAATATGTACACAACATGCTTATTAAAAGTTAGAACAAGAAACATTTGATAAATAAAAACATTTGATTCTGTACTTCATTATGTTGCCTGTTACTATAGATGAAGGTAGGTACTTTGTATATTGTGTTAAAAGTGAAAGTCCTGTATTGAAAACAGGGCAAAAGTACTAGCATCAACATAAAGTACCAAACCCAAAAGTACTCATTTTGCAGAATGGCCCGTGGAGCTACTTTTATTTAGGCAATTTTGTGTACTGCATGGAGTCGTATTCCATATTACACAATATTACTTATTAGTTGATTCTATTTTGCATCTATACTCCACAGTAACAAAGTAATGTGTGCAATGTGTACAGTAGTGCAGTAACTTAAGTAAATGTACTTTCCACTACTCATAATGAATAACAATGAAGATGACCTGGTCTCTAGTGTTAAAAGGGGATAATCATGTTATCTGGGTGGGAATTTTCCCTTGTGTGAAATCTTTTGTGATGTCAGTATGATGTCAGTAAACTTGTGATATTTATTATATATTTAGTAAATAACAATATTTACTTATTCCCAAAAGATCTTACTAAAATAATTACTAAACACACCCACACTTACAGTAACAGTCTTCCAGATATTTAGGGTTCATTGCTAAACAGCTGTCACAATGTTTGGCCCTTAGATGCCAGTGTAACTTATGAACAATATAATTCAAAGTAATTATCTTTCCCTAAATGTTTATTATGATGAAAACATTAACAATGGCAAGACAAATCTTTAAGATAAAAACTCTAAATTATTACTTTTAAAACATTGAATTAATGCACAAAAAAGTTAGTATTCTAAATTATGAGATAATAAGCTCAAAAATGCTACTTTTTTCCCTTAATTTGGAATTTTTGGTTGATAGTTTATTTTTATTTTATTTATCCTTAATAAGTAATTAAAAAAAACTCTTCATCTCACAATTTTCATTCACCTTTTATTTCATTTTCATTTTCATTTGTATGTTTTTCTTAATAACAAACTTCTCCAGGCGGCGGAATATTGAGCTTCCTCACAATAACCAAAATCCCCGTAGAGATGATTTCACGTGGGGTTGATTCAGGAGACCGTGTAAATTTCCGTTTACGGAAGTTTAACTGCTAAGTTCGTACCAGGCAACAGTGTCTCATCGCCGATGAGCTTGAAAAATACTCATCGGTGAAAAATAAATTGTTTTATCTCTCCGATAATTCAGTAATTTCTTACGTTTATTCAATCATTATAGCTTACAAAGTGCTTCGAGCTATACTATCATTTCCCGCTGTGATGCCATCGAAAAACTCGAATAAACAAAATGAGTCGATTTCTGTTTAAATGTTTCCCAGCCTTTCATGCAACCCTGAATGCAACACTCGCCTGACGCGTTCGTTCTGCTACTTTCACTTCCTACAACTGTTTGCTTTTGATTCCACATTGTGGGCGTAGTTTACAGAAAGCAAAGAAGATTGGCATTTCTGATATTTGGATTTGTTAGTTAATTTAAATACTAGGCTTTTTATTTTTGCAGTGCAGTGTTGACAGCGCTGGGGTGTCGACGCCAACCAATGGTAGGATACGATCCTGTAACATTACTGTCACATTACTGGAGAACAGTACAGATACATTTAGGCTTTGTAACAAAACTGACCTAACAAATATTATGAGGTCTTTCTAATATTCATAATACTTGTACAGTAACTGTCATGTGTTTTCTCAACACGTCGTGCTAAACTTAGCAATGAAGGAAAGTATTAGCACTGAAAGTTGTGTTACTTCATGGACCTTAGGGAAAATGAGATACTGTACCTGCTCTTCACCAAGGCGTGAAGTTTAATTTACCAAAACAGGAAGACACATCCGTGGCTCAACAGGGGGCAAGTTATGCGGAATTATTTGGATTCACTTTACTAGAAAAACTGTCACCAGATTAAAAGAAGTTATGCATGATTTATTTGTACTTACGTTTATTGTACTTATGTGCTAGTTTTTGGAAAACCTGCCATTGCCAATGCTGTTAACTAGTGGCCCCCTGATCAGAAAATGTCTATAGACAGTGATCTGTCTACATCAGGCTCTGGATAATCACCATCAGTTATAAGATCAAAAAGTCATTTGGACTTTATCAAAACATACATACAGATTTGTAAATTTGAATATGAGTCATATTACAATGTCTGTGATATTATCAGTTTAGACTGTATCTTTGAACACCTCACAAATCCCTGTGGCTGCTCTTACTTATCATCATATTCACCTATCATCACCATTTGTTTGAGATTTGATTTTAGGCTTGTTAGGCTCACGGTGTGTTGTACCTATGCGTTATCCCACAGAGATGATAGTTTAGCTGTAACCATGGGTCGAATAGAAGAGGAGAAGTTGTCCTTCCTTAACATCCTCACCTACCACAGAGAGCAGCTGGTGTCTAAGCTGAGGAGCATTCAGTGTGTCCTGGACAACCTGTTGGCTTGTGGCTTCCTTTGTGAAGAAGATGTTGAGATTGTGCAGCGAACTGTTACCAAGACCGATCAGGTAAGGAACCCTGGCTTAATCTATTAAATATGGACTTTTTTAGTTAAATCCTAATGTAAAAAGTTGTCTTTCTGTCAAATATCTTGCTGCCTTTTGTGTGATTACCTCTAGGTGCGAAAAATCTTGGAGCTAGTGCAATGCAAAGGGGAGGAGGCCTGTGAATACTTAATTTTTATTATATATAAAGTATGTGATGCATACATAGACCTCCAGCCATGGCTGAAAGAAATCAACTACAACCCAAGGAACGATATAACAGTGATGAAAGTGGTTAACACAGATCCCAGTAAGTAATAGTATCACTATATCTGCTCTAACACGCCGAAAAGTTCTTTTTTAAGAGCTTTATGTTCTTGTCACGAAAGATCAATAGACCATTTTAATGTTGAAACCTTTGGGGGGGGGGGAATTTTTCTGGCTGTGTTTGGACATTCTCTCTTAACTAGCGGTGAACAGCAGCCCATTTGCGCATTGCATGTCACAATGGCTACATTTACTTCATGCAAATATCTTAAATAAGAGTCTATCAAGTTTTGTGTGTATAAATACTTTTAGGTTTTTATTGCCTCACGCAGACTTTCCACTGACTTAATTTAATTTAACCTGTCCTTAAATATAACCACCATGTCAGTGTAAACCATGTCACCACTGCAAAATTCTGTGAGTTCAGGTGGGCAAATCCTCACAATTGAGTATATAAACAGATAGAGGGGACTCCCACGTGATAAAACCATGTACATGCCTACACATAATCCTTCTACAAACCAGGAGCAGTAATTTGTTTGTACTTTTTTTTAAAACTTAAAGTCAGCAGGTACTGTGAAAAGATGCGTTGTGAGATGAGTCGAGACACCAGCTTCATCATGTCATACGGACAGCAAGAGGAGACCCGTCTGGAGGACCTCTACACTGACACTCTAATGGAACTGTTGAATGATTGCAATGAAAGTCTGGGCTTCATGGAGAATCTGGACCAGCTGCTTGGCGACCATGCTGTCTTCAACCCTGAAGGTGAAACCATTTATGTGATTGGGGATGCTGGCGTAGGAAAATCCATCCTCCTGCAGAAGCTCCAGAATCTTTGGTCCAAGAAAGAGCTGCAGACGGATGCCATCTTCTTCTTTAAGTTCCGCTGTAGGATGTTCAGCATGTTCAGCAAAGACACAGAGCAGATCTCCCTCAGAGACCTTTTGTTTAAATACAACTGTTATCCAGACCATGATCCAGATAATGAGGTGTTTGATTACATTCTGCGCTTCCCTGAGAAGGTTATCTTCACGTTCGATGGCTACGATGAGCTTCAGGAGGATCTAGACTTGATCAATGTCCCTGAAGTGGTGTCCCCCGAAGACAAAGCACACCCCCTCCAGCTGCTCATCGGCTTGCTCTGCGGGAAACTACTCAAGGGCTCCACGAAAGTGCTGACGGCCCGGACCGGGATTGAAATCCAGAGTAACTTCATCAAAAAGAAGGTGGTTCTACGAGGGTTCTCCCCATATCACATGAAGACTTACATCCATCTACACTTTAAGGAGCAGGAGCACAGGGACATAGTGTCCATCCAGCTGGATGCTAGCCCCCACCTCTCTGGCTTATGCTCCACCCCACTGTTCTGCTGGATAGTATTGAAGAGCTTTAGACACCTTCACTCCATGCACGACAGTTTTCAGTTGCCTGAAACCTGCATAACACTCACAGACATCTTCCTCCTGCTGTCCGAGGTCTTCCTCAGCCGCACAGCCTTACCTGCCCCATCTCTGCTGAAGAAAAGAACCCGGTGTGCCTCAGAGACATTTAAATCAGGGCTAAGGCCGCTCTCTGCATTTTCCAAGCTGGCACTTCAGGGTATGGAAAAAGGTAGATTAATATGCAGCCAGGAGGAGATTGCTGCATGTGGCCTTACAGAGGAAGACCTGCCCCTGGGCTTTCTTAGACCTGTCAGTGAGTATGGTTCCACGGAAGCCCCTGCTAACTTTGAATTCCTCCACACCATGCTTCAATCATTCTTAGCAGCGTTTGCTCTCGTCCTGGATGAGCAAGCGCCTGTGAACTCCATTCTCAGGTTCTTTGCAGAGTGCAGCAGAAAAAAGGAACATTTCTGTCTGTTATTTGACTCCTGTACCAGAGGCGCTTCAAAACCCAGCGAAAACAAGCCTTTTGCAACTAATGAGCACCTTCAGTTCACTAACCTATTCCTGTGCGGACTGCTGTCTAAGGCTCTTAGGGGCTTCATGGAGAATGTGGTGTCTCCTGCATTGCTGAAGAAAAAACGTTACTTACTAAAATCTTACCTGTCCAGTAGTGTCAAGTCCCATCTTCATGGTTTACCACACCACAGTGTTACAGAAGGCAAGAAAGTCCATGTTTTGCCCAACTTCCTGTGGATGCTGAGGTGCATCTTTGAGACGGGCAGCAAAGAAATTGCTCAGATGACAGCAAAAGGCATCACAGCCAGCTTCATCAAGTTGGGTTACTGCAACGTGTACTCGGGTGATTGCACCGCTCTGAACTTTGTGCTACAGCATCGTCAGAAGCTCCTGGGGCTCGACATGGATAACAACAACATCAGTGACTATGGGGTGAAACAGCTACAGCCTTCGTTCTGTAAGATGACAGTAGTGAGGTAAGAAGTCTAAATATGCTAAGCTGCTTTAACATAGACGGATTATATAATGTGTGTAATTCAACCTGCTTGTCTTCAGATTGTGTGTCAATCACCTGTCAGACAGCAGCATTGAGGTGCTTGCAGAGGAGCTGTGTAAACACAAAGTCGTGGAGGTTTTGGGGTGAGTAGAGATATCAGTTGTCCCCAAACTCACCCGTTCCCTCGCCGTGTTATCAGGTGTAAAAGTACTCACACCGTTAAAATTGAAGAGAAGTGACCAATACAACATTCTGCGTTATAGGTTATGCATTTAGAATCCTACTACAAAGTTATAAAAATCAATCTGCTTTGCTCCACCCAGCCTTTCCTCCCCCTCTCAATCCCATTATCAGTACAAATCTTAGTGAAAAAAAAAAAGAATGCTACTCTGGACGGAAATAAATGTTGTGAAATTGCATAAGTTAAGTGCATAAGCATTATTAGACACGATTAATTCTAATTAGGTATTAGCAAGTAGGTAAAGCCTACTTTAATATTTTCATAACCGTTCAGGGTGGAGCTGCATTCTAATTCATACGGTAAACCAGTTGTTCCAGTCGCTGGCAGTTGGACTTCTCCAAAGGGTAACAAGATATTAAATACCCAAAGGGTTGTGAGATGATAAAGAGAAGAAAAAAAAACTTTTTTTTTCTCCACCATATTAAGTTTCTGGACTTTTTTCTAGAGTTTGGGATATTTCATTGTTGTCTGGTGTAAACCAGTGACTCATAGCAATGTGACATTTAAACCCAAAATGACATCTTTGGTTTTATGAACAAACACATTGGGAACCACTAGAGCCATTAATAAAAATGTAACTTTTAATAACCATATTACAAAAGCACGTAGCTCAAGCTTTCAAAATAGTGCAGCACTTGAGAACCTGTAGGGTTGAGTTGAGTAGTAAACAGACAGTAGCTTGGTTCAGTGGCTGTTAGACACAAATCTGTGAGTTCAGATCTGAACTACTGTACTTTTATACTATTGCTACCTAAAAGAAATGGATCCCCACATTTGTGTGGCAACTGTCTTTAAGTGGATACACAATTAATTGTTTAATTTGAAGTGTATGATGCAAAGAGCTGTGTAATATTGCACTGAAAATGAATAAAAGAAATCCCGATTAAAATACAAACTAAAATATATTAATAAACTGAAAAACCTAGTCTACTAAACAACTTGATTGAATGACATTTAGTCGGTCACACGTGGATTTTTGTGACCTCAGCCTTCAGCGGCTGCCCCCTTAACAGGAACTGCAGTGCTATTCTAAATGGGAAGGCAAAAAACACAGTGAGTACTGTGAATAGGTACAGTACTCATTAGTTAATATTTGCCAATGTAGGGTTTTGGTTCAAAGCTACATTTATGTCTCTTGGGTTATAAAAATCAATCAGCGAATAAAGATAGGGGTTACTGCCCCTACAAGTGTTAGTAAAGTGAAATACGTTTCTGGTTTATGTTTTTATGGGAGGAAATTTATCTTTGTATTTTTGCCCTCAGGCTTTACAACAATCACATCACAGATGTCGGAGCCAAGCTCGTGGCTCAGATTATTGAGGAGTGTCCAAAGCTGCGAGTCGTCAAGTATGTTTCTAACTAACTAAATATATTTCAGACAGTAATTATAAATTAATTTGATATTGTCATTACCTTGTTCTTAGGATTGGTAAAAACAAACTGACTGGCGTTGGTGGAAAGTATTTGGCCAGTGCAATCAAGAAGAGCACTTCAATATTTGATGTGGGGTAAGAGTTCACTGCTGTTAAATGTCTAATGTTTGTTGGAATGACAGCAGAAGTGGCCAATAACATAAAATGGTTGTTTTATAATCACCTTATGAGAATGGCTGGAGGAGCTCAGACGGTCTTTGAAAATATTACGATTCAAATGGAAAATCAGTATTGAACCTAAGTTGGACAAACTATTAGAAATAATTAGCAAGTCAAAAAATGCTTCCTGTTTTTTTTTTTTTTTTTTAATATATATAACTTTATAGGTCCCAGTCAAAGAGCACTGGTGAATGTTGTTTGATGATGTGCATCCAATGTGAAAATAAAAGCTAAAGATGTGCCATTGCATCGGTGCAGATCACACGAAGGTTCCAATGTTTTTGTTTTCAGAATGTGGGGGAATAGTATTGGTGATGAAGGAGCAGAAGCGTTTGCAGAAGCTCTGAGGCACCACCCCAGCCTCACCAACCTTAGGCGAGTACGCAGCTACTACAGCTTAAAAAAAAAGATGTAGCGATTTTAAAGTCATTGTCTAAATTGGAATCGTTTCTGCCTTCCAGTCTCTCAGCCAATGGCATCACATCAAAAGGTGGCCAGCTGCTGGCAGAAGCACTGAAAGAGAACAGCGTCCTCAGGATATTTTGGTAGGCATGTCACTAGTAGTTTGAGGTTTGAGGTGGTTTGTCCAGAAGTACATGTGTGTTGCTGTTGCAGGCTGGTGCAGAACGAGATAAGTGATGATGCAGCTCCACAGTTGGCCGAGTACGTTAAAGCAAATACAGGTTTAACCCACCTATGGTAAGGAACCACACTATTTATTTACGTGAAATCATGATGCAACGTGGAAAACCAGGGTAAGACCCTCATCTGCTTTGCATATTTGTCTGCAGGTTAATCAGTAACCAGTTCACCGTGCAAGGAATACAACAGCTGGCAGAGGCCCTTACTCATAACACAAGTCTTAAAGAGATATGGTGAGTAACACTGTGCCTCTGAGGAATTGTGTTTTTTTTTCTCTAATGATCCCAACATCGTGGGGAGCAACTGTTTTTAGTTACCGGTGCGCAGCCTTCCATCTGTGACTTCGCTATTTGTTTTATCTTTTATTTAACTTTCGAACAATCAATCGACTTTATTAACTTTTAGAATTTTTCTGACCCGCAGTGATGTCACTGAGCCATACTTTGCTACGGGTTGTACCGGATAAAAGTTAAGCAGCAACTGAACAGTGGTGGTTCCTTAGTTTTTATATTAAACTTTGTAGACTGTGGTATTTCCTCCGTCCAGAAAAGAGCATATCAGAAAAGTGTGAATACGATAAAATGTAAATAACAAAACAAATGTAAACCGTCTGATTGTAAATAGTACAGACAGAATTAGTAAGAAGAAGAAGAATTGTGTATTTGTACTCCGCCCATCGTGTTCAACCCTGGACTGAATTGATATGAATATATCGTGAAAGAAAATGTTGGTATTGTTTAACATAAATAATGAAACCTTGATAAACCACATTGTTGATGGTGGTGGGGACAATCCAGTGCTCCATGTTTTATTGTCTCATCACTAACTTGCTGTGGCACTTTGTAGATGTAAGGCACCAGGGCCATTTCCATGTACAGCCTTGTCTCTGTGTGTGCATGTCTTGATTGTGTCTCATCGTGTTTCTACAGCGTGAAGGGAAACCAGCTCTCTGAGGAGGAAGAGAAACAGTTTGTGGCAGAGAAGAGACTGCAGTTCCACTGAGCGGCCACTTGCATATCACATTACGCATGTACAAATCTAAATAGTTTGTGTGTTCAGTGTACGACATCCACAGAGGAAGTATTAGCAGACTACTTGATTTAATGTGGCTCCACTTATTTGGACCACAGCAGTCACAAAGTCTAGTAAGTATAGTCATTATTTGCTGATGAACCCAGTTGTTCAGGGGAACAACATGAAATGTTCTTCATGAGCCCTTTTGCAAAATTGGTGCCCACTTTGCTTTCTATGAATTTATTCTGTGAATGTATTTTATTTATTACTGGACTGTTACACAAAGTGCTGTTAGTTTGCCACATAGGCGGTGGATTGGTTTATACATCGTCACATCACATCACCTCCTTGTGTTTTCAGAATCCTCCCTCCCTCCCTGCCTGCTAAACATGCAATATTAACTGCTTAGTATTATAGTACAATAGTAGTAACCACTAATAACAAGCTGACTTTATGTTACAGATATGTGTATGTGTTTGTTGAATGTGTTTTTTTTTTTTGTTGTTTGTTTTTTGTGGCTAAAATAAAATGAGCATTCCAACACATGAAACAGGAAATTTGCTAATGGTTTTATCACTGAACTCCATGTTTGACAGAAACTATGCTCCTAAGGTCAGTTCGACCGCTAGATTATAAAGATGCTTTGAATACTAAATTGTGCTGAACACAAAAAAAAATTAAATAAAAAAAATCAACTATATTTAGAAAATCTGAATATCCAGAGGTTTTCAAGCAGAAGAGAAAGAGTAGATGAGTTGATTTTCAAATTGTAACTGACCAAAACAAAGTCTCCTGGAAGTTACAGTTGTTGTTCAGATCCCTTCACTTTATGCATTGTACTATGTTGTTAAATTATTTTCCCATCAATGTACACACAGTAACCCAGAATGTTGGAGAGTGAAAACATATTTGGATCATTTACTGTAATAGTCCACATTGTGGTCAATATTCAGTTTGCTTGATTTCTTCTTAGGATGAATCTAACTTTATGCACTTTTGCAGTTTTCATCAGTTTGTACTTCTGATCCTAAGGGGATGCAAACTTAACCTTTAACCTCACATAATAACTAACGTTCTTTCATAATTAGAAGTAACAAAAATGCTAAAATATGTATATAACAGCAAGCAAAAGATTGCACCCCCCTTGATAATTTAATAATAACTAATTAATTTTTGATCAAAAGACATTTGTACCTTAATACTGATACATATTATGTAGATTAAACAAATATTTGCTTTAATCTTCCTGCCATTTAAAAATGAGGAGATTCCAACCTTTGTGCACATCTATATAATGTCCCATGTCATGAAATCCAAGAAATTGCCTGGAGCCCTTTAAAATAATGTGATGATGCATATTTCAGGGTTCCCAGGATCACAGTGGACTCAATAATTGTAAAATGAAAGTCTGAAATGAAATTAAGTCTGGAGCCTTCCTATAGTTGCTTGTCAGGCCAAATTTAGCATCTAGACAAAAGGGACCTTGATCAGGAAGGTGACCGGGAACCCACTGGTCTTTTTAATAAAAAAACGAACCTGGAAGAAGAGCGATCATCTCTGATCATCATCAGATTGACGGGCAAAAGGTGTAATTTTCCCCCCGTTTTATAATGTATTTGAATACAGTTTAATGTTAAAAAAAAAATGAGGAGGTTGACCTCCAGTTCTGCATTTGTTGGTTCGATCCCTTGCTTCTCTGGTCACATGTCGAAGTGTCCTTGACCAAGACACTGAACCCGAATTTAGTTGCTCCCGGTGAGTGTTGGCCAGCTGCATAGCAGCTCCCCCATCGGGGTTTGAGTGTGTGTTTGTGAGTGTGAATGGGTGAATAAGAAGAAGTGTAAAGTGCTTTGAGCACCAA
This sequence comes from Channa argus, assembly GCF_033026475.1. Lineage (NCBI taxonomy): Eukaryota > Metazoa > Chordata > Actinopteri > Anabantiformes > Channidae > Channa > Channa argus. The sequence continues at coordinate 23,350,497 of NC_090203.1, forward strand.
TTGGTAGAAAAGCGCTATATAAGTGCAGAACATTTACCATTTACGTGCACAAAGCCTTTGTTCAGCAGAGAAAACAGAGACAACACAGTGAAATGAACTATAAGCAAAGACACATTTCTCAGTGGACTTTAAAAATTCAGATTAGCTTCAAACACAAATAACAATGCAAGAAATAAACACAATGGTCCAAATAATCTACTCTTAAATGTTTAGTTTTACATAAATATTTAAGAAACAAAAAATGATGCTATGATTATGTGTTGTTGTCAGTTACATATTGAACTGCACACATTCTTGTGGGGCTCACAACTGGTAAAAAGTAAATTATGTTTGTAAAATGTAAAAATGCTAAAAAAAAAAAAAAAAAGTGCTTGACAGATTCTCCAGCAGCTCAAATAAGGCTTAATTTATCATCAGTGCCTCATACTCAGTACATAGTTTAGTTTAAAGAGTGGATATACAACCTTCCCAGTCCCCAACAACTACAGCCAAGAAACCACTGTTCTGTAAATGTGGTATTAGGGGAAAAAACAACTCAATATGACAGTTACAAAAAATGAAATTATGTCAAACACAGAAGTTCAAGTAAGTGTTACATGGTGATGGTCACATGAACAAGACCGAGCAAATACTTCCACAGAAGACCATGAGATGTGGCTGAAAGATTTAAGAACTCCTGCAAACAAACAACATCTAAGGTGTCACAATCAAACTTTTTCATAGTTTTGAGCTAAATTATCACTATCTCTTTCCTCTGTACTTCTGCATTTTCATAACCAAAAGGATTTGGGTGTTGCTCTTTGGTTGGGGGCATGAGTCACTGTGCTGCTAGAGGGGAACAAAACGAAAAACATTTCCGCTAAGGCCTGATCTGTTTCCTCTAAACAGTAGTTGGCGAGTGACAATGTCACCCGCTGAGAGCCAGTGACAATCATTGGCGAGTATTAAACCAGTTGTGTAATCAGTTATGGAAACTATAATACTATGAAATAATAACTGGTCATCAGTTCCGTCAGTAAACAGTGAGACATGAGGGCTGTAAAAATTGTCCATCACTCAGCCAAATGAAGACACTATTGCTACAGACAACCACCATGAGTCCAAGCTGCTCTCACCTCTGTCCTCTTCACAGAAAAACGACATGTCTCTGTAGCACCACTGTTTGATCGGAGGTGGTTTTGCAGGGCTCAGCTAATCTCTGTGTGGCTGTCAGGTTACATCATATAATGAAGCAGTAGCCACAAGTGTGGTGGATCCCAAAACTCCAAGGTTTACAGTTTTCTCCAGTGAACCAATGATGGATCTTCCATCCCAATTAGAAAATGGCACAACTGGGAGGACGCCATTGAGGATGGCGGCGGATTTAGTGTTGAACATCCATAAATTTCAGGGACTCAGAGGAAACATTCATCAGAATCTAGAGTACAAGCCGAGCTCCCACAGATCTGGATCCTCTGTCCATGATACAAATGGATCTGAGCCTTTTTCAATAGGTTGTGGTTGCATCTGTTACAACGCATGGTAGCAATGTGACGGACGTTCGTATTGATGTTATGCAAATGTTCTGACAGAAAAATAGGTTTGTTTATTTAGAATCCTGTGCATTTTTTGGAGCCGAGCTCAGTATTTAAAGAGTTTTTCGGAGTCTTGAAACTCGACGTGCAGTCAGAAAATGACATTTGCATTACATCTAAAGCATTTATCCACCAATTGGGAGTTTTTCCCCTTTTATTTGTTTTTTCATCAGGGTTGATTTAATTTGACTTTTTTTTTGTGACAAAATAATTTACAAAAAACAAACAAACAAAAAACAATGTCAAAGTGAAAACAGATCCCAAAAAAGTAATGTAAATAATTAAAAATATAAAAATAAGTGTTAACATAGGTATTCAAGGCTTTCAAATCAATATTTAGCTTCAAAACATTTCCCCATTCGTTTTTATAAAAACTGTTTAAGCTCTGTCGAATCTTCCTTCAGGATTTCCCTAAGTTACAGTATGCTGCATTCATTTTACCCTCTGCCTTTACAAACCTTCCAGGGCTGCTGCAGTGAAGCATCACTACAGTATGATGCTGCCACCACCAGGCTTCACTGTGGGGATGGAGTGTTTGTACTAATGTGCAGTGTTTTGTCAAACATTTATTTTCATCTGATAGTCAAAAAGCTCGATACTGGTGTCATCAGACCTAAGAACCTTCTATCAATCGATTCCTCCACATGCCTTGCGTCAAACTCTAGCTGAGATTTCGTAAGTGCTTCTTTTCCTCTTTGCTAACATCCAATTAAATTTTGGCTTCTTAAGAACCCCCAAAATATTTGTCTGTGCAGTATCTCCAATCTTAGCCGCCACTTCAGAAGAGTCATGGGCATTTTGGTTTCCTCATTCACTAGTCCTTCTGCCTGCTCACTTTTGAGTACGGCCTGCTCTAGGCAGATTTAATGATGGATTGAAGTGTAGTTCACTGTTACTTTGAAATGTTTTGACAAGGACACTAAATGGGGGGAGGGAGGGGATTATGACAGTTTAGACAACCATCATTTACACTGCTGTTTATTCAGAAAGATGTATTTAATGGTGAGGATAAACTGAATAAATGTTGACAGTGACTAACAATTACATAGGGAGTGGAGTCTGTGTCAGCTGTCCCAGTCAGCCGTTTTGCTGACTGACTGAAAGAAAAACCCTGTACACAAATGTGTAGTTCAGCATTTGATGGGTCAAAAATGTTCAGAATTGGAGCATCACAAAAAAAGGTGGTGATCAATTCTCTCCAAAATGAAGCTCTATTTTTGCCCTACCCTTTGTATAGTGGTGGGACCCGCAGTAGATTCTGAGTCATGAAAAAGAACAGGTTGTGAAGGAAAGAGGGGAGGGACTCTGGGATCCACACTCAGTGATTTCACTGATTAGAGAAGTGAAATCAACAATAATAATTTTCATTGTTTTAAACATCTGTACACTATTGTTCTAAGAAGCTAGGAGGTCTTTAGTTAAACCCATCCCCAGCGATAGAGTCGATCAGTGTGTCAGGTGGATTTATTACACTTCCCCTCAGAACCTGTTTGGAGATTTGACTGAACAGATAGGAGTCTGCTGTAGTTTGGTTGACCAATCAACAGGAAGGACCACAATCACAAGCACTTCTACCATAACCTGCTCAAACCATAGAAAATATATAAAATCATGAGTGTAGTTTCTAAATTTGTGTGAAAAAGTTTGGATCGCTTTATGATAAATTGGCATAAAGAGTATAACAAAAATTGCTTTTTTTCCATCAACATAATATTTATTGCAGATTCATTGTGTACAAATGTTTCTTCATCTTCAGAAGTAAGAAAAAAATGGTCATTGAGTATGAAAAAGGAACTTTATAGTTATATAAAATAATGAAAATATATCAGTGCAAAACTTTGCATCCCCCTTCATAAAGTCCTTTAGGTTACATTAATACTACGAGGCTACATTAATCTGTAAAAACAGGTGTCTGATCTTTGAAAGACTGTCAACACTTCTTGTAAAGTACCTGTAAAGACCATAATAAAGAATAGAATAAAAGTGGAAGTGGAAGCCTAAGAAAAACAAGATTATGTTCTCTGATTAGACCAAAGTTAAAATATTTGGTCAGAATTTGCACAGGAATGTGTGGCAAGAAAAAACTGCATAAAAAGGAGATTAACACCAGAGTCACGGTGAAACATGGTGGAGCCACACTGATGTTTTCGGGGTGTATGTCGGCATCAAGCACTGAAGCTCTGCGTAAAGTGGAGGGAAGAAAAAAGGCTAAAAATGAGGAGGCAGTGACAATGATGACAAAGCTAAATCAACTCAGGGATGGTCCAGAATCAAACACCATTAAAAGCTGTTTTTAAGTTGAAATTTGAAGAAGCCTGACGAATGGCTAAAATGACACCTGGAAGGGATACAAACATGGCTCAGAGGGTGCCCAAAGAAAAAAAGGCAGAATTTATAATAATTTCATTATTTGAATATAACTCATACACTCGTTGACAATTTTCATTACTTCTGATGATGAAGAAACACTTGTCCTGCTGTAGCTGAATCTGTTGCCATTTCAACATAGAGGGATGCAAAGGTTTGCTCGGTACAGTAAAACTACTATAAACTGCAGTGCCACACGTTTTCCACCACCTACATACACATCTACATCCTGCTGGTAGGAAGAGCATTTTGCACCTGTGCAGGTGCAGAACATACATGCTTGTCGGCGGTTGGCTGTAATCTTTGCAGGGTTTACAAAGTGCCCTTTTTGGCCCAGACGAAAGCAAGTTTTGTTTTTTGCGGTTGACGTGATGCGTCTCCACCCTAATTCTCTGCACCTGTTAAAAAGAGGCTGATGGACTGTGACAATCATTGAGAAAAGTGTGATTTGAAATGACTTACAACTGTTTTTCATCACAAAGCTTTTTTTTCCCCTGTGTAGCTTCAGCTGCTACAACTATGATCACGTTAGAATTATTACACAGACTTCATGAGAATACAAGCTAAAGTTCCCACAAAGTAAAGCAGAACTGTTGATGAAACAGAAACAACAACAACAACAACAAGAAAAAAAAACTAGAAAAACAAATTTACCCACAAATGCCACAAGTAAAACTTTCCATTTTACTTGTTGACATACAAAGTTATTATCAAAGCCTATTCATGTTACCACAATTTATTTTCCATGTTATGGCATCCGTGTTATTACTAAACAAAAACAGTTTCTTGTCACTTTATATTTTTAAATTAACAATTCTTATTTAAAAAAAAAAAAACAACCCAACATAACCATTAAAAGTTAATACAAGTTACTCTTAAGAGAAACGTCCATACATTGTCATATATTATTGTAACGTGAAAAATAACTTGTTACAAGTATCTAATTAAAGCGATACAAAGTTCTGGCTTTGACATAAAATTGAAAAATAGCAGCAATACACTGCTGCCGGTGCAGGACTGGGGATAGGTTTTAATACCTGAAGACCTCCGCTCTGTGCTTTTTGGTTAAAAAGCACAAATGATGATGTGTTGTGTGTGTGTGTGTGTGTGTGTGTGTGTCTGTTAATATTCACAGTTGATTTGCACCATGATTCTGCAGCCGCTTCAGTTTTGACAATGTCCAAGCTGCTGATGCAGAAGGACTGCAGACAGTTCTGCTGCTCTCCTGTGTCTGGCTTGTTTTACATGGACTGGTGACGTGGCATCTGCGGTGAGGTGGTCCTGCAGGTCTGTCCAGTCAGTCCAGCTGGCTCTGCTGAGTCCTCTGTGCCACCCTGCAGTAGCTGGGCATCATTACAACAAGGCACTGGTAGACAAGAGTAAGCGGGGAAAGAATAATCCACCACTGCCCCGACACCCAGCCCCCATCTACAGAACTGTTTCCACCTCCTCCAGTGTCCTGGTCTACAGTCTGCCGGCATCTGTTGTCTAGCGTCCAGTCAGGAAGAAAAGCCGTGACTGTCACTGTGGCCCATGGAGCTCTGTCTAGTGTCAAGGCTGTAGGATGTGAGGAGATGAGTCTATTCAGCCTCAGGCTGAGGGTCGATGTGCAACTTAAACATAAAGTCTGTATCCCTGAAGATAAATGAGATTTGGCACACTGTGGTACTACATTACTGGGGGGAGGGGGTTTGGGGGTCGTCACAGTGGTCACAGTGTCCAGCAGCCCACCATTTTCTCTAGCAGGTCACTCTCACCATGGGGTACCTGCCGTCAAACAACCGACAGAGAATTTGCTTTGTAGAACTTCATTCATTTATTGCTCAAATATGCAAATATCTACAGCTATCGCATCACTTAGGATGCTGGGAAACATGTTACCTGTGCAAAAAAAGTAAAAGCTTTAATCTGATGGATGCTCCGGACATGATCTGTTCACTTCAAACCACTCATCGATGCAGCTGGAAGAAAAGCAAAGAAGAGACGAGAACAGAGTGTTACTCCTCACCATTTCTGTTGGTGTTACACATTCAACAAAACCGTGGAGTCCTCAGGTCATAAAGGTTGTTATTTACTCAACTGACTTGTGTTTTGTTTGTGTTAGTGTTTGGAATGAGTGATATGGATAAAAAAAAAAAAAAAAAAAACGACTAAAGATGGATTTTGATATTGTGTCAGGGATTCCAGAAAGTCAACTAAGGATGGTATTTGTTTTGGTCACTCTTATTTAAATTTAAATTGCTCTGCATTCATACAGCCGTTTCCAGAAACTGGGAGACAGAAGTATGATTGTGTCTATAATCAATTGCTCAATTGCTTGCTGAGGAGACAAATACTATAGTTTTGATTTTAAAAAAATAAAACTACTGCTTTGAATGTTTTCAGAGGGTGACAGGTTTGGACGAAAGACAGGTCACTTTAGCAGCTGTGTAGGGGTTGGTTCTTCACTGTGTTGTTGAAATAGGCAAAATGTTACCTGAAAGACATCATCTGGATGGAAGCATATGATGCTCCAAAACTATTTAGCATAGCTGTTTCTTTGCACGGTAAAGTTTTAACTTACATTTTGTAGGTACAGTGACAAACTGTTTGCCGACCGTAGTTCTCAGAGGCTACAGGCTAAAATAACACACAAACACATCACCTGTTCTGAAAGCAAAGAAATTCAATGATGCAGCCTTTCCTGAGCCACACTTCCTACCCTTTGTGATAGATGCAGAGGCAGGGCAGCCGTGCAATGGTATCTCCCTGTACCAGCTCCTCCAGGCAAATTGCACATTCTCCTGCATCCTTAGTGAGGACATCCTCTGCAAGACAACACACATCATATCATAAAATGCTTATAACACACAGTATCACCCAAAGAAATGGGAAGACGTCGTTCACAACCAATATTAGTATTTGATCATGTCAGTCTGCAGATGCATAAGACAGATAGCGTCCTATTATTGACAAGACAAACATGACTGAGTGTAAAAACACTGCGTTGCCTTTTTAACAAACCAATTATAGATACTTTTTACTATGATTTCACTTCATAAAGAAATGGAAATATTAAAATTTGTGTAAACCTTAAATATCATGTACTGATGTGACTAGCTTTTTTTTTTTTTTTTTTTTTTAACTGATCATATAATATTTGCTTGAGCAAAGTCTTAAAGGTCATAATGACCAAAAGGTTTATTAGTAGTGTTCATGTGTGCAGCTAAATTCATTTTAACCTGTATAAATAGTGATGGTTTGTGTGCAAAGTTCACACTTCGTCCTCAGGGTGGTGCTACAGGAAAGCTCACAGACTTTAAGAAATTGTTTTTTTTCCCCCCTTTTTAATTCATGTGACAAGAGCCCAGGGACAGACTGTGTGGTAATAAAACAGATAAAGAAAGTCTTTGAATAAATCACATTACTTTATATAATGAAGCTTGAAAGTTGGTGAACATTTTCTCTAAGTCCTAAAACAAGTTAAAGTAAACCCAATTAACCAAAGACAAAAAAAAATACACTTGTTCATTTTCTTACTGTGGAATCGGATCTTAATGATCTTAACAATTTTAAATGATAATATGTGGTAAGAGTAGGAGAACCTAGAATTACCGATTGATTTTAAAAGCGAAATCAGAGTCGGGTGTTTCAGTCAATGGGATGATAATAATCAGGTGCGAGTCTGTTACCCTCCCCAGGAGTGGTTGACCAACAAATGCAGCAAGGACTGTAATAGCCACAGGGGAGCTCACTGCGGACCCCTAGGGTTTAATGTCTAGGAAACTATAAAGGCCTCTCTTGACGTGGCTAATAATGTTCATAAATCCATGAGGAGAACATTACCAATCATGTGCATGGCAGAGCTGCAGGACAGAAGCCACTACTCTTCAAAAAGAACATTGCTGCTTAGTTACAGTCTGCTCAAGACCATGTGGACAAACCAGAAGAAATGTAATGCTTTGGAACGGCCAAGTCCAAGTCCAGCAGGAACTATAATAAGAAGAAATTGTTTTTTCGATAAATATTACCTGTATTCCCAGTTGCAAATCTAATATTTTCAGAACATCCCTGAGCGCAGCATTAATGTGAACTCACTCTTGTACTGTCGCTTGAATGGCCATGAGGAAAAATCCCCCGTTTTCCCTTTATACAGTTTCCGTGTGTGTATGTGTGTGGATGCTTTCGTCTCATTCTGCTATGCTTAGCACTAGACTGAGAAGTGGAAGTCCGTGTGTGCACCATTAAACGCATCACCTGCAGCAAAACACAGTCATTAGGACCGGCCTTACGTAACAGTGGATTAACCCACATAGGCCTGGAAAAGCCAGTTATTATGGGCTGCAGCACATGACATTCAGCTCAGCTGTGGGAAAAACATCTTTAACGTGCGGACAGCATCGGTCAGGCACAGATGGAAAGCAGGTGCAGGGAACTGTAATTGTTTTGTTCCAGAATGTTTAGCTTGAAATATCACTGTTGTCCATCCGTCACTACACGAGGATATATACAGTGAGACAGGAAGTCCAGAAAAGACATCAGAGGGCAAAGGGTCTGCACTTATATAGCGCTTTTCCACCTATTGGCACTCAAAGCGCTTTACACTGCTTCTCATTCACCCATTCACACTCACACTCACACTCACACTCACACACCCATGGCCCCCAACACTCACAACTAAGTTGGGGTTCAGTGTCTTGCTCAAGGACACTTCCACATGTGACCGGAGGTGCCGGGGATTGAACCAACAACTGGAGCGATTGGTGGACAACCGCTCCCATGCAACAGTCACCCCAACATCACACCTCAGTGCCTGCCATGTTGGCCATGCCACAATTTGTCCCAACCATAGGACAACCACATGCACAGCCACAGGTTCCAAAATTCAGGTGATCACGGTCCCGGACTGGCACACGTGTCGCTCACGCTTTTTTTTGCATGTCCCACATGGACCCTCATATTTAAAACCCAGCTTTGTGTTGCAAGCCCTGGTAGGCTTTTAATTCCTGATTTGTGTACGGAGACGGGTTGAACATGATATGACAAGTAACAGACAATTGGCAATGACAAGTCCACTCAACGACCTACTAAGTGATAATTCCCATGCTGCAGGGGAAACCGCATGAACTGCAGGCCAAATAGCTATAAGTCAGCAGACAGTATCACATGTGCACTGCGAGTCCAAGTCAGCCATGCGTGCAATATGGAGGGCAAAACAAAGTCTCACATGACTTGGTGACCTCAATAGCTCAAATGTTTGGGGGGGTCACTATCTTGTCAGTCGTTTTGTGGAGGAGCTTTTGTATTAGGTGACTTAAGGCTGCAGCTACTACGAGTCCAGGAGACCGCACGTGCTACTTATTTTGTTATTTTTACACCACAACATATGATGCATGGTCAGGGAAGAGCCAACAAGAAGTGAGAAAGAGAGGACACGACTGGGGACGGCTGAACTTATATGCCTCCGCCTACCAGGGTCTAAAGGAGAACTTAAAGACAGAGCCCAGGCAAGACAAGCTGACCCTTTACCAACTGAGACACCGGATTTAGAGTGGACGCCTACCGACCACAGGGTCATAGGTTCTGTGTAACTGTGTATCACTTACCTCAATTTTACTTGACAATAAAAATGCAATTACATGTTTTGGTTTCGCTCAATCGCAGTCAGAGTGTCATGTGCAGTTCCTCTAAACTCATTTTAAAAATTTTGTCCTAAATTCTGACCTAAAGAGGAAAAAAAGTCAGACGTCAGGGGGAAGAGGTGAAGACCACATTTCAGTGCAGCACGTAAGAAAGGTCAACTGATATAAGGTGTAAATCCCCCAGACCTCACATGATTTCCTGTGTTTGCCTATGCTGATTTCTAAAAATGACATTCTGGTTGTGTCAGTCCTCATCAGATTATGTCACTGACAGATGGCTGCTTGTACGAAGTCATGCGTGACAGAATTTGCATGGTGACAATATCGTGTCTGTTGAAACAAATTACTATGACGCAGTTAACATTTGATTATATTTTCAATGCGACAGCATTTTATTCAGGGGGAGGTTTGTGTGATTTCACACTGGATATGGTGAACAAGACAAGACTCTTTTCATTTTCTACTGTACATTTGTAAAATGGATGTGTGCTCCAATGGTAATGCTTAACCTCTCCATCCTCCTGGATCAATATTAATGTTTTTCCATTGCATCACTTTAACATGCTTTTGTTTTTCAATCTCTTCAGAGACCGCAGACCTAACGAGGGATTTAATTACCTTTTTAATATTGTAATCTTAAGAACACAAACAACAGAAGATTTAATCAAGAACTCAGACCACACACACCAAGGGTTTATGCTACGTGATTTTTAGATAGGTAATTCCGTGAACTTCTTACAGAAAGCTGTGTGATAAAACGTGACCTCAAAAAGCCGGAGTGTCCCAGTCAATGAGCAAGTCAGCTACTAGCACTTGTTTGTGCTGTTTTATGCTGAGATGTGGATGAAGTCATGGATGAGATAATGGAATAAGTAGCGCGAAGCAGAGAGAAGTTACAAATAATTGTATTCTTACTCTCAAATAAGTCGAGTGCTACAAATAAACACCTGGGTCTCAGCTCGCTCTCATTGGCTGTTGTTGATTTCTGCTCAAGTGGTTCATATCACACTACATGATTTAAAATTGTAACCATCAAACAAATGTCTGTGACCCCCTCACACTACAGAATCTTTTGAGCTGCTAATCGTTTCTGACCAGCCTTCAGTCAGTGAGGCCCACCTGTCTAATGTTCACCCAGATGAAAAAAAAACATTATAAGGCTTTAACACCAGTGTGAGAGGAATTTCCTAAACGTCCTAAAATGGCTCCTGAGAAATAATCACTGCTTGTCCAACACTGATCCTGTAAGTTTATGTTGCAGATTCCTACCTCACACCAGTTGACTGAACAAACTCAGCTTTGGAGAGAACACAGAGCTCTAAAACTAAACATTTTTTAAATGCAAAAGTGTCAGATCTTCGAAGATTCTGTAAACTTTTTGCCTAAAGTTAAATGTCTCACAGAAAGATTTAAGCTCTTTTTTATTTTTACAACTGTCAATGATCAAAATCTCCAGGAGAGTTATTTAGTCATGCCACACTACATACAATAGTCTTTTCTATTGATCTTGAGTCAGACTAAATCAGAATTGTATTAGAAATCACAATGTTTTATTATATAGTTGAGGTAAAAGTCAAACAAGTTCCTTGCACTGCACTGACAGCAGAACATGTAACAGACTCTAATAGATCATCAGGTAACTGAGCAGCAAAAATCAGGCAACAATAAAAAGACACAATTACACTCATCACTGAGGTGGTTGTGATCTGTTTTACTGGAGTCAATCTAATCTCAGACTGGCCCAATCAGAGAAGAGCTTGTTAAGTTCCGGTAGCCGTAAATGGTAAATGTTCTGCACTTATATAGCGCTTTTCTACCTATTGGCCTCAAAGCACTTTATACTGCTTCTTATTCACCCATTCACACTCACAACCACACACACACTCAAACCCCGATGGGGGAGCTGCTATGCAGCTGGCCAACACTCACCAGGAGCAACTAAGTTGGGGATCAGTGTCTTGCTCAAGGACACTTTGACATGTGACCGGAGGAGCCGGGGATTGAACCAACAACTGTGAGATTGGTGGACAACCGCTCTACCTACCTGCACCACAGTCGCCCGTAGCACGGTAAAAATGTCAGATAAGGTATCACCAATAATTAAAACAAATTTGACACCATAGTGGCTTTAATAACACTTGCAATTTTTTTTGTGGGTCCTACTCACACAGCCTTTAACTTCACATTCACTATTTTTGACTCAAAAATATTAGAAAAATATTAAATATTAAATAGTTTGAGTGATCAAATTTACTAATTAACAGGGGATTTAAAAGCCTCTGTTTAGACTTGGCTATTAATGTTTGCTGAATCACATTAAAGACGACCTCAAGTTTAGAAAAATAAACTGTGCCTTGGAAAGAGCAGCACAGTAAATAATGACATCATCAGCATAAAAATTAAGACTTCATGAACACATTATCACAACTCCACTCATTAAAAGAAGACTTGTATACATTGCAGGACACAACTGGGGCAAGAGGGTTCAAAACAGAATTGGTTGACGAAATGCAAGCGTCATCTTTTAAAACTATAACACTTTTTCAACCCTGCATCCATGAAGAAGTAACTTGTCTTTTCTTTTTTACGTGTTGGGGAACCAATCAGACCATGATCATCATATGACGGACAGGAAACTGTCTTGGCTGAACAGAAAGTCAGCTACCCCAAAGAGGAAGCTGAATTATCCCCGAGACATTCAGCTGACAATGAAATGCGGGGGAAAGTTTGTATGTGAAAGTTTAACTGCTTTGAGTTATAATGTAGAGATAATAATTCTAATGCTAATTTATATGTATAGTTACACAGCTGCATAAAGAGCAGCTTTCTTCACACACTTGCCTGTGTACTGTGGTGTACCTGTACAAAGTATAACCACTAGGCTTAATCATTTCTGGCTGACACTTGATTAGATGTTTAGCGATTCTCCAAACCCCCCGGTTCAGTTCAGACCTTGAGTTTTGGTTTGTGAAAGAGTATGTTAACAGTGGACCAGGGGTGGTCAGGGGCGTCTGAAACCGCAGTACAAAGCTGTGTACATTTGCGTGTAGTTTTGGTCTGGGTTTCGACAACCGTTACACCCATACTGACGATGTACAGGTATCCGCGTTGAAAACGTCCGGTGGTATGTGGGAGGTCCTTTTGGAAAAAATGTGTGAAAACTGTTTTTACGCATTGTTGCAGTTCTCGGTCACAGCATTCTTTAAAATATGCAATAAAACTAGATTATATCTACTACTATTATATATTCCTACTATTACTACTATACCTGTAACTACAAAGAAAAAGAAATAAAAAAAAGGTCTTTGCAAAACTTGTACACCGGCCGATATTTAGGCTGGATCTCACTAGCAAATTGCAGAACACTTCAGTAAAGGAAACAACAAAAGAGAGTGATGCAAATTTGCTTCACTCACAGTCTCCTCTGTTGTTACATCATTAAAATAAAAGCAAGTAAAACAAATCACTGATAAATCAAAGAAGCTGCCCACAGGCAGCCATTGGAACTATTACAGGAAGATTACACAAGATTTCACAGGGAAGCAGACGGAACAAGGAAAAAAGTTATACGACGAAATATTTATTAAATTCCTGCTTTCTTCTGAATCTAACTTAACATAGGATAAAATGTAAATTGAGTCTTATTTCATGAAATTATTGTCTTTAGGAGAATTATGAAAAGAGTCATATTGGCAAGAAAAAGAAGCTGGAGGATAAACTGTCATTTGGTCCTAATTGTTGCATGAAGTGTTGGGCTAATAATGTAAAACAAGGGGCCTCATTTTCCAGGGGCTTCTTTTTAATATTTGTGTGAACTGGAAATTCACCTGGAAATTGTGTGAAACGTAATATTCACCTGAAACAGCAGCATTAAATATTGAAAACACTGGAAATATATTTAATCAACAAATACCACACACCACAACAACTAAATTAGAACCAGCAACTATAATCACAGAAGTTTTCACTTAGTTGTCACCATGAGCTACTTCGCTATCAGCAGCTACTTAAAGTCGCTTATTATTCTGCACTGCTGGCTCAGGGCTTCCGCTTTCCCTCCGTGTTTTGTTTGACGGAATAAGCAACAACCTGCCAATTTTCATCATACGTTTCCCTTGTACTTCTTTTCTTTAAGGATGGCAGCACTGCTTTTTTGTTATGCAAACCCCCTTAAGAGAATAATACCTTATTTTAACACCCTGTCCTTTGTAGGTGGATTTTTTTTCTGCATAGAGAATTTTGAGACCAGTCTGGTGTGTCGATTCCTGGAAAACACAGTTTTCTAAGAGGCAGCATACGCATGGCAGCTTCAGCTGTGTAATGCTGTCCTCATCCTACTGGATCGATCATCAGCCTTTGACACTGAAACAGCTCTGTGTACAGCTTTGACCTATCTGGACAAGGTTTCTTGGCAGGGGCTAAGTTTCTAACTCTCACTGCCTCTCCACATGTATCCCATAAGTTCTTGGTCCTAACTCTGCCTCATCATGCTTTATGGCCTCTGACATATCAGCTTGGATCAAGTAATCTTCAACTGATTGTCTCAGACAAAAGTTCTGGTCCTTTCAGCCAAATCTTTCATACAGCTCAAGCACAGCACAGCTGCACCATCAACTTAGGAAATTCAGTCAGCCAGAAATATGAGGGAAATCACTGACCAACCGACCACAGTGTTAGGTTTTAGCCACACAGAGCGTTTTGCATTGAGGCCAAAAAGCTTCAATTTTGCACTCATCTGACCAGAGCACCTCCTTCCACATGTGTGTTGTGTCCCAAACTACAAACTGGCCTTCTTATGGCTTTCGTTCAACAATGGCTTACTTCTTCCCACTCTATCATAAAGGCCAGATTTGTGGACTGCACAACTAATAGTTGTCCTGTGGACAGATTCTCCCACCTGAGCTGTGGAGCTCAGCTCCTCCAGAGATACCATGGGCCTCTGATCATTGCTCTCCTTGCCCAGCCTGTCAGTTTAGGTGTTCAAAGTTTTTTTTATAACTTAACCCTGCTTAAACGTCTCCACAACTTTATCCCTGACCTGTCTTTTGTCTTTCATTCCTTTGACTTATGTTCTCTAACAAACCTCTGAGGGCTTCACAGAGCAGCTGTATTTATACAGAGATTAAATTACACACAGATGGACTCTATTTACTAATTAGGTGACTTCTGAAGACAATTGGTTCCACTGGATTTTAATTAGTGGTATCAGATTTTGAAAACCATCATTTTCCTTTCACTTTATAATTGTGCGGCACTTTGTGCTGCTCTATCAAATAAAATCCCAATAAAATACATTTACATTTTTGGCTGTAACGTTAGAAAATGTGGAAAATTTCAAGGGGTATGAATACTTTTGCAAGACACATTATATCTACATAACATTGTTAAGGAAACCTGGACTAAGAAAGTAGAGAGGTTTCAGGGCACAGTGCCACGTACATCATCACCTCTGCCTCATTTTGAGCCAGAAACATACAGCTTCATCTGTTTGCAGTTTTCTGACATTCTAACCCAATATTATATTTATAAAGTGAGTTTATAAGGAATGGTCAGTCTTACCGTTGTATGTCACTCTGGGTTTGGTTAAACACAAGACAAGGTGAAGGTCCATCTCATCTGAAGACACAAACTTAGAGCACACTGGGCACTTGAAGCCTGGAAGAAAGAGAGGAAAAGACAAACTGGACTGAGTAAGTGGATTAGCATATCTATGAACTGATTGACAAGTGGAATATGTGAAAAACATCACATCCATACAATGATAAAAAACAAAGAAGTGCCAGAACACAGTTTCTCATGTCCATGTTCTTCTGCTTCTCTTCAGCTCAATTTGTTGAGGCGTTGCCTTTGGGAATGTGCTATGTTGCCATCGCAACAATTAATTCAACCAATCCCTTATGAATTCTGCATGACCTTGCAATTTTAACCATAAGAACATTGCAACATGCATCAGAATGTTTTTTGGAAAAAGTGCGGATCATTGTCTGCATGTTGATTTGGCACAGTTTTTACGCCGGATGCCCTTCCTGACGCAACCCTCCCCAATTTCTACCAGCTTGAACCAGCACTGCACAGCTGGGAATGGGAAAGGGCTGTTGGGGGTTCAGTGTGTTGCCCAGAGACACTTCGACATATAGCCGGGACCAGGGATCGAACCACTGACCCTGTGGTCCGTGGACTACTGCCTTACCAACTCAGCTACAGCCGCCACTACTAGGTTAAATTACCTACTGATAGTGTACACAGGCATTTCTACAGTATTTATATGAATGTTTAATATTTACTAATATTTATTAAACCTGTGATTGTAATTGAGTTTTCGTACCACAATAACACTGTCACAGATACAAGACTGAATTCTGCAGCTTCCCCCAACATCCCTGTTCCCTTAGTCAGAAATTACCCTCAGAGCACTTCTTATCCTTTCATCTATCATCTGTTGGCCTAATGGTTCTGCAGCAGGGGGCAAAATGTCACATATCACTGGTGACATCAGACAGAAGCGTGTAAACGTGTGTGTGTGCGTGTGTGTGTGTGGAGCTTCCACAATGTTAAAATGCATCCGCATGGCTGTGATACTGAAGGGATAAATAGATTAGTGAAGCCAGAAGCAGGCTTTCCACTGCTTGTCTGACCTATTTAAGAGAATCCCAGCACACACATCCAGGATGCCATCTCGCAAGATCTTCTGGCCATCTGCTGACAATTAGGAACTTGTATTTTATGTGTATTTATTTGAAAGAAAGAGGAGGATGAATTGCAGCTCTGCACAACACCACACAACAAGTCAATCTGAAAAATATTAAAAGCTAAAGCTGCACAGTCCCTGTGAGGCTGTGATGACTCATCCAGTAAACTATATGGGATGCTCTCTTCAGGAAATTACATTGCTGTGTGTCCCCTCATGCATGTCTTAAGGTCAAACCAGCTCCAACATTAAATCGTCTTACTCTATATCCATTCTAGAGTTATGTACACCAGCAGGAATATCTTCAAAACAAAGCTCGGATAAGTGTTAATAAAAAGTCTCACAGTTTGCTTCTATTTGTGTTACCCAACAGCAAAGTGCTGCTGTGGGCTGAGTCAAATCCACAGAAATGGATGCACATTCAAACTAAACAACAACAACAACAAAAAAAGCATCATCTAAAACATATGCTGCTTCGGGGCACAATTGTGAAAAAGAAGCAAATTCTTAAAATGACACAGAAGAAAGGAAAAACATTTGCGAAATGATTAAAAGGCTGCACTCCGTTCACCCTTTAACCCAATTAGGCCGATAAAAACTCACAATTACCATGGTTTGATAAAAGCATGGGCATAAAAAATTTTTTTAAACGGCCCCCTCCCCCCCCCCCCAACCAAAAAAAAAAAAAAAAAAAAAAGAAAAGTACATATTTTTCCTTGCTTGGAGAAAAGAAAAGAGCCTTTCAGATGCTTTTGGTTTCAGTAAGAAGAGGAAGAACAAAAAAAGGAAGGGCTACGACATTGTCGTGTTACGGTTCTTATCAAGAAAACGGAGCTTGGATAGTTTCTGTCGCAATGTTTCACTTTCAGCATGAAAACCTCTTTTGTTGTTTGAGAAAAAATGTCCACCACTGAGACATTTGTTACACCAATTACAGATACATCAGTTCCTATACGTAGGCAACCCAAATAACATTCTGTATTACCCAGTATTACTTTTATCTGTCACACTGGACGATATTGTCACACAATACATGAACATTGTTCTCCGTATGCAGTACTTTGACAGGTAGGCTGGTGGAAGCTTGGACTGGTCTAAGAGGAAATATGAACCACACAGATTAAGTGCTTAATAAGAGCCCTGCACTAAACCATGCATCGTCTGCTCTGTGCCTGTTTGTAATGTCCAAAACTATTAATTACTTTAGTCAGATGCTTTTGTGCAAAGTGTGACATGATGACTATTTTCACACCACTTAGGAGCGAGACTTAGAGACCACAACAGAATAACAGGTGTTCTTATGGTGGCAACCTGTGTGAAGCCGAGTTTCAGGGATTTTTTTGTACAAGTCAATCGTTTCAGAAACAATTCCAGCCTATTCAGTGTTCACAAAGAAGTTGAAGTACAGAGCTTGTGAATGTGTCGAGCTTCCTCAGTACCCAGGTTTGGTACTATTGGGATGGTACCGGTCTGTACAGAAACCTATTATAAAACTGACAATCTGGCAACCTGCATTTCAGCTAAAAACTGACATTAAAGCTACAGTCTCCAGTGTGTGAAATTTTATAGCACCAGAGATGCCTTGATGGTGAGGAAGGTGCAAATCCTCCTGATGTCGTAAAAGGAGGATTTGCAATGTTTGCTTCTAATGACTTCCACCATTCAGGGTCACTACCCGTGGTCCTCGTCATCCAAATTGGTACCACTATGTTAGTATTGGTGATGGACAGGTTTCTGTGAGGGGTTCCTTTCCCTTAAAGAAGAAAAGCTTGGTCTTTTCCAGGTTGGCCTTTGGGTATTGTGTAATAAATAAGATATTGTTCGAACATTTTTATTGCGACCACTTAATGGCTTCACTTTTGCAACCTCTAGGAAGAAATCTCAAAAACAATGTGACCACACATGGTGAAATCCTGCTCTAAGCCAGATGTAAAAAAAAAAAACAAAAACAAAAAAAACAAAGAGAATCTAGTTGACCCAAAAACCATGTACAGTATAAGTTTAGACCAGATACATAAGACATCTGAGGTATCACAAGGTTTGGTAAGATAATAGAATGCCAGCTTATCATCCTGAGAAGAAGCAGAAATGGGATTGGCTCTGGATGTCGACATGATTGATGAAACTGGAAGACTATAAATGACAAAAATGTGATGGATGAGCCAGCCCAGATAAAAATAACTTGGGTTTACGCTCAAGGATGGGGATCAATTGAATACGTTTACAGTACCATGGCCTCATGGGCCTCAGGGGGATGAATAATAACATGAGTAGATCATCTCAAAATTAGGTCAAATAAGATAACATTAAATATTGTATGACTTGCACCGAGTCGTTTTATATAATGGGGGTCGGAGTTTTACACCTCATATCAAATCTTAGATGAAACACACATAACGTTGGGTTTGTGTGCTAGTTTGTTTTGTAATAATTTGCGGTGCTCAATAGTGACTACTTGTACAAACAGTGCACTGTGTGGTTCAGTCAACTCTTCCTTTACTTGTTAACGGAAGTAAAAATATGTTGGGAAAAATGGCCTCCCCAAGTCTTAAACTGATGGAAAGTCTAACACAGAATGCATGGATGGTCCTTGCAGAGACCTTTTAAACAAAGCTGTAGATTTTAGTAAATATATTGGTCATCCGATGCCTCGATGTGGTTACTAAAAAAAAAAAAAAATATGTGATCGGTTTCCTTTAAATGCAGAGGCCCTTGGCAAGTAAAGTGTAATTTTAAAAATGTCATCAAATATTGTGTGTTATGGACAAATAAGAGACCAAAAAGTACAACATACAAACAAAACTTTTTTACTGTTTTTTTTTTTTGTCTGAAGCCCTAAACCTTTAACCACTACCTCCATCATGGACTATGCAGGCAAAAAGGTCTCAGATGCTGATGAAAAAGAAAAATGTTTCATGTTTATAACTCACAAACCCCTCAAAAAGAGGAAGTAGGAGTCTCACTTATAGTATGGTAAAAGGACATTACCCCAAACAGAACACGTATCTTAAAAATATATAGATGGACACTTTATGTATGTATGTCTTTATGTACCTTTTAATGTAGAAGACCCCTAAAATGACTGCCTTGATGGGACCCATCCACATACTGTCCCTTCAGAGACATGCAGACCAACACTTTAACCTGCTGTGGACTCACACTATCCTCACAAAGAGCATGTGCTCATTTGTAGTTAAAATGTATTGTGCTTCTTTCTAGAACTGCATCAATCCACCTAAACGTAACACAGTACACAACAACTCGTGGAAATAATCAAATACAATAAAATAAAAATCCATTTTATTTAAGGCAACTCCACCACAAATTGATTTGAGTCTTTCTAAAATCTGTCTCCTTTATTGTGCTGACAAAGTCCAATGTGACACATTAAGTGGAGCTTTTCATTGAGTCTTCAGTGTCTTAAAAGCCACTGAAACACACTGTTAAGCTTTAAAACCTCAGCACTCTTAATCTAAACTCCCGACAGTTTTCGCTGTGCATGCGCCACATAACTGCTCTACATCTAATCTGCTGTTCGGAGAGCATCCCATGGCAGCATGTTCATCATCTCACCTTAACCCAGCTCTCCTCCAGCTTCTGAACTGATTTTATTGATCACTTCGCAGTTCATTGACCGCGTAGGATGCAGATCATCTCCCTTACTCAGTGTATTACACACAAACGCCTTCCGTTCAAGCATAAGCACAAGTACAAGCGCTTGGAATCACTTTAGTCTTCACTTTACTGTCCTTTGGAAAAAGCCAGGGAAAATTCTCAAATAGAAAAATCTGGCAGCAATAATGAGAAGGTAATTCAGGTCATTCTGAGGGCAGATATTAGTCATGACCCAGCAAGTCACCTCTCTCCCTCTCTCGCTCTCACTCTCTCTCTCTCGCCCTCTGCACTGCGGTTCTCTGCCATGTGTACTGACAGTTTGGGGAATAAGGGGGACATTCAGATTCTTAGCTACAGTGTAGGAAAGTATATTTCTTACTCCACATTGATGAGTGGATTAAACAGTTATTCTGTAGAAATGATTCTTATTAGAGTCCTATTTGATAAAATGCTGTCGAACCTTGTCCCCTTGTCTGTGTATAAGAAGACAAAAATGTTGGAAGCTGACAGTTGCTGAGCTGAGAAAGACTTGTCCTTCTGATAAACCTCTAATTCATTTTACTGGCACCTGCAGTCCATGGGACTTGGAGAAGGTGAAAAAGGCATCGAAGAGGTCGGGGCTGAAGAGGCCAGCCACATAAAAGATCTATGAAAAAAATGGGTTTAAGTGGAGAACATGATGAAAAAGCTTTCTAATGTCAAACTAATACAACATTGCCTCCTGCCTATGTGTCTGTGTGTCTTTGTCTCTGCCAAACACAGACACAGAGCTCCAGCTGACAGCAGTGAAATTATGCCCAAGTAAATAGTTTTAGAAAATAATAAAACCTTAAAAATGAAAACTTATGGACATTCCTAAATAACAAATTAAAAAAAACAAATCACATTTTAATTTCAGGCATACTGTAATAAATGACATCATATCATTCAGGTGTTCATTTTATTGTGGGCTCTCAATGGTTTTACATTTAGCTTGTCACCTCTATAAGGAAGCCTACCAATCATAGGGTCGGAGGTTGTATCAATGTGTCCCTGGGCAAGACACTGATCCCCCAACAGCCCACTCCCATCACCAGCTGCGCAGTGCCCGGTCGAAATTGGGGAGGGTTGCGACGAAAAATAAGTACTCTTTGCCCAAACTGCAACATGGCTACTAAACGTTGGTTGGACAGCTGTTCCACGCACAAACAAGCTTACATGTGGCTGACAGTTAATGGAGCATTGCCACTACGACTGAGGTGGCAAATTCTTTATGCAAAGTAAGCAAATCTTTCAGACATATAAAAGGCTGTTGGATTTTCAAAACCAAAGGATAAAACCACCCTGAAACAGGAAGTTCTTATGCAATAACAGAAAAGGGCAAGGGAACAGGCAGACCGAGGCACCAGAGTCCCACTACCCGATGCTGCCTTTCAGCGTCAGTCCACTTCCCCAATTCTAATGATTAAAAAGATCTTAATGTAAAGCATGCAAATACCAGGGTGCTTGGGTTCATATGGTACCAGCATGGTTCAGAGATGGAGACTTGGTGCAACATGCTTCATCCACACATTAAGCTACCAGAACACATTTCCTGCAGTATTCAGACGAAGCGACTCACCAGCAGAGATTAGGAGAACAGGTTAAGAGCCACTTGGCTTATCTCATCACGGCAGATTTCAGCTAACCATGACTGACTACTGAAAACACACCTGTGGCCCAGCTCTGTGATGCACGATTTCCTGAAACCTCACACTGACCTGTGAACCACAATGGTAGTCGATAGTTTATGATACATTGTGCAGGTTTCATATCTAATTTGTCCTCGCTTATGAATAGTAAAAAGAAATAACCATCAGAGCGCTCTCTCTCCCCACTTGCCTCTTTGGCAACTTCAGTCTGACTTTAGCTCACTGCAGAAAACAGATGAGCACCAAATCTATCATAACTGCAGATGGACTACATGAGCCAAGTTCTCACACAGTAGAAACCACCTCCTCCTGCTCATTTTCAACAAAAGGAACAAAATAACACAGATACTGTTGACAAAAATACACAGGCAAAACTACAAATGGCTAATACAATGAGATCAACTTGATTTGGACCACCAGTTAAAATTCGCAGTGACCTTGGTCCTACCAGCTTCTAACTGACTAAACACACGCTGCGTACAATAAATCTGTTTGTCGGTACCAAAGATCTCCATTGTTGCCCAAACACACAAAAAGGAATCGAGCTGACACATCGCTGACATATTTCTTAATTCTGAAACCAGTGACCTTATTATCTTTAACAAAAGTAGTGCGATATGCTCCGATTCGGCACAGTTTATGCAGGTGTAGCGCAGGTGGCAGTCGAACACTTTTTTGCTTTTTTAAAATTACCTAGTTTTTGCACTTCTTAACACAGACGTTGCTGAATCCATAAAAGGTTTTCAGAGTAAAACCTGGACCTGATGAAGACAGTACTGTAAATTGTGTTTTCCCCCCAACTCAATCTTTTCTAGATTTGAGCTTGACTTGTTTTAAGTGTCAAAACCAATGAGGGAAATGTTCTTTCATATTAATTTCTCTACATTTCTGAACGGAAAAATGCATTTCCAATCTATAAAGTACTGCACTAACAATAATCCTGTAGCATTTTCAATCTGCCTCTTAACAACAATTTTACAACCCAATCAAAAGTCTAGAGTTCAAACCATCTAAGATTTAAAGTTGACATTTTCATAAGTGTCTGGTGTGTCAACCTAACCATCAGACCGTGTATAAGGTGAGCTACAGTATTCCACAAGAGCAGGTACTGTTTAACCTCAGGTCAAACAGGGACAAATGCTGCATAAGCTGTTTGCAGTCGGATCTTTGTGTAATGATCTACCTATTTCTGTTACGTAGTTCTAAGGATTCTGTCCTACAAATATACTGCAGTATTACTTATGTGCCTTTTACGACTGCAGTGTCCTCTGCACTGTACAACTACACAATTGACGCCCTTCACATTAAAAGGAATATTATAGGCAACATTACTAAATGTTTTGAGTCACATGTTTAAGCTCATTTTAGATGCTCTAGTGTTGTTATATCAACAAGTGGCTGTAGTTCATGCCACACTTCCCCATGTTTTAATAGATTGTTTAGTGCTAGCGTGATATGGGTTAATATGTAGCTATGACAGCCATCAGCATCAGCCTGTAGCGGGGTATAATCAGCTAGAAATGATAACATAAGTTGGCTGTGCTTGTTTAACAGTGTTGGAAACCCCTGCTTCAATGTGGCAATAAGGGGGCTGCACTCAGAAAACTGAATAACTGTGAAATCGACGATTGAGCAATTACAGCCAAAACACCATGACTGGTCAGATGTGTTGAGATGTGAAACTTAACAGCGCTGACTTCTTCCTCATGCTATGTTTTCACTTCACAAAAAAATGCTTTACTGCTTGTCATGAAATAAGAATATCATTTTTGACTACAATGATTTAAGTAGTGTGATGTACACTGACAATCTAAGGTGATAGTTGTACTGTGTGTTATTACTGAGGTCCCAATGGGTGGTGGGGTTGGTATTGGAGTGAGTTATATTAAGAGGTGGTTCCAATGTTTTGACCACCCAGTCTAACATGAATGAGCAAGCACTCAGCAGCAACAGAGACAAAAAAAAACTATCACAATTAGGGCAAAGGTGGATCCAAGTGAGGTGACTGTGAGAGGGGCTGAATTAACAAGTGTTTATTGGTAAAAATTCAATGATAAACAGAAATCGCTCCTAACAGGAGGGTACAAAGACTCATGGCAGGTAAAAGACTAAACACAAACTGTCAGCTCACCTGAACACCAGGGAAAATTAACTTAAAGAAAACAAGACGCCAAACAGATGAAATGTCGACGACAGGAGTGAAATATAGTAAACCAAAATAAACACTAGCAAAACGGCTGAGAAATAAAATAAGATACGGACGAGAAACACAAATTGCTAAACCAAAATGTACATACGGGTAAAGACAAAGGAAACTAACCAACAGAAACACACCAAACCGCTGACCAAAAGTTGCTTGAGACTAGAGTCCATTTGAGGGGAGCCAAGATTACTCCGGTCAGGTAGACCAAGAGATCGGTGTGATCGGGAAAGATGAGGATCTGGCAGGGAACTGTGGGGAAGGCTGGACCTAAAGACTGAGGGGAAACAGGTGCAAACAATAACAGAGGGATAACGAAAGGTAAAGTTAAGGGTCAGGACTAGGAACAGGAAGTGGGGAAAAGGGGCTACAAAATAAAAGTCCAAAGGCAGGAGGTGTAACTGAGGGCCAGATCGTGACAAAAACCCCCTTTAATTGAAGAAGCTTCCAGCAGTACCAAGCTCAAGGTGGGCTGACCACCTACAGCAAGGTTGCTGAACAATTGGAACAAGGCCCAGTGCCACTGATGGTCACATACTGTGCAGCATTTCACACTCGAACCTCCCTAAAATGCTCTCACACATGTTAGATGCGTAGGATAAGAGTTTATGAAAATATTGGCCCCTTAACCACATTCTGTGGAAATGTTTGCTGAGGCTTTTGCTGGCTGAGATCTGGGAGGACGAGGTGGCAGGATACAGAAGTAGTTTATACCACTATAGTGTTGCCTGTTGGGAAATCATTGTCTTAATGTCCACTGCTCTCATTCACTGTTAGGTTTTACAGTGCATCATTCTGCTGCATAAATTAGAAATTTGTGTGTGTATATGAAAACTAATTTAGGCAAGTGACTCAGACATTGAGGTTGACAAAATGTGCTTAACTCTGGCTGTAAAACGTTTAGCAGCTGCTTGTCATTTTTAGCCAACGCTGACTGCTGCATTTGCTGATTAAACTGTCAAACCTTGCTGGGACTGGTCCTTTCAGCTGTCACTAATACTACATTAATTCCGTGAGTATCTTATTTGTTAGAGTGTCTGTCAGCCAAACCGTGTTTGGGAGAGAAGATCCCCCACTCTGCAACGCCACTGTACAAGAGGACTGAGTGTTGATGTACAGTAGCTCCCGAAAACCTAACAGAGTGATACATCTTCACCCCAGTCAGTCTCTGCTAGAAGACACACGGTGTAAAATATTTCCAGTGAACTGGCTCATGTGTTGTGCACTTCACTTAAATGAAACAACACTAAATTGGAGCAGGAAGGAACCAGTACAAAGGTGAGACTGACAACGGTTTTATGCAAATGTCATATTCCAGCTGGTGTTGCTGTCATTGTAGAGACATGTCGAGAACCTGTTTCAGAAAATCAACAGTTACATTCAAGCTTTTCAAAAGGCTGAGTCCAGTTTACTATGAGCGTATTGATGAAAGTTAAACGTTTGCTTTTAACGGTCCAATTTACTGCTTTGTTATCAACCAATTATTCAAATATCTCACTGACAAGAGCAGAGCACTTAACATTATAAGCTTCCAGCTTTCAGTCAGGGACGGAGCAACAACTAAATCTAGAAACTACCCACATTTAATAGTTACAGACTTTGCACTAGGACAATATTTCTGCACACACAGACTGCAGGTGCAGGAAATTAAGTCCTCAGACAGCATGTAACTTTACTCAGAGTTTTTGAATGTGTTTGATTCTAGGATTCAAAGACATCCAGAGATCAGCCCAAACCACTTTATGGCAGCCTGAGGGCATAGTGTGCCTTCCAAGAGGAAAGGTTTGTGTGTGTGTGTGTGTGTGTGTGTGTGTGTACATGATTCAGCATGTTGCTGGTGTTATCTACA
Source organism: Channa argus (assembly GCF_033026475.1). Lineage (NCBI taxonomy): Eukaryota > Metazoa > Chordata > Actinopteri > Anabantiformes > Channidae > Channa > Channa argus. The sequence continues at coordinate 23,376,081 of NC_090203.1, forward strand.
AACTCGAAAGACTTGCAAGCACTGTATCTTGTTTCACTTGCTGCCATTTCCTTACTGTGCTGAGAAGCCAAAATGTTGCCGCAAAACAGACTCATTAAAGAGCCTTTAGTTTCAGTGTGAGGCAGCTGATACCAATGAGGGGGGAGTACAACACAGGAGATGGACCCTGTGGACAGGCAAAGTTTTCTGAATGATTCTCCGAACAGGGCTGTTGCTTTCAATTTGAAACTTTTTATTGGGTTTTTAAGTTGCTTCGGATGAAGGGATCTGCCAAATAACTGTCATCGCAACCTGAACGACACCACCTCAACTGGCTGCTTTGGAAAGAAAAGAAGCGGCAGCGCTAGTCTGAGCTCCATCTGAGCCCTGCACCATACCTACAGTATAAAAGCCAATTCATTTCATAAGTGCTTTCCATATTTGTCTGCTCTTGTGATCCTAATGACTTAAACTTTATCATCACTGAACTCCATCAGGGCTGGGGCGAAAGCTCTGTGGAGATCTGCATGTAGCCCAAAAACTCATCACAAGTAAACCGTTTCATATTTGAAATATTTTGACTTTTTACATGTTGTTCAGTCAAATAAAACAAACACAGGAGCTCTTCTTCGTGCAGTTGCTATAATGTCTCCTGCCATGCACAAGTATAATGTGTCTGCGTACGGATCCCATGTCGATCCAAGCGAATGGCGGATGGTCAATCAATCAATGGTACTTGCCAACTTCAAAAAGCAACTGGTTAGTGAATGTCATAGATAATAAAATGACACCACGCCCATCTCCATAAATAGGAGTCAAACGAGTGGGATTTATTTTGTGACAAACCTTGATTTTTCATCTTTGATTTCCTTATCTTCACCTCCTGAAGCCGCTATTTCTCCAACTTGTTGACTAGTAAATCTAAACACACATTCTAACATCTTCAGGGAAACAGTGACAGCTGACACGACAACTTATCCTGATCAACATCGTTCATAAACTACATCGATTTGATATATCGCCCAGCCTTAATATGTTGTTGTGTTCCACATATTTCAAGCGTATTATGTGTTAGTCTGAATTCTATCAATATCAATCAGTTTTAGTCTGAGACAAATATCTCCAAATCAAGAACATTTAGGACCAAATCCTATTAGAAATACATGAAAAAAAATTTTTGTCAGCCACCACTTTACCTCGTACTGTAACAATTGTATTTAATTTTTGGCATCACTGAATAAACACATCCTTCTCTCTGCCTCACACACACACACACCCACACACTCCCAGAGTGAAATACAAGCTTTGCTTGTGCTGGGGAGAATTCAATAGGTGCAGATAACACGAAGCTGAATTTCTCGCATTTTCATCTTATCACAGTCGTTAAGGCTTCAAAACCATTAACAAAGAGAACACCACACTACCTGCAAGCACATTGTGGTGTGTGTGTGTGTGTGTGTGTGTGTGTGCGCATTAATGTCTATGCTTGTAAGATCACATTTGAGCACATCTTCAAATGCTGCCTGAGACTTGTCTTTAGGTTTAGGTTTAGACCCAGCTACTGATTAAGGTCTAGGGATAGGGAATGCATTATATCAATTATTGTCATCACAGCTATAGACTAAAAAAATAATTATAATTCGAGTGTGTGAGTGCAGAATAGATTAATCCATGCGCCCAGTGCAGAGGAAGGAAACTTAACAAGTTAATTATTAGGCTCCTGTCTGCTGACTCACACTCCCGTTAACAAGCTGTGTACACAACCTGCTGCATGTTTATTTTGCACGCACGTGTTTGCTTTAGTGAAAACAATGTCTGGGATGCACAATGACATGAAAAGCCCCCAGCGCGGTCTTTCGACTGAATAATGCATTATGCTAAAACAAACACTAAGGGACTGCGAGTGTCTCACAGTTAATTATCACTAAAGTGATACTTGTTAATGGATTATCTGCTATGTGTGCAGCAGAGGACACTCTCACGATAACTTCATTGTGGACATTTTCTGGATTCAGATAGGTGAAAATATAAAGACTAGATCATAAGTGGCACTTAATAGTTGAACGTTGAACGTTGTTTCCACTCAGAACAGGCCTACACTGTAAGAGATGAAGGCCACACGGGTTTCTGAGATATGGAATTCCAGCAGTCTATAGGCCACATTGAACTGGAATCTGTCAAAGTATCAGTATTTCAAAAGATCACCACCTTCTTTCATTAGTTGTGAATGAAAGCATATTTGTACTTTGCAAATACAACAGCTGGAGTCATTTTGCAGGTTGAGGTTTTGGAACACAAATAGCTCCCAGTCTCCCGTGTCTTTGGCTGCCACCCAGACAACGTGGATTTGTTCCTGCCAACACGGATCAGGTTTCTTTTCATCTACGTTGGTTTGAAAGAAACAAACGATTGATGAAAGTGTTCCACAGATTCCTTCTGAGAGACCTTGGAAGGAGGAGTGATCAAAACTGACATAATTTCTCAGAGGAATGTGAGAAAAAGGTGCTGCAACATCACGAACTAACAACAGCTGATAGAGGGAAATAGACAGTGTGTGATTTGGATACTGACTTCGCATTTGTGTTGTGATCAATTCCCCTTATTCTGACTTTTTCATCTGCATACTCATCATATAATGTGAAATCCATCTAAACTTAGTCTCGTATGGCTAATATAAAAAGTCACTAGATAGTGGCCCTGTGCGCTGGCACACACACACTCTGCTGTTTTTACAAGGATAAACTTTTCATTGTGGACAACAAGATGTTTCAATCAAGCCATCATATGAATGTATAAATCAACATGAACTGCTGTGCCGGAGTTGGGTATCGCTGATTAAGAGCGTGTTTGATTCAAACCTTTACTGCTTTTCACTTGTTGCTTTGCAATTCCGACTACAGAATTTGCCGTCAATGATAAAATGTCCATGATGTCAAACAGAATGACGGTTTGGCCCGAGCGAAGTAACTCCACGATTTAACTTTGTACTTCTTTTTCTCGTCTGTTCCTCGCTCCCCTATGAAAACTGTGCTTTGAATCAAAAGGCAAAGTAAAGTGGGAACTTCAGGAAAGCGCTCGAGCGCACGTATAAGCACATAGTAGGCTGCATGTTTAAAGAAATGCCACTATACATAAATCTGTAAGACTTTAGATGGAATTGCAATTTTTCCTCAATAATCCTGCTCCTGGGTGACACCAGGGAAAGCAGGAAAACGTCAATGACCAGCCTGGTCCATATGCATTAATTGCACTCCGGAGTAAAGTTACATTATTATAGACAACAATTCATCTGAAGCTGTATAATCATCAACATTTATGAAGTTATGATTAAAAAAAAAGATAAAGAACTCCCTATGTATTGTGATACATATCGTATCACTGTTGCACAGCCCTATTTCTCAACAAGCAGATGGAAATCACGTGATAAATGCTCACACTTCGGGGAAGGCTCCATCCACCATCATTGCCGATTTTGACAGTGGGCTCGTGCTGTTTAACTTAACAATGTTTTGCTCAGCTCACGCACATGAGTCATCCTCCTCACACATGAATGTCATCAGACCAACTGGGTGGGTTCTCACTTACTGGACTTGATCTCCATTGCAAGTTGCATCATCACAACAGTGTTTCCCTAGAGCAGGGGTCCCCAACATGGTGCCCGTGGGCATATTAAACTGGTAGCCCTTCACATAAGTCGGTACCCAAGAAGCAACTCTCAGTCTTAAAGTGGTTGGTGACCCCTGACCTAGAGGTTGGATCACTGCCCATTAACACCCATATGATATGATATTTAATCCCGTTTGGGCAAAGTGTTGAATTGTTCATACATGGAGAAGTCTGACATATTTGGTTAAAAGAACTAAACATGACCTCAAACCACTCAGATAGATGGTTGTAGTCGATATTATCAGCTGATTACAGACAGTCTCTCAAATAATCTACTTGCCCTACAACTGGGCTCCAGACCCTCACAGCTGATCTGAGCTGATTTTAACTGTGTCAGTCAACAAAAACATGCGTTGTGGGATTGTTTCTACCATCATTCTACGCATTTTCTAATGAAGGCGAACAGAAATTGTGTTTTATATTCTACAGATTTTACATAATCAGAGTAATCAAGTTTGTCAAAGCTTATTTTGGAGACACTGGCAGTCATCATTTCGGATGGCTGGCTGCGGGTCAGTGGGACCGTGAGCTGGGTCAACACTACATTACCTCCGAATAGATGAGGCGAGAGGTGTGCGGGTAATGATCCTATCAGCAGCCGGGGACCTTCGTGCCCTCTGCCTGAACGATCCCTGTCCGCCGCCGCCGCCTCCTCTGGGCTGCTGCCCGCGGACTCCGGGGAGCTGTAGGCTCCGTGGCTGTTCGGAATGTTGATGCCGGACTGGGGTCTGGTCCTAGAGGCTCCGGAGTCGCCCACAGAGCGGGCCCTTGCTCCGAGGTGCTGGCTGGTGCTGGACGAGGCTCCGGTCGAGCCGGACGCGCCGTGGTACCGCGCAGTTCCGGCCGTGGTCCGGCTAACGTTGCTGCCGTTACTGCTGGACGTGCTGGACGGTAGGTCCGAGCCGGAGTAGGCTCTGGTTCGTCCGTTTGCAGCTGGATTAGCAGTCGGGCTGCTCTGCTTTGCCCCCATGTTAACCCCCACGGAATCGGCTTTGAAATGTTAAAGAAGCGCAGTGTGAGCCGCTGCGGGACAGTGCGCCGGATTTCCGCGTGAGGAAGAGGGCTTTACAGGACACACGTCCTGGAAGAGAAAGGAAAACCAAACAAAGTCTGCGTCGCTATGATCCCATCGAGATTAGCAACATGCCACTTCGGGAAAAGTTGTGCCGGTCAACCGCGACAGGAGCTAAGGACGTGCGGAAAACTTTACACGCCGTCACCATTGTGCTCCGTCAGTGAAGGCTGTGCTGGTGCTGCAGGGAACGCGGATCCTTCCTCGTCTGAGCTGCTGCCGTGCCCGCTCTGCTCGCACCGCTGGGTCCTCGTCGGTGTCCGGTCCGCCATGGCTCCTAAGCAGCGTGGAGGAGCAGAGTGCCGGGCTCCTCACGCCTCCCCGCCTGACAACACATTGCTCAAAAGAAGGAAGTGATGCAGGAGAAAAGTCCTACAAACCCGTTAGACAGCGGCAGCAAGGAGACTCGGTGTGCGGACATGTGTCAAGCTGGATCAGCGCACAGGTACTTCCGCACAGAAGTTTCAGAATAAAACTAGAGTGGTTTTATTATTCTTAGTTTCAGGTGTGTTTGGCAGCCCACACAATTCTGCAGTTATATCAACTTTTTAAAAATGTTCTAATTTCTGGTAATTAGCAAAATAATGCTCACATCTCTGAGAACCTCGGTTCGGTGTGACATTTGCCTTGAACTAGACTATAGAATATGTCAGACTGCTAATATACTCAGAATGATATGTCCTGGCTTCCTCTCGCAGTCTAAAAAAATGCAGGTTAGGTATAACGGTCACTTCAAATAGTAAATGCTCTGCACTTATATAGCACTTTTTCCATGTGTTGGGACTCAAAGCTCTTTACACTGCACCTTATTCACCTATTCACACTCACAATCACACACACCGATGGGGGAGCTGCTATGCAGCTGGCCAACACTCACCGGGACCAACTAATTTGGAGTTCAGTGCTCGAGGACACTTCGACATGTGACTGCAGGACCCGGGGATCGAACCAACGACTGCAGGATTGGTGGACGATTTAAAGTTTCCAGTTTTTTGTGAATATGAGGATGAATATTGTCTCTGTCAACCTTATGATAGACCGGCAACCTGTCAAGAGTGTACCTCAGCTCTCACCAAACGTCAGCTTGGATCCCCCCCCTCTGACCCCCCAAACAGAAAAGCTAATGGATGGATAGTTGCATGGTTAGTTTCCCTTAGCACTGCCCCTCAGCATTTGCTGCATGTTGAACTTTTCCACATGATCATAGCCAATCAATGACAACGATAAAACAATCGTGATAATTATTAATAGTAGGTTATGTATCAATGATCAGTGCACAAGCTAAACAATACAGAAACACTTTGTCTTGTCAACGAGAAAAAAAAAACATGAGACTTAGTATGTGTAGTTATTTTATTTATTTATTTTATTTAGTTTGAATGTCTAACATGTTTTTCCACTACGCAGGTCATGCTCTTATTTTGGTATTTAAAGGAATTACCTTTGGTCTGATGGTGTTTACAATGGGGACTTGATGACGTTTTGGACGAACCCGTCGATAACGTCAGCAGCAGTGGAGAAACGTCAATAAACGGGTTTTGCGTTTACAAACAATCAAGGATGCGCGCGCACCCTGGAGGTAGCAACCGCTCCACGATATCACAACAGTTCTAGGGCATATTTAGCATTTAAAAATGAAGCCACTTGCCATAATAAACAGGTTGTAGGTGAATTTGTGTGCCACACTCATGCATAGTTTTTTTTTTTAAAAAAAACATTTGTTAGACAAATGCGCCAGCTAACAGTGTGAATGGGCAGATAATTTCAGTAACCGTCAGTAGATTTCTGCGTCAGTAGCTCCACAGGTAGAAGTAACCGGTGTGTCCAAAAACATCAAAGCACTTATTAAACTTAAAACCACTGGCTTTTTCTTACACTATTCATGAAGTAAAACGGCATTAAAAACTAACATTGATGAAGGTGACATGGATTGTAATAATTCATATTGAAATTGTTCTAATGAGAGATTCCTGTTTACTGTTTACATGGACACTGATTGGATTAGATGTGAGTTTCCATTCTCAAAGAATTTACTCAAAGTTTTTTATCCAGATTTGAGACATTATTAAAAAAATAAAAAAACAGAGAAGCCCTGAAAGGAAAAGCCCAGCAGAAAGCAAATATTGTTTCCATCAATCAGCAATTTCCAGAGGACCTTTACAGCTTGTCAAGAAAGAAAAAAACCTCTTCTGTCACCTAATGTAACGCCCATGTAGGGTTAAAGTGTGCAGAAAAGCATATTAAGAGAATAGACAAATCAAATGAACAAAAGTGTAAACCACCCATCCCCTTTAGATAATATAAAAAAAACAGTTTCTTAAATTTAAATTTCTTAAAACCTGTCTCAACAGAGGAATCAGGTGATGGAGACACTTGTAGGCAGAAACAACAGTCCGGTCTATAATCTGAAAAGAACCAAATTCAAAAGACAAAATTGCACTCTGCTATAAAATAGCATATAAAAAAAAGTCATAGGAATTTTAAAAGACGTGTTTATGATGAAGGTGTTTAACCAGCACAAAAAGAAAACCACAGTCAAACTAAAATCAAATAAAAAAAAAAAATGTGTAATACGCTTGACTGGTCTGAAATTGTTGTGGAAAAATAATGATGGTCACCGACCGACACTCACCGGCTTACACTCACATGGGCTACGGCTGGTTTTATGGCCCAGCTGGCCCCTGTCAGCTACACAAGTAAAGAACAAGCCCGTTCAGCTGTGTATAAGTATACAGATGTGAGATATTTTCTACCCAGAGCCATCAGTCACATGCCAAACACAGAGTTTCAGCAATGATCATCAAACAACCTCGAATACACAGTAACTGAGTGAGTCTGACCTCAAAGCTGTGTCAGTGTAAAACCGTCCAGCGCCAGGACCAGGGCCCTGTTCTCTTATATGTGGATTAAGATGTTAGCGGGAAAATATTGTTGGAGCTTTGACCTGATCCTCGATACGTTGGCTTGTCCAAAGTCATGTTGATCGTCTTGTCCCAGCAACACATCTACAAGCTCAAGCCTCAGCTTGGGTCAGTGTAAACAAGATAATCTCCCAGATTTAAAAGAGGAGATGTGCAGTTCTCAAGTAAGTTTTGTTGTCACATTAGAATTTGCGTATTTCTGTTGTTCTTTCAATCCAGAAAACATTTTATAAACTGAAATGTTTTTTATGTAAATTATACTAACTAATTTAATGTAAACCACTTACTGAATGATGTTGTTTAGTTTTCTCTCTTTGGAACCTCCAGAAGGTAATTTGTACTTGGTAGGCGGGTAGCAACTTTAACTTTTAGGGTATGCTTTTGAAAAACATTACAAAATAGTCAAGTTGCTAAAATGTATTTAGTAATTTTCATTTCACCATCAGCAAAATTCAATACGAACTCATTTGTTGAGCTGGTGTTACACAGATAAAACTGGTTCTTTATTGGATGGACAGTCCTGCTCAAGCTGCTGTCAGGACATTTGTTTTGGCAAAGCACTTGGACACAAACAATGAAAATAGTTGCCAGATGCAAGCAGCAGGAAGGGATGGCATGCTGCAACGCTCCACGACCTAATAGACGAAAAAAAAAATAAAAAAATGATGACACAACTCAGTCAGCAGCAGCTTGTGTTTACAGGAAACACAACAGGACAGCAAACCCACTGGCTAGAAAGTACTGTTGACTCCCACAGAGACAGGAAAAACTACCACTGGGCAGTGCAGTTCACCTCCGCTTGATGAATCTAAATGTACACAAAAGTACACATCTTCTTATTGTGGGTTTTTTGGTCAGTGCCACGGTGAATTAATTACATTTGTGCAAATTGAATGTCTAAGTAAGTCGTCAGGAGACCCTGAAGGTCTCTGAGGCTTTCAGTGCCTAACGACTTTGTGTCAGCAGCATCATCATCATGTCGACAGCTCCGCTCCCAGATCGGCTGTGAAAAGCGAGCGTGCTTCTCACTCTCAACTGTGTTGATCCTTCGAATAGCCACTGTCTGCAAATAGCCTGGGTTATCATATGATCGATAGCCGCAACATCCATCACCGCCGACAAAACACAGGGGAAGGACAGGGTAGCTCAGCAGCACCACGATTACAGTGCGTCAGCCGTGATGGCTTGTGTTTGTTTCAATGAACCGTCGGTGTGGGAGCAATATTTGGGTCTGGTTTGTGTCATTTGAGGAATCTGGTAGATTGGAACGGTCATGTCATAAGCACTTCTCAGAACTTAGAGAAGGTTATAAAGGCAAACACAGGACATCAAAGTTATTAAAGACCATTTCATAAATGGGGAAGCAGACTTTTACTTTAACTTTCATTTTAGAATCTACACTCCTTGACCATTTTTGTTTCTTCTGATCAAGGAACATTTGCTCCAGCTTAATGTGCATTAAATATTATTGTGTTAATAATTGTTGCAGTTGTTGCAGCCGTAGATGTTTTTGTTCTGCTTAGGTACAAAATGGCTTCAGCAGCGATTCATTATTATTCATTTCAACTTCAAGAACTGTCTCTTCATGTAAAAAGAAAGAAATGAGAGGTTATGACTGCATGTGGCCAAATAGTTAAATCAATTTAATGTGTTGAGCTATGTGAATTTCATTCTCACGTTCAAACTAAAAAAAAGTGTGAAATGAAGCAGGTGTCTGCTTGTGAATCTGGTTCCACATTTAGAAATTGTCGGCACCACATTTGGCCTGCACTGTGGCAGCAGCGTGTTCTTTTGGGATAGTGTAGGACTGTGAGGCATTGAGAACAAAAAGGAGTTTGACCGTTTAGAAGGGTTTTATGGCTTTTACAGAAGGTAATGAAGAAAAACTTTTGCTAATTCTAGTTGGTTCTCTTGTTGCAGCACAAAGTACCATAATAGCTTTTAAAAACAGGAAATATGAGAAATTCGATTCAAAATTGTTGTTGTTACATACACACTAACTGTGTTTTAACTCCCATGCTATTCCTCACCTAAGCTGGTAGCTTAAGGAAAAGCAGGAAAGTAGAACAAAGGTATCAGTGAGACATTAAACGACCGAGCATTTCATCATTTGGAAAGATGTGGAATCAGGTTTTGGTGAAAGCTGAAATCCTCCCTGATCCCATTCTCTCTTTGAACAAATTGAGCTGTCCTATTACAAGGTAAAGTCCACAAGCCAAACACACACTCCTCACCTCCTCAGCCTAAGATCACACCTTTACAGCGAAGAGGACTCCAGGTTGCATCATGAATAGCCAATCCCGACTAAGTCCCAGCACAAAGTTGCATCACTCACGCATCACAAACGTTCCAATGGCTGGTTGATTAGGGCTGTTAGTGGACTTCACGGTTTCGAAATGAGTTCCCAGTAAAACAAAGCACCTTGTCAGTAAGATAAAAAGCGGTAATAGGCAGGACTGTGTGAAGTACCTGACAGGTGAAAGCCAAACATTGCCTACCTCTGCTGGCCAACAGGAGACACTACAGCTCAAACATTAGTTACTAACCCACTAACCAAGTCATCCCTGTAACTAGACCAGGGGGCAGATCTACAGAAGTGTGTTTTTCTGGTTGCGGCCAGACTTGGGTTTATTCTCAAAATAGGGTGACACATTTGGAAAATGATTTAATAGGTTTTAAACTCAAATTTACAAACTTTTTTGGAAATAATAAACTGATTATTTATAGGCTCATAGTGTGTTTATGAAGTGTTCAGTGTCAAAATTGTCAAATACATAACCATTTTACCTCAGTCATAAGGTAAAAAATCTGCCTGGTTGCAAATGCTACAAAATTCTATTGTGACAAAATGAAGTGTATGAAATGTGCATAATAATAATAATAAAATGTTTAACTATTTATGAGGATGGTGATTTATAACAGCTTCTGATTTGGTCAGTTCTCCTCGTGCTGGATATTTTATAGCAGGTACAAACCACCTTGTCCCTCTGGTCCCTGCCCCTGAAATGGATTACAGTTAATGTATCATCATCCTTGCTGACATGTTAAAATGAGGAGGTTTTAAGACAAACTCCTTTTGATTCCTCTGACCATGGCCATGTACTGAGGGTGGGAACTTTTCTCTTTTACTAGAAAAAGAAACTGTAGAGTACTTGACATCTGTTTTTAAAGTTTCATCCAACTATTTATGGTTTAACTTGATAGTTGGCAACAACTAAACACAACTAAAAGCTCTCAACTTCTCCATTTTAAGTTCGGGTGTTAACAGCAATTAGGACAAAAAACATTAGAACCAATAACTAACAGTGGTACAAGATGTTAAGCACCTATTTTAAGAACTCTGTTTGAGTTAAATGTACTTATCTTACTTTTGCAGTTTATTTGCATGGATACTTAATATAATATATTATTGACACATAAATTGACGTTACTATGGGTAAAGCAGTTGTCACATGTGAAGAAGTGAATATAATCAGCTCCACCTTTACCTGGTAGTGTGTTTGTCTTTGTTTATTATTAATAATTAGAAAGTTATTTTGACATATTTTCACATTTGAAAGTATGATTGTGGTTATGAAATGTGAAATGAGATGACAATAAGTATTTTCTCCTTTTAAAAAGTTGAGTTTCACTGGTGTTTATCTCTCAACATTGGAATTTTCTAGTGAATGGAATAAATGGAGTTGAGGTTTTTTTAAAAACTAAATAATCCGAAATTAGGTTTTCAAAGTGGTTCTCTCTTTTAATCTGTCCATGAATAGAACATAACAAGACTTAAACACTTAGGATTTGTTCCACATGTTCCTCATAAATGAGGTTTCTGCAGAAATCCTGACTGTTGATACATTCATGTTTTCAACAGCATCAAGTTCAGTAATATTAAAACGTTTTGCTCTTTGAATAGACTACTTATAAATTTTGTGTACTTTGAGGTCTGAACCGAAGCGTAAACTGAAGGAACATTCATACTGCTTAGTAACGACTCCCACAAACTGTGAGGGTGAGGTTTACAGCACTCAATCTTTATGACGGTAAAACATGCAAGGCCTTTGTATCCAAGCATTTTACAACCTCTAATTGAAAAAGGACGATAAGAGTATAAAAATGAGAAAAACCAAGAATGCTAGTGGCTTTTGAGCAGAAAACATATCGGATCTGGTGACTGTGACTGCTGCCAGCTGTTTCCTCCAACAGATCCAGCCTAAGGATGAAAGTGTCAGACAGGAAGCAAACAGACAAAACAAACATCCTCCGAGCTGTAATCACACGGACAATAGAAAAGACCCTTAATGCTCCTCATCACTGACTCTAGCCACATTTCCCCAATACTAGAAACATGGAGACTTTCCTGAGCTCGTTCAGAGCAAAATGTGCATTTGTGGCTTCTTTACACCACTGGGTGGCAGTGTTGCTTTAACGAAACGAGCCTTTAGAAGACAAAAGATTAAAGCTGTTGACATTACCCAGTGTTCCATCCACATCATAATGTTGCCTTTTACACCATTGGAGATAAGCATAACTCCGTCTTTACGGCTGCAGGTAAGGTTTGTGATGCACACAGGAAGAAGAAACAACAACAACACCATGGACTTTATGACTCTTTGTGGTGTCTTTGCTGTGAATGGATAACATGTTTTAAGGTTTACTGCATGAGTCAAACATGCACAGCCTGGGCTGCAACAGCAGGTTTCTTTATCAATGAGAATTTTTATGATCACTATCATAATTCCCACTGTACTTACATAGAGCCGACGACATGCACTGACTGCACAATTACCAACACTTCTACGGATCAAATGACTTAAAACGTACATTAGTTTCTTGTATGTACCCACAGTGCGGCGAGCTTTGTACGGCCACGTACTATCCCATTGCACAAGTGACCACCAAGTGACCCCGGTAATACACCAGCAGTGCCTCGGTGTGTTGTGACTCCTGTTACCACCGCTCCGCATTCCACACGAAAAACGTACAAAGGAGAAAAATGCACTTAATTAATTGCCCGACATATTTCGCAGTTCTTTCTCCCAGCCAGTTTTAGTGGGACATGTCAATCAGGTGGATTAGGCTTGTTTTTCTGCGAGCTTTGTGCTGACAGTGGAAAATGATTAAAAGGGGAGATTATGTGACAGCAAATTTGTGTTGATATCATTAAACTTTCATCATGGACTGGGTTTAAAGCTCTAAATTGCTTATTAACTTGGCTTTTTGTGGCTGTTTGCCTATCAACACTTCAAATGAGCCAGATATCAGAGCAGCCCCTCCCCGCCAGCCCGCCATGTTCGCTCCTGTTTGCAGAGGGGCCATCTTTTTGTATTACTTGGAGAAAAACATGGACACACATACGGGGATTTACTCCCATTTTTCTCCTGTTTTCAGTCAGTTGGTCTTGTACAGAGCCTTCGTGGTTGTGACATGTCTATCAGACAGCACGTATAAAATAAGACGTAAAACAAGAGGCTTGTCATGCTGAGGGACTTCTGTTCATTGCATGCCCAGAAATATACCTAAGGACCAAGACCATTCCAAAGTACAAAGTTTGTAGTGGTGAATAAAATCCCTTCACATGTCACCAGATCAAGGTATTAGCCAGTAAAACGACGGTACCATCAGAACCTACTGGGCAGATTTTGAATTTACTTTTTAAAATCATGGTTTGAATGTCCATTAATGGTACAGTAACCTTACAGATATGATAAAAAACTGAATGTTTGGAATCAAAATTAGGAACACTTTACTAATCTCCAAGGGGAAATTCCTCAACATAGAAGAAAAACGTAATGAAAAAGGCAATAAGACAAAAAGCAGGAAAACTCTAAATAGAATACAGGCAGGAGCACTTAAAAAGGCTACGTACACCTTGGTGCATCTGCACTATATGTAAATATATACTACATATAATATATTAAAAATAATATGTAAATATAAATGCTAAATGAAATATATATGTGCACACTGTGAAATATATGTAACGTATGATTATATATATATGTATATATATATATATATATATATATATATAATCAGATGCTTCTTGTTTTATTTCTAAACTGCTCATGTCGATTGAGAAGAAGAGGTGAGCAACACTTGCATATACTTCGACAAACAAACAAAAAGCATCAGATTATATAGTTATTCATCTTCAATCATCACCCCATGTCTATTATCATTAATTCATTATCAATTAGTTAATGTCCGGCCCAAAATAAAACTGCACAGGTCCACAGAGCAGGACAGAGAAAGTATTGTACAGTACGTACTTTTGTTACTTTAAGTAAAATATAAATTATTTACTTACTTACTTTTAATTAGACATTTCAGCAGGTACTTATACTTTTACTAGAGTGCATTATAGTGTGTTTATTTGTACTTTTACCACAGTTTGTGAGTTATCCAGCGCTGTGAGCCTGTGCTTACAAATGAGCAGTGGTACCAAGCTTGGTGCACTAAACGTGGATTCGGCTAGTTGCAGTCACAAAAGCAAACACAGTTCAGCTCAGTTTAGTTGCTTAACCTAACTGGCTCTTCCCACTTCACTGAAGGATTATTTAGAATAAATACTGCATCCTGGGCTTGGAAAACATTTCTTTAGAGTGAGCATATTCTGTCTAGTTCTTACAAACACACAAAAATTCTGTTTAATGGTATAAGTGTTAGAAGAACACAAAAATATCCAAATAACATAGTTGATCACTCAGTTTTTTCTCATCGTCTTCATTTGCAAATGTGTCTATGTTGTATTGAAATAATTACTAAGCTTCTCGTTTATTAACACGTAAATAACGTTTAAGCACTGCACCTTGAAATGTCTCCTTCTTCATTATTACATTTATAAACCAAAAGATGTCCCTGTAATAATTGGTTTGACATGGCAGAAAAAGAATTCTGTATATATCATCACATACATTATCATTGTGAGCACAGCATGACTTCACTGAACACTACCTGTTTGATTAACCCACAAAAATGCTTTGCGCACAGCAGTCGATTGTAGATACAGAAGATTTAAGCTGCTGTAAAAAATGTGCCCATCTTTTATCCCGATTTAGAGACAAGCGTATTGATCCTGCTGCTGTGTGATAACCCCAGTTCTTTAATATTGTCAAATTAAAGGGAGCTACAAGCTGCTATGTTCATTACAAATGTGTGTAAGTAACTCAACTGTGTTGCTTAAAGAGAAGGAGCAGAGAAAACCAATTCTGGTGGTTTTCCCGCTCCTGGCATTTTGTGCCCCGTGGCAAACGCCTATATTACCTATGCCACAGGCTGCCCCGCTCCCTCTCCTCATCTAAGAAAGAGAAAATCACATTTTGTGGATATATACTGTAAAGGTATTCTTAAGTTATTTTTGCAGTCGTATGGTTTGTGGAAAATGGGATGAAATTTGGTGGTGGTAGCAAAATAAATGAGCCCTGAAGGTGATGGTGGTGTTTTTGTTCGGCTCTTTAATTCATCTTTCACTTAAAATCTTTTCAACGAAATCATGGATTTTATTTTTAAAGTTTGTGTCTAATGTTGTTTTCAGTGTTGTGGCTGCTCAGTAGTTTTTAAAATTTTTTTTTTTTCAAATTTTCCTTTTTTTACATGTCAGCATCTTTGCATGTCTTTGGATTGTGGAAGGAAACTGGAAACCGTAAAGACAGGCACAGGGTTTGAACCTGAGGCGACAGTGTTGTTCCATAATGCAACTTTCCTGAAGGTCACTGAGACTTTTGGTCTCTGTGACATCGGAACAACGTCATTTACAGTAAATGTTACTGTTTCCTATTGTGGACTGATGTACAGTAGCACAACAAAGAGTAAAATCTATGGCTAAACGGAGTTAAAACTAAAACAGTGCATAATAATCCAATCAAAGTTCACTGTTTCCTACTGTCAGATATTATTGCAGATGTTCTGACAATAAACTCATTGATTAATTGGTCAATCACTGGACTTTACAATAAAGTTGTATGTGCAACGTTCACGCCTTTCACATGATAGTCAACCTGTAAAATACAACTATATCATCCTTTTAGGACAAGCAGACAAAAAGATACGACTGGTGTCGTGTTAAGGATTTGTTGGTTCTCAGTCAGAACCAGCATTAAGTTATTAACTGTTTTTCTGCTGACACAGATGTGAGTGCAGAACATTTCCAAGATTAGAAAAAAAAACATAAAGAATATTTTGTTTAAATTGAATTCGCGTGTGAATCTGTAACTGGGAAAAACATGCTGCAATTGGCACCAGTCAACAATCGAGTATATAATAATCAGTAACTTAATGCCTTCTCAATAATACACATGTTTATGAGGGGGATTACAGGTAGGCTGAAGTGCTTACACTGAGTAAGCAGCATTGACTTTCAGTTAGGTAATTACCAACTTGTCTAACTTACAATTAGCCCTGGCTGGCTTGTATGGGAACAATTGGAGTGTGTTGTGTTCAGCCTGCAGGCCAGGTATCCTACACCATGGGAAGATCTATTCTCCTTTGTTTGGTGTGTCAACACATCATGTCATAATTTAATAAGAGTGCTTCAGCCAGTGGCCAGCCCAGCCTTCTGCAGAGAAGTTCCCCCATTGTAGGCTCAGCTTCACCTCAGGACGTACTCAGACACACACAATCCCAACACCAGAGTCAGATCGGAAACTGCACTTGTTTGAAACATAAGAAAGGGCAACAAAGAGCTTTTTGTGACACAGCACCCTGGTGACTGTATTCAGGGGTTAATGACTGTTAACCAACGATCACATTTCCACATGTGCGACATGGCTGTTTGAACTGAGAGGGATTTGTGCGCCTTTGTCAGGGACCTTTTCTGAAAACAAAACAAAACGGACGAGTAGTTTGACAGTTTGAAAGTGGTGAAAACAGACGTTGTGTTTCTTTCGTTTTTTTCTCATGTTTTTCCTTTTTAACATAAAAATCCTAAAAAAGGACGCAAACATCCCTGGCTGTACGTGCTGATGTACATACAGTACGTGTTACCAGGCTTCCCAGACAGTGCTGCATATTTATGTACATTCAAGGTTGTGTTGGAATTTACATTTACTATTTAGACAATATAAGTGAACAATTCTACCGGTATAAACTGCTACAATCAAGTTCAATTTAAGACCTTTAAGACCTTTTTAAATTAAATACATTTTCTCTTTCCAAGTAAACACATTGATCTCAGTTCAAAATGAACAGTGAGATTAAATGACAATAATTGGTAACATGTTATCCCACCACCTTATTTTCCATTTTCATTAGTTAAGTTGAGTTTTGACTTGAAGCCACTTTGTGGTTCCCTCAAGAACTTCACAGTGGAATAAAATATCTTACTAGCAATCTCACATTTCATTGCGCTGCATTTTATGGATGCTCTTGAGGTAGTGGTGTGATTTCTGAGCCTGCAGGAAGTTTCAATCAATCGAAAAGTGTCAAGCAGGTGAAACTGTGAAGTGTTGCAGATGGTACCTGCTTAAAGTATTGTTGCAGTTCCTTTTTGTTTTCCAACCATCCGTGACCCTATAAATTGCAGATTTCCTGGGTCAGGTGGGTTCAGTCCATCAGAAGGTTGATGATAGCAGTTCACTCTGACCCCTTTTAAGAAATGGGATATGTAACATTGCTGCCTTTATTACTCTATTGAAGCATCGGCTTTTTGTCATTTTGTTTGCAACAGTTTCTGTCATCTTAAAAAAATATGGCCTGAAACAGATGGACTTCGCAGTGTGACCTACATTTAGCTTTAGTTTTATCACTTACTTAATTACTTGTATTTTTGTTTCACCCAACAAAAGATATTTGAAAAACTGTTATTTTCGGTTATATTTTAGTATGTGATAATAACCTTGAGCTTGTCTGTGAATGTGTTGATGTAGTTCAGACTTCTGCTGCGTCCAATCTACAGGTAAGTTCGACTTCTGAAAAAGTGACCAGGATGGTAATTTTTTTTATAAAGCCGACACGTTCAGGTGCTGTCAGATTAATGGAAAGGAGTGCGTGTCTGAAAGTCTTCCCCCACTACACCCTAATCTAAGATAAGATCTTAAACAGTCTCTGATCGACTGAACATGTCTGATCCGGGTCATTAGCAGCGAGCAGGGCAGGGTTTCAGCATGTTGACACAGTCACGGAAGGATTTGACATGCTACCAAACTGTTGGTTTAAAAAGGCCTTGAGTTAGATGACGTCCAGTTGGAACTAAAAATGTCGGTTATAAGAAAGATGCAGCAGTATACGTAAAGAAAACATGAATAAAAACAAAGCCTACATGGTGACCTGGAGTAGCCTGCGTTGAATTTTGTGATCAGTGCAAAACAAACTTGCACTACATGTACTACATGTACATGTACCATTCTTACATATGGCCAGTCAACAATTACTTCTTTGAGTTTGGCCACGGCTTCTGTTTATTTTGTGGAGAAGCAGGAGTTCAGAAGGAGGAAAATTTGCGGTCAGTCAGACATGAGTCTGTCCCCTTCAGCTATACTGTACACAAAGTGTTCAAAGAAGTGTGTCAACAATCACGCCAATGTCTAAGTGAACTGGATGGTAAAAAGCAAGTATAACCCCGCTCTTACACATGGAAATACTTATGCAGACATGGACACTTTGCACATGCACAGAAATGGTTAACACAAAGCTGGAAGATTATTACAGTTTCAGATTGCCAAACATCACTTGCTGACAGCTTCGCAACACACTATAGGTGCAGTGAAAACACTTGCTAAAGGTAGAGGATGTGTGTGTTGGTGTGTCAGTGATCAGGGGTAGAAACAGTGAGCTGTGCTTTCTCTGTGACAGAGACCGGCGGAGGGCAGGAACTCTGCCAAATGAGCCCTGTCTCATTTGCATGAATAGATGGCATAGTATTAGCATAGTAATAGCAAAGAAAAAAAACTCGGAGAACTAACAGGAGATATTTGGCAGCTGATACTCAGGGCCCAATTACAAGCATTCGCCTACATTCTTCTTTACTCAGGGGCTTTCTCATCTCACAGCCCTCTGCTCTGCTCTGCTCGGCGCAGTGGGCCTATCTTCAAACTGTCAGCCTGTTTTGAGCTGGAGATTGCTCTGTATGTGCTTGTTTGTGTGTGTGTGTGTGTGTGTGTGTGTGTGTGGGAGAGAGAGGAAACAGACCGGTTCTGCACTAATGAGGACAGGGACAGAGACAGCTACAATCATCTCTGCCGCGCCTCTGCAGCTCTTCCCACAGGATGTTGGAATGTAAATAAGCTTTCCATATTCTGACTAAGTGGTCAGGATGGAGACCTGGAAGGTGTTCTAAGGATGCTGAGGGAAGCCTGACTTCAGGTCACCCAAACAAGCCTATTGGTTTGAACAGTTTGAAAACACCAAGTCAGCAGTCAAAGCTAATAACAAGCTGATACAGCGATCGTGGTGTAAACAATCAGTGACGTAACAGACCTGCACAAGATGTCGGGCGCAGATGATCTGTTTACCATGAAGACCTGTGGTTGCATGTGTGGAGGGGGAGCCAATGGAAAACAGATGATGTGATGAATAGGGGTGGTGAGACTACAGCCCTGTTTCCAAAATAGTTGGGGAGCTATGCGAAATGTAAAGATAAAGATAATGCAGTGATTTGTTAATCAATTCAAACTTATTTGATTGTAAATAGAACAAAGACAACATGTTGTAACTTGTAACTTTTGCACTTTAAGACAACTGCGTTGACCAAAGTGCTGTACAGGTTGAACAGAAATAAATCCAGCACAAAAGTATAGAATAGCACAAAAAGTATACAATAAAACATGTAACAATAAAAATCAGACAGATAAAAAAACCATCAACAATTCAAGTGGGTTTTAAGAAGGGATTTAAAAACAGGATGAAGCCTGTCTAATGTGCAAGGGCAACTTGTTCCACAGTTTTGGAGCAGCCACCGCAAAAGCTCGGTACCCTCTGAGCTTACGTTTAGTTTTAGGTGGTCTCAGGAGCAGCTCCGTGGTGGAATGCAGGAGCTCAGAGAGCTACAGCGGGGCAAATAGAAGAAGTTTAAACTGATCCAGGCAGCCAGGGAAGTGAAGATACTAAAATAGGAGAAATGTGCTCATATTTTCAAGTGCCAGTTAAGAGACCAGCGACTGACTAACGCCAAGATAATAGTGCAGTAATCCAGCCGTGTGGTAACGAAGACAAAACATCCTTCTTATTGAGTGGAACATACATCTGACTGTCATCAGCATAGCAGTGGCAAGAACTGCCATGTCTTCTGAGGATGGAGCCAAAGGGGCAAATACAAAGAAAAGAGGATTGGGCCTAAAATACATTCTGGGACCCCACAGGACAGATGAGCAGAGGAGGACTGGAAGTCTCCAAAGTTAAACACAAAAAGTTTTATCCTTTAAATAGGACCTGAAGCAATTTAGAGCTAGGCCTGGTTTTCTAAGATTAAAATGTCATAGTCCACTGTCTCAGATGCAGCAGTTAAGTCACCAAATCAGAGGCTAGAAAAATGTCATTAAAAACACTCAAAAGAGCAGATTAAGTGCTGTGTTTCATTCTAAAACCAGATTGGAAAGTCTCCAATAGGTTGTGCTCATTTAAAATTGCTATTAACTGACTATAAACAATTTTCTCTAAAATCTTTGATAAATAGGGCAATTTGCAAGAACATGGAGATCTAGCCCAGGTTTAGTGATAAGAGGTTGAACTATGGTAAATGGTCTGACTTACCTATTGGCACTCAAAGCGCATTCACACTCACAATCACACACACTCGGGGAGCTGCCATGCAGCTGGCCAACACTCACCGGGAGAAACTAAGTTGGGGTTCAGTGTTCAGTTTCCTACAGTCACACTTCCACATGTGACCGGAGGAGCTGGGGATCAAACCTACATCTGTAGGATTGGTGGTCGACTGCATTTTTTGGGGACCACCCCAGAGGTTAGAACAGATGGAAAGAAGAGCTTCGAATCCGAGGGATTCAAATAACCAACAATCTCCTGAACCTGAGACAAGGTGACCAGCTCCAACTGATGAAAGACATCAAAGCATAAGGGATGGACAGATTTGGGCCCAGAGCCATAGAGACCTTATTAATAAAAAAATGGAGAAAGTTTTCACAAGTTTCAGAAGATGACTTAAAACAGTAAGTCTGAGGCGCATGAAGAATTTTGTCAATCGACTGTAAAAACACACAGGGTTCGTGACGGTTAGCAATAATAATATGAGCAAAGTGTTTTCTTTTTTCTTCGTTCAGGTCTGAGCCCCTCCCACCTCACAGCACAGATTTAGCTTTAGGCTGCCTGGTTTTTATTGGAGCCATGGCATCCAGTAGAGTCTGGCAGCTCGAGAAAACATTGCCCATGGAGTCAGGAATGAGATAGTCCTGATTGAGGTGAGGTGAGAGCAGGCTGAAACAGATCATCAGGGACGAGGATTCGGTACCAACCAAGCGTTGAGCGCCGCGAAGGAAAGAAGCGATGAAACGCTCCGTACTCATCCTAACCTGCCTTCCACTGCACTTACTGCAGCGACGATGGCGTTTCTTACAGGGAGGAGGTGGAACAGGATATCCTGGATATCCTGATGGGGGCCAAGTTTTGGGTCCATCCTGAATGATCCACATTTGATTATTGGCAGTTTGGCGACTGTACACCAGCAGAGATTTCACATTATAAAAGCAAACCAAAAACAAACCATGTCAGAAATATGAAATCATTTTTATAAAAACTGTCAGATGTTAAATAATATGGAAGATGGCATGTTTTGTGTCCCACATGTTTAGTGAGCAAACGACATCACCAAACATCAGCTGACCTAGTGGTTAGGGAAAAAAATAAGAATGGGCTGATGGGCTGAATTAGCGCTGATGAACCACAGTGCCACTGTCACTTCTAAATCATTTTAGTTTTACCATGTCATATATTGTCTCTCTTTAATATTGCATTGAAATGATCTGCAAATCATTGCAATAGTTTTTCTTCATATTTTACACCCTATCCCAACTTTTTTGGAAATAGGGTTATGTGAAAAGATAGAGAATAAGGTAAAGATTTTACCACCTCCTAGTTAAAGGTTCTTTGAAAGACCTCATGAACAGACATGACACGTCCCTGTTTGATATTAACAGTCGCTCAGCTAAGAAAGTTGTACAGTTGAACAGGAAAGTTCATTCTTTGTTTAGTTATATGGCTGTTGAAGATCGTGAGATGCAGTTGAAAGCAACATAAATCGGAAGCTACTGTATGAAACTATGTGAACTAATTGAACTAATCTGATTTTGGTGGTCAAAGGTCAAGGTCATTGTGACCTCACACCTGCCCCATTCTTGGGAACATCTGAAGGGTACATCATTACATCTGGCCCAAACATCCATTTCTGGACTGTGTGAGGGGTCAGAGGTGGCACACAACACTCTCTTCACTTTCTTCCAATAGTGGGAGTAATTACTTAATCGGTCATAAAAGGAAATGCTCAGGTCTGACGGCCTAGTTGTTTTCGGCCATTGTTTTCTCAGTTATTGTTCTTACCAGCTACACCAGTTAAGCAACTAGCCCTTTCAAGCAGTCCATGTTTGGTTTGAAAGGTTAACAAGGTGATCTTTTCAAAGTCTTGTGTTGTGTTTTATAACAGGTGATTGTTGCTTTTGTCATGGTTACTATGAGCACATACGTTTTCCTAATTGTACTGATGATACGCACACTAGTTTAGTAAAGTTAGGCTCCAGTGGAGACTAATTACTGCCATGGTAATGGGGTAAGAAAAATTCTAATTCACTCCTCATCTCACTCAACAGCTGACTGACATATTGACATAAGACTTCATCAACTATGTTGATCACAAAACCTAAAACCTCCACACTTCAGTTCCCTGGAACCTGGATTTACAGTTCTCAGGCTGTTTTAGAAGAAAGCGTGGCTACAGGAGAAGAACCCAAAGCAGCAGGGTGGTCTCTTTCAACATCCAGCTATGCTGTGGGGTAAGTCAGACTCAACTCTTCTGGGCCAAGTCACATGCAGCATCTTCTCCATCTCCGTTTGAACAACAAGAGCCGGCCCCTGCAGCTCCAGAGGAGGAGAGAAATGATTGAGTCACCTGGGATCTCAGTAAAGAACAGAGAGAGGACGTCCCACAGGACCACAGGTCAATATCAAAACAGACAACTGCTCCTATTTACACACTATTACCCATAGGCAACATCAAACTGACCCAGAAAGTGAAATCTGGAACAAAAGACTGAAAAAGAGACACATTGAGTGGTATTTAGGCTTAAGGCTCTATTTTAATGAAACTAGGAGCTTGTGCAAAGGCAAGTGCAAGCTATTAATTTTTACCATTTTTAAGGCCAGAGGCTTGAGTGCAGCCCTGTTTGGAAACGTGAAATAAATGAGAATGTAAAAAAGGGAGCCGCTCACTCATTCTGCATCTGTCTGACCCCGTATCACTCTTCTTTTTCGGCTCTGTGTTAGAATCGGTTGGAAAACTGTTCAAGAATCCTGCTCATTTTTTTTAGGGGGGTAACAGATGTGAAATCTATCTGACTAAGAACATTGTGAACATTGTGTAAAGACTGTGGTCCCCATCAGTTTTTAAAGAAACTGTACCAGAAAC
The DNA here is from genome assembly GCF_033026475.1 of Channa argus. Taxonomy (NCBI): domain Eukaryota; kingdom Metazoa; phylum Chordata; class Actinopteri; order Anabantiformes; family Channidae; genus Channa; species Channa argus. The sequence goes on from NC_090203.1 coordinate 23,399,275, forward strand.
CTTTATGATCCCTCCACCACTTCATTAAAAACTGATATCTTTGAATGGAGAGTTGAATGGATTATTTTGGAAAGTTTTAACAGTAATGCCGTCAAAGTCACCTTGGTTTTGGTGAATCCATTTTTTTTTCACACTTAAATTAATTTAGGCAAAATCACTCATCTAGTGAAACCTCAATGAAATTTCTTGCTTAAATAGTTTTTTGTAGTGGAAGGATGCCATTTATGTACAATGTTTAAAGATCTCTGAGATGGATTGCAATTAAAAATATAAATATATGTTCTTCTTTCCACCTTGATGCTGATACTTGGGGCGAAATTACAAAAAATATTCTGCCATGTCAAAGTGAAAATAGATCACTAGAAAGTCTTGTCAATTAATTAAGAGAAATATAAAATGTAAAATAAGTGATTGTATAAGATTGACCCCATAAAGTCAATATTTTGCAGCACTAATAGCTCTGAGCCTTGTTGATTGGTCTCAGTTCGTTTGGAACATCTGGACTCTGTAACTTTTCCCTTTGTAAAACAGCCCAAACTCTGTTAGGATGCACAAATTCTCAGTTGGACTAACGTCTGGGTTCTGACTTTGCCGCTCCAGAACATTAACCTTTATTCTCTTAAAATTAAACCATCCAGACCAACCAGAACCAACCAGACAGCATCACATTTTACTCCAGGATTTCTCTATATTTTGCCTCGTTCATTCATCCCTCACCATTTGCTACTCTTTCAGGACCTGCTGCAGAGAAGCAGCCCCACAGCATGATGCTGCTGCCACCGGGCTTCACAGCGGGGAAGAGTTGTTTGTAATTATATGCAGTGCTGACTTTTCTTCAAAAATATTCTCATGTTCTAAAAGCCAAATTCTGGTGCCATCAGAGTTAAGAACCTTCTTCCAATTGTCTTCAGAGTATCCCATGTGCCTTCTGACAAACTCTAGCTGAGATGTCATATAATCTCTTTCTCCCACTGTCCTCTGGCCCTCAACTCCACTTCCTGTTTTGAACATTTACTTTGTGGCCTTTCTCTCCACTTCCTGTCCCCTGATCACTTCTTCCAGCCTTACCACTCATCACCACTCATAATCATTTACACCTGTTCCCCTCACTATTTAAGACCCTTTCCAAAGCTCCTGGAAAGAACACACAGATTGGTGACTCTACCTGACTTTCAGAATTTGGACTTTGTTACTGCCTGTCTTTGGTCTGAGGTTTGCCTCATTGTTTTGTTTCCCCTAAACAACCATTTAGCCTTGTGTCTTTGCCTACTTGTGTGTGTGTGTGTGTGTGTGTGTGTGTGTGCACCTCTGTTTTATGATTTACTCCTGGTTTTCCACTTGTACCTGGTTAGTGAGCACTTTTTGAGTTGGTTGCCATTTCTGTATGTATACTTGTTATATGTAGTTCTCCCAATTCCCCCGTCTCACTCCCGCCCAGTGCACCCTATTCCCTGGTTTACCTGACGTGTTTCTGAATTCCCAACTCTTGTTTTTGAACCCGGTTATCTGAGGTTTGGTGCGTTTCTGTTTTCCAGCTTATTTGTCGTAGTGTTCGTTTGGGTTCGGTGATTTAAGTTGCTATTTTTGTTTGGTGTCTTGTTGCCTCCCGTGTGCTTTTATTTCGTCCTCCCAGGATTGAATTTGAGTTAGTCTCTGAGTTTCTCCATCAATAAACCTGTAAATTTACTCCTGCTCACTCTCTTCGCTTGGGTCCGTCTCTGTACAAATCCTGACACCCATAAGACTTCAACTGTTGGTGTATGTTTAGTCTCTCCAAGCTCAGCTGCTGAAGCTTGTAACTCCTTCAGACGAGTTGTAGGTCTCTAGTTGGCTTCATTCATTAGTCTCATTCTTGCATGGTCACTGAGTTTTTAAAGATGAACTGCTCTAGGTAGAGTTATACCTGTGTCCTAATTCCTACAATTTGTTAGGTTTCAATTATTTAATCAATGTTCATGTTTGAAACAAACTAGTAAAATCATCTACAGCAAACGTCGCCTTGTTTCTGTGTGGTGAAATGTACAGTTGGAACGTGCACCAACCAGATTGGGGACTACTGTCTTAGATTTCTGCTACTGTTTGGACATTTCTCTTTCTGTAGAGTTTATATATTTGCAAAATTATAACAATCATGGATATATGTGACTCTCTGGTCTTGAAATTTATTACTTAAGTACTTATAAGAGAAGGAAGGAAAAAGTATAAACCCATGTATTTTATTCGGTGGGAATTTAACAGAAGATACACAAATGCTGATATCCAATCTTAATACATAATTTGATTTTGATAAAGAACAATTTACCTGTGAATAACTGTTCTCTTGAAGTTGTTAAACATATTCGTCAGCATTCCAACATGCAAACATATCAAATACATAAACAACACAATATTTAGTTCTTCACTGTTGCGTGGAGTCTGGTGCTGTGATTAGGAACAGATTGCATTTTATGTTGCGCTGGACTTCAGCCTGCGAGTGCCACATATGCTACCAATTAGCCGAAAGCCGAATGTCCGGCTGTGGTCGGCCTTTGGGGAGGGAAATCATGTGTTCATGATCTTTAAGGGATTTTAAAGCTGCATCTTAAAGTGCACGCATGTACGCACGCACGGTCCCATCAGTTTCTAAATCAAAGTGACTCCTTGTTCAGGCTATGTTGCACTTCATCACAGCGTGCTATAATTTACAACATGGGCTGCAACTGCAAATATATCTTTCACATTGTTATATATAGTAGATGTATGTGTACATAACCATATCTATGTACATATTAATAAATTTAGAGTATATGGTTGTACATGCATTAAACATTACAGTATACAGGACCTTTAAAAGACCTTTGAACCATTATATTTTGCAAAAAACAGCATAAGTTTTAGATTACATGTGACCTTATTTTTAATGCACTACACGCCATAACGGCTGCATCACCACTGACATATAATACACACTAAACACTGACCCAGATCCAGTGTGCATTTGATACTTTTGTGTGTGCATGTGAAAGCCCTGTTTGCAAAATATACTAATCTAACAGCATATCAGGTTTGCTGTTTAAAGATTCACATGTCAGTTCATTCTTGCTGCTGTCTGATTTACTGACTGTCAATGGTACAACAGCCTACTCAAATATCAGCAGAACACTGGAACATCATACAGCCGCCAGAACGGGGATCTGAAGGGGGTTGCTTTTTGTTTAAGATGTTTTCAATAGCCAGTGTCAGGTCATACAATGCTATAATAATTATGGTTTTCATTTGACTTTAAAGCTGCTCTAATGAATATGTGCAATGCAAAGAGGGTTATTATTACCTGACAGTTCAGTCGAGCATTTTTAGAACCTTTCAGTTAACTGTAATAACATTTTGTGGCCCCAACTTCATAGTTTTAGTCCAGCATCACAACTCTCACCAGCCTTGATTGGAAACAGCAGCAGCAGCTAAATGTCATCAGAGACAAAGTGACACTCCACCACCCTACTAAGCAAAAAACAGCAACATTCACCAACTGGTGAATATACAGTTGCTCAAGAGCTTTAGACTTATTGGTGGGAAACAACAGGTACAATAGGAGTTAATTTATTAAATATTGAGGGTCCCTTTTTGTTTCTTTGAGTGGGTGTGTCGACTTGGCTAAAGTATTCCTCTGTCACACATACAGTTACAATAACACAGGGTTTTTATTCTATACTAAAACAAAAGCACAAAAATCACCATTTTGTAAATATGTTTGTGAGCTGACATAAAATATTTGACCAGAAGACAAATATAAAAATATAAAGTAAACGTAGGCAAGATAGCACAGTCCATCAGTTTCCACCCAGTTAACAGTGTCTACTGTACAGGAATCAAGCCCAAAACAATTATAAAGTTCATTTTTAAAGTCACTTTTGAATGAAACTCACGCTGCTGGAAATACATGAAGGGGGAGAAAGAACACAGATCCAAACATCTGCATCCTGCAGCTGCAGTACTGAAAAGATCACCAATCAATAAACAAACACTCTCATCAGTCTAATCATTGGGACATTGCATTAAAGTCAAGCTATTAAAAAATTGTATGCTGCGCTTGATCTGAAATTAAAAACTCATCACTGTGCACTTTAAATAATATATTGCACTGAAACTGCAGCTCAGCTATTAATGACATTTTTAGTTAAATACAAAGAGTAGATGCAAAACAATGGATCCATATTCTTGGTGCATAAAGTGCATTGTTCAAATAATCAATCACTGTGCTGCTTTTACAGAGTAATAACAAGCTTTGCCACGACGAAACAACCTGAGCCTATTTTTCATGTTAATGAAATCTGGTGTTAAAATATTAACCCTTCATGTTCTGTAGATGTTTTTTCACACCACACTGGTTCTTGGTTATTCTCTAAAATTCTCAACTAAAATGACTAAAACTAAAACAAAAACTGAAATAAACTCACATGTACATGCAATACACGTGTACTGTGGAGCTTTCCTACACGGTAATGGAAAAGTCTGAATGAAACCGTGAGGAACATTATTAAAAGTGATCAATGTCTAAATGACACAAAACCATTGCTTTAACAGAATGATGAGGGCAACAACTGTCAAAGCCATGAACTAGTCCAAATTTATGGGCAATCATATGACCTAACATCCCCACGTCCACCGCAAATATCAGAAGACAATTTTTGGCACAAAGTTACATTCAGCATTAACTAGCTTACTGTTAATGTAAGTTCACTGTGTGTTTCAACGGGACATTAGTTTGATGTTAAAATGCTGACAAACAGGTTAACTCACCAATATGATGCAGGTTATTGTTAATATCTTTGTTAGTTGTGTTTTATTTTGAAGTTACAACAAATAATCAGTTATAAGGTTTATTGCAGACATGTATTAGGTCAATACTGTACATAGAGTATGTGACTTGCATTTTAGAGGAAAAGAAGATTTCAAATGTCCCCTGTGCTTGTAAAAGGGGATGACTGAAATGCATCCTGCCTTGGTTTTGTGACATGGAGCTGGACAGGCTCTGTATTGTTGAGTCAAACAGGTGGACAAACACTCGGTGCCACCAGTGTCAACCAAGGTTGGCTTGTGTTGCAAACATGGAGGTCGGGAGTCAGAGATCCAGTGACCTGGAATGACTGGGCTGGGGAGTCAGTGTCTTCCTTCCTACTAAAAAAGAAAGCTGCATCAACTGGATGTGCTGAGGCTACTAAGTCACATGGATGACCAACGGTTGGTGTAAGGAAAGTTACATGCAGTTCCTTTAGTCATAAAACAGCTCAAAGGTCCACATTACACGCTTTGAGTCACTTTGACCTTCAAAGTTGTAAGAAAATGTACATTACTGCATTGGCTAAGTGGGTTTTAGGCAGTGCTAACTGAAACTAAAACTAATATAAAATATACTAAACTATACTCAGAACAACAGGGGATAAAGATGTACTCCACCCCCACCCCCCCCACCAGATTTACCTAGTGGTACAGTGCAAGGAGAAACGACATACAGTAAGAGTTTCAACTGATGCAGAACTCTTACTGGTAAGTCGACTGAGTTAGGATCATTTTTGAAAATGTAAAAAAACCTAATAAAATTTTGTTTAAAAGTACTTTCTAAGAGTGGTTTTGTCATCTGGATGCCTGGGGAGGCAAACTCCACACAGACTGCACAAGAGGAGGTCTGGGTGAATGGATGTGTAACTATTTTACTGAGTGTGATTATCATGACCTTGATGACCCTGTAGCATTAAGTAAGTACCTATTGACCTATTTAAAACCCATTGTCTTTGTGCTGCAACATAATCAAACGTCAATTTCCCAATCTTAACCCTGTTTGATTGATTGTTGGGTTAGATGCTATTTGGCTGCAACCAGCGACCAGCACTGAGTCAAGAGGATCAGCTGTTGACTGCATAAGAGGATGGGGACAAATGACCTATAGAGATGTTAATGTTGCTGATTTATCCACGACTTTCACATTCTGGCTCTTCCCATCAGCTCTACCAGCAGGAACATTGTACTTATTGCTGAAGTTGTGGTTATTTTTAGCAGTGTTGCCCAGTTGCAGACAGCTTGTAAATAAACCCCCAAGTTAAGGTCAATTTACCTTGGGTGAGCTTGGGCTGTCTGATTGTAAGGCGACAGTTGAGGCAGCAGCACGGTAACATTAGACTAAAGTGGTCCTGGATCACATGGTGGAAATTTGGCGAAAAAGACCACCTAAGGCATAAATCTGTCAGTGTCAGAAATTAAAACATGACTGTTGTTACAAGCCAGTTCTGGTGTAGAGGCTTTAAAGGCTCCACATGGACTAGTTTCCCCAGAATCGTATACATGTCAACTTCCTGGAGTTTGACCCAGGGTAAAGAGACTGTAGTGTCAATTATCCCGACAATATTGTAGGAAACCCTACTTTGCATTTGTCTCCCAGCCACTGGACCATCTTATTGCTATTTGGTGGAAAAATAATCTTCTGCAGTTATGTACACACACACAATCTTGTCAATAAAAGATTACATTTTACGTGCTTGGCTTTACTTCCAAATAAAGTGGTTCAAATATTGTAATTTTTTGAAAAAGTTAAGTTCTGGGGTTGCAGCAGCTGTACTTTGGAGAGTGCAATATTATCAGTTCTATTCAAACTAATTGCTGTGAAAATAACCCAAGGTGTATTTGTATAATGTGTATGATGATTGTTACTGTCTCAAGTGGTCATCACAGAAGGTTTTTGATAATCGGTGTCCGTATGTCTATATTTTAGCAAAAGTTGCAAAACATGAGCTGAACAATCGCAGAAACAAACAAACGAAAAAAAATCTGATGTCTCAAAGTTAGAGATTTTTTATAGACTCTCCCAAAATGTTGCAGACAATCCTATGTACAAATTTTGTAAGTTAATGAAAAAGTCCATATAATCTACACTGCTTTGCTCAGCTCACCAGCAGGCTTCTGGATTCTGGCCAATCAGAACAGTGTGAGACAAGGGCTAAAGCAAACCATTTCACATAAGCCTTTTTCAGCAATGTAAACTAGGTTCTAGTGCTGGGCTGGTGCTAGAGCCAGTTTAGCACTTGCTCCAAGAAACCTTTTGGTTTTCCATTGGCAGGGCTACTTTGTTACATCACTACATATGTCGCCACTTTCCCAGCAGTGCTAATGTTAAGCACAGCAGCAAGCCCTGCAACATCTCTTCACAAATGTTGCTTCTGCCTTTGTGAGCCTGATCTCCAGCCCAAAGAAGCAGTTGCTTATTCTAGACCAGCAAGGCATCGGTGCCCTTCTGGAACCAGTTTTAACTCGTCAAGAGACGGTTCTTTGGCTGTTGAAATGCAAAGAATTCGTTCTAAATTAGGCTTTGGCTCTGAACCAGCCTTGGAACCGGCTTGGTGAAGAGGGGTAACACAGAGAGGTAGAATAAGAGCTAGATGTTAAATTTGAAATAATCTGATACTATTTAAGTAGCCCCCAAATAAAAATATGAACCCAATATTGTATACAACGTCTCTCTTTTTTTTCTTTGAAAAGGAAAGAAATAAAGCCACCTTTGTTTACCGGAGCCTTGGCACAAACCACGCTGTTAAGCCCATGGAATTGTAACTCTTACACATCCTGACAGGGTCACATTGAAGACTTAGTGGAGAGGAGAATTAATTCACAACCAGTCGCAGCAGTTTGTGGCAGTACACAGCTTTTATTCTACACACAGCAGCATCTTTAACATCTTCACATAGTCTCCTTCACTATTAAGGCAGAAATGCATACACTCATGGGCGTGTTGACAGGATTCTAACATCTTAGTCCCTTGCTCTGCATGTAATTACATACTTGTTGAAAACCCTCCAACTTTGTTTATGTGAGAATTGGCCGAGTGTTCTCTCACAGCCTGCTAATGAGCAGACATGGGGATATGGGGCTAATGCTGAATTTGTGGAGCGACACACACACACACTCACACACACACACTCTCTGAAGGCTACCTATCAGAAGTAAAAAGCAATGAAAGTAGCTGAAAACCTGCTGTGTTTTAGTGCTTGTCTGTCTTTTTAACTCAGGACAATTTAACCACAGCCAATTAACAGACTGCATATTGCAGCCAAGCAATGGTAGTTATGGTAACATTATGATAAGACACATATTTCCCAGGCATTTTTGTTTTATGGGTGCGAATTTGCAAATGTTGCTGTGCAGGCTTTTTCTAATTATCACACTACAGTACATGCTTATCCACAGACCCCAGGGGAGAATGCAGAAGAGAATTATACTGTTGCAGGAAACATGCACTTTAGACCTGTTTTTAGACCTGTTCTTAACCAGGACCCAAATCCAGGAACCTTCTCTGGTGTAAATTAAGGAAATGATGAGAAACATTTTCTCAAGTCCTATAGTGATGAAGCGTTTTAGCCACTGATGTTCACAGCTATTCTCTGACCAGGATTGACCCCTTCAAAAAGTTCCTCGAGAATCAGACTCAGACCCGTGACTTTTGCAACCATGGCCCTGGAACTAAATTCGGACCCTATTTCTCCATTAAAAGCTCTTCTTGGTCCCTGGGAAAAGGGCCTGTGGTCAAAACGGGCCATTTGTTACCATTTCATCAGCAATCAACAATTACTTTTTTTCATTTACATCAAAGATTGGTAAGCACACAGTGGGGGAAATTAAAAAAGTACAAGTACTTTGTTACTGTACTTCACGGATCTGTACTTTACTTAAGTAGATTTAATTATGACTACTTTGACCTTTACTCCACTACATCTAAGAGCAAATATCTACACTATTTACTCCGCTACATTTCTAATCAAAGTTGTTTTAGTTTAGATCTTTAACCTATCATTTATGTCCATTACCTTTAATTAGTTAATGTCTCCCCAAACATGAAGCAGCACTGGTCCACAGAAAAGAACAGAGAAAGAAATATTCAAGTACAATTATTTTTAATAGTTTAAGTAAAATATAAATTATGTACTTATGGCCTTTTACTTAAGTAGAAATTTCAGTGGGTATTTTTACCAGCGTGCATTATTGTTTGTACTTTTACTTAAGTACAGTTTTTGAGTACTTCATCCGCCCCGTCAGTTCATGTTACATGCTGAAGTGGCTCAAACCCAACTTTGGAATTTTTTTCCACTCAAATGTGAATTAGTGACCCAAATGTAATATGAAATAAATGGCTAGATTATTTTTCAAACCTGACTTGGGTCACTTTCAGTTGTGGTCAAAGACAGAATTCATATGCCATCACTGAAAATGTGACCACTGTCTGATGGGTCAGAGTGGAATTCATGTGTTCTGTTTTTTCAATGTGTCACAAACGATGCAGATGGCTTCAACGGAGAGACGTGAAGTTTCAAATCTGTTGGACATTGATGGAAAAGCTTCTGTTCTGGATAAACTGAAAAGAGCATATTGTAACATCAGTTCCTAATGAAATTGTGTAATTTGACTATCACACAAAACACACAATTGTTATTCTTGTATGAATGTTGCTCATTATTTCCTCCTAAAACAGCTTACAGCACAGGTTATTTAGAAAAGATTGCCCCTTCTCCTGTAACGTGTGCAGTCTTTGAAATGCTTTAAATGACCATAGTATATGTCAGCTGAACTGACTTCTAGTTCAGTTTGAAGATTAACTCATAAAAATATGTGTGTGTACGAGTATCAAACATCTACAGTACGATTACGAAACATCAACATTCCCACTCTTTTAGTTCCGTTTTTGGTCCCTACCAACTTCTGGGAGAAATACATGAACCACCTTTAACCACTGTAACCACTGTAACTACAGCCTGTTAATGATGCCCAAAAGCTGAGGAAAGTAAAATTTGATATCAAATAAACAGTTATCTACAAGGATAATATTTTGTAAAGCTCAACTGCACAGCAGAAATAATTTTGCACAACAGTAATTATTCATCTGGTAGAGAGCACAGATGTCTAAATAAGACCCCATTTATATCTTGTATTACCATGCAATACAGTATGTATCTAGATACTGTCTCCTGGCTTCATATGGAAAATACATCCATTTTTTTAGGGAATAAATGCACACAATATGAATTTTATACTCCTTTGAACAATTTAGGCAAAAATGCCTAAATATGATGTTATAGATTTACTCAAACACACCAGCTGAGCGGCTGTGTGGATCTACAAGATTTTGAGTTTGAGAGATAATATTTAAAAACAAGGTGTGAGGGGTATGTAAAAAGGTGAAAACCTGAATGTGTAGATATCAATATACCTTTTATATTATAAACAGTCTACTCCAAAATGTCAACTTTTTTTTTTTTGCTGTACACTGTAGGCATTTGGGTTTAAGATCTAAAGATAGATGTCAGAAAAATGTTCAACTGGAATTTGATGGTATTTACATCTCAATAATTTAAATACCAAAGTAGATAGAACATTTTGTATCTTGTCATCTTGTGAAATGGCCCATGTTTTTCTGTTTATGGAACGATGGATTGTGAAACCTTACCACTGTCCTGAGAAGCTGGATGTTGATACCAAAAATATTGTTTTGGTGGATTTTCCGACCTTTTGTATGTACATTGCTTAGTACAACTGGGGGTTACTTTCATTTTTAGACCAATCCAAATTATGGTGTTGGCTATGTCGATGTTTTTCCCTCTTTATCTCAGATCCTAATTGGCTTTTCTGGAGCCCCTGTCAGTGGTTGGCTTCTCCAATAGACCGCTCTCCGACATTCATGTTGATTTGCAAATTTGTAATCAAAAACTACAAGGTAAATTCAGATGTTATTAGAAAACTCAAGGAATCTGGATAAAAATCACTCTGATTCGGCGAACAGAAAAAATCACTCCTGGTCAAGGGCCCAAGGATACATAGGTAAAATAGCAGGGAAACCAAAGAACAAGCTAGAAACACAAGCCAGAATTAAACTAAGTCAGAGCTGGAACAAAGCAAACAGTAGTAGAAAAACGTGGACAAACAGGCATGAGGGTAAAAGTGGTTTTAAGCATGTGCTAAACAAACAAAGATGGGAAAGGGGCCTAGATGAACAGGACACAAATGTTACAAAAATAGGCTTCAGCTTCAGCAAAGAGTGAGCTAAAGACTAAAGAAGAGAAAATGAAGTGATGTGACTTAACATGTGCCAGAAAACTTGGGCTAGAATGGGATCTTTAGGGTAAAGCAGAGTCCGATCTATGACAGTGAGCACGAGTAAATATGAAGAGCCGATCAGAAATTAAATCCCATTGCAGGATTTCTGTGATCGTTGCTGCCTGAAATGCCTGATTTAGCTTTTCTTGTTCAGCATGTTGCACTGATTTTTAGGATGTTTTAAATTGGAAGGAAACACAGAATTCATTAGGGATGGGTTGAATTAATTGTTGGAACCTCAACATCACAGTGTTACAAACTAGCAACAAACACAGGAGCATGATCTGAAACCATAGAAAGGCTGTCGGGCTGTCGAGGGTGGAGTCTGATGCCCTGTCTACACTCAAATGGGTGAAGACACCTATGTACACTGATTAAGACAGGAGCACATCACACGCATGACATATCAAAAATGTGCCTGATGTGCTTCAGGTTTGTACACAATGGAAGGAGCCAGGTGTTTCCTGGCACAAGGTCTGAAGACAAGCTGGCAGTAAGTTGAGAGTGAGCGGCAGCCTAAATAGTTAAATAGTGAGGCTGATCAATTGAGCAGCTGCAGCTGTGCAGGGAGGAGCTGAAGGCAGGCAATCTGAGATGTGCTGCTGCTGTGGAGAGTGGGGACAGCGAAAGGGGAGTGGCCAGGTGACTGGGGGACAGGAGAAAGCAATGCAAACCCCAGGAGCCGAGCTGTGACTGTCGTCGGAGACAAAACTTTTAGCGTAGACAATATAGCGATTTTCAATAATATTCATTTGTATTTTGTAACCCAACTCATGCATTTTGCATCAAAAGGTGACTTTATTTGTAACGCAGACATCCGCAGGAATCAGTGGACCTTACTCTGTGGAGTCACGTCTGATGTCTGAGGGCTGCCTAAACATAAACTGTTGACTTTGCAATGGATGGTTTGCAAAGAGGAACTCTTTGTAGATAATGCAGCATGACCGTGCCCACACCTACAGTAACACGCTATCACCATGGCAACATTATAATTGTTTACCGTACATCAACCCAAGCATGGGCTGATGTACAGATTGAGCTCATGAGAAGAAGAAAAGAGACCAAATGATTAAAAAATGTCATGTTGAGGAGCCTGACTACTGCAAATGACCTTTACTGTGTTAACATATCCATTTCAGTAGAATTGATGTATTTGCTTGTGAGGGCAAGTAAATGTGTTTGAATCTTTCACATCAAATATAATTTGATATGTAATTTGAGCTGTTGATGAATAACATAATAACATACCGCATGGTGCTGGCCAAAAAATTAACAAATGAATCATTTATACCGGTACTTGAGTACGTGCCAGGTCTGCACTTAAACTCCCTCCAGGAAATAGTCATAACCTCGCTCTCTAAAGTATGTCATTGTTAAAAGCTGTAGCCTTCTCCTGCCTATTCTACCTATGTGTTACCAATCTCACTCTCACCCAGTTAATGGAAGTATACTGTGTACTAATACCTTAAATAGTGTAACAGTTGCACTCAGTACTGTGTGACAAAGTTTAACTTTATGCGATGCAGGTGGTGACTGACTGAATCGTCCCCTTGGGGATTTGTCCACTTGATTCGGCTGCAGCTCTTGCACATACTCGCTGCCCTTCATGCTTCCCACACATGCTGAACTGCAGCCTGTATGCTGAAGAATACCAATGTGCTTAGGGGCTTCAGGGTTTCAGGGCTTATCAGATTCATCCATGTAACACAGAGGAGATTCAACGCTTGTTAGCCTGTGGATATTATTCCTCCTGCCTGCAGACTACAGCTGCAGTCCGATTTTTACTTTGACTGGAGCCCCTGTCAGTGGTTGGCATTTTTGGTATAACTACTTTTATAATCTGTGTTATTTCTTATTTCAGATATTATAATTTTTATGTTGCCTATAGATTTTCTATTTTCAGAGAATAACGATACTTGATACTTTCTTGTCCTGTTACTGTCTCCTGTGCAACTTTTGAGAGATGTGCAAAAGTTTACACTTCCTTATTTTAAAATGGTAAATGTTCTGCACTTATATAGCACTTTTCTACCTATTGGCACTCAAAGTGCTTTACACTGCTTCTTATTCACCCATTCACACTCACACTCACACACTGATGGGGGAGCCAACACTCACCGGGAGCAACTAAGTTGGGGTTCAGTGTCTTGCTCAAGGACACTTCGACATGTGACTGGAAAAGCTGGGCATCGAACCAACAACTGTGAGATTGGTGAACGACTGCTACCTTCACGTGCCACGGCCGTAAAACAAAACATTTGATGCATAATTAGCTAGTATTCAGGAACTGATTAAAGTCGTGTTTCAAGGATGTAAACTACGATTTGACCACTTTTGTTACTTCCGATGATGGTAGAAAATCTTGACTACTAGTACTACTAGTACACCCTGGACACGTCAGTTTATCTCTGGTCCAACACAGAGAGACATCCACAGACAGACAACCATTCACACTCACATTTACACCTATGGGTGCAAAGAGTCACCAGTAATTCTAACAACGATGTGTTTGGACTGTCAGAGGAAACTGGAAGAGACCGACACAAACACTGGGAGAACACTCAAACTGCACACAGAAAGGCAGAGGACAGACCAGGGATGTGAACCTGTAACCTTTTAAGGTAGCAGCACTAACCCCTCCATTGCGGTGCTTCCCTGTGTTGCATCAGTTGCAGTTTAGCAAGTGAAATATTTGCCTATTCTTGCTCGATACAAGATTTCAGCTGCTCAACAACCTGCGATCACTTTTAGCTGATTCTCCTCCTCACGATGTGCCAAATATTTTCAACACGAGACAGATCTGGACGGCCGGCAGATGCTTTGCAACCTTGTTTAGTGAAATATTCTTTTCCAAATAACAGCTCTCTTACGAGGTGGCACAGGGTGCAGAGCCATGACCCATCTTTGAATGCTCCTTTTATTCCCAGTCATGATGTCTGCCACCAATTAACCTGCTAGTTTTGGAATTATCCGGAATATTGTTACTTGAATATTTTTGTACTTGTCAGCCTATGTTTGACCTTGAGTGTGTTGCAGGCATGTTTTAAATTACTTATATTTACAAAATACAACTAAGTTTGTCAGCAAAAAACACTATTTATCAAAAAATTGTTTATCTGACTTTGTCAGATATTGATAAAATGTCTGGAAATGTATTTTAGTTTTCAATCAGCATTTAATGATTTATTTTTGCGCTAAGCTAAGCAGTATCCAGTGTTGCTGCCATGCTGAGTAGTCTTTTAAGAATAACAATCAATGGCTTTGAAAACGAGTTAACGCAATCCAGATGTGTGGATTCATTCATGAAATGCAATACATTTAGCCTAATCTTTAGCAGCCTGTTCAATTTTCCTATAATTCAGCAAAATTAAAGCAGAACAATAATCGTGGCTTTAGACCTTCCAGCCCTTCTTGCTGTTTTCAATGGGCTTTTTTAAGCTTTCTCAGGCAGAAAGAAACAAGCAGAGCCAGGGTTCAGTTCACCTTGACAGCCCAGCCCCAGAGAGAGGATCTGGGTTCAGAGAGCTGGATAGGGGAACACTACAGAGGTACGGAAGACACAGGGCCAACAGGGTGAAAGAGCTGGAGAGGAGGGGTAAAAGAAAGGGGTGGAGTGAAGCTTTGGCTTGTATTTGACAGCTGGCAAGCTGAAAAGAAACACAATACACCAGTGGAAAGACCCCATAGGGAAAGAGACGTGCGAATTCATATGGATGGGTATAGAATGCACTTTAATGAGTGCTTATGGGCGAGTATTTGTTGGAACAAACCACCAGAGACTTGTATGCCAGCGCGGAAAAATATGCACATGAAATAAGCCAGATTCATAACTACTGTAGAAAGACAGATACTTGTCATGAAATTTACATGGCCACACGGAGCCAGGCTGGGTGAGCGCTGCATGCCCTGACACACCTTTGAAGTCTGAGCTCAGCTTTTTCCTTACCACTGGAAAATCTCCCAGCCGTCTCCCCCCCCACCACTCTCACTCACTCTCTCTCTCTCTCACGCACACACACACACACACACACACACACAGCAACAATCATCACAGTGTCTCCCTGCGCTGGCCCCACATGAGCATTGTGGGAAGTGAAACAGTGATGAGTGTTGTTCTGCACATGTGAGACGTCCTGTAGCAGCTCGGCCTGCCGTGCACGGGTAATGGCTGCACATTATTATTCCATCTACGCTGGCGTCTCCACTCTGTGCCTCAGCAATCATTAAGCAAACTGGGCTTCGCCACCTCAGAGCAGTTGAATGTTTTTATCTCGAGACAAGGATCAAAATGTAAAGTGTAGAAAAACTAGTTGCTGTTTTTCAACTTCTGTTGGCATCAACTGTACTATTAAATTCTTCTATTCTATTCTATTAATACTTGAAATGTACTTTTGCTGCAGTCATCTGACCGTAGATTTTTCGGTCTGTTCTGGCATAATTCAACATAAACAAGAGCCGTTGGTTGTATTTGGCTGAAAAGCAAAAAGGAAATGGGAACATAACCAAGGACACATTACTGTATATGCGTACAATACTCAAAACAAGTGTAGCTTTTCCCAGCTTGTGCTCAGTTGCTGTGCTAGTCCTTAGGGCACACGTTGTTTCACAAATCATTTCAGACCTCTTTATTGGAAATATCGTGAAATGTCTCATTGAATAAGAAGAAAAATCAAAGGTGTACAGTATTCAAAGCTACAACCACATAAACTCATTCCTCTCTGCTCTGCCCAGTCTTCCAGGTCTGTGTTCTGATACAGTTTTGCTTCGCTCTTCATACTTTGCCACACACTCCACAGCCCGTCTTTGAGTCATAGTTATCAAAGTACAATAATAAAAATGTTAAAGAACTTAAATCATTGCTCTTCTCTGCTTGGGCAAACCTTGCTTAAAAAGCTTGTAAAAGGGAACATGTCTGAGTCACAGTGAGTCTGTGCCATGAGAGGCTTCAACAACACCTCTACACATTAAGTCATGGAGCATAATTATATTTAAAAACTACTTAAAAAAAACAACTGAGCTGATTTGAAGAACATCTGTGTGCTGGCTCACTGTCATCTCCCAAGTGAGAGATGGGTTGGAATTGACACATCCGTAACAAATTGTTTCACCTGCACTTTTCCTGCTGTGACATTTAAAAAAAGATCATCATTTATTTATTTATTTTCAACATTTCGGGGAGGGAATTTAGTCATCCATCCATCCATCCATCATCCTAACCACTAATCCTCCACAGGGTCTCAGGGGGCTGGACCCTGTCACAGCCGTCATTTAGCAAGTACAGGTCTCCAGTCTATCTCAGGGAGACATACACAGACAGACATCCATTCACACCTACAGGCCATTTAGAGTCACGAATTCCCCTAACATGCATGTCTTTGGACTGTGGGAGGAAAA
Organism: Channa argus; assembly: GCF_033026475.1. NCBI lineage: Eukaryota > Metazoa > Chordata > Actinopteri > Anabantiformes > Channidae > Channa > Channa argus. The sequence continues at coordinate 23,415,778 of NC_090203.1, forward strand.
GCACACAAGCACGGAGAGAACATCCAAGCTACAGGCAAACTCCACACGGAAAGGCTTCAGCCGCCTGGGCATCCAATCCAGGGACCTTCTAACAGCACTAACCACTCCACCACTGTGACTTTCGTAGTAGCTGCTAATTGTTCAAATACACACCGCATTAAAAACTACTTTAAATTAAAGTAAGATGTTTTTAGTTTTTGAACAAAACTAAATCAAATTCAGGTTCCAAAAGTAACATTGGTACATACAGTACCACCAGAGCTTCAAGTATACATGTAGTAATGCAATGATGCATACACCACCCCCATTGTGTCCTGATATAGTTGCGAGGACACATACAAGTTTCAAGCGTCCTATCAGAATTAGGTTTGGGGTAAGTTGTTAGACATGTGAGGACAGGCTGAAAATCCCAACTGTGGAATTAAACTAAAATTCTTTCAATTCTCCTTGGTACACTTGCATGCATTTCTGAACATACTTGGCAGGTGGGTTGTTCCAGTCATTGTGAAGAACTCATACTCAGTTTTCTCTTTTTTAACTTCAAATTGTTGGGCTTAATTGCTAACAGATGCACAAGGTTCAGCCTGGAAGAGCAAATGTGCTCCCCAGGTGTAGGTTTTGTTTTTTTTGTCTGTATCATACAAAGACAGTGATGTTTGGGTGTGAAAGACAAACAATGATAAGTTAGGTTTTATGTAATAGGTTTTTGATAACCCACCTAGGTTTTAATTGTGTGGTGGGTGAACTCTGTCCATTATAACAATAAAACTACCAAGTGTTATTAATGTTATGGCTGATCAGTGTACAGTCCTTCAGGCTTGCTGATGATTTTTACTAAACTGCTTCTCCTATGGGGTAGGGGTGGGGGGGGCTCAGGAAAATCAAAGACTCAAAGAGGATTTATGGACACTCACCTGGGAATTTGGACTGCACCATCCTGTGCAGAGCTGACTGAGACTCGTGCCACTCAAATAGCTTGTATACATTTAACAACTTTAGCACAGCTGCAGCATCGGAGTTGGAGCCAGCACATCTAATACAGTGTTCAAATTACATGCCCGTCACTCTCTGAGGTGCTGCAATGTGTTTGAAGTCGAGCGGCTCCAAAATGTGTCTGTTCTAACCAGAGAAAATCCTTGTCCCTGACACATCTTTAACAGTCTCCTGAACCATTTTTTAAAGTCACAGCATGATAAGTGAGCCATGCTCCTGCATGTCTTCCCAAATATATAATATATATTATATATATATATATATATCATGAGATTTATCTGCTTTTTGCACATATGTCCACCTTTTCACCTTTTCTAACGCTACCACTGAGAGTCATTACTCAAGGCATGCACTGCCTCACCCTGCCTACCCTTTCCAAACCCACCACTCCACCCACCTCCACGTTTAGCCCTGGGGCAGGATATCTATAATTCATCTTTTATCTGGCACTCGCAGTCCTGCTCGCTGTTCCACACAGCCGTTGCCCACTTCACAGGGTAAAGCTGCCTGCCGCCGCTCGCTTTAATACAAATCTCGCAGGGCACCTAAATAATGTTTGTGATCCAAGGTAAACATACCGGTTTGCATAATTACGCGTTTCACAAGTGAGCATCACAGGGATCGGGGCTTCAGCGCACAGGTTTTGGTTTCAGAGGGACACGGCATGCCGAACGCGCACCAGCACCGATGCTTTATGGGGTCTTAATAGCAACAGGGGGCCTGACCCTGGATCATATCAAAGGCAGAAATGTTGTTAAAGGAATGTGAAAATGTGGGTTTTTGTGTGCAAGTTAGAGCTGGAAAAAGAAAGATGAATAAACACAAAGTTTGACCTCCATGAATGGTGCACTTTATGGCTTTTTCCAGCTCAGGGTACACACAGCACGTTGAATGAAACTCAAACACGCTCATTCTAGGATTTTAGATCACGCTGTGTACTGTGAGGTAAGCTATTTACTCGTTCTCGTGACCGAGAAGAGAAAAGAAGAACCAAATGTGAGGAACAATTCTGCAACACTGACTTTATTGACACTGTGCTTTGGATCAGGGCCGTCTCCTGGGGTTTATTAAATGTTGACTGATGCAGTTTTCATAGCACTCACTTTCTACGAGTAAAGTACAAGAAAGACTGGGTTGGAAGAAATCTGTTGTATTTGTTGGCATTACTTTCAGATCTCACGTAATGTTAGTTTTATGACATTAGTCATGAAATGTGACCAAAAAACATTCAGTTTTGTTCAGTTCATGTGTTGCTTTTTGCTGACTTGCTCTAAATACAGAAATATAAATCTATTACTTATGCTGATGTATATTTTCATTAAGAAAACTTTACATTCTCATCTGAACAACTGAATAACTAAACGCATTAAAACCTGCAGCACTCGACTAAGAGACATTAAGACACAACATTTATAATCTGTAGCCATTTGGTGACTTGGTGTCTTTATATTATGTTCCTGTTTACCAATTTGAGTTATGAAGATTTTTGTTTTTTGTCTTTTGAGCTGTTTCTGGACAAAAGAACGTTAACTATTTATTTATAATGAAGAAACATGTCACCCAATGGAGCTCACAGCAAAAATGAATTTGCTAAATTCACAGCTGTTATAGTGAGATGCAATTAAATATTTGGTTTAGTATGTTCACAGGATTTGTTGATAAAGATGAAAAAAATCATTAACCTCATCATGTAACTTCACATGACCTGCATTTACTATTGAGCTGACTATTGCAACACTGCAACCGGCTTCCCATCTCTTTGACAGGTCCCTTTGCAGCACTTGGAATGAATATTCTGCCACAAATGAATTATAAATTTAATACGCTCCTGATGTTTCTCAATCTCTCTGATTCATCAAGTTGAACAGTGTTGTTTTATAATTCTACTCAAAGAGAATTGTGGTTGTATCGGTTTCTACTTCTAAGCAGCTCAAACAATGGGGGATCTCTCTGACCCTGATTTTTCAGTAAAGTGTGTTTCATAAAACTTGCAATACATAATCAAATAAGCAGTTCAAGAACAAATATGATACTTTTGGATTTCATCAAATGAGCTTTCTGTATTTTTATATATTGAAATGTATTTTTTAGTAGGGCACCACAGAGACTCAGAGCTCAGCAGTATGTACGTCCAACTTACTTATGTATTCCCGTGGACAAAATAGGTCACGGTGGTGAGTGAGAAACATATTATAGATTCTTGTCCTTGTTAATATTACATCCACATCTCACTGATGAAGCCTTACTTTCAAATGGGCCTCGAAATAAATGTTTCTTGGCAATATCCTGAGTAATTCGGTTGGTAAATAATTCATCCGCAAGTCTGATTTTAAATATTCACATATTTTAGTAACCTCTGACTTCATTTGTCACATGATCTCTTTTGACAAACATATTTTACGCGGCCCGAAAAGTTCTAGCAAGGGTGTAATTGGGCTAGCACTCTGATTTTTGTCACCAAAGAAGTGTTTTAGTCCTGTTTTACCTCCACTTTTACCTAACGGTGATATTTTAATCAGTCCAAAACAGTGTGAATACTTGAATCTTGCATTTCAGGGTCGTATACGCGTTTTTCCAACTAAAGTCTATAAAAGAAAAATACACTGTCCGTCCATTGAACAAGATGAATAAAAAGTGCAACTGCAATCTGTCCTCAGTAGGCGATAAATTAATTAGACAGTAGATTAATTAACAGTTATCAATGCGTTATCAATGTGTGTGGTAAACGTGTTGTAATTTTTTTTTTGTCAATGTTGTTACTTAATTTTAACCCAAAAATGTTTCTGCCCATAAACTGACTTGTAGTGTTGTGTAACGTGTAGCACATTTTTGCTCCGTTTTTAGTATTGATAATAAAAATGTCTGGTACATGACAAAAAAAAAACAAAAAACAAACTTCCTTTCTGCTGCTTCTTGCACTTGCATCTCATGAAACAAAAACACTTCTTCTTAAAGGACTTTGCTTCAATGTTTTCTCCTTGATTTAGATTTTTGCTTGGCTTGTACCTCAATTGTGAGTTGCTTTGGATAAAAGCATCTGCCAAACGACTAAATGAGAAGAAAAGTTAGTGGCCATTGGTTACATAAGGTTAATTTTGGTTTACCTACATTTTTCCACCTTTCCACCAAATGGGCAGTAAGTTTGCCTATATGGACGAGCTGACACTGTTGGTATTAAGTCATTGTGAATTGTCAGTAGTGGAAGTGAGCACATATACATATTGCACATACATGTTACAATTATATTCTTTCTCCGCATTTGACCCATCCCCCTGGGGGTAGCAGTAGGACACCATGGGGTGGCACCCAGGGAGTTGGCACTAAGTGACTGTCTCAGGGACACACCTGCTGGGTAGGCCGTGATTTGATCCCACAACTTGTGCATCCCATTCTGCTGCTGTACCCATTGAGCTACCAGGCCAACTAAGGATTGGATTGGGGTTGTTACTTCACCAATTCAAACACAGCCTTCAGTTCTACCAATTGGAGATCGATCTATGTCTCTCTCTCTCTCTCTCTCTCTCTCTCTCTCTCTCCATCCCTCTATCTATCTATCTAGAGCTCCCAGGCCTCAGGTAGAGGACCCGAGGGAAGGCCAATGAGCGTCTCTTTGAGCCATCACTTGTGAGGTCCAACCCCGTTGCCTGCTAATTCTTGTGTGTTCGTTGTGGTGTACGTATGTCTGCTTCACCCTCCTTCTCACATCGTCAATGAGGAACCCCAGGAACATCAAAGACAAGTCTCCACTGACCAAGAGCTCTTCAGCCAATTATACAAGTCAATAAAAAAAGAAAGGGAACCTTTAATGAGAAGCCATAATATGGAATTGTGTTTAGCATTCACATGATAGAGTTGATTAATCTTATACAGCATTAGAAACACTGAAATCCTCCTCCGTTGGTATCCAGCTATGCATAATCTGTTATGTTACAAAAAAATGTACATTGCTAAATATTTTCCTTCCATGGGATTTAGCATTTGTTGATATTGTTGATGTTTCATGGCAGAAAAAGGTTGGACACTGTCTTTGCTCAGGCTGCCCAGAAGCCATGACCTTGGGTGGGCTAAATTGGTTTCCGTTGGGCTGCTTTGTAGCAGAGATTTAGTCTCTCTGAACTTGTGCCAGATCAGTTTGGCACCCTAACCTCTTCACTGACTTTGTTTTTGTCCTTCTGCTGCCCTGTGAAGGTCAGATGGATTAGCACATACCTTTTAACTCCACAAGGATACAAGCCATGGCCTGAGTACTATTTCCAGTGCCAGGCATTGCTGCCATTGTCACAAGGACACTTTTGAAGACAGGAACATGTACAAGTTGACACTGGCGAACTATTTCGGAACGATGTGTTAATCATGTTTATGCATGAATGACCTTTAACTGTACTTGAGTTGCATGTGAAATAGTCAACAGTTACGGTTGACTAGTCGAAGCTCAGACCTTTGTGTGCTACTATGTGATTTGAATCTCATTCCTCCCTTGACTTCCGTGACATCAATTTGTTCTTTTCAGAGTAGCATTATAGTATGATATTCTAGGCTTATTTAAACCCGTTGCTTCACTCAGTACATGACTCGAGAACAAACATCATTTACACTGGCACAGAACTTAGGCTCGAGTCCGAATGGTTACTGCGTCTTTGTTTGTTTGCCCACCTTTAAACTAAATTTAAACACACAAAAAAGTTTCAAGCTGTCATCTCAATATGTAATCCATTGAGTATAAAGTCAGTTTTTGGTCAGAAATGTGACTTTCAGAATTTTTTAAGCATATAAATATCACGACTAAGAACCAGACAAAACGATACAGCAACTGGATTGAAGGATTTATTCACAACACTGAAGATAAGATCACCTGGGAAGTGGTTGAATGGCAGCCTATCAAATATGTTGTTTGACATTAATATGTGTCTCTGACTTTCTGTGTCAAAATACTGTCACTGTTTTGAGAAAGTATCCAAATATATTTACTTGCTTAGTCAAAATATTTAAAATGTAAGTCATTATTTTCCATATGGCAGAAACTGGCTTTCAGACACATCAGACAATATATTTCCTGTTTTGGTGAGATCACCAGGCAGCTCTGTTCAACACCGTTATTATACTACAACCTTTGCTGTCATTGCGCACACACACATATTACAAAGAAATTCTTTCTCTGCATTTAACCTATCCCCCCTAGGGGGAGCACTGGGCAACCACAGAGCGGCGCCCGGGGAGTTAGTGGCCCTAGTGTCACTCAGGACACATCTGGGGGGAGGGCTGGGATTGGGTCTAGCTGACTTCTGCATCCCATGCTGCCGCTCTATCCATTAAGCTACCAGGCCTCCAAGTTCTATACCAAGTTCAGCTACCAATTATACCAAGTTCTTTGTCTGGGTTACATTTGTGGTTCTGTTTTATTTTATTTTTAAAAAATGTTTCAGTGTACACACCTTAGCTGTAGTAACCTCAACTTTATATTTCTTTTCCAAAGTAGTGTATTACTATAGAGTGGTTTTGCTGTGGCATCTCTGAAACTCTGAAACCAGACTGGTTTCTACTGTTGCCTGATCTGGTTCCCTTCAACCTTACATGAACTCACAGTGACTGACAAGTTGAATAACATCAGTGAGACCTGAGCTGAGCAAACTGGTAAATAAATCATGGAGCTCAGGTGTGAAGTGCAGAATTTCAGTAGGCATAGTAATAGCTTTTAAATTTCAGAAAGACTTGTGTTTGACTGAGCAATGATAACTTGAAGTGAATTGAATTGAAGTGAAATACTAAAGATAAAATAATAGTATATCCGAAGATTGAGGAGGTTGAGATTGGGAAAGGACAGCATATCCTTTGTTCAGATCTAAAGTCATTGAATAAAAGTATAAATCATAAGTGATCTATATTGCATAAACATTTACAACCTTCCCAATAAACTCTTGTTTCTTCTTGGACTTGCTGACGAGAAGGTCTCATAATAAAACCGTGAGTTCATTTTGAGGTCAAACGAATTATTCTTTGGAGAAAATACATAAAAGAGAAACTACACTGAACTTCCTTGTTGTGACAATATTGAAATAAAATGAAAGGAAATGATGTAAATACCATTTAAGAAGTAATCTCCTTTCAAATGGCTTCTCTTGTCTACTTTTAAGTGATTTGCAAAATCGTCATGTCACAATTCACTGCCCACATATTCTGTTTTATTGGAAACACATAAAACAGAAAAAACGATCTGCCATTGACTTGAAGCACAGACTGCACAGACTGAAGAGTGTGGCTTATACATTCACTTGTGTGACAGCCGAGACCATGACTGATCTCAGAATTTACCAGACCCTCTGCTTTGTTCTGTCCGTCCAGATGTTTGGTCAGAGCAGATGGTTTTCTGGACAAAAAGCAGAAAAGAGGAAAAAGCCCTTTGACTCTCTCCTCTAAATCTCTATGGATACTGACCTGATCATGCTGCCATAAGGACGGAGTGTTTGGTCACTCACACAGCTTTGCCTTTAGTAATGTATAAGATGCTACATCTTCAAATGTAATTGTCAGGCTGCAAACATGTCTCATAAAAAGTTATTTTTTTATGCACCTAAACTGCAACACCAACAATTTGTAGGAAACATAATTACACATTGGGTTACAATCAGATTTTTTTTTTGTTTTGTTAATAAAGCACTTCATTCATTTATAGAAACAGAGTCACAAGGACGTAAACTCCCGAGTCCAATTTGTGGTTAGAATAAAGGCAACAAAAGCACTTTGGGCCACTTTAGTGCAAGACTGAGTTTAATAAACATGTTGTGTCAGAAGTCACTTACATTTTTTCTTTACTAAGCCAGACCACAATCTTTCCTTAATCTTAACCAGGTCCCTAAACACAACCATAAAACTTTTAATGATGGTCTGGATGTGTGGATGACTATAGCTGTGGCACTGTACGACCGTTTTGGTGTTTAATATGTTGCCTGGGAATACTGGGCATCTTTGACCATCCGTTCTCAAGAAGCAGTCGTCAGTGTTTGGTTTTTTGGGATTTATTCTTAGGTATGAACAAGAATCCATGCACATGCAAAAGCACACCTTTGCATTTAAATTAACATTAAATTAACACTTTGATTCACATTATTTGTATTACTTGAGAAACACGTATCACTTAAAAAAAAAGGTTTCAGTGCATATTTTTATTTATTTTTTATTTTTTTACATTTTATATCAATTTCTTTTAGTGTTTCTGATGAGCTGCCAGTGTTGATGTCATCTGGGTAAATGTTTGGGAGCCCCATTCTTTTGCACGCATGGAGACGCAGGAAGGGACAATCTTTGAGGTGCCCCAGTTCGAGTGTGGTTGCCTCAGCAGGAGTTCACTTACAAATAAATTAGAATCTAAGCATTTGGGCTTGAAGTAAACTTATTCACAAAGTTATTACCTGCCTTTATGTTCACTGAATGAGTTACGGGGTCCCATGCATCCTTTCTTTGGTTGTTTGCTTTTCATGCCCTTCAGCAGCAGGACCTTTCACAATAAGGAAAAAAGCTTTAGGCTCATTGTATGTTACATGTTAAGTTACTCACAAGTTGCCATGTCAATTATGTTATGTTCATTATCAGCTTATCCTCATTATTTTAACAGAAAATGTTGATCTACTTGTAACTTAATGCACATTGTTTTTAGAAGGTTGTAGGCTGCCAGGAAATCAACAGAGCACAGTTTTAAATCAAAGAGGACTAACTTTAGGATTTTCATGATAACTATAACAAGTTCTTCTTAGAATAGTGCCCTTATCATAAGCTTTACATCTTTAGCCTTATGTTTAGTACGGCCCAGAAAAAGCTATAGTTTCAACAAAAAGTATAGTGTAATGGATGTTTCTCATGTGCCTCAGAATTCCCGTGTCCATTCTTGTCTTCTTGTGGTGGATATTACTTGTAGCTGAAGGTGAGAAATGCACCACAGGGTTAACACTGACAGTCAGGACTGACTACAATGTTTCATGGTTGGAATGTATGTTCGCTGCCTTATATCCTGACATGTATTTTATTTCATAGCGTCTTTTCAGGCGTGTCCTTCCTGTCCAGTGTCGAGGTCCGTTTTCTATTACAGCCACTATGCTGTCGGGTTGTTTCCAGATGTACTTATGCTTATGTCCAAACTGAATGCAAAAGGCACAGAGGTGGAGGAGGAAGCCAGCGTGTCATTTATCCTAGTCAATCTAGCAGCTGAACTAATAGATGTGCTGCCAGATCGACAGGAAGTTTGAATCAGTCATTCAGCGCAGTCTTTACATATGCAGCTGGGGCTGAGAAGACCAAGAAATGTTTGGACCCTGTGCAGAGGAGTAAACGTTTCCTTTGACTGTCGGTTTTATCAAAGAGAGGCCTTGCATAAAAAATATCAGACCACGTATAAAGAGCATCTGCAAACAATTTTCAAATGTGGCTTCATTTAGTCTGACCCATTTCATTTGTGTTCCCAAAATGGGATTCATTACAGGTAAACACACTGTTAAGGATCAAAAGAGATTTGATTAGGAAAAATGGGGAATGTAATGAGGCTTGATTTGTACAATAACAATGTGTACACGCGCTGATATGAGAAGCCATGGGGTTTCTGGGGTTAAACGGATGATTTAATCCGATCATCATATGTTGAATAGAGGGTGGAGAATTTGTACTATCCAACCACATATTTCTGTTTCAGTTAGGAAACCAAGTAGCCCGTACTGTGCAGGGATCGTCTCGTGATGTGTTGACTGATCAGACTGGAACACAGCAACATGTGCACCGCTCAGCAACCTGCAAGCAGGTCAAAATGCTGTGGAGGTGCTTATGAATTATAGATTAGAAGCCTAAGTCTCCAACAGTGAGTTATTGTTTTGCCATCATTAGTGGGAACCCTGGGAACATACATGTGCACAAACACACACCTGTACACACAACAGCATAGGTGGACTGTACATCACGCACACACTTGCACTTTAATAATAACTTCCTGCTAAAACATATATTATACTTTGAATTGAAGCACACTACATCCACCCAGACTAGATTGTTTCATGCAAAACATTTTCTACTGTGTCTGTTGAAACAACAACAAATGGAAACTGATTCAGTGTTAATTCTGGCTGACTCAGCACTCGTTTCTTAAACAATAAGCTTAGTATTATAGTGTTTGTTTTTTATTGCCATTGAATTCCAAAAATACCAAATCTAATGATGCAGGTAGTCTGCATGCGCAGTTTTGCACTCAGGATAACAACGGCGCTACAGAGGAAGGATTTTGTCCATTTGCAGCTTTTGAGTTACAATATTTGTTAGTAGAAAAGATTCATTGTTGATTTGGGGGGATTTCATAGGATTTATGGACAATAAAAAAAAAAGATAAAGCATCACCAGAGTTTTCCTGTGAAAGCTCTTGAATCTGAACTGTCCATTTTGACAACGAAGGTTGTGAAAAAGACTCTGAGCATTGACCTAATCCCAGATCACTTTCTTATGTTCCACCAGACATTATCTCAAGTTCAGGCCAGTTTAAAAACAATACACCTATGACATTCAGAGCTTGGATGTTAGTCGTTTTTGTCCACACTACATGCTTTGTTATTGTGGTTAAAATATCTCGTCACTGTTGCTGGAATGTCACAAACACTTCCCTGGTCAGAGCCTGCAGGATTTTATGGGGATTGTTGCAGCCTAAATTTCACATTTTGAGGAAGCTTTTCTAAACATCCTGAGAATAAAACATTGTTCTACACTTGCGGAGAGACACCCACAGCTCTGTTACTTAGTGGAAACTACACTAGTGTGACCACTAAACATGCATTCAGCACTTGCAATAGATCTGGATGTAACAGCCTCTTTCACAGTGCTTTGTCTTGTCTGTTCCTGTGTTTTCGACATTCTCCAGGTTTGGTTGTCAGTTGATGATTTTCTTTTGTGTTTCTTTAGCAGCACTTTTTTTTACAGACATCCCACCTCTCCGGGATATTCTTGGATTCTTCCGCATATTATCCAGAAAATCTGAAATTCCTTCTGTTCTTCTCATAAGTACATTTTTTGTTAATTAACAAGCAAACAAACAAAAAAAAAAACAAGATTAGGACCTTAAAGCCCACACTGTGGTGTGGTGCACGGTGTATCTTGCACAGTAAGATGGAGAAAAAAAGTGGCTGAGTGGCAGGGTGTCTTCGGATCTGATAACAATCTGAGCTGGCTGGAATTCCCAGGAATTCCAGCTGAGGAGACACAGAGGAGCCATGTCTCATTGGGCAGGTTTCTCTGTCTCTCTGTCAGTGACTGGTTGTGCTGACAGATACCATCAACACTCTGAATGTTGCTGTGCTTTCCACATCCTCACAACACACACACACACACATACACACACACACACACTTGTCCATGTACATACATAGGCTCGCAATCATTCACCATCCTCTGACTGACATTTGGTCTTATCTCATGCATGCGATCATTAGGCAGTGTGTAGTATATAACTACATCACATATAGAAGTTGTAAGCTCAGATATGTGGGACAGGTTTTCTGTAATGTGAGCAGTTTGTTTGTGTTGCTTCTGCTTAACGCGACAGCCTGCTGTGTTTTCTCACACCCTCGGCTAGGTCCTGTCGGTGTGCTGTATCTATTCTTTCTTATCTTATTTCTCCTATCGGGTCAGCCTGACATGGAGCATAGCGATCTAAGATGTCTCTTTGTTACTCTGCTCAGAGTGAGGCTCAGCGGGGCTGGAAGAATGCAGCTCTTCTATCTCCCTGTCTTCTATGATTATCGTGTGCTTGTGTGTGTGCGTGTGTGTGTGCGTGTGTGTGGGTTTAGTTAGTTTATATACATAGTTATATACATAGTTACTTATATACATAGTTAGGTTAGTTTAGAAGCCAACAGATGTGAGTATAAACACAAATCGTATGTACTGTAATGAATCAGTGCATAAGAATGTGTGCATAGCCCCAAGCAGATTTAGGTGCAAAAACAGGTTTTAGTAGTTACTAAAGCAACAACATGTATGTGTCTGAGGAATATAATGTACATTAGCTGATACAAGAAGCAACATACGGCAACAAGATGCAGTTGGGTGCCAAACTTTGCATCCCCCTTATTTTGTAATGGCAACGCTGAACGTTCAGCCACACTGATGAAAAAAATGTATTTGTTTTATTCTTTTTGGCATTTCACAACAAGAGGATGTAAACCTTTGCAGCTTTGCAATTGTAGCACGGACATGTCAGGCTTTCTTGCTACCCAGACCCAGTCAATATGATTTACTCAGATTTCAATTTTAAAAGAATTGGTGAAGATATGTAAAACATAATGCAATGATGTACGAATCTCATCAACCCCTATTCTATTCACAATACAACATAAACAACATATCATATCATGTTGAAACTGAGATATTTTACCATTTCATGAAAAATATTAGCTCATTTTGAATTTGATGGCAGGAACTTATCTCAAAAAAGTTGGAACAGGGGGATGTTTACCATTGTGCAGCATCCCCTCTCCTTTTAACAGCTGTCTGTAAACATCTGGGAAGTGAGGAGACCAGTTGCTGGAGTTTTAGCAGAGGAATGTTGCACCACTCTTGCAGGATTCTAGCTGCTCAACAGTCCTGGACCTTTGTTGCCGGATTTTTTTGTTTTATGATGCACCAAATGTTTTAAATTGGTGAAAGGTCTGGACGGCATTCTGCATTGAAGGCACCTTTCCAGATGTGTAAGCTGCCCACACCATAGGCACTAATGCCCCCCCATACCATCAGAGATGCAGGCTTTTGAACTGTCTGCTGATAACTAGCTGGATGGTCCTTCTCCTCTTTGGTCCACAGGACACGGTGTCCATGGTTTCCAAAAAGAATTTCAAATTTTGATTCATCTGACCACAGGACAGTTTTCCACTTTGCCTCAGACCATTTTAAATGAGCTTTGGCCCAGAGAACGTGGCAGCGTTTCTGGATCGTGTTCACATGTGGCTTCTTCTTTGCATGATACAGCTTCAACTTACATTTGTGGATTGGACAGTGAACTGTGTTCACAGACAGTGATTTCTGGAAGTCTTCCTGAGCCCATGCAGTGATGTCCAGTAGAGAATCGTGTCTGTTTTTAAAAATGATTTTCCATGAAATGGTAAAAATGTCTCAGTTTCAACATCTGATATGTTGTTTATGTTCTATTGTGAATAAAATATGGGTTGATGACATTTGCAAATCATTGCATTCTGATTTTATTTATGTTTTCACATCTTCCTAACTTTTTTGGATTTGGGGCTGTATGTGTACGTTTTTTTGTATGCATCGTTTTTCTCATAAGTGATATAAGCACAACAGTCATGCAGAAGAACAGTGATAATTTCATCCCTCTGCAGTACAACAACCCCAGCCCCATGAGTGGAGAGCAGTCAAGTTTTCTCAAGTACAGTTGGAGAAAGAAATATGTTCTTCTTTTCCTTTCAGCTGTTGCCTTTCAGGAGTCGCCAAAGCGAATCATGTGCCTCCATCTAACCCTGTCCTCTGCATCCTCTTCACTCACACCAACTAACGTCATGTCCTCTCTCACTACATCCATAAATCTCCTCTTTGGTCGTCCTCTAGACCTCCTGCTTGGCAGCTCCAACCTTAGCGACCTTCTACCGATATATTCACAGTTTCTCCTCTGAACATGTCCAAACCACCTCAATCTGGCCTCTCTGCTCTCATTACAAATCACAATGTCATCTGCAAACATCATAGTCCACGGAGATTCCCGTCTAACTTCATCTGTCAGCCTGTCCATCACCAGAGCAAACAAGAAGGGGCTCAGAGCATTTCTCTAAGACACAATACAACTCCCTCTGACCTTCTCTGTACTTGTCCATCAGCAGCCTCTAAGCAAATACAGCATCTGTTGGACTCTTTCTAGGCATGAAACCATATTGCTGCTCACAAATGTTCACCTCTGCCCTTAGCCGAGCTTCCACTACTCTTTCCCACAACTTCAGCTTTATTCCTCTGTAGTTGCCACAGCTCTGCACATCTCCCTTGTTCTTAAAAATTGGTACCAGTACACTTTTCCTCCAGTCCTCTAGCATCCTCTCACTCTCCAAGATCTTGTTAAACAAAGTAGTCAGAAACTCTACTGCCACCTCTCCTAGACACTTCCATACCTCCACAGGTATGTCAGCAGGACCAACTGCCTTTCCACTCTTCATCCTCTTCAACATCCTCCTCACTTCACTCTTACTAATCTTTGCTACTTCCTGCTTCACACCAGTCACCTCTTCTACTCTTCGTTCTTTTTCATATTCCTCTTTCATCAACTCTTCAAAGTTCTCCTTCCACCTTCCCATCACACTCCTGACACCTGTCAATACATTCTAATTCTTACCTTGGGGAATGAAATATGTTTTTTATTAAAAATATTTCCACTGCAGCTGTTCTCATCGCCATCAAAAAAGTTATTAGAATTAAATAGAAATGAAAGAGAAAAAACACAATCTGCCAGGTTACTGCATGTGGCTATTAGTTCTTTTTGCTCAGCTATTTCAATGCATCACTTGTTACAAATTGGTCAAGCAAGATCATCTCATAATGAGTAGAGACAAATAACTTTGGCAATTGACTGATGCCCAGGACAAGATTTATCTAGAATCATCAAGATTTGAGGATTTACTCAGAATAAAGGGCCAAAATCCTCTCTAAACACTGTTAGAGATTCCTGTATGAAGAGTTTTTTCTGACTGTCTGCAGTGAACCACTAACCATTTAATAGCGGTGATACTGAGATGGCACTGTGCAGAGGTTTAACAAACTATTACACCCTACTTTCTTATTGAGGCTGTTGCCCTGAGACTCATTTAGTCAACGTAATAAGAGGGTTGTGTCAGCAGCACTACTAGATTAAGTAATGCACTATAATTCTGGTCATAGTTAATTTTCCTCTGCTTTCACATGGCATCTGCCACCCACAAAGCAGCACTCAGTCACCAGTATGCTCATGCACACACACACACACACACACACACACACACACACACACACCAGACTAGAACCAGTACACACATATTACCATGCCTTGTGGTTAAGCCTTTGCACAGCGGATCTCCAGCCCGGATTCTGTCCACACATGCAATCAACGTTGTCTGCAGAGAGACTGAAAGTCATTTTGGCTTCCTGACAGGGGAGAGCACAGACATCTACAAACCAACCCCGTCTACTGGAAATTCCGGAATTTGAATGAATATGTTTTGCTGGAAATGTCATTTTAATCATGTTTTCATTCACAATAATGAACATTATTTGTTACTTTATGCAGACTATTTGTCGGGCTGCTAATGTGTTGATATCAAACATAATAGTAAAATGTTTACAGACAATGTATTTGACAAAATATCCAGAATTCCAGTACATTAGCCACTTGTATTGACAACAGCATTGTTGAAACTTTTATTGTATTACTAAGATTTGTATGGCACTTTGTAAAGGTTAAACACTCATTGTCATTTTTATAAACAACCAATTTTCATTACACTCAAATAAAGATCTTTGCTTAAACCTAAGCAAGTAGTTTTTGAGCCTTAAAGTAACAAAATAATTTTGGGAACTAAACCTGGCTCAGTGTAACCATGTCGACAACAGTCAGCCACATGATAATGAGCTAATGATCTGACCGACCATTTTCAAACTGCTTTTACCTCAGAGAATACGTCTATCACAAAGTTACCATCATTAAGTTACTATCATTTTCATGGTCTTTTCTCATGCACTAATTTCTTTTTTGCTTGCCTTGTACTTCAGTTGTAAGTCGCTTTGGACAAAAGCTTCTGCCAAATTACTAAATGTAAATGTACTGTAATTCACAACCAATCAGTGACTGACTGGACTGACATCAATTCAACATGCAGAATCACCTGAAATGTTGCAAACATGGATTTGAATAGCGCTGAGTGTGGGGGACACATCACTGACGGCTTGGCTGGTGGCATGGCCCTTGGATACCATTGTTGGCTTTTGAATGATCACTTATAATCTTTGAGCTGTCCTCAATATTTTTAACAAATACTGAAGTAAATATGTTTAGTGAAAATAGTGAAAAACACACAATTATTACCAACTCTGCACATGCCTCAGCTTTACAGAGGGTAATTTAAATGCACAACTTTATTGTTCTGGTTCAGCATCATTGCTTTTGAGTCTTTTCTTCTAGCAGCAGGAGGCAGCTGTTTCCCGCAGACATATCTCTGTTAAACTCACTGTAAGAAAGTGTAGGCTATTTTTAAAACACCTTTTAAGACCAAACATCACAAAGTGCCTCCCTATAATGACAAGAATCAAATAAAAGCCAGAAGAACAGAAATACATTAAAAAAAAAACACACACACTAACAAAAAATGTATAAAATAAAGTTTTAAATGGAAAGGAGCAAAGGAGACTCAACTGGAGAGTCACACCCAATGAAATTGGTGTTAGATATTGACTTATTGATGTTGGCTATTGACTTATGGTTCAAGTTACAATGACAACAAAAAGGTTATTTCTAAATAAATTTTACCCACATCACTGTACTTGACGATTTCACTTTTAATCAATAATTATATTTCTAATAGTATTTATTTTATCTGAAATAATGTTTTGCTTCTGGGCATGTCACAGGGGATTTGACGATCTACATGGGTAACACAGGCCTGGCTTAAGATAGCAGCAGCTCAGATTCAAAGAACTGAGATGAGAGATGTAAAATGTTGAAAAACCCAACAAGATGCTAAAAGATGGTGAAGCATGTCTTGCAGAGACAGTGAATCAGAACCAAATGATACAAACTGATGATGAAATGCCACTGTGCAGTGTTCTCTGCTCGCAGAAGAGCTGATGGGAAGGAGTGTTACAAAGATACATCCAGCTAGTTCTGCTTCTACTGTTCTATGTGAGAGACTTTCCTGTGCACATGAAGGCTGCTCTAAAATAAGTGTGTGACAGCAAAAGAAAAATTTATATTTGAGAGTTTTCCTGGCCAAATTCTGAATTCAACTTTTTCAAAACTCAGTCAAAAACTGTGGCAAACATTATGATTTGACAATGTTCTGAGATATTTTTTGGATACCTGTTGACAGGAGACTAACCTTTTGTCAACCATTATCCATATGCAATTTATGCAAGGATGCTATTACAACCAACAGTAACAATAGAACAAAGGAGAAAGCTGGGTTACATACTTCAGCCATAGGCGAAGGTTGGGTAGATGAGTGAGTCAGAAAACACAGGACTTTCCCACAGCAAACTCATGTCTGATTCAGTTCGGTGTCTAAACCTGACCAAGTCATCTTTGTGAATAAATATGAGCAAACTGTGTTGGTTTTACAACCATAACGGTTTTTGGATTGTTGCCATGAATATGAAAAACATGGGACTAGTACAATGTCTGCCAGAGGGGCCCCATTTAAAGACATGCTCCTATGGGTTGTATAAGGCAAACAACCAATTTTAAATGTTGATTTAGGCTACAGAATTGGTTAATGAGGCCATGTTATGCTTAATTTATTCTGATGAGCCAGATTGCAGAAACCTGACCGTGGGCGGAGCAGAGTGGTGCACTGTGGATTTAAAATGAGAAGGGTAGATGGTAGATGAGTTTCCTCCAGTTACTCTGATTTCTTCCCACAATCCAAAGACATGGACATTTGTTTAATTATTGACTATAAATTGTCCGTAGGCCTAAATGTGAGTTTGAATAGCTGTCTGTCTGTGTTTGTCTCTCTGTGTTGGACCAGACTGGTGACCTGTCCAGGATGGACCCCATCTCTCGCCCATCCATACATACATCTGTAACCACTTATCCTCTTACAGATGTTTGTATGGATGTATAGATGTTCAGCTCATATTTTGAAAAAATTGTGCACCATATAATATGGACTTTCAAGTTAAAACTAAAAACTAAAATTATTTTTTTTGAAGATATAATTGATACATATTTTTGATTTCTGCCAATTTACTTGAAGAAAAGTAAATTGCTCACACTGAAAAAACCTCAAGGCCTTGAAGTGCATAGCACATGATGTAGCTAAACACATAATTAAAAAAATACTGCAAAGAGTGGACCAGTTTTTATTTTTTAATTAGAAATCACCTCATAATTGTGCAGCCATTTTTATAGGTGAATAAAATCGATGCAGCATTATTGTTTAGAGTTTCCTGTCAGAGTTCATCAAAGATGAGGCTGATACCTTTTTATTTTTAGCAATGTGCTGCACAAGCTGAACTAAATCATGGCAATATGTAAACTATGTATATGTAAATGTGACTTGTAAAAGTGAAATGAATTCGTGCAAAATGAGCAGGATCCTAACATACCTTTTAGCAGCTAGAGCACAAATGAGTGACATCTGTTCCTGCAATGTTTGGTTGAAAACCTGCCAGTTTTAAATGGATTTTAAAACTGTCACTTTTGTCCACACACACACAAAACACACACAGACACAAAATGTAGTGCCAACCTTATGTTGGAGTCCTGTGTCTGTACTTGACGCTCTAGTGGCACTCCACAGTGGTTTGAGAGAGCACATAAACAGCATCAAGTGAAAATAAATGCTGAGCTAAATCTAGGACGAGCCTTTCCCACAGGAACCTACTGTGAATTATATCATTCAGTACAGTACAAGAAACACTCAACTGTACATTACTTATTCCCCTAGTACATTCAGTACTGTACAGTCAGAGAGCATGGAATTGCATGAAAATTCCGCTAGAGTAGTAGTATCATGAAGTATTAAAGTGATTAAAACAGAAAAATACAGCCATGTAACCACTGACTTGTAATGACTTTAATTAAATTATTTTTCTCAGTTGAATCTTGAAGCCGACTTGTTTAAATAAAGACACACGGGGGAGGCCCCAGGAAATAAGAGGGCACAATAAAGAGGTGTTAAATTAAAGAGATGCATTGTCTCTGTGTCCTACTGTCTGTCATTGGTCAGATTATATGTGCATTCCTGTGGTTTCCACAGCAACCCCATCTGCCTGACCTTTAATCCAGTGGCTTCATCAGGACAAAACGCAACCAAGCACATACAAGGATGAACCCTGTCAATTACAGTCTCTGATATCATGACATGACATGAGAAACTTAACATGCCCCACATCTGGTGAGGTTATTGTTCTCTTATTGCAGTTTGGTGAACAGTCTCATCCCATCACGTTCAATGACAAAAGTTTGTACCTGCTCTTAAGGGAAATCTACAGTGTAACACACAGGATTCAAAGAGTAGACCAGTAGTAGAGAGTAGATTAAAAGGGAATGATCATCGCATCAGATCCACAGAAATCATCTTTTTTTTTGTTTTTGGTATAAATGAAATAAAACGTTGTATTATAAACAGTATTGAATATGATGCTATTGATAATGTTGATATCTCATTTAGATTTAGAAAGTTAGGTCTGACGTTGGTGTGTAACAAAAATAGCACGGCCAGTAATGCTCAAGCTGCTTTTAACTAATTTATATACTGACCGGCGTTAATTCCATAATACTCAGCATTTACTAGTGAATTAGATTATGTATTAAAATATTCATCGCAAATGAGTGGCAAGGAAGCTCCAGGTTTATTTCTAATATGATATTGCACTCATACATCTTCCCTGAAATACTTTCTTATTAAAGTGACCTGTTACATTAATCCTGATCTCATTTAGCCCACCAACCACTCTTATCAACCACCACTTGTAAAAGCTCCACATTAAACGTGAGTGGAAAATGTTAGATAAAGCATGAAACTCATTTGACCAAAAGCCCATTAAAACAAAAAAGTCAGGACAGGAAAACTGGAAATGCAACGGCGCTTGCTGGTTTCCGTGTTTTTGTCTCATTTGCATCTTTTCTTTGCATCTTATTTCCTCTCATTAAGGATGCGAGGAATGCAAAGAAAACAAGCACGTCAGCTGTCAGTCGGACTTTAGAGTCCTTGACTTGCATTTGCTCATCTACACGCTGTCCAAATAATAATTAGCATGTGTAGTTACCACAATCATCACAGCTGTCTCCCTAAAGCCAACTGGCCTTTATTTGTAAATGCATCATGCAACAGTCTTATCTAGCTTATGATTTGATTGTTTTTTTATTATAAATGTTTTAGACAAATAGAAATGTTGTAAATACAGTATATCAGATTAATCAGTTTTTCTAGCCTCATGTGACTGATACATGAGTAATAAACTCAGTAATAAGTTACATTGCTGCTCTCTGCTCCAAGGGAAAGACAATGAACCACACCAACAAAAACAATCTGAAGCTGAATGAAATGAGGTTCACAGTAAACAGCAGTGTCATGCAGTGCAATGAATAAATGACCGAACAGTTATGATATAACAACATAAATAATTACTATTATGGTCCAAAGTTAAATGTGAGGATATGATGGAACAATTAACAGACAAAAATATAAGATATGAGAGGATGTTGCAGGACAAGACCTTCAGGTGCAGTAAGTCCTGGTGACTTACTGGAGGTAGCGGGTTAATGCCAGGAAAACGCTATAGGCAGTGATGTTGTTTTTAGTGGGACAATATAGGAACCATGTTCCATCTATGCATTTGTACCATGGAGCTTGTCTTATGTGGAGCACTGATTCACAAATGATCATGATCCTAATGATCCTCCGTGGTCCCACACTACTCTGCTTCTCTACTCAACAGTAAACATGAATTCTGCAGAAAGAGTTTATGTATTAAGTTCTCAGAAGAACTGGTTTGGAAGTTGACAGGGGATATGGACTTTTGGCTCTCTTTCTCGAGCCTGACAGGATGATGGATTGTTGCGTTGTAACATGGAGAGAGGAGCCCTGGGGGCAAGCACCACAACAGAGCTGGATGAACCACTAGCAGGGAAGGAGCACAGTTACCTTAGACACAGATCTGCATTAAAACAGGCGGAAAAACGTCCACACTTCCAGTATTCCTTAGTTTCCTAATGTGCTCTTGTCCAGGTCAGCTGTAGTGCATTACATGTGAACATACGAAAAGACACAGATATGTAATTAGACATGTTAACACACACACACACACACACACACACACACACACATATAGAGTGCAGTGTAATTAGAGTGCAATTACAGTAGTGGAAGTCAGTCATTGAGAGCCTACAGCTATAAGCTCTTAGCACAACATCCTGCCTGTGGTCTCATCTCCGGAGCCATGAGGGTGGTGAGGGACATTCATGCCTTTCCACATGCACTGACAGATGAAAAAAAACCCTTTCCTCCTGTGTGCTGAAAATGCCGACACCAAGCTCTGCAGTAGAGATACTTGTCAGTGCAGCGGGGTGATGAGAGATAACCACATATCCAGACGTTCCGGGTTACTGCTAGAGGGCTGATCGGAGGAAGGATAGGCGTGAGAACATGGGTGGGAGAAGGGTTGCAGGCCAGTCAGAGGTGTGGGAAGATGAGGTGGGGTAGTCACATTTTGGCAGTTAGGCAGGACACGGTACAATATGCTGCAGTAGCTACAAGCAGGCAGGCTTCTCTCTCTAAACACAACCTAAAGGGTTTAACCCTGACGGCACCTGTTCAAGCTCTTTTCCAAGCATTCCTCCTCGTCAGGCCTTTTAAAAGTGGACAGCCAGGTCACACAAAGGTCCTGGGTGGGGGTGGGGTTCAATCGGTCCGTCATGGATTCCTGGTGTAGTAACAATTTTCCAGAAACATATGGCTTCAGAGGTTTATTAGTGATACCAACATGTCATATATGGATCACTGCCTTTTGTTTAAGCTTTTAATAATAATGGTGAAAATGTCCACCTTATGTGCCCTGGGACTCAAATCACTCCTTTGCCACTTTTCAGAACAAATACGCTCCGAAACTTAATGAGCAGAACAAGCTTTTTGTGACCCCTGCTTATTAAACAGCTCGGAAGCAGTAAAACTCGGTTGAACGGTTTTTGAGAAAGGCTCAAAGAAAATCAGAGAAAATCAATTGTTTCTACTTGTTGGTAGATTGTGCGGATTGTTTTTTTGCTGAATAACTTTTTAAGAGCAGCAGGAGAGCAGAAAGACAGAGGGTTGACTGAAGCAGAGTGGATTGAGATTGAGTCCAAAAGTTGCATATTTAGCCCTAATATGCAGCCACCACAGCACAGCCTGACGATTTTTTCAGAGCTTTAACTGACAATTTAGATTTAGCATCAGAAAAACTACAGTTCTCAATAAATAAAAGCACAGGGGCATTTATCATAACATAGTTTTGTCCATATCGAAATAAGTAAAGTCCGCTATAGAGTCCACTCCTGTCTGTCCTGGTGTTAATGCAGACTTGTCTAAAGTCGCTTTGGCCCACTGAGCCATGACATTAGCTTACAAACGTCTGGGGCTTATAGACAATGGTGTTCCTTAAATGCCTCTAAAAACCTGAATATTCAATATCTAGATTGTTTTAAATTGCTGCCCACCGGCCATAGGATCAGAGATTTGTGCCTGTCAAAGTGTGTATGGGCAATATTCTGAACCCCAAACCATCCATCCCCAGCAGTGTATTGCCAGTGGAAAGCAAGGTAAAACTGGGGAGGGTTGTGTCAGTAAACGTATCTGGTGTAAAAGAAAATGTGCCAAATCAACATGTGAAGCAATGGTCGGCTGTGTCAACCCTGAACTGTAACATTCACGTAGACGCTGACAGTATCACTGGGTTTAATTCATTATTAGATTCAAGTGGTTTTTCCCAACATGTAACGTTGTCCTTTCATATGGCATTGAAACTGTTAATTTGATAGTATTTCCTCATAATTCTCTTCTGGCTGACAGTTTTCTACGGGTCATCCCACTGTGGGATGAATAAAGGTTTATCTTTTCTCTTATTCTGTTAACTTTCATTGCTATGCAGATGACACCCAGCTATATCCATCTATGAGACCAGATGAAAAAATTAATTAATCAAATTTCAAGCATGCCAACAAGACATAAAGGCCTGGATGCCGTACTTCTATACTCAGACAAAACTGAAGTCATAATATTTGGGCTTAGAAATATAACATCTAGAGTAACAATATGGTTGGACAGTATAACTCTGACCTGCAAGGAACCTTGGAGTTATTTTAGACCTGTATTTGTCCTTAACCTCACATATAAAACAAATCTCTAGAAAAGCCTTCTTCCACTTACGGTACATTGCCAAAATTAGGAGCATCCTGTCTCAAAGTGATTTTAATTTTGGGATACTACTTTCAATTAATCCAAAATGCTGCAGCAACAGTACTGACTGGAATTAGCAAGAGAGAACATATTTTGCCTTCACTAGCTTTTCTCCATGGGCTTCCTATAAAATCTAGAATAGAAACCCTGCTTCTTACATATAAAGCTCTAAACGATCAAGCTCCATGAATAAAAGACCTCACAGCACCATATCATCCCAGTAGACCACTCTTCCTCTTTAATAAAGCTTATAGTTAGTTATAGTTATGCTGCTATAGGCTTAGACTGCTGGGGGACCCACCCCCCAATGCACTGAGCTCCTTTCCTCCTCATGTCCCTCTCTCCTCTCCTGTTACCCCACATTTATTTGTCACCACTGGATGACATTAACTTTGTGTCTTCTTTCTCCCATAGTTCTCCTCCTTCTCTGTCTCCCTCTCTCTGTCCCTTTCTGCAGGTGTCCCCGGGCTTTGAAGCTGTGTGTCTTCCAGTGTGCAGCTACTGGTCCTACAAACCTGCCCGATGTTCTGTTGTTGCCTTTGTTGCTCCCTCACCCCATCAAGGCAGGTCGCCGCCCACCCTGAGCCTGGTTCTAGTGGTTTGCTCTGCACTGTTGCCTAGGGCTTGCTCCAGGGGGAATTGTTGGGATCTCTCTATGATCTTTATAGTCTTGACTTTATTCTGTAAAGTGTCTTGAGATGAGTTTGTTGTGAATTGGTGCTATATAAATAAAGTTGAATTGAATTGACTCGAACTTATGGGATAATCTGAAAGACAAAAAAAAAATAAAAATCTAAATACAGCAAGTAGGTTACACAAGACACTTATATGCTGCATTCCAAGGCTGTGTTTGGATTTACTATCAATGTTAAAAATCTCACCAGGATTTGGAGCGAGGCTTTTTACTTTTGTAACAAAACCCAGAAGTTTGGGTTTTACTTGTTCTTTACTTGTGATGCTGGTGTATTTGACCACTTTTACAATCCAACCTACATTATTAAAAGCAGACTCATACACACTTTTCTTCTTTGTCAAAACCTGGCACTCACATTAACCACAATGCAAATTTCATATAGTTGGGACAGAAATTTGGCCGTGTTTTGATAGTAGTAGCTAATGTAGCCTGGAGACTCGAGCAGAGCTGGAAAGTGGGCTACAGAGTGTGTTATCTCTGGTTACTGTAATTCCACACTGCATAATAAAAGTTACATGTATCTACTTGAAATACACATGGTAGTGATTTCAGGATCAAATATTTTGTGGGTAAGTTAACAAGCAGTGATGAACGGGCACAGTAACTTAAGAATTTATTCAGATTAGTGGGGGGGGGGGCCTTCCTACCACTCCGTTTATTCCTGATGCTGTGTTAAACTGGTTATTTGTCATGTGTTGATTGGCTGAATGAAAGTGCAGCCTTTTTACTGTTGCCTGCAAAGCCCAGTAAAAACTGCTGCTTCTGCTTGTAAAGATGAAGGTGAAAAAAAGGCGAGGCACGCCGGATGGCGTGGCCTGTGAGTGGACGTCTTCGGCGGGCTGACAGCACATTACACACTGGCTTAAATCAGAGCGCTACAATTCTGCGATAATGAAAGTCTCAGCACACTGGGATGAGTGAAAGTTGACGTACTCCAGTTCCAAAAAACTTTAAGTGTCCCAGCTCCGGCTGTTCCAGTGTTCAGAAATGTCAGATTTCAACACATTAAAGCTCTGGTGACTGATCTTATTTCTTCCCAGAAGCCCCATTATTCCTCCCCTCCCGATGTATCCACGGTGAAGAAAGCAGCTCTAAATGCTCGGCTGTAACCTGAGTGTAGGCAGCTGCACTCTGAAGTGGGAGCCTTTAACAGATCACTGCTTCAGTCAAAAGCAAAAAGAGACAAAGAGAGCACAATACTTCCTGCTACACTGGAGCAAGACAGACAATATACTGCTAATATTAAGTCACTCTATCATCTTGTAGACCTTTACAATTGTTGTGCACACAGAGATTTTTGGGAGATCAGGTAGACTGTTGTGGAAGATGCTACATTACAGTGAATTCATCAAAAACTTTACCCACAACAAAATGGTTCAATCCAGCCACAAAGTGGATTGATTTGTTATTTAAATTCACACACCCAGACTGGAAACATGCATATATTCTGTGAAGATTTTTGAGTATCCAGGAGTGAGGCTGCAAACCACAGCTGGAGGCTGAAGTGGCAGAGGAAGAGTCTTAAAAGTGCATTGCCATCGATGGCCACTCATTGATTGCTCCATAAAATCTTGGGCCTATATTTTTATGCAGCTTTTGAAATCAGTCTTTTATTAATAAGAACGTATGACTTACAGAATTACAGGCTTTGATCTCTGCCTTACACAATAAGTGCTGATTTATATTTGTAATGAGTTGTTGGTTCTTTAAATCCTTTCTTTGCAGACAGTGCCGCCATAGCCTTGGTTAGGACGTTAGGGCTGGACAGGCCTGCTGCAGACCAGCATAAGCTGAAGTGAGATCATACCAGTTCAAGCCTCACTCTTGTTCTTGCTTTTGCTCTCCAACACTGTGGTGTGCACACGGGAGGGTGCTGCAGAGGAGGAAGGCAGGCAAAGACAAATGTGTAAAATCTGTGTAAAATCTGTAGAGGTTTTCTTTTCTTCTACTTGCTGTTATGCTTTATTGGTCTTTAGAAACATAGTTGCTTATTATTGGTGCCATTAAAGGAGGAAGAGAAGGAAGCCTCTGACCGGTGAGCCAATCATCTATAAGGAGGCTCGCACTAGCATGACACAGGTGTGTATATTATAGCCAAGTCATTTTTTAAAACTAATCCTCATCCTTTTGATTCACATAACTGACTCTCGTTTCCTCTTCATATCAATAGTTAATCCTAGAGGCTCACATACTATGGCGACACATAATCATTTTCACAACAAATATTATTTGTTTGATTGGATGTCTGCGTGAACGAGGCATTGTTTTAGGAAATATTTATAGAAATATAGAGAAAACTGTAAATGTTTCATAAACTTTAAGCATCATTGCACATCTATTATAGTATATCATACACGCTACTCTACTATACACTACAAAAAGTTAGGGATATGTGACTTTCGGGTGAAATTTATAGAAAATGTAAGAGGTTCATGCTTCAGTGATAATATATCATTTAAGTAGAAGCATGCAATGGTAATCTATTCATCTCAAACAAGTTATTGGAATGAAAGCTATCAACAGCTCAAACATGATCCATGAATCATATTCACGTTCATTATTGTTCATTATTCACCTTCTTAGAGAACAGCATGTAAAGGTGTGAGCAGTGTATATCATTGTAAATAGACTTTAATTATTAGAATTAATGTTTCCATCTCAGTCACAGAAGTTAATTTCAGCCTTGACGTCCTCATACTCTGACATTTTTAAGCAAATAACTACACACATCATGATTGCACAAACCTGGGAAAAAAAATTCGATCAAGTGCTTATTCACAGTTTTTACTGCAAATCACATGTGAATAGTTTGCTATACAGCAGATCTAAGTCGAGATAAGGTGGATGGGCAGTGGGTGTGGAGGAAGTGACTGAAAGTGTTATAGAGTGAAGAGGAAATGGACGGTAGAAGGTATGATGAGATAAAGAAGAGGTGAACAAGAGGCTGGAACACAGCATATAAGATGACAGGGCTTCCTCCAGCAGGAGATGACCTGTCTAGGAACCATTCATTTGTGCTCAGATGGAAGCCTTCACTCTGCTGTGATAAGAGCGTAGCGGTGTCAGTGGCTGAACACCTGTTCGCTCAGGCTGCACAGCGGAAGACAGACAACAGCAGGCAAGCAGAGACTAGAGCTCACTGCTGTCAGGCCTCACTTACTAATATAAGGGTGTTCTGCAGAGGTGGTCACACTCGGGTTAACTGCAACCACAGCACGCACATGCGTACTGTCTGTACCTCCACTGGAAAATATTGTCTGCTTTGTTGGCTGTGCTGCTCCGAAATCCCCATCAACGTTGCATCCAAAGTGGAGGACGATGAGGAATCTGCCTTGGTGTCAGCAGCTAAAGCCAGCAGAGCTTTGGCGAGAGCCGTGAAGAGAACGAGAGACGTGAAACGTGGCTTTTAGACCGAGTGTGCATGTTGACTATAAAACAATGAAATCCTGCTTTGTAGTCTGGGCCACCTGCTGTTGAGAGGCAGGAGATGAAGCCACACAGTGTGTGATATTTAAAGCTACCATGTGGAGTTATATTTAACCCCTTTTGGTGCGACACAGCGATGTTTTCCCACATGGGCCTCTATTCTGGTCTCTACATGTGGGCATTCCCTGGTGCCTACAAAGACAAATAGCACCGAAGAGCCCCCTAAGGTGCCGGAGGCATAGGGCCAAAAACTCAATAAAGTCACCTCTGGAGCAGATCAAGATAATGCAATACACCAGGTGCCCTTGATATTTTTTGCCCCTCAAACACAAGATACACATACCTGCTAATGGTAGGTAGTATGTGTAAAAACATAAAGAAGGAAAAAGAACTTACAGATCAGTTTCAACAATTTCAGGTCAAATTTCCTCCAGAACATATTAGCTGCCATGAATAGGTTACACATAAACATCATTTCTAAGAGACAGAGTTGCTATAGGTCACCTGTCCTTCAGGCCAGGATGGAGTCGATCCTTCTGTGACACATCTCCTCCCCCCATTTCAGTTTATTTATCTTAACTGGCAAATTAACAACATTGTTCATAATTATTTGTTCATGGATGCTCCATTTAGATTTTGGTAGTTGCATGATGCTGGGTTTGAACGACAGCCGAGCTTAAATTATTTCTCGGCCATTGAATTGGGTGAGTGGAGAATCTTAGGATATAAGACAAATGAAAACTTTAAAAAAAATACCATTTATGGCCAAATTATGTTTGGTAGTTTAGTTTTAGTTGAGGCACTTCAGCCAATTTCTGGTTTGTAAGAGAATTATGTTGGCGTTTTTTTTTGCCCTAAACAACAACTAAACATACTTAACACAACCTTCAACCTTTTTTTTTCGTGTGTTAAGGTTCACAAATTGGGGATGGTTGCATCAGGAAGGGCATCCGGTGTAAAAACTGTGCCGAATCAACATGCGGACTAAGGATCCGCTGTGGCGACACTGAACTCGCAGGATAAGCTGAAACCACAAAAAAAATTATAATAATAAACGTTTTCTGGAGACAATGTAAATATTTGAAAAAGCACAGATTAATTTTCATCGCATCCAGCCGTTGCTTGTTGTTTGTGTAAAATGAATTCATTCCAATACCCTCTGCGTGTTTACAGAACATGCAGCACGACGTCTTCCTGTCATCTCTGGCACAGCTGCATCCTCAGTGATCTAGAGATAATGGAGGTTTCAGAAGAACAGGGCAGCATGTTTTCATAACAGGGTGTCAGAAGATCAGATATACTGTCTGGCACTCAGACTCTGCCAGAGACTGACCTCTGAAGTCTCTGGCCCCTCGCTTTCCTGCAGGGCTAATGACACACTTCCATTAACCTCTGACAGACACAAACACAGCTCGGTGTGCATGAAGGATGTCTTCAGTTTACAAGGTAAACACGGGCTGGATGGGATTTATCTCGCACGTCTGCTCGCTGTCACACACGTAGCAACACCTACTGTTTACAGCATCCTAAAGCTGCATTGCATGAATTCATGAATACATGAAGTCAAATGTTTGCAGTTAATGTCAAAGGCTGTTATAGCTGAACGTTGGGTGGGTTTAAATGGTAAAACACATTAATCATTACAATGGCCCTCATGCCTTTGTGTGCTAGTTAAGCAGAACAATCAAAAAGATATTAAGTGTTTCAACACATTTCTTTTTCTGTGCTCTCCACACCAACAGAGTGAAGTTGATATAAAACAATCATGACATATTTAAAAATGTAGACGTTTGCCTTTAATCTAAGGGTTTGATCCGAAATGATGTATAAACTGTGCAAGTTTTGCTTCAGCAAATAAAAACGCAGCTCAGTTGGGTTCAGGTCAGGTGACTGATTTGCCCATTGCACAACAAAGCCATGGGTTGCTTTTGCGCCATGCTTCAGGTCCATCTGCACTGTTAAGCACCACACAGTGAGTTCTGAGGAATCTGACACTGTGTACAGTTGTGAAACACAGAAAATCACAGTCTTTTATTGCCACACATTAACCTGGTCTTCCTGTTTGTTGACTTTGATACAGATGCATCTACCTCCTGGAGGGTGTTTCTGATCTGGCCAACTGCTGTTAAGGCTAAGACTTTTTCTGTCATCCACCACAGTTGATTTCCATGGTCTTCAATGCTTTTTGATGTTCCTGAGTGTGTTCTTTCATGCAATGAAGTGAAATGTAATGGTCCAGTTAGTCGCTTGATTTTAATCCAGTTAAGCTGCATTTCAGTTCCTAACAGCAAAACAAGGCCAGAACTGAAGACAACTGTAGCAAAGACCTGGCAGCTTATCACCAGCTGCAGAACCCAGAATCTTGCGATTTCTCTGGAACCCAGACAATTATTAGTTGTCCAAATATTTAATTATGTTTTGCGTTTCAGCTTTTCTCGTAAATTCAGGGTCGCCACAGCAGATCATCGTTCCGCATATTGACTTGGCTCATTTTTATGCCGGATGCCCTTTCTGATTAAGCCCCCCCCCCCACCAAGTTTTACCAGGTTCGGGTTAAGCTGGGGCTTTTGGGGTTCAGCCTCTTGCCCAGAGACACTTCAGCATGTGCTTAGTTAGAGCTGGATGCAACCCTCTGACTGAGCCGCTGCCTGCCCCCTTATTAGTTGTCTAAATATTTTTAAATATAAACATCAGTCATGGATTATAAACAAACAACTTCTGTGCACTAATATGATGACACTTTACATCAACTGTCCCTAGAAATGAAACAATGTATAACATGTATAACAACAACATGTATAGTCCTAAATTACTTGAAAACTAAAATACAAGTTTTATTTATTGCACATACACTGCTGTGCATAAAATGCTACGTTCCTAATTTTCATACTTAATTTTCATATACCCAACCATACACATGTTTAGCTACTTTTCTGCAGTAAGGTTGATTATGATTTAGATATATCAGCCGCCAAAATCAGAGGACTGTAATAAAGTATTGCAATTCCTGCACGGTTCAAACATTATCATTGACCAAGCCATTAAATTAAGGCCGAGGTTTTGTTTCAAATCAACTGTGGTCGCTTACGCACCCAATGTGACTGAAATTCAGTTTTTCAAATGTATAACAACCTGACGGAACTCAATGTAAAGGATGTAGTTTGTCCAAATCAGCAGTTGGAGTCAGTGTTATTTATTTACCTTTAGATCAAACTAAGAAGGTGTTGGAAAGAGTCGGGTACAGCTGTTTCCAGTCTTTATGCTAAGCTAAGCTAATCAAGCACATTAAAGTCAACAGCATTAATATGAGGAAGTGATTGTTAAGCAGTGGTGGCTCTGCAGGATAAAGGAGGTCATCATATCAGTCGTGGGCTGATGAATGGAAATTTCAGCTTCTGCAGTGGTTTGACTCCATTTTCTCGAACAGGTCTGAGTTCATTGACGCCTGATTGATTAGAATATAGATAGAAAACGAAAATAAAATTACACTTCATGTAACATTTCTGGATCAGTGTGATCAGTGTGCGATGTCGAAGCGTCTGCCCACAAACTGAAAATTAAACAGACAAACAGCCTATTAATTTTACGTTTTCCACCCAAGTAGCTTAAACACCCTGATCCTAATGAGGTGTTTCCCTCTTTTGATTTCCCATGTCTGACCATAAATGAACATAGTATTAAGATGCCCTTTAACTGTGATGTCATGTGATGAGTCTGTGGGGAAATCGTGAGGATCAAAGAAGGCAAACGAAAAATCAACCTTGATGTTACTCAAGGTTTTAAATATCGCAAACCTTCCAATATGGAACATTTTCATAGGTAAACACTGATAACATTGATTCTGACCCAGCAACACACACACACACACACACACACACACACATACACACATCAGTTAGCTTTGGGGAACTTGTGAAGGATTATCAACATCAAAGTCAATAGAAATGTCAGCCTGGCAATCTTTGGAAATGCCAGCAACCCTTTGCATATCCGCACCTCACAACCAATGATATACACAAACACACACACACACACACACACACACACACACACACCTGCCCCTAGCAGAGGAGGTGATTAAAGCTGCTCTGGTGAGTGTGGCTTTTGATCTCCAAACATACTGGAAAGCACTTAAAGGCAAAGCCCAGTTAGGCAGCAGAAAAAGATGACATCACACCCAATCAGGTTCTCCCACGGCACCTCGGGGCCCTTCCCTGCAGCGCTATCAGCTAGATTAACGGGATTAAGCAAATGCACCCAGCTCAGGTTGGCACTGAATGCATTAATAAAACTCAGGCATTTTCAGGTCATCTGAATGAGGTGCATGGACTATTAGGAGGTGACACAGTCGCGAGACCGAGGATGGGTTCCTGCAAAAACGTATGGCGAATGTCTGACTTTCCAGAGTCGTTCGCTCAGACCAGGATTATATTATCAATGCTGAGATGGCTGTAAAACATGTCTACATGATGATCATTAAAAAAATTCCTGACCTGGTAGTGCTCTCAACAGGTCAAATTGCACAATCTGTGGTTGCAGACAAAGATGGTGGACTACAAACCATCTAGGCAGAAGATGGACCTAAAGGTGACAGTGGTTAGGGTTAAGAAATAAGATGGAGTGCTACTGGTCATCTTGTCAGCACTGCGATCTGTGTCTGCAGCAAATGTTACCTCTGCCAGTGTAATGACAACTTATTTGAAATTGATGTCCATGTTCACTAATTAACATAAATCAACAAAATAATACTTACTACAATATTAAATACCACATTCTATTTAGCAATTTCAGTTAAATGTACATTTATCTAACATATTCATATCCCATTTTTATGCACCCAGATCATTCTTTATAGGTGTGAAGCACCACTCTGGTGCCAAAATGACATTTTGCACAGGACAAAAGTCACAAAATAAAACTCATAAAACTGAACACATGAATCCTCTTATGAAAATAAGTCGAATTCGGAAAAACACACACACTGTTTACCAGTGAAATACCCCAACACTGCAGATTCATCTGGAAACGTAATGATAAGACTCAGAGCTGTACTGAAATACTGGGGGTGTCCCGGGCGAAGATGAACAATAACAGGATGACCCCAGTGCTTCTCATGTGCCGTTCACCACATGTTCAGTGAGTTATTGAGGAGGCTATGGAGCTGTCTGTCTGCATCTAACAGAAGACGGACTGGGTTGTGTTAAAGACGGTAATAAAATCATGGAACAATATTCTCACAGTGTTGTCTGTTTAGTCTAAGTAAGAAACACACTGCTTAGCCAGGGTCTCCACAGAGACCCCTCCTTTCTCCTCAGAGCAGAAATTAAAGATGTGTGATAACCAAGGTAGAAGACCAGGGGAGGCAAAGGTCAAAGAGCAAGGAACTATTAAATAAAGGGGCTCAAATGGCAGGTATACTCATATTCTTTCGCGTGTTAACTACAAACTCAGGAGGAAGCTTTGTTGATGTCTGACCCCAATTCATTCATCCCTGTCCACAGCTGGTAATAGGAGACTTCAGAGCTTCCTAAGCTGTCCTGAGATCTGCACTGCCTGGGGCCACCAGCCTAAACACACCTCATGTTCCATGCTCCCCTGGAGCTGCCCTCTCACCCCCTGCCCCCAGACTCACCTGTAACCCTGTGTGCCACAGAGGAAACAGGCAGAATGAATGACTTTTTTAAAGGCCGCCACTCCGTCCTGCAGCAGGTATCACAACACATGGAGCTCCTCAATAGAAACTTGAACTGTTTTGAAAAAAGCAAAAAAAAAAAAGAAATTTCAAGATGTCCCAAGACGAGAATATTTTGAAGCATCTGCATCAACTAACCATTTAAATTGGCTAATTAAAAAAAAAAGCACAACATAAAGTGTCCTACTAAGATGTTGAGCCACAACGTGGTGCCAGAACAGCTTGAACTGATCTTCTCCGAGTCTCTACAGAAGGGAACACCTTTGACATTGGTGGTGGACATAGATCCGACATCTCCCATACGTAGGTGTTTAACTGAGTTGAGTTCTGGTGACTGCAACAAAAACGATTTACATCACACATGCACATGAAAACCATCCTGGAAGGGACGACTGCCATGTGGAGAGGGCTGCTTCATGTTGTTCTGGTTTTATGGTGAACATCTTTACTGTTCTGGTTCCCACCTTTCATCAAACTAATTTCAGCATCTTTCAGCAAAAACACCAAGCAGTGTAAACTACCTTTGCAACACCAAACATCAGCAGTTATCAACATACAGGATATGAGTTTACACACCAACCGGGGCTGGAAATTCTGCGGCTGCTGTGCGAGTTTTTTAACAACATAATTGAATCCAGGAAGCTGTGAAAACCAAATCCTGCCCGTGTGGTTTAACAGCTCGAGCAGCTTGGCCATGATGCTGCATGGAGCAGTGGCTCCTTGGTTAATTAAAACGGACAATGAGAAAGTGCTTTTCAGTGGTGGTTGTGGCAGGTTCAGCATGTGTTTGTTATAAGGACAGAAGCAGGGAGTCTCAACTGTCCATGACCGGAAAATATGTAATGTTTTGAAAACAAGAAAGACACATGGAAAATGGCCATAAAGTATAGAATAGGCACTCTGTGCTTAGCTGCATCAAGAAATCCAACTCATTTCCCTGGCATGTACTTAATGTTTGAACGTGTGAGGAAATGTGTTATCAGATCCTTCATTGTCACTGATGGAGCTGCTGAATTCATACACAGTCCGTCAGTGATGGCTTGCGCACATTTTAGTCGGTCATGTTGGGTTAATAAAGTGCAATCTCTAGGTTTGTATTTCACAAGGAGAATGAAATGTTATTGCATGTTTCATTGCATTTTTTTTTATGTTACAGTATAAGAATACAAAAAAAATAAAAAAGTTCCACATAAGTCAAAAGGTCTCGTACTTGACCTCTACTCGTCTCCTGGGTTAGGACGTGAGTGTGAAACAGGTAGCAGCAACAGCTAACAAGCCTTCCATTCCACAAGAGATTTTTAGTGATTCATTAAAAATGAATAACACTCATTTGCAGAGCAGCAAAGAATGCAAATGCTTGAGAACCCTGAAGCAAATCCGATGACATAATGGAGAGAACAGATTTCTAAGCAGACCACAAACCAGGTGGAAACAGGGCTTTAGTTCTGCAGCTTATTGTAAAATATCAGAACCATGATTTTCTTTGGGCAGCAACAAACTGCAAATTTTATGCAATTACCGTTTGGCTAAAGATCACATCGTTGGTCTAGAGGCACTTATTCTTTCGGTGGTAAAGGTCCAGGGTTACCTGAATGATCAGGTGCACAGTGGCTGTATGATGAATTGCAAAAGTATAAATATAGTTTTAATAACAATGAACATTGAACATAAAAGAGATTTTCTGGAACATTTCCAGGCTGGAAGAAAACCCTGCAATCCCCCAGGCCTGGCCAGGGCGTTGGAAAATGTTTTAACTGCTTACCCAGTGGGTGACTCCAAAGAACCAATTGGCATTCGGGTGGTATTACTGTTCATTGTATGCAGGTTGTCTACTCAGGAATCAGGAAGAATGCCAGAGCCACAGTTTTAGAGGATAGAGTTTTAACTGGCTTGAAAAGAGCTGGAAAGATTCCCTGACCCTCAGGTTAGAACAATATCAAATGAGCAGGCTCATTTTCCAATGGGTAATAAGAGGAAATAGTACTGATACAGATTGTGACTTCCTTCTCTTTGTGAATGGTCTAATGTAGATAGGTAGCTAATTGGCTGGTTGAGTGAGAGCAGAGATTGGCTTGATGTATTGGGCTAGTGGCCCTGCAGGACCCTGGCTACAGCAGGAGATAGATGGATAAGAGAAATGTGTCTGTATTGAACAGAGGAAAGCAAACTTTGTGACAGACATTAACAGACTTGCTACATTCATTACCTCAACAATGCATTTGTTAAAACCATTAGTTGATTTACTGTAGTAAATGTGCATGTGTGTGGTCGAGTGTGTCACAAAAAGAGACAAGAAACGTCATGTTGGCCACTGGTTAAGGACACGATGGTTACTTTTCTGCTTTGGTTGCGTTTACATACACATACACATACACATACAGTAACCAGGGTGCTCTGAGAAATCAGCTTTCTAGTGAATTCGTAAAAAATTGTTTGCACGCACTTAGGAAACCTGGTTACTGGAAATCCGCGTATACATACAGCAGAAGAGTAACGTGATTTCTCTGGGGGAAATCAAGTTTCCCTAATCCACTACCCTGACTTCGGAAAGCTACCTGTTTATGTAACAGTTAAGGACTCAGCTTTCCTGCACTCTGATAACTAATATATCCCTGTCCTTGTAAACACAAGAATGTCCTATACCAGTGACTTTCACATAGGGTAGAGTGAGGTAGGACTTGCCAGTGGGTATGCTGGCCCACCCCCTCTATCTGGGAAACCGTGCACAGTTTTAGTCATGACTATAGATTCAGGAAGCACCCGTTATTTCTTATTTTGATGTTATGACAAAGCAAATGTATTAAGGTCTACAAATATGTAGAAAGAACTCTTATGAGGAGAGAAACACCAGCCCCACAGTCAAACATGGTGGGGGCACGCTGGTGTTTTGGGGTGCATGCCTGCATCAGGCTCTGCAGCTCTGCCTAAAGTGGAGGGAGCATCGAATGGACCCCAACATCAGAAGATAAAGGGGCAGAGGATCCTTCAGCAAGACAATGATCCTAAGCAAAAAAAGCAAAGTCAAATCAGCAATAGTTGAGAATTAGGTGAATTATGTCTCCAGATTTAAATATCACTGAGAACCTGTGGATCCATTGGAAAACGAGTGGACATTGCAGAGAACAAAGCTATGTGATAGACTTGGAACAATTATACCATTAAAAATGGACTAAAATTACATCTATAATG
This sequence comes from Channa argus, assembly GCF_033026475.1. NCBI lineage: Eukaryota > Metazoa > Chordata > Actinopteri > Anabantiformes > Channidae > Channa > Channa argus. Next base: position 23,451,914 of record NC_090203.1, read on the forward strand.
GATACAAACATTTTTTTTTTGAAAGGGTTGATAAAACATCATCATAGGAAAAAGAAAAGAACAGGATGAATTGGAAGGTTTTGCCGTCATGGGCCCTTTGCTGCTTGGTGCAGTTGAGTAGGGTGAAGAAGACATTGCATTAGGACAGTGGTCCAAACCCTGGGCAACATTTGGTGGAGTGGTTAAGGTTGCTGGCTCACAGTTACAAGGTCCCTGATTTGGAGAAGCTGTATGTATTTATGCACGAATACATGGGTGGGTCAACAAAAACAAACTGTGCCAAATCAACGTGCGGACGGGGATAAGCCGAAAGGACAAAAAACAAATTTAAAAAAAAAAATGGGTGGGTCAACAGCCCCCTGGTGGCACATAAGGGGATTACAAGTGGTCAATGACAATGTAGCTTTACTGTGGGAACTTTCTTTGGTATTTTATTCTTAATCACATTTCAATGTATTAGTTATTGTTTATTGATAATACATTTCATGCAAATATATAACACTTAGAATAGGCAATATAACTTTCGGAATTAAAATAATGCCTATCAGATCTATCATTGGTTGTCTGTATTTTGTCAGTGTTGGAATGTGTCCCTAATGTTACATGCATATACAGATTACAGTTCACGGACCAGTACGTAAAAAGAGATAAACTACTTGATTTCGCTCATAAAAACTATTAGTAAGTTGGGTTAGGTTGGACTAACAGAAATGAGAGAAGATAAAAACCCCACAAGATTCCCTCTTATTCCAAATGGTGGTCCGTTGGTCACATTCAGTCGAAAACCCCTCCATTAGAAAACTTAAAGAAATTGACAAGCCACACAGAGGTAACATGAAAAGCAGCCAGAAAAGATATTTTCAGCAGGTAAGAAAAAAAGAAAGAAGATATGAATCATTCTCATTGTGTCGGGGAAACACTAACCATGTGATCTTTATAAAGGCATCAGTGTTTTGTTGTCTATGTAAGAGGACTTTTTGGAAAGGCACTCAAAAGACATTTGTTTTTAAATTCAAATCCATTTAGACACACACACAGTGAGGATTTGAAGAAGGGAGTGAGCACAGATCAAACCTGCGAGAAGCAGCAATTCTTGCAGATGCGAGTGGTTGTTGTACATGTTTGCTGTTCATCGTCTGATGCAAGCTCCGGTCCGAGATCCAAACGTCAATTGACTGGTGAAACCAAGTGTAACATCAGCATGGTTTTGACTCATTTGCTCCACTTCTCCTTCAATCTGACATCGTGAACCCCTCTAAATAAACTATTTAGTTTGGAAAATGCCTGTGTGTATCCACAAAATAACAATCTGAGTGCAAATGAACATTGTATACAGACAAAAAGAAATTAAGGCCTTAAAGATGAAAACATTGTTGAGTGAAATCAACCCTCCTCATGGTACAGCCGCTCTTCCCGTGCTGCAGAGCTGCAGGTCTGGTGTGAAGCCAACCTGGCTCAGCCTGTGTTTTCTCTCTCCCCTCTCCAGACTGTGGCAGGGTTCCTCTGCACCAGAGGTAATGATGGCCTCATTTCTGGCCGAGATTTGGAAGGAACAGGAAATTCTATGGCTGTCCTTTGAGAGGTGGTTATATTACTGGGACACCACTAATAAAGGCTGGTGCCGGCCTGGGATTCCACATCTTGATTTCTCCCTCTCTTTCCAGGTCTCTCTCTTTCCTTTATTTCTGGCCCCGGCACAGAGCTAGAGTATTTGGGGCTCACCAGAAAGCACATCCGTCTACAATAGAGAGGAAACAACAAATTGAACAGGGTCTGAATGTTTGCTGAAAGTCACTGACTATTACTTGTGCTACGATCCCCCCACCCCCCATCCCCCAACAGCTGTTCTGTTTAAATCACAAAAGTCACACTGCACATTCTTCACTTCCCAAGTAGTTTTAACGACCGCACAATGAGTCTCCCCACATCCACCTCCTTCCTGCTCGGCCAAAAATAATATGAGTGGCTTTGTGAAGCAGGCCGACTCTGCCCTTATCTCAGGTCGGGGCTGAATGCAGGGCCGCATCCTCGCCTGCAGGCTTGCATTACCTAATGCCCTATCAATTTCTATTAGCGGGTTTTGGGTCTAAATGTTTAACTAAATCTCTATTTACAAAGTTTTTGACAAAGTGGTTCCAAGGTCCAGCATGATTATGCTGTAAAGCTAAGGTGCCTCTGGATCTGCAGCAGAGCAACACGTGCATCCAGCTGTGTTCCACTGTCTGACTATCTGTGTGTAAGGGTGTGTTCAAATGGTTCAAATGGTTCCTCCATTTCATGCGAACTTGAAGAGCTGGACTCTCAGGTAATGTTTAGCTGGAATTGATACGCATGTAGCGTGATATGTAGCCCTGTTACATTGTAGTGCTGCAAGTTTACCTGGGCACTGATCACTGTGCACAATGTGAGCGCAGACCAGCCTGAGGCCAGCGGGGGAGACAAACAAAGTAACTGTGCTTAGCGTGATTCTGACCTAATATTCATCAGTGCATAGTGTTCGCTGGCTTTCATTTGTTTCACGCTAGGTAGATGGTGTCCACTGAGCCCGTTGTGTGTGTGGCTCTCTGTGCTGGAAAGGACTGAGAAAGTTCAGATGCAAATTAAAACCAGGAGCGACTTGCCACATTTTTTTTAAAGTCGCTGACAGTCAAATAGGAGGATAAACCTTATGAGTAAATACACTAAATTAGACACTGAAGAGCTGCTAAGTAATCCCAGGAATTCTTGTGGTAGACAACCCTGCAAATCCCATAACAACATCATTTGTCATGTGTTGTTGCGTCAAAACACACATGGACGGGAAACAGTCCATTTTGTGCCGAAAAGGACAAAAATGTAGGTTATAAAAAAAAAAAAAAAACGAAACAAAGCTCAGCTTTCTGGCGCAACAAGGTCGGGTGCTGATTTTGTAGCAGCATACTGTATAAATGCACTGTTTACTTCTCAACATTGGTTATTAACCTGCCAAACACACACACTAATCTGTTTTTTTGCTTTCACTTTATCCGTTTTTCTGCCAAATACAGCCAACACAAGAGAGATTTTAGTCGTCAAGAGGTTGCCATCACGTTTTCTAGTCCATATCTCTATAGCATGTGTGCGTACGCAAAGCACAAATAGACATAGATGTACTAAGTCCATGGCCCATCGTAGGCCATATGGAAAGGATGACTGAGTCTTTTGGCATGAGGGCAACAGGAACACAGTTATTACTCGAGCTTTTTAAAGTAAACCTTTTTAAAAGAAAACTTTGGTTTATATATTTGGGTCTTAAATTTAAGTTGGCATCGATATTGCATCGCCAATCAAAGTCCTTTAGGAGCAGTACTGAGAACACTGTTCTAACCCAAACACATCACAGTGATCCATTATAAACAAATCTGTTTGTGAAAGGGTTTTGGTTCCAATCCCCGGAAAGCTGAGAGTTTTGTGGTTGACTGGGGGTAATTTCCCTTCCATACATAATTTCTTTAGCGATGTACCGAACTAACAGCCAGCTGTACTGATCAGCTCCAGGAGCTGGGTTGGGTTGATGCAGCGAACATATATAATGCGGTAGTTGTAAAAGTACTTGCATTTTCGAACTTAAAAATACCTCCGGATAAAAATATCACATTAATTAAAATGATTATATGGCTTGGAACTGTATGTTCCCACTGATAACCACAACGTGTTATTCAATTTTTGGTCATAATCGTGAGCATCTACTCATGCTGTAGTTTAGACTAAACGCAGAGCTTATAGTGAAATGAACTGACTGCTGTGAGATCACATCATCTATGATCCCACACTCCATTTTGGGTATGGAGCATTGTTATAGAATGAGTCATTTAGCAAGGTCTAACCCCCACCAACATGGTTCTCATTACCCTGTCCATAGCCTTGAGAGTGCTGGCATACACCCCCATGCTCCTCCTCCCCCTTAGCAACACACACACACACACACACACACACACGCACGCCAGAGCACTGCAGCGTGGATATTTATACCCAGGTCTGTGTTTCCCATTAGACGACTCTGCCTCTGTTCGTCACAGGGCTCACTGGAGGAAATGGAACTCTGGGTTCAATCACCTCACAGACAGTTCCCCGCGGTCCCAACACTTGTTATGAAGCAGTCAGGGGGGAAATCCTAAACAACATTAATACAATGATGGCAATCATTCGATGTGAGGCATGAAAGACTGCTGGAGTCGGTCTTTCTTCCCACTAAAACCAAGCAACGTAACTGGCTAAAGAGTAAGATGCTCGAAAATAAAAAGACCACAGGGACACGCTGAAGCATCTGGACTAAAGCAACATCAGATATTTGATTCTATGAGGATGGACTGTACATCCAGTGTATTATGGGTTCAGGCTTTTACATCCAGAATCACATCAAGTAAATACTGTAGAATTTTTTTGTAAACATTTGAAATTCCCAAATGTTCTTTAAAACCAGTTTTAAGTCCCACAAAATATTCCTCTCAACACTGAAAAGCAATCACCCCAAAGCATCATGCTGGTATATTATATCATTGTTGTTTTCATAGATCTTTCAATACGGATCAGATTTCTGAGAATATAGTTACTAGAAAAGGTCTCAAAAAAACAAAAACATATCAGGATGAACTGCCTGTTCAGTGTGAACAAACCTCGTCAGGTATTTGTGCTGACACAACGTGACCAATGCAGGTGGTGCCGGTTACACTAATTAGTGGTGACTCGTGTCAATCAAAGCAAGTGAACCAAAGGCCAAACTAAACCAGAAAACCAACAGAAAACAAATCACTAGTTTATCAACCAATCAAATCATTGCCATTACCATTTACTACCAAGTGCAATTTACATAGTCATCCTTTTATCTTAAATATCTTAGGTAAATAAAACTATATCATAAGCTCAACATTTGAAATGAAACCAGAGCTTCTTTCAGACCTATGGACAAAATCTCATATGGAACAAAGACAAACTGAGCAAACACGAAATACTTTTAAATGATGATTGTGTTTATTGCAGCAAAAAGGTTATAGGGAAAGAAAAAGTACTAGGAAAAAGTATTAACCCCCTTACCCACTACATCTGGTGAGCTATCAAAGTAAAATCCGTCACTGCAGGGAGAGTTACTAAGCTACATCTAGGATATTTTCAAACCTTCAGTTCCTTTGCTCTGATTTGAATCAGTGGCCCAGTTTTTGATCTTGGTCTTTTTTTCCCTTTCACACATTGAAAAAGCATAGAACCAAAATGCATCACGAGAAAAATCACACATGACTTTGTCTTGTACGCTCATTGCTTAAACAGTTCTGGAGTTCTGGTCCTGGAATATGACTAGGAGTGAAAATGTGCAATACCTCGAACACCTGCACATTTAGCATTTGTACATAGGCTGTGATGAGTTGTTACCTAGCTGTTAAGCTAAAACATGCTGTTTGTGCCAGATCACATTCTCACCGCAAACAACCCGACAGGGGAAACCGGACCGAGACCGTGTCGAATAAAGGGTCTCGGTGCAGTTCTTTTGTCTGCGCTGAGCAGTGAACGCATAGAATCGTCGTCATCCAATGCTCAATTGTGTTTTACTCTGAACTCTGTTGCAAAAGTAAAGGACTCTGCCTCTCGTGACATCCCCGGTTCTAATCTCATCTTAACTGTGCACCCATAAAGTCTTTATGGAGCCACCAAGTTATAAACACTAGTTGATATGAACCAGTAAAAACCATGTGGCTTTTTGTTTTGTCACCGTGACAATTCCCCTCTCCCTCTGTTGCTCTTAAAAGGCATCCAGTGGGCTCTTTTTCTCTCCTTGTGTTCCTCTTAAAGGCATGAAACTCTAGCTTTAGTAGACCAGGCTTTCTTCTCTGCATGGCTCTTATCTGTAGCTCCTTAACGGAACAGTGAGGGTGGAACACAGACCGGCTTCCATTAGGAAATGTCATGCCTGCATAGTTTCTTTCAGGTCGGCCTCAGACACAGAAAAGACAGGAATTAAAAAAAAAAGAAAAAAAAAGGAACTTAATCAATTTCTCAGCAGTTTGAGTGACTCTCAGAGACTCTCCGAGGCCTCCGACCAGGGAAAACAGAGAGAAGCCTGACGGTTTCGTTTAATCTCAAAGTTTAAATTTGGCCAGTTGGCATCACTGTGACTTTTTAAGAGCAATGTGCACACTTCTGAAGCATTTTATTTTTCAGAATTAGTGAAGGGATTTGGATATGGTTGGGGGCCCCTTCCCTGAACCACAAGGCTCCCGCTGAACATCTGTGGGTATAAAGCCACTTTATCAAAAAGAAATGTGAGAAAGATGAATGTTTATAGAAAGTTTGAGTTTGCTGGAATCTAGGAGGTTTTCTTAAAGAAAATTCTATTTAAGATGATCCCTATGTTAAAGAGTCGGGGGAAGGGACACGGTAAAAAAAACGCACAGAAACAGTCAGGACATGCGAGAGAGAAAATAAATTGCTGCACCGAACGTCACTTGACTGCGAGTTAAACTTTTAGCTGTAGGTGTGTGTGTGTGTGTGCTGTGGTCTCACGTGTATGATGACTATACAAAGTTTTCCTGAAAAAAAAAATCAAAGGGTGATATTAATTATCATATTGTGTCATATTGTGTGCGGCAGTGAAGCTAACAGATAGATGAGTGTTTGACAGGCACAAACGCAGCAGCTGCTGTTTAAATGGTTTGTTACTCATGATTCTCTGCAGCCACTTCTCATCAGCAACGCTACTGATTCCTATTAAATGGTTGATTATGATGTGCTGCTGACCCACTGGTAGATGCTTGGTCAGATTTTAGTGTCATGCAGTGCTGAGCCATCCATATACACAGTATTTAGGACGTCTGGGTCAGAATTTAGAATAAAATATCAAAGACCAAAACTAAACCAGGCCAAACTAAAGGCCAATAGCTGTGCCAAATCTGCCAAACTGTGCCAAATCAACATGCAGACAATGATCAGGTGTGGTGACCCTGAACTCCCGGTATAAGCCGAAAGGACGAAAAAAATAAAATAAAATAAAAGTCAAACTGATTTCTGTTTCAGTTTGATTTCAATTGTCCTTTGTGAGCATCAGGGGTGGGTGCATAATTCTTTGTATACTTTTTTATTTTTTTAAATTTTATAATTATTAATTTCATTTATAAATACATTATTGGGAAAATAAATGAATTTGGGCTTTATTTTTTGTATATAACTGTGTCACTTTTGGGCCCCCTCAGAGTGGGAATCAACCATAAAAGATTCCCAAAATATAATATCATGGAAATAATGCACTTAAATATTAGCACTAAATCAGCCGAAACATTAATACACCAAACAAACATCTGCCTAATGTTCTGTAGATCCCCTCACCTCTGTCGCCGAAGCAGCTCTTGAGTTGTTGACGCCTGTTGAGGGATGGACTCAACAGCACCTTGAAGTGTCCTCTTGTATCTGTCACCAGAAGCACTTCCTTTAAGTCCAGTAAGTCGTAAGGTGGGGGCCCGATGGTTTAAATCTCCCATAGTGCATTCTGCTGCCATGTCTTTCCAGGTAAACAATGCACTTGCACCCAGTTGTCCATGTGATGTGAAAGCAAATGTAGCTTCTTCCATTGCTCTGTGGTCTTTAGTAGGAGCTGTAGACAGTGGACAGGGATCAGTACTCTGACCGGTCTGTTGCTATTTAGCTCAATACACAGCAAACTGTAATGCATGAGTCCTTTGACACCTGTCCATCATAGCCAGTATTCAATTTTTCTGAAGTTTGTGCTCCTTTCACTCCTCTGCACCTTCCTTGTACTTCATGACCTCCTTGATTTGATTCACCACTTGTCCTCCCTTGGACTACTTTTGTAGGTACAGACCACTGTACACTGACAACAACACCGGCTGTTTTGAAGAAACTCAGTCAAGTCAAGTAGCCATAACAGTTTGGTCCTTGTCACAGTCGCTCAAATCCTGAGTCTTGTCTATTTTCCCAGCTTTCAACGCATCCACTTCACTTTTAGGCCTAATTACTCAGCTGCTGCCTAATAAAGCCCGTTCAGCTTGGGATATTTAGATCAGTGCTGTTATTCTTACCACAGTCCTGTGGAATAAATTGCATCAAATGGAAAATACCTCAAAACCGTACGTTAGCGTGGTAAATATATTCTTTTATATTCCATCACCTGATTGATTATCAAACTCAATAAACTGCAATGCTCTGCGTTATTATAACAATAAATTATGACCTGTCCAACTCTCATATCTGCAAACCCTCAGTCTCTTCTCTACGTATACACACAGTCTATTTGTATTTGAAACTGAACTTTGCACACAATGCAGGAATGTGCTCTCAATAAGAACAAAACGAAGGTCCACTGTTCTGTTGTTTCCCCTGAGATTTCTCTTTTACTCTTCATTGTAGAATTTCAATCTGCCTCAAGGTCAACCACGTGTTTCTGCAGCTCCACTCTTACAGCAGCAGCAGCAGCAGCTCGCCAAATGAGCTGGCATCATGCTGCCTGATGCTGTGAACTCCACCTGCCTGTCTCCACCTGTGGATGACTGATGTGTTGTTTCATAGACTTCTTAGGCTGTTTCTCACTCATACACCCACAGATGTCAGAGTCTGCTGTGCAAGTCACATCACTGCCTTTCACTTATTCCCCTTTCATCTGTTGTTCCTTCCTCCAGCTGTTGCTTCCATGCACTGAAAGGCAGCAGTTACACACGTGTTCATATATAATTTGCATTGCAGTTTAAAGAAGCTCTGCTGAACACCTTAAACCTATATGAAGCTTTGTTTCTGTGCTAATGTGTGTGGCGATTGAAGCACAGCGGGAGCAGAGAGGGGCCCTGCCTTTCTCCCCAAGGAGCAATTGTCAATCCCTCAGCACAAATCATCGTGAAGGTGTGTGATAGTGTGCGACGGTGTTATCAAAGATGGGGCTGTTAAGCTATTCTCATGAGAGAAGGGGAGAGATCAGCTCCAACCACAGTGTCAATCACAGGGGCACCGTGTCTGGGGAGATGGGGATGGAGGAGGGGTGGTGATGGTGGTGGTGAAATCCTATGATTATCTTTCACAGCTCTCACCTAGATCTCCAATCACCACATCTGCCCAGTCTTTCAGCTCCTCTCCTCTCGAGTCTGCACGAAGCCACAGAGTCAAATCCACAGTTCATAAGAATTTCAATCACTGCGCTCTCGTCATGTCGGCTTCCTCTGCACAGCTTTACACCCAAGACACCTCACAATGTCACTGAGCATGATTAATCTGAAACTGTTTTTTTCTTTGACAATAATTTGAGCCCGTACTCAATGGAAGCACCAAACGCCTACAAATTCTCCACCTTGCAGTACAGTGGAGATACAGTAGGCTGTTTTTGAAATAATTTAATATTTACATTTACATTTAGCGGATGCTGTTATTGAAAGGCACTTACAAAAATCCATAACAAGGAGAAAACATCAAAGCGAAGTCCTATCAGAAAAGTGTTCACATTTCCTGAGATGCAAGTGCAGGAAAGGTTTTTTTTATATCGATTTAATTGCATAGGAAGGTGCAGAAGAGTTCTGTTTTCAGCAGCTTTCAGCAGTTTTCCATTCAACCATTTATTAAATGGAATTAAATGTATGTAGGTATGTGTTTTTACTGTTGTAAGAGTAAGAGGGACAGGTACACTCAGGCTCATGGAGGCTCCAAACATTACAGCTGAACCACAAAGTAGTGTTTTGTTAATCACAAACACATATGGGACATATTCCTAGGTGACATTTTTGCAATAATTTAAACATTTGTTAACAGATAAAAGTGTGTGAAATAGCTGAACATGTACTGTTAACTTTATCTCTATTAGGTCCAATCACTGTCTTGTGCAATTTATGTTCATTGGCAACATTTTCTCATTGTGTTGATAGGAAATCTAATCAGATGTTTCCTCCAGAAGAATATTTCATATGTGTAGTTTAAAATCTTTGGCGACAAATTGCAACTGCCAGTAGTATTTGTCACAAATAAACTTACATAAACTTCAAATTCACAAGGAAAAGAAAAAAAGAAGAAGAAAAGTATTTATACACTGCTGACAGTGCTAAAAACTTTTCTTTGTCAGCATCAAAAGAAGTCACGGATAGTTGTCAGTGTATGAGTACACAGAAACGGGAACTGCAAGTAGCAGTATGCTACGTTTTCTAATTTCTTATTAAAATGTATTATAACTATTAACCATTAAATCATTTGAAAGAGATAAATCTGTAACAGTGCATGATATTTTATAAACGGCTCAAGTGTTTGGAATTTACAACTTTAATCTGCAAAATAATAAAGAATTGCAGCAGTATACAGCAACACGCGTGAAGTGCAAACAGGTAATTAATAGCAGTTATTTGCTATATGTCGCGATGAAAGTATCAAATGAGAAGTAACAAGGATCGAAAGAAAAAGTGAAATGGAACATTTTCACATTATATTTATATTAAAACTAAAGTAGCGGTATGTTACATTAGTAGCCTCTTATTAATTTATTATTTAGTGTGTGTCAGTCACAGGGTCCATTTACAACGTCTATCAGTGAGACAAAGATAGACATGTGTTTATTATTCCATATTGTATTGTTGGAATATTGCATAATTGTTTAAGTACTGACAGGTGCCCCTTTTTTTACGTGTGTGCTCCTGTGCCAGTTTGTGTTTGAATACCGTGTTTAGCTCCTTGTATGAAACCTCTGTCATTCCTGACTGCAGAAGGCAGCAGCAGGCGTAGCAATCGGAGCACACACAGCCAGGCTCAAACAGCACCCGCTCTTTCAGCTTTATGCACGGCAGCAGTAGTTTACATCTTGATGCGAGTAGCTTTCCAAACTAGGCCTAGATGAGGAAAAGTGCAAGCTTGCCAAACTGGTACTACAGCATCTTGTGTGGCTATTTAAGCTGGATGGTGACAATTAGTCCACAATTAGTCCACAATTAGTCCGTGCATGAAGTGCAGCCTAGAGTGATGATTATAGGAGGAGGCTGAAGGCAACTGGCCCAGTGCGATGAGATGCTGTGACCATAGACAACAACATTACACATCACACACTACACTTAAAAATGGACGTGTCTTTAAGCTCAACCCCAATCGGACCCAGGTGCTTCTGCCAAAGTTGGGAGCTGAAGCTTTATCTTTGCTTTATTTTACGCATTACTGACCCTTATTGATGCTGACAGAGCATTGTGTCTTTGCACTGAATATTCAGTGACTGTCCAACAACTCCCAACTCGAACTTCGCTGAGGCTCATCAGTTTCAGAGGTTTGTATCGGGATTAACTTGCTTTCTTGATATAACCTGATGTGCACCGCTTTCATATTATAGTTGAGTGCGTCCCATAAATGCTCTCAGTTACACACCAAGTCACTACCTTGGCACATAACAAGATAATGAGTTGTTACGTGGATCGTGTTGCCTCTTTTGTTGTGCTAAAGAATGCTGCAAATGTCTTGCGGGACAATGGATTCAGTTCATCTCCCATCTACACAAAATGACCACAAAATGATCTGATGTGGGCAAAATCCTGGTGTCATCTTGTAACATTCAGTGATTGATTAAAAAGGGGGATGTGGAGTTACAGTGGGTGATTTAGCATTGCATTTCTATGGAGTTAGGGTACTTACTAGAAACCAATGAAACAGTACAAATGTTTTAACTTTCCCTTCAATGAGTTAGGATTAAAATGCAGGGTCCCACACTTCCCACAACGCAACTTGATAACATCTTTGCTTATCACCATATCTGCCTGGAAAATATTGCTGTCCTTCAAAATCCACAATAGTTTTTACTTAATCTTTTCTTGTTTAAATCCAGACGGAACTAAAATGTCTCTAATCACCATAGCTATTCTCTCTCGCTGCCTCAAAGCACTGACCTTTCTTCGCTCACTGATTACTATGCAAAAAACTGCATGGAACTGGCTGCATTTGTCCAAATAGTTAAGAACACAACATCATGACTTCCTGAATGGTCGGACTAAACCTTTACACTCTAGTACATATTTGGCTGCATAATCATTCATCTGGACTCGTCTATGACTCCACGTCGTTAATCTATGGCCACTATTCTGTTTTGGGTCTTTCTAAACCCCCCGACAAATATATCCAGTATTGGATACTGGATATATTTGACATTTTAACTTTTAAATGCTCCATTGTGTTCACCAGCTAGTTGCTAACAGTGTTTGTCGGCTTTTGGAAAATTAATTAAATTAATTAAAGGAAGTAAACAGAAAAAGCAGCCTATTGGATGAAATTATTTTCAGAAGAAAAAAAAAACCAAAACATTTTCTTGGCACAAGTGCATCTGACCTGCTTTGGTCTAACTTAGGGACATGTGTTTTTAGATCATTTCTGAAACATGGCTAAGTGCAATTAAACAATGCAGCAAATAATACAACCAAGAAGCAAGAAGGAAAAACAGGCCTACAGTACAACTCTACTGCTGGACAAATGTTTGTCTTTCTCCAACAGAAGCCAAAACACTAATGCTGCTGCTGCTGCCTGATTTTATCTTTAGCTCCCCCCAAAAGCAATATGTTCATAACCAGACTGTACATTGGAACCAGATGTGAGTTTTAAACGCTACCGAGCGGAGCAGGACTAAGAAGAGCCTCCGACCCAACAACAGCTTGAGTTACAGGTTGTTATGATGAACACAAGACTGCAAAAAGAGCAGCCTTACATCTACTGACTCCTTCCTGTGGTTTTCTTTCCCTCTTTTCTAGCTTATCTCACACAACCTTTTCCACTATTGAAGTTTGAGTCCACATGGGAAATGAAATTCACGAGAAGCCCTCGGCAGATGCGAAACAATAAAACTCGGGTAAACCTGTAATATATAGTAAGACAGTCACCGAGTCGCTGTGAGAAACACACATTTGAATGTTGCGGTGTGAAAATATTCTCCAGTTTCTAACAAAGAAGGGCAGCGTTCACACATGACAGTCCATGTTTGGATGTAAAAGCTGCGTAACTGATGACAGGGGAAGCAGAATGGTTTGAAGAGCAGGCTGCAGCAATGATTGTGGCAGCTGACCCATGAAAACAGGCAGCTTTTTAAGGGCTGTAGTTATTAGTGCAACTGTACATCCAGAGTCTGGCTGCATCCCTGCAATGTAGGAGACAAACGACACTGAAAACGTTTTTTTCTCATGTCCAGAGTGACATGTTATTTTCCAGATAATTACCTAAACATATTCTTTCCATTTTCAAATAAATTAGCTGCTATTTATTTGGTAATTAATAAGAACGTTTCACAGGATAGACTTATGTAATTGATAGGACAAAGTGTAAACTGCTGGTTACGATTAACTATAAAATTACAGCACTTAAAAAAATCACAGCAATACTCGTTGATGAAATGTGGAATGTGACACAATGTGAACGCTAGATAAAAATTTGTGTTGAAAAAAAGTTTGTGGGAGGGATTGTTCTATGTAAAACACATCACTAAGTAATTTCCAATGCTGCAGAAAACTCCAGGAAGGATAGAGATGGATGCCAAATTCAAGGAAATTCTGAATAAATTAGACAAGGACCAAAACACTGGATAATTCAAACAATACACAGAGAGTCACTGAATGGGTTTATCATTTTATGGCCTTTGCAATCACCAGATCTCAGCTGAGCAGAGGGGACATCACCGCCTGGTACATTTTGGACCGAAGTGTTGCACAGAGCTCTACCACCATCATCAAAACACCAAATGATAGAATATTTTTCTCGAGTATCAAGTTTCAGAGAGAATCAATGCCAAGGTGGACTGAACCTGTTCACACCTTAATAAAACGCCGGGATGTTGTTTTTTCCTCTCCCACACATATTTATGTAGCATTAATGTGCGAAGTCATGAATTTTTCTGAAGCTCTTTGTGGATACTGACTTTTTCATACTCAACTGTTTTCATTCATCATCTAAATAGGTGTTTGTTTGTTTTTTCAAACTAAACATGTGTATAGCTCATGCTATATCATTAACATTCTAATCTGAATAACTAAATCTGGATGTTCTATTTCTTTGAAGCTTTTTGGGGGCTGTTGATATAGCAACAAGTCCTAAATCCCAAACTAGCAAGGGGACAGGCAACTCACATTTATCCTATTTAGGACAAAGACATGGAGTCATTTTCACATACAAATGACTGACTTTCTGAAGAATATGTTGATCTAAACAAACTTCAAAATTAGATTCCATAAACTTATACATGAATAAATGGAAAATGGCAATAGTTTATATACTAAAAAGAATCAATCCAGATTTTGTAATACTGTGAGCAAAAAGACAAATTTGCCAAAGATGACCTTTTAAATAATCAGTGGAGCCACAACATTTTGAGTTTGATGTCATATTAAATATAAAGTTTTCATTCAAAGACTAAGACTTATTGCTTAAAACTGCATGTGCACTTAGAGGTACATTTCAAGGTATTTTAGTAACTTTAAAAAAAATGTGCTGCAGGGTGACTGCACATATAATAACAGTATGGTCTGCACAGATTCACTGTTAATATCAAATTTAACAGTAATAAAAGTGGCAACAGAATATGATATGATGAGGAACAAATAAACAGAAACCATACAATACAGCAACACTTTTAAAACGAAACTTCAAGGATTAACATACCAATCCTCCAAATGCTCCCTAAAGTAGCAAAGAATTAACATGATTATTATAGTCTGATTTCAGCGTGTTAGCCTGAATCACTTGGGCCACCTGGAGAAGAATCATGTGGTAATTAACAGCTAAATAACAATTAACCATATAATAATGAGGTAATGTTATCTGAAAAATACAGGACATGCTTATTAAAGGTTACCAAAGATTTGTATTAATTTCATCTCTGTGTGCTCTGTACAAAGATAACACAGCTTTGGGAAGTATTAAAATTTAGCAACGTATTCCTCATATAAATTAATGCTGATGGTCTAATTTATGTTAAGTCTTTCATGATTTGATTAAGTTAAAAAGGCTTTACATGCTAATATGCGTAAAGAAAGATGTTTTTTTGTTTTCGTTCTCTAACACTGAAACAATCTATTATGGACGTATCAAGCATCAAGAGACAAGGACAGAAATCTAATTTACAAATTCAGCACTGAATTTTCTATTTGTGCTTGGAGCTCAGCAAGGAAAATCCTGTGCAGAAATATGTGGAATATTAAAACACAACATCTTGACGTTGGCCCTGTACTACAGCTAATTGCATCTGTGGATTTCGTTCATCTGTGACTATTAAATGGTGTATTAATAACCTATAAAGACAAAGGACATGTGAGTATTGCACTTGAAAATTGTTGAATCGATCATTGAATTGCAAAAATATGTTATTTGATCATATTAAGAAAAGAAAAGTACATTTTACAAATGTAAATGAGAGTTGCAATAGTGAGATTGTTTTTATTCTCATAAAGCAATCAATGTAGTGTATATATAAGATTTTTTTCTATAAATATAAAAGTTCTCTTCATAGCAAATGCAAGGGAAATTACTTCAAAGCTGTGACTTTTGTAGAGCCATCAACACAATAAAAGGATTATTATGAACCGGAAGCGCAGTGTGGAAGAGTATTTGACAAGAGCACAAGTCGTGATGTGTGTGTGAGCCGAGCTGCACTGACAGCAGCCGCTCTGCATTTCAACACAAGGCTTCCTTTCTCCTGCAGTGGAAGACATGCTGGCTGCTCTTCAGTCCCACAGTGCAGACACGCAGCTATGTTCACCGCGATCAAATGACTCCACAGATCAACCCAAGCCTCCTCTTAATGCTAACTGACAGTCGACCTCCAAATTAACAACATGTACTGCAAAAGGTGGATGAAAAACACGTTGTTTTTTTTTTTTACAAACATTTCCGATATGGCAGGATGACAGCCTCTCTAATAATCAACTCTTGGCTGAACTATATTTACAGTGCCATGATAAGTTTGGACACCCCCTATGGGAAGTCTATTGAATCTAATGAGGTCTATAAAATTACAGTAATTTTACAATAGTTTGTAAATGTGTGCTCAATTATTTCCTTGTTCCATCGGCTCTTATATATTTTTTTAATTGACTGCATGTACATTTGAGGATCTGTGAATATGATCTCAACTGAAATAAGGGTGTAACCATTCATTATCTTTTTAAAAGTGATCTACCTTCCTCCCCAAACTGTCAACGAACCTCACATTCCACAATTAACCTAGTCTCTTCTGAAATGGAACCCATGCTGCACTTTATGCCAGACACTTTGGAGATTAGCTCTTTGTCAGCCAAAAAAAAAAAAAAAAAAATATATATATATAGGGATTTTTACTGAAACCATTAATCCCTACAGTAACAGAGGGGAAGTCAGTGGACTACTGATACTACATACTGTGTACCTACATTTGCATTAGGGTTGCATGGATGTATCAGTCATGTGTCGATATTGCATGACATTAACCTTGTCAAGTGGTACTGGCCTGTGCAGTCAGTTTTATCAGTTGGCAATTGTTTTTGGTGGTCGTTTAAAAAAGTTACTTTTTCACACAATATATTTTTTCCTGTAAAAGGTTACAAATTAAAGGTTATGCCATGAAGCTGTATGATTGAATTTTTGCTCACAAAGACGTGTGATGAGGGGTTGAGTTATGTTTTTGTAGTGACAACTACAATGTTTCCCTGCAACAACAGGGAAATGAAAAAAATATTCAACAAAAACAAACAAAATCAGTATTGCGCTAAACTAATATTGTAAACACTGCTGTCAGCAC
This sequence comes from Channa argus, assembly GCF_033026475.1. Classification (NCBI taxonomy): domain Eukaryota; kingdom Metazoa; phylum Chordata; class Actinopteri; order Anabantiformes; family Channidae; genus Channa; species Channa argus. Next base: position 23,468,628 of record NC_090203.1, read on the forward strand.
AGAATTGGTGTGTGCCTAATTTATACACCTTTTGCGGATTTACATAACTGAAAATAAATTAAATTAAAACTATTATGCACCAAAGGGTGTCCAATGATTTTTCATGGCACTGTACACACAACGTTATTTTTGTTTAAAATTTGATTTAACACAGGCATTGGTTTGCTGCTTTCAAATTTGGCGCACACACACACACACACACACACACACACACACACACACACACACACACACACACACAAATGCTATTCTTAGGAGCACACTAGTACTTTTGCATGTTGAAGTTGACTAATTTTGACACTACCCAATAACAGTTTTTATATATATATATTTTATCTTCCCATGCTTCCTACCAGGAAACTCCTAGTTTTATGTCACTCCACCACTGTAAATAAATCAATTTGTCAGTTATTACAGCTGCTAAACGTTACCATACAAGACAGCCAATTTACTGTGATGCTAAAACTGCACTGGTAAAAATCAGCAACGTTGAACACCATGACCTCCCCCCCCCCCAAAAAAAAAAACTGCTGCAAGTATGAAATACTGACAACTTTGAAATCAGGGCTGACTAGAACATGCACAAACACTAGTGTGCTCACTTAAACTGCCATGAGTTTGTGGGCTTGGAAAGGTGTCGGGGCTTGAGCTACAAGCCACAACCATCTGTCACAATGAGTCACATTCACAACCTGTGCACCACCTCTGCTGACATTTTTTTTTTCCCAAACTAAGGCAACAGCCGCTCAACTGTACGTACACACACACACACACACACACACACACACAAACACACACATACACTACAGCTGGTTAATCAGGATAAGAGGGAGGCCACGAGGAAGCACTTGGGTTTCACGGGACTCTGCTTACAATAGACCCCACGGCTCACAGGAAGTTCACTGATCAAAGACAAACAATCCATGTGAAAAAAATCCCAGTGGTGTCCACAGTAAGTCAGGTCATGAGACCTCCGGATCCTTGATGGTCAGCTGGTTCTTTGTGATGATTAAGTACAATTCCATTATGTCCAAAGTATGAAAAAGGTAGTTAAAAAAAGAAAAAAATTTAATTTTTAAATACAAATATATACTTACAAAAATCTCACAAATGTGTATGTACATTAAAAAACATCAACTGTCTCTTGTAAGTCAAAACATTAAATGAAAAAAAGAAAAATAGAGGATTATCATTCAGTTTGTCACTAAAACGTCTGTTAGGATTGAGGTAAAACCACATTACACTGTGGTCTCACCCTGTTTACTGTTGGCCAGTCTCGTGTAAAACCGCCTCCAGGAGTTGAGGGTCTTCCCAGACCAGATCCAGAATCCCGAGGTGATGCCCACAATGAGTGTCATAAGATACTTTATCATGAAGACTGTAAAGTCCGGGCTCATGTTGGGGTGGTTCTGGGCAGGACACGGCACGGCGTACGTCTTGCACGTCTGGCTGATCCACGTCCTCTCCCATTGCTCTCTGAAGGCCTGCTCGTAGAAGTAGCACGCGATGACGATGGTGGCTGGCACCGTGTACAGCACGCTGAAGATCCCGATCCTCACCATCAGCTTCTCCAGCTTCTCCGTCTTGGTGCCGTCGTGCTTCATGATGGTCCGGATGCGAAACAGAGACACGAAGCCCGCCAAGAGGAAGGAGGTTCCGATGAACAGGTAGACGAACAGCGGCGCGAGGACGAAGCCCCGCAGGGCGTCCACGCTGTTGATGCCCACGAAGCAAACCCCGCTCAAAACGTCTCCGTCCACCTGACCCACAGCCAGGATGGTGATAGTCTTGATGGCGGGCACGGCCCAGGCTGCCAGGTGGAAGTACTGGGAGTTGGCCTCGATGGCTTCGTGGCCCCACTTCATCCCTGCTGCCAGGAACCAGGTGAGAGCCAGGATGACCCACCAGATGGAACTGGCCATGCTGAAGAAGTACAGCATCATGAAAAGGATGGTGCAGCCCTCCTTTTTGGTGCCCTGCACCACAGTCCTTATGTCATTATCAAACCTGTCATTGCAAACCACCTTGTCCTCCAGTAAAAACCCAGTAATGTAGGCAATAGACACCATGGTGTAGCAGCCTGAGAGGAAGACAATGGGCCGCTCTGGGTAGCTGAAGCGCTTCATGTCCACCAGGTAGGTCAGCACCGTGAATAATGTGGAAGCGCAGCACAATACGGACCAGATGCCGATCCATATCCTCGCGAATTTGAGCTCCTCCTCGCTGAAGTACATCATCCCGTGCGATCTTTTTGGCTCGCACGGAGCGCCGCAGTTCTCCTGCCCGAGGAAGCGGTAGTTCAGGTAAGGAGGCACCCTGAGCGAGGCCGGACACCTGAACTGACCGCTCACGGGCTCGGACGGTGCGCGCTCGGTCGGGTACGGAGCGACACCTTCGGACTCGGTGCGGTCCGACATGTTCTGGCCCACGCACAGCTCTCCTGCGCCGTGCACCGGGAAGGACTCGCACGCGAGGCTGTCGGGCCACTGGAAGCCGAACTTGTTCATGAGCGCCTCGCAGCCCTGCCGCGCGCGCTCGCACAGAGAGCGGCACGGGGGCAGCGCCTGCTCGAGCACCGTGCACACGGGCGCATACATGGAGCAGAGGAAGAACTTTAAATCTGGGGAGCACTGGACTTTCACCAGCGGGTAGAACTGGTGGACCTCCAGCCCTGCGTCCTCTTGGTTGGTGTGACCCAGCAGGTTTGGCATGATAGTCTCGTTGTATGCGATGTCCGTACACAGCGGAATGGAGATGGGCTGGCAGAAGCCGTGCTCCGGTATAGACATTCCTCTGTCGCCGCCGCCGTACTGGCCATTGACTCGAAAAATCCCGACGTTTGAGAACAAAATAAAAACCAGCAGAGTCAAAACTGTACCAACGTGTCTGGTGTAAACCATGGTGAAGATTTCCTCCCGTGCCGGACTTTGTATGTGTTGCTGAACTAAGTTGCGTTACCTCACCAGGCAGCAGCCTACTTCCCTGAAAGCTCTTTGTTGGCGTTTCTCTGCGAGCTAAAACAGCGTCGTCCGCAGGAATTTTCAACTAGTCCTTTTCCTCCGGCTTCTCGCCAAAAACCAGGTGACAGACGGCGACAGGGTGAACAACGTCCACCGCTTTTAACAAGAAAAAAAGCGAGCTGTCCTGGTAAAGATCCACCAAAACGACGCGTATTCCTCCAGGACAGAGACTGCTCCGGCTCCGGTTGACCGACACAGCGTCAGTCTGCTGTTCAAACCTGTTCTGCGCTCCCTCACGCTCGTCCCCACCGACCCCAAGCAACCCGCCCTTCCACGCGGCTTCCGCTCACGACGTTCACAATAAAAGTCCCAAACACGCAAACCCTATAAACAAAGTTTGAATACTCTGCTTTTAAGATCTTAAACTCCTGTCTGTCGAGCTCATGTGAAGCCTCGTGATAACAAACGAGGATCCAAACCTAATACAGTAAGTAAGTTCAAACGGAACTTCTTGTTAGCAGTGGTTGTTGACATGACGTACGCAAACGTGGGTTAGTCAAACGACTCTTGCACTGACAACTTCCGGTTCAGATATGTCTCACTCTGACTTGCTTTACTGAGTTTCTCTCTCTCTCTCTCTCTCTCTCTCTCTCTGTCTCTCTCTCTCTCTCTCTCTCTCTCTCTCTCTCTCTGTCTCTCTCTCTCTCTCTCTCTCTCTCTCTCTCTCTCTCTCTCTCTCTCTGGAGGACATGCACATTAGGGAGGATCTGCATTTTTTTCTAATATCTGCCTGGATTGCAGAGGTTCATTTAGTTCACCTCTGCATTCTTATTTGCATGAATGCTCTTTAACAGCATTGCCACAGGACCATACCAGTGTTTTTGCAAGTTTTACCTGCTTAACCACAAACATCCTTTATATTTACAGCTCATTTGCCTTTCAAACACAACTTATCTACGTTTAATTTTTATATTTTTTTTTGTGATGCCAGAATAACCAAAGTTGCTCTCTTGTGATAATCAAAGAACAATCTAACAGCTATTTAGATCATCAGTATTTTAATATAAGAGTGGATGATGGCTGACCCCAAATGGCCAGGTTTACAACAGCATGGCTCTTTATTAAGTCTGTGTGCAGATAGAATGGAGTTGAAAGTATGTTTTTGTCAATTCCAAGTTTCAGTCCAGACATGACTTCTTGTAATCAGCCCCTGCAAAGAGAATATGTGTATTGCTAAGCACGGAGGACTCAACCCAGTGGAAAAACACGTAAGATTCTCGAAAGCAGATGAGATGAGAGCAATGCATTCCAACTGGCACTGTAGCCAGTCTGTCTGCTCGCAGGGGCAGAGAAGCAAGGAGTGTAAAATGCACACTGACACGAGAATGCTACATTTTCTTCCTTGGCCAACAGAGGAGTGAGGGATCCGAAGTGCAACCAAACAGAACATGTTATCTGACTTTTGTCTTTGGGCTCTACTTGATAGTAAAATCCTTCTATACTGTCTAGGATGCACCTCAGTGGTGTGATGTAACATAATCTGTAGACTTTAAAGACAAACCGTGAAGGGAAACACTAAGTCTAATTCATTTATGTTAAGTGTTCCTTAAAGGAGCACACCATCATAAGCATAGAATACTACTAGACTCCAATCCAAAATCTGTGGCTAAATGGCATGGAAGGATCTTTTTGCCTGTTTTCTAACAAAAGTACCTATGAAATTTTAGGTTGATTTATGAATCCCCCCTATAACATTCTTTAACCCATATTGGACTGGATTAAAAAGGATCCAAGTTGCTGCACTGGACATGGAAATACTTGTTATACTGCTCACATTTTCTTCTACATTCTACTTCTTGACTTTCTATTTTTCACTTTCAAATTGTAGTCTTCCAGACTCAAAGAACAACACTGCAGGACATTATTCATATTATATCCACACCCACAAGCCTCTCTTGGGGCGGTGAGTTTACACCACATATATGTAGAGATATGCGAGAGCCTTCAGGAAAAACATATTTTTCCAATTGTAATTAAAATTGTATTGGATGTTAAAAGGGCCATTTTATGCTTTTTCATATTTTTGTTGTGATAATGCGGGCCCACAATAAACAGTACCAAAGTTTCAAAATGTGAGCTGAATGTGTGTTAAAGAAAGACACGGAAACAAAATCTCGTGTCTCTGGCGACTCTGTTGTAAGACTTTTCCGAGGCTATCCAGCTGGACCCCGGAGGCTTTCTCTGGACCCTCTAAAGGTGTTCCCGGTAGTCCTGCGTATGAGCCCCCTCAGTCCATCAACAAACCTCTATTTATGATTGGCCACCAAAAACACAGTAGCAACCACCTACTGTCATTACATCCTTGGCTCACAGCTCTGCTCGGCCCACCAGTGGGCTACAGTAAGCTATGGACAATTAGAACAGAACCAAGATTTTATGAAAGTTCAATGTATCTAATAATTCTGCTTGTCCTGGTGACTAGGGGTAAAACTTTGACTTAGTTTCACCCTGTGCAGCAATGATGTACAATGGCACTATAGTACCAGCCAGGAACAGAACCCTGAAGTTCTGGTTTCGCTTCGTCTTTTTTATCGAGTTACAATCAAAACGGACATCATATTTACCTCCTGTGTTTATCATATCCACCTCCAGTTCCATGTTGAGTTACAATTGTGCAAGGCCCTTGTATGAAGAGAATGTTTGTAATTTGTTTTCCAAAAGTACTGGAAACTGGCGGAACACACCCTGTCTGTGCTGGGACAGCGGGAGACACAGACAGGACCCTATGGGCCTTCCTCTGTCTATGAAAATGATTTATCAGAAAGTGGACTAAGAAACGGGGAATAGGAAAGGACAATATTAGTGTTATAGTGAAGAGGGAAGTCCAAGCTCCACAGATGAATCTGAAGCATTAATAAATTTTATTTCAGGTAAAACAACATTAAACAACATTTACAGAAGGACATTACATCTTCCATAATAACATTACATACAGGTTGTAACAAATAATGCAACATTCTACTGTATACTATATTGTTTCACTTGATGAAGTGACTGGTGACGACACTTCAGTTTCCCAAACCACTTTTGAAAATCATCTATTTTCAGTGCAGCATACAAAAAAGAAAAGTAAAACACAAGAGAAGCTTTGTTGAAACAAAAAAAAAGTAGCAAACACAGATTCATTGTTCCGCAGCGAGGTTCCAACCAATAAGTTTTTCCTACACATATCACTTCTATCCACATGACCAAGAATGCCAAAAATAAATGCTTTTTTATATTCATCATATATGCATATTCATATATGAGTTCTCTTTGATAGCATTGAGGGGACGTTTGCAACCCTGTATACAAACATAGTGGAAGCATCATTATTTCACTCCACTGAAGGTGTGTCGCCACATTATCAGTTCCCACTTTTTGACATTTCCGTTGATACTCTCTTATTTTCTGTCACAGTGCTAAATGTGCATTTCCACCTTCTCTGGACTTTATTTGAAATATACGCAGAACATTCAAGTTTGAACAGAGTGCCTTCAGGAACTCTGCCCACACGGGATTCAAAAATATAAGTTTTCTACAAGACAGCTGCCAAAGCTCTATAGAAACAAGAGTGTGGGGTGGGGGTGGGGGTGGGGGGTGGTGGTGGTAATTAAGCACACACTGAACATGTGCACAAGCGGAAACATACCAAAAATAATTATTTAGCTGCTAATACTGTCTGCAATCCCTTAAAGCCACACAAGGCTGGGCAATCTTTGCAAGCTCTATGGTATTAACCTTCTTCTGTCACGCTGCTTTACTGGTATTACCCCCCTGCAACCCCTGCTCTTTTTTACATCGCACAATCACAGACGGGGCGTGACACTGAAAAAGCCGCGCGATAACTTCAAGCACAGCATTTATACAAGCTCTCCCTTATCTGTTGTAGCGGTTTGAAACTGGGGACGCTATTTACATTTGTATGAAGGGCTGATTTGCTCTATGTCAGGCAAAGCAGGGATGCATATGTAATTTATTTATGTATATATTTTTCATAGGGGCAAAGCAAGTGCCTAGAAGTGACAACAGAAGCTGGAATGTATAGGGGGAAAAGATTGTTCTTTAAAGTGCATGTTCAAAACACTATTGGGAAAAAGTTTAGCCCATTATTATTTATTTTTGCTTCACAGCTGCTGCTGTGGTAAAATGTCAAAGCTGAGACTCCGATTCCTTCTCTTTGCTGATAAGTTCTGATGAGTTCAGATTTTTGTTTTTACGTCCATCTTAACCTAATATTCACACATTCTGAGTTTTGAGTAATTTGGATGGTAATTATGAGGCCATCCCCTCATCAAGTGACTGGCGACAAATTCCAGTGGCCTTGGTTCTTTTCTAAAGTTCTGCTGAAATTACTATTCAGTAGCTGAGTTTCTTTTGAAAAGCAGTGTCAATTTCAACCACAATTTGGCACAAGAAAATCCACTATTGTGATGCAAATACTGGGAGTCTGCCACACTGAGATCTTATGGTGCTAGTTCTCCACTCTGCTACAATTATGGCAATGTCAGACTATGGAAAAAATGACTTAAACATGATGGAAATATGTCATGTATGTTCATGACATGTTTTTAATAAGAAGAAATTCCCTCTCTATTTTCTCCTTTGATATTTGTCATCTTTGGGTAGGGGTGGCTTGCATTTTGTATTGCTTGGATTTGGATACACATGTAATGAAAACCTATCCTCATTTGTGACAGACTGCAAAGCAAATTCCAGCTGGAGGTGGGCTTGGAGGGGCTGCAGGGTTATATTGTCCCGAACCTAAAGGGACTAGATGGGTACAAGAGGTTAATCCTAGCAGGCAAGACATTTATATGGTAAGTGTGTGTGAGTGTGTGCCAGAGGTTACGGAGAGATATGATAATTCTCCAGTTTCACTTTTCCATGAAAACACATCTGAATCATCATCTTTTGACTTGTTAACAGTGCAGGGCCATTATTATTGTTTCAGTTGATATCAAGCTGATTGATAAAGGGGAAGTCAGTGTAGTGATAGTACTTCACAATTGTCACCATACATCGAAGTTGCAATATTCAGATATTTTCACACGACAGAAAGAGCAAAAAATTTATAAATGTCTTTGCCGATGATATTACGTTATACATCTCACCTTCGTCATGGTGTCAAAAAAGGTTCCAAAACATTTAGAACACATAGGATGTTGAGGGGCACACATAGTGTATGGGCGAAATCTCTGCATGAGAGCACATGTTGGTGGTGGAGAGACTGATCAACACCTAAACTACACATGCTGCGCGCGCGCACACACACACACACACACACACACACAAAACAAATCTCTTCTAATGTGTCCGATAAGAAAAGTTCCAGATCAACCTTAACATTTGACTCATAAACTGGAAGAAAAGTTGTAGTTATTGACGTAGATCATCTGTTGCTGAAAGAACATTGCAGAGCTTTTGATCATATCAGATAAAGTGAAAGGAAGGATTGTCGTGGGCCAAATCAAATCATAGGCCACACAGCCTATTGCCTTGGTGTTTTAACTTTTGTACATTAGCTCATATAAATGATGGAAGCACCAATGCTTAGCTATTGCCCATGTTTATTATGCTCGCACACGCACGTCTCTATCATACATACTAACAGCTGTATTCAGTTATGGTATTGCATCGATATTTTTATGCACATTGGTTGGTGCTGTCCCTGTTATGTTATGTGTGCACCATCAACATCTCCAGCAGAGATAAATAATGTTAGAGTGGCCTTTCAGTTGCAACATGTAAGCCAGACCTGGCTCCATCATGGAGGTCCAACATGAAGTTAAAATACTATTTTTCTACAACCAGGGTCTTTCTTTTGTAGTCTGGCCATTATATTTATTTATGATAAGATGTTAAGTCTTTCATTTGAACATTTATTCGCAAATATTTAAACCTATGTTCATTGTTGAAAGAATATATTTCTAAAAACAAGTGTATGGTGTGATAATTGCAGTGTAGGTTACACTGCGCACTTTCAAAGACACGTTGGTCAGAGACGTATCAGGCTTATTACATTTAAGTATTGACCAGAGTCTCATTTGTAAGTTCCTCATTCAAATCTGAACCATTTTTACGTCCTGTGCACAGCTCTACACTACTGTCCCTTCTTAAACAGTGATCCCATTTCCGACGTGAGTTATGGTCAGAAGTACAAAAATCTTTCGGAAACAAAAAGATCTGACTTTTTCTTTACTATTAACTACTGACCCTAACACCAAAGGGGAGATGAAGGATCTCTAATATGGCTGCCCGAGTAGGTGTTACACCATCTGAAAGCCCTCTTTCTTATCATTACAATTATTGTTGTTGTTTTTGGCTCCACAAATAGTTATAAAGAAATGTCAAATCAACTCTTTAGGATTCACCTTTTCTTTGAACTGACTGCATTGTTTTTGTGTACTTTTGCCTATACGCATGTTTCTTGAGTGCATTGGCTGAGTTATGTGTCTTGGACTGAGCAGTATAGTCGTGAGAAGATGAAGCAATATTACAATTGTCCACTATATAGTTTCTACATGAGTATATCATACATACAAATATACATTCTTAAATAGGAGGCTAGTTACAAACACAAAACACAATATGTACCAATAGTAAAGTCTTTTGTTTATACTGTGACAAACGATATATGAGTTATTGGAACCTTATAAAAAGTAAACAAAATGTTCAAATGATAGCCTAAAATCTTAGGTACCGTTCATAATGCTCACATGCATTCGTATCTACTCAAGGCTTGCTCTTCTTATCATACTCGCACACCCACGCACGCACACACACACACACACACACACACACACACACACACACACACACACACACACACACACACACACACACGCACACGCACACGCACACACACACACACTGTGAAAGTAATAAATAAAGAGAACTCGGGCTCTTTCATTCATCCGGATCCTCCATATCAGCATCTTTGTCTTCATTGTTTTATGGAGCAGCCACCTGAAACAAAGAGACAACACCATCTGTCAGTAAGTAACATACATTGTCAAAAACACTGACTGGTGCACATATTACGTTTTAGTTGTGTTTATGAGTCCTGTTATTTTTAGGATGTTTACTAAAATGAAGGCTTAAACAATTGATACACATGCGTTCAACAGATTCTCAGTCCTGACTGGCGTCATCTTAATTCAGTTCTACTCATCTTGCCCTTAGCAGATGGTCTCTCCTATTATGTTAAATCTCAGTCCAGTTGTGTACTTTCTATCTTTGTATTTTTTAAAAATGTACTCGCTGAACATATATATATATATGCTTATGAGCAAAACATTACGCACTGGAAGGTAACTACATATTATTTACTTCAGTACTGTATTCCAGTATTTCTCTCTCCTGCTACTTCATACTTATACTGGCCCAAATTTCTGGAGGCAAATATAATATTGTTTTGTTTTTATTCGACTGCACTTATTGATAGCTTTAGTTACTTTGCAAATTAACATGAATACAAAATATAAAGAATAAATCAATTATGGTTTATTGTAAACACACTGAGCAGAACCAAAAGTTCTGGGCCATGGGCCTCCAGTTGTTGGAGACTTGTCTCGACTAATGCAATTGTCAGAGAGTAGGCAAACAAGCACACTAATATGCCACTAACCTCCATCACAGCAGCGGAGGCAGACATCTCAGAGACTAACATCACATAACCAGAACGAGTCAACCTAACACCCTACGCATGGCTACATACCACCAATTAATATGTGAATATACCAGTTATCTAAATGATCTGATCATCTATTTTTTTGTTTTTTTGACTTCGTCTTAATTCCATTTTCCATCTGAGTTTATAGGGTACAATGGCGGTGTATCAGGGTGGGGCAGTGGAACATTTGGGTTTGAATGTTGTGCAAGGTTAACATCTAAAGCCTCTTTAAACAAGCTGAAGTTGCTCCTGTAAGTGTGTCCCTAACTTTGTTTGGATAAAGGTGTCTGCCAAATTATTAAATGTAAATCTGCCTTAGACTTAAACTAAGATCAATATCAAATCTAAAGGACAACATTACCACTGTATGATAGCTTGATGGTGCAGTAAGAAGAAACATTACAACAATATCGTAACATATTTTAAGCCTCGGCTCTGAAGAAAGAATAGTACACAGAGGAGATAAAACCAAAGAGAGTGGAGGATTGGGGAGTAAAGTCAAGGAGAAAGTGGAAGATGACCAAAAGGGAGTAGAGGATGGCAAAGAGAGATGAAAGGAATGGACTCTGGGATGCCGAGCAAGAGAAAGTAGAGAGATGGAGAAAGTACAGGACTAGGAGGAGGAGAAGATGAAGAGGAAGAGGGAACAAGGGAACATGAAGAGGAGTGAGCGGAGAAAGAGGACCAGGAGTAGAGGATGAAGGAGGGAGCCATGGACCGATAAATAATGTATTGCCTCTCTCAGGTCCCTTTCTACCCTGACTTTCCTCTATACTGCCTCATATTCTCTTTTTTCCTCTCTCTCTATCATTCTGTTTCTCTGAGTCATTCGCCTTTGGTAGTCATCTCCCGGCTGAAGCAGGCCAGAAATGCCAGGAATGTCAAATATTGGATGAGCACATCATTTATGTTTCTGGCTCCAACCATGTATGTACATTGCATGTCTGTGTGTACATTCACATACATGTGCTTCTGTGCTACGGCTATTTGCATGTGCATCAGAATCAGAGATGTAAAATCTGTATCATGTAGATCTCAGAAAATGTAAAACAGAGTCGAGGGAACTTTCCTAACATCCTTGTGATGTATACATTTCCTTTTGAAACACAATGTTATGAATGTGAGACTAAATATGTTGGGCGATCATTCTAAAAATGAAATCACAAGGATGCTAATGAGGGTGAAGGGTTTAATTATAATAAAGAGAAAATTAAATTAATTAACACTCCTTTTAATTATTCATTTCTATGCATTAAAGTACTTATTGTACATGTACTACTCTTGGATGTTCAATTAGACTTATTTAACACGTTTGTTCCTCTAAAATCGATTTCATGGTGTTTCCTTTTGGCCTTTTTAATGTTAGAGACTAGTAGTGTTTCATTAGTTGTGTTTCTTTCTCTAAATAAATTTTGTACTGCAGCTGCAGAGAAAAAAAAACCCAAAAGCTACAAGAAAACACCCAATGCCAAAAATTCTACGTGAAATTCACATTCAAATCCCAACACACATCCCTCTGTAAGAACTTCGAAATCACAGAGATGTTCATTTTGATTTGAGTGGCTATTTTGAAATAAGTACAGTTTTAACTGATACCTGAAGTTTCCCCCTTTCCGTTTTTTTAAAGTGCACGATGGGAAAAAGAACTGCAGATTAACAACTTTTAAAAAGACAGAAAAATGCAACTACAGTTAAAAGCTACAGCTCAAGTCAAGGTCAGTGAGGCAGTGCAACAGTGTCTTCTGTGTGTGAGGAGATACAGTAGCTCTGTGTGAATGAATGAGTGTCATCTCCTCACTACACTGTCACACACTCTAGAGGCCAACAAGGTTCTCATTGTTTTTAAGCGAACTGATTCACTAAGAACAGATGTAGGCTTCCGTTCTCTGGGGATCAAAGAGCACCAAGTAGGTGTGTCTCTGTGTGTGTGCACATGTCAGTCTGTTTGTGTGTGTGTGTGTCAGTGGGTTCCACTTGGGAAGCAGATGGAGCTGGTGGGTGGGTTTTGTGGGAAGGATTTAGCAGGCGTGGCCAGCTGCTGGCTGTCTTTTGATAGAGACAGTTTCACACTAACACCACTAAAAAACACAAAACAAAACAAAATGAAAAAAAACAAAACAAATCCTCATAGTTCTTTGTGTTGGGAAAAGCAAATACACAACAGTGAAGTGAAGAAATGGAAAAAAGTAAGTGGAGAAAAACAAAATTAGCAACATGTTACTTAAATACGCCCTGATATGTCTTAATACATATTTCAGTTTAAGGTCTCATAGAAATCCTACATTTTAATAAAGTTTGATGCCCAAACAATCACCGTCCATTTGAAGTTAGGTTTTCCATAGCTAATTTATGTCTGAAAATGTGTTTTTAAAACAAGTTTAAAACACATTATTAAAAAGATATTAGTGCTTTCTGCAGGTTTTTTTGGTTCATTCTTGAGTTCTGATTAATAATTACTAAGGTCACCTCTATTGGCCATAATTTGTGAGGTTGTACAGTGGTTTAAACAGCTTCTGATTTTGTTTTACATCCAAATGTTAATGTAATTTTTTTTTTTTACTTTACACATTAACAGTCTTGAATATGTTCCACATATTTCCATTTCCACTTAAGAAAAAACTTCTAATTAAATAAACCAAAACATCACTGTAAAAAACACTTTTCCTATTTTTTAATTTACAGTACTTTTGTTCTATATGATTTATTATTTTAAATTGGTTGCTTCTTGTTCAGCTCAATAAATCATTAATTGGCCGACAAAGTCAATAAGCAGTGAAAGACAAAGAATTTCACATATAAGCCATCTAGAATGAAGCTTTGTGTAGCATACTTATGTTTTATAACATACACTAAATTTCGACTTTATATATAGTTTTCATTTGTTTGATATATTTGAAACTGATGTGATATGTGCCAAACATTTATTTACCAACGTTTACTACCAAAACCTGAAACAGGTTAAGTAAAGCTGCTTTCACACGTGCACTGAAATTTTGAAATTTTCCTGACTTTATCCAGTACGTGGAAACACAAGTGTCTGAGTGAGATGCTTCAAACATCAGGTTTGTATTGTGCGCGTAAGCTTGTGCATGCAACACACCGCTTGTGTTTTCCACAGCCCAAGTTTTCTATCATGTTGTGCCTCCTATACACACAGACCACGTACTGAAATCATGTATTTCAGTGTTTCTCCCATTAGTATGCGTCTCACTCAGACGATCTCCTGCTGTGTGAGTGCAACTCCCAACATGTGAAACAGGCTTAACAGTTATTTTTCCTCTTTGCATGAACGATATTTTCCTGATTTCCTCAACTGTTGGGTAAAAGTCAGCATTTTATTAAGTCATACCAAAAATACCCATAGTAGGTAGAGCTCTCCTGTTGTGGCAGACATACCATCATTGCAGCAAGAAATAAACATACATTTAATATTGTAAAATGGTCATGGTTAAAAGAAACAACTGTAATTTTGAAAAATGCAAACAGTCATCTGCGTCAAAGTCCTGTGTTTAGTTAAGTGTAGATGCTGTGGATACTAGAGGACGGCTGATGATCAGACATAACTATGGGTTGTTGTGAGCTACTCCATACACATCAATACACACATGACCCTGAAACCCAGGGGCCATGACCTGTGACGCCTCTGCCTGCAGGGGTGTCTGATCCTTTTTAATATACTGAGTCAGACCGCTCCTAAACAGCGCTTACTGAACACGCCGAGCTGGGCCGTCACACGCCGACGCGACAGTTTAATAAAGTGCTTTATACGTGTGTTTGAGAGGGAGAAGTGCTGGAATTGCTATTGCTCGGATATGAGTGAGTATGTGTATGTACTGATGGAATTACTTGAATTTACATAAAGACTAATTTTCTATATTTTTTAAATTCAACTTTACACTGGAAAATCTTAGGGGAATGCAGCATATTGATTATTAACAGAAGTAAGTTAAGTAAGTTAAAGTAAGGTCATCATTTTCATGTGCAGTGACAGAGACAAATACACAAATACTTCTAACTTTTTACTAAGAAATCCCCCTGAGCTAATTTGGCACAAGTTTCATCTGAAACATATGAAAATATGTCATTGTTTTAAGTCTTTTATCTGGAGATTGTTACTCCCTTAAAATAAAATATGATCATGTGATAATGATTTGATTGTAACAATACATTGCTCTTCTAATCACGTTTTAAGACTTGTTTAGCTCATTGTTTGGGTATTAAGGCCACAAAATGCCCTCATCATAACCCTAAGCTCCATGTTAGGATAAAATGTTTTTCACAAAAACCTCTCTAAACCCACGGTTCACTTTCTATGTACATAGTCAAAAATTAGTTGATGAACATAATTAAGCAAGTGGCAGCTAATGACCAAGAAGTTAATCCAGAAATGGTGGAAAGCCAAACAGGACAAAAATGAGATGGTTTATCAGAATAATAATTGCCAGGTTACCTGAAACACAACTCCAAATAAATGCTAATAGGGGTTTGTGACTGCTGGATGGTTTGAAAGGCAACAATTTGCTAACAAATTCACAATATCCACTTTCTTTCGTTTTATCCTCAACTTACTCAGATTGTCTCCAAAACAAAATAAACACAACAAACAAAAACAAAATCAATAATGCTGCTTTAGTTATATCAGATTTAAATTTGACCCTCTTGGTCGGATTCTGGTGGATCAATAATTCGATGATGTGGACATGTATCTGAGCTCTACAAATTGTGAAAATCGGACAAATGACTGAACAAAAGGAGACTTATGTCACTGATTTTCCCTGATTTCACTGCTGTGAAATAACAAAGCATGAAAAGGAGCATTTGTGATATAATAGCGTGTTGGAGAGCAGCCGTTGCACCTTGGGGGCCTCCCACTACATAAGCAGCAGATTCCACAGAAGCTCTGCCTGTTGACCTACAGTTTGCTGCTTTAGCTGGGAAAGTTGTTTTAGCCTCACACTCATGGCGCACAACCCCAACACACCATCCACTGAAAGGCCCCACAGAAGCTGTGGGGGCTTCGGAACACGACAGGCTAAAATAAGCTACGTGACAGACTTTGACTTGTTTTTTTTTCACAAGGCTGATTGGCACTTGTTTTAGATTTAAGGTGTCAAACTAACTCACTGTAATTACATTTGTCCATTTTCACGCTAAAGATGCCCAAACCGCTCATAACAGAGTTGATAAAAATAGAAGTAGAAATCTTTCCTCTATTTCTTAGGAGTTTAGAAAGCCATGGGACTGCTGTGTATTTCTGTCTGTATGTGGCTACTTATTAATGTGGCTATAAAATAAAAGTGTTCCAGATCCAGTCGGTAGGAAAATGAACACTAAGCTCCACAGCTTGCAGACTCGCCAGCATTCTCTGCTGTAACACAAACACTTTCTTCTTTGTTTTTTCTTGCCATAGTTGTGAGGGCCCAAAACTGTATATGAATCTTTAAAGCATACACACACACACACCCACACAAACACACACACACCATTCTGTACCGCAGACAGCCTACAGTACGCTGCACTCTCATGTGTTTCCTATTACCCCATGTCCTGGCAGCACACTCTTTCATTTCAGTTTCTCCAGAATCAGCAGTAACTGGGTGGAATCACACCTCCCAACACATTGTGCACACAAACCATGCACTCCCCACATTCACATCTATACTTTTAACATACAAACACCAACTCAGGAGCATTTGCAACTGTGAAACAAACATACAGACACACACACACATGCATTCTCAACCCACTGTGACCTGGCTCCTTCAATGCACATTTGGGGATGGTCTTTGGGTTTATGCCATGATGTTTGCATCACTGGCCCCTTTAACGCTCATCAATGCAATCATCATACAAGTCTAAACTAAACACAATAAACTATATTTTATATATATACATATATATATGGTATTAATTTCTCCTGAACCCAAAGATTTGAGAGGAGCATTCTGAACCTTAACAAAAGTCAAAATATTTAATGATTGTCACAGATTTGAAAGATTAGAAGACACTTTCTGTTGGAAGTTGGACCTAATGGGACATAACTTATAACTTTCCTAACATAGGACACTGATTTGGATTGACAATAAGATCCATTTATAAAAGCATGGCAAGTAACAATCTCACTTACAGCTAAAGATCAGCTTGTTTTCTGCTTTGTGTGTGGAGCTGTGGCGAGAATAATGAGTGTGTATCAACTATCAAGGGTCAGAGGATGCCCCGGGTGGAAACGCCTTCATCCACGAACTTGCAAACACACCCACTCGCTGGGGTTCGCCAGGTTCCCATTCCATAAATCCTTGTTTGGGGGTATGTTTTTCTTGTCTGGGGCCTGGCTGACTTCCACCTCACTGGGGTTTATGTAAGGTGATGGAAACACTGAGAGGAGGGTGGAGGACGTAGACCAAAGCAGGAGAGAATTAAAATGCAACTGGGAAAGTAAAGTAAAGAACACAAAGCTGAGTAAATTTGTCCAGTGATAAGTTACTGAAGGGTTTAAACAGAGAGGATAAATCGGACAAGAGCAGAATATATTGTAAACCTGACTCAGTCCAGTACTCAGTTAGTAGGCATCACTTTTCTTGTATTTCGTCATCTACTATTATTTTGTCCATTTGTGGGTTTATTATTCAGTTTAGTTTCAGTTTAGCACAGAAATCTAGTTTTGATTTTATTTCGTCTATACAAATGATTTAGGATTTCTATTTTTAACTACAATAACCTTGGTTGTTTGGTGTATACAAGTTTGACATGTGCTGGGCATAAGCAGCATGTGGGCACTAAGTTTGCGGACAAACTACAGATCAAGACACCATCAAAACAACAAAAGTGTTACCAGTATAGGTAAGATATTTAAAATATGGTTTTACAAAACACACTAAATATACTGTAGAATGTGTTCAGTAGTGCCACAGCTACTGAGCTCCTTGTACCTGATATAATTCCCTTATTTTCCTTTTTAGAAATACATTAGTTTATTTCTAAATAATTTCTGAGGAGCATTTTAAATGTGTAGACCTCCCCCCCAATGTTTAAAAAACATTTCATGTTGCATCTATAGATTTAAAGCAGCAGCACGACACACACAGGCAGTGTAGACGGCTACAGTGCTTTAAAATTGAAGTGTATCGGTGACATGCTCCTGGTGTAGACACAGTGTTTGCACAGCTGTAATGTCTGTAATTTGCCCTGGAGGTGGCCAAAAAAATTGCTAACAACTATAAATGCATTGCACAGCAGATACTGAAAGTTAAAATCAAAATTTGATTAACCTGAGGAGGAGCACTGTTACTATGACAGCTTTACCTTAATCCTGTAGGATTAGAATGTGAGAAAATCATTGAAAATTTCTGTTCAACTCGAGAATCCTTGTAACACTTTTAAGTGCAGGAAAAAAGCAACATCTGAAGGGAAATGTTGAGAAAAAGATGAATGTAGCCAGACACTGTTGTGTGAGCCAAAGTAGGTGGATTTGAGAGAGAGAGACAGCAGTAAAACCTAAAGTAAAGAAACTAAGATGGGTATTTAGAAAATGCAGGGTGTAGACACTAACGTTTTATTGTGGGACTAATGCAGAGAACAAACAACACAGTTTAGCTTTGTGCTTTTGATCTGGGAGAAGATGCCGTGCCAGTGCACTTCTCAGCAATGGAATGCCTGTCTCCGTACGGAAAGTATTTTCAACTGAGAGTAAATCAGCCTCAATACAATGCAGCTTTAATAAAGGTATGGGCTTTTGTTTCAGGCCTGAGTCCAAGCGAGGTGCTGGGTGTGTAGCGAGTGGTATTTGAGCAGAGTAGATAGTATAGTATGTAAGTATAGAGCATGCAGAGCTGATACCCTGTTACAGCCTGGGTGTGGTGGCTTTCCTCTGTAAAACCATGTTGACAACACAGAGACACTCAGTGAGCCAATGTGCCCCTTCCCTTTTTTTAAAATGCTGTAAAATGCTTTGGTTTAACATGTATTGTTTACAAATGTTACCTTTGGTGATACTGTAAATCAAAGTACTGGACAAATTGAAATCGACCCATTGGTAGCACTGGATGCAAAGTCAAGAGGATCATCAATGTTATTACCATTCATCCAGTGAGGACACAGATGTCTTTAATTTAAACTAAAAGTCTTGCATTTGATACTAAAGGAAAAGTGTCCAGATGAACAAGACCCATCTCCCTGCAACCACGAATGTATGACTCAAACCTTGTACTAATCTGTGTGAAATATTAGATGAGATAACTTAAAATTTTGACGTGGTGGCGTTAAAGGAAAACTCTAGGCATGAAAAAAGTCATTAGGTTTACAGACTAGCGATTAGGAATTTTCTTAACAACCAGTGCATAAACCCCCACTGAGTAACTGTCGTCCTTAGATCCAAACTTCATTACATTTCAATTCAAACTTCTATTTCAGAGCTCACCAATTAAAAAATTGTGTTGTTTGGGATGCCAATGATGAATCAATTAATTCTAGTAAATAATTTAATAATGTAGTAGGCGTTGAGTGTCTGACAGCTGAGAGCTTGGTTGTATTGACAGTGCTACTATTTTCTAAATTAAATTACGATTTACTATATAAACTAATTATCAGACAAGCATGGTTGATACTAATAAAAACTACAGGCCCATAATTTGTTTTGCAGTTCAGTTTGAGCAGCCAATTTGACTTGTATCATGCTATTCAGTCTTTTATCAGTCATCAGGCTGATAGTTATAGTACGGGGCCACCTACTAGCTGCCTACTGGTGGGTAGTAGGTGGCCCAGTACCAAGGTACCAGTAGGTCATAATCAGGTCATAAAAGTAGGTCAGTAATGTCATAATTTATACTATACATAATATATTTGGTATTTTTGCAGTGGCCATTGTAAATCAAAAGAGTGGGCTACATAATTTAAAAAATGAATGCGGGATGGCTGACTAAACACAGGACTCTGAACGGAGAGACACCAGTTTGTTCCTGTTTCAGACCAAAGGTCAATGACTGCGTTTACATGCAATCAAGTAACCAGGTTAACTGGGGAACAGAGTTTACATGCACTTACAGTAAGAAACATAGTTACAGGAAATCCATGCATAGATGCAGCAGAAATTATCAGATTCTTTCTCCAACTCCAACTTATTTTGAACTCCTGGCTTACAAATTGTAAATTTATCGTGACAGAAAATCCTTTTTTCGTTTTTTTTATTCTTGTGGGCTGTGTTCATGCTGCTGCATAGTAACAGCAAAGTGGGAGGGAGGAAAAGAAAGGTAGGGAGACACATCTGATCCATCCACTCTCTGAATTAAAAAAAAAAATTAAAAAAAAATACATCTGTGGTGGAAATTGACTGCTGACTTCTTTAGATTTCAACTTGTGTTGAAATTTTCTGTCATACTTTGCTTTTAAATCAAATTGACATGATTTCTTCATCATTTATCCTTTAACTCAGCCACTTGTCTTGTCTGCAGGCTTCTGTTACGGACATGCACTGTTGGAGAAAGCTTATTAGGAAACTAGTTACGCATATGTATGGCTGGGCAAGACACCGGACCCCAAGTGGGGTGTTGAAATGGGTTAATAACAAGCCAATTGTAAAGTGCTTTGTTCGGTAAGGTAGAAAAGCACTACAAAGGTGGAGTCCATTTATCATTTTATTTTAATATAAATCAGAATAATATCAGAACTGAGTGATTTAGGCTGGTCCATCGTGTTTGTTTCAAGAGTTATCACATGATTGAATGTGCCATCTGCGGAGAGAAAAGGTGATTAAAGGAGTTTAAAGCAGAATGCGAATAATGAACTGCATTTTTATTTATTACAATTTTAACTACGCGGAACTGTTTCCAAAAAAAGAGCCAGCTTTTGGAATCCATCCCTGTTCTCCACTGTTTACACACTGGGGTTTATTATACAAGTTTTACATTGTCTCTCCTTTGGATTTTTCCAAAACGTGTCTCTGATATACCGAAGTCTCAGTTGTATGTTAAAGTAATTACGTGAATATTAGTTGAGTTCCATCTGCTATAAGTGGTGCCTGATTGCATGGCTTTTGAAGGCAACTGGGGGAGGAAAAAAAGCAGCTTGGAAACTTGGCTTGATTACAAGTTAGGGTGTTTCATTTGAGGGCACTTAGCTTTGTTGAGATAACTGGGCTTTTGCCAAACTCATGGTGAAAGGCTCTATTAAATTCATCATCATTCCCCGACAGCTTCAGTAGCTGTACTGGTGTGTTTGCAAGTAAAATTTGTGTTTGTCTCTTTTCATGTCTGGCAGCTGTGCCAGGAAAAACAGTAACAAGTCTGCAGCTATGTTAGCAGCTCCTAAAGGCTGCAATGTTCATCATGCTCCACTAGATTTCAACTGTATCAGCAACAGCTAATCATTTTACTGTAGCCTTTGTCCTGAAAGTGGCTGAACTGAATGAATTCATTAGAATTACAGTGCATAAGTGCTTCCACCTAGGAGCCAAAGGGGGTCAGTTTATTTACTGCCAATCTACAAATAGGACTGCAGTTTGAGTGTGGCATTAGAAGAAATAGCTCATCAATCTTAAAACTGAAAGCCATTAAAATAGAATTGCAATCTGCTTTCTCTATTTTCAAAATGTTGCCTTGATGATACAGAAAAAAATACAGATTGAAGAAAACTGACACTTTAGTGATGATGAATATCCATAGCTAATTTTCCAAAGGTCCTGTTATTCAAACTTGACATACTGCAACACAGTCAAAAGACAGTGGATTGCCCAGAATGCTAAGGGTTCAGGGTGAGAAATTCCAATGGCAAACTGATATCAAGGTTTGAGGTTAGCATATCCATGTCCAATCAGAAGTGTGGGGTTTTTTTCTGTACAAGTGGCAATTTTGGCTGATGGTAATGAAAAATTCAGTAATGGGGAATAAAAACATTTGTCCTTAAGCTGGAAGTCTGCCCATTTAAACTTGGCAAATACCTAGTCACCACCTCATGGACTGTCCATGACAATAATGACAGTCCATGAGTCCATTTTGTGTATTAGGGGAAACATTTGTGTATAAGGGTGGTGGAAGCAGCATAGGATGACACTTAAGTGAATCATTTTTACTACTTATCCTCTGGGGATAAGGACAATTTTATTTGCTAAGTTTATTTGCTAACTTTGATAAGTTATCATAGTTGAGGACCAAAGTTTTGGCAGATATGTCAAACAGGGCATGAAGTCCAGTGCCTTGAATTAGTTTACATTTTGTTATGTTACAACCACAAATGTAAATGTCTTTTATTGGGATTTTATATGATAGACCAACACAAAGTAGTACATAAATGTGAAGTGAATGGAAAATGATAAATGGTTTTCAAAATGTTTTACAAATAAATATCTGAAAAGTATGGCGTGCATTTGTATTCAGAGTCAATACTTTGTAGAACCACCTTTCATTGTAATTGCAGCTGCAGGTCTTTTGGGGTATATGTCTCTCCCAGCTTTGCACATCTAGAAAGTGACATTTTTGCCCATTCTTCTTTGCAAAATAGCTCAAGCTTAGTCAGATTGAATTGAGAGTGTATGTGAATGGCAATTTTCAAGTCTTTCCACAAATTCTCAATGGTATTTAGATCTAGACTTTGACTGGTCCATTCTAACACATGAACATGCTTTGATCTAAACAATTCCATTGTAGCTCTGGCTGTATGTTTAGGATCATTGTCCTGTTGGAAGTTGAACCTCCCCCCCAGTATCAAGTCGTTTGCAGACTCTAACAGGTTTTCTTCTAAGATTGGCCTCTACTTGCCTCTATCCATCTTCCCATTATTTCTGACCAGCTTCCCTGTCCCTGCTGAGGAAAAACATCTCCACAACATTAGGCTGCCACCACCATGTTTAACGTGGGGATGGTGTGTGCAGGGTGATGTGCAGTGTTAGGTTTTAGCCACACATAGCGTTTTGCATTGAGGCCAAAAAGCTTCAATTTTGCACTCATCTGACCAGAGCACCTCCTTCCACATGTGTGTTGTGTCCCAAACTATAAACTGGACTTCTTATGGCTTTCGTTCAACAATGGCTTACTTTTTCCCACTAACATAAAGGCCAGATTTGTGGCCCAGCTGAGCTGTGGATCTCAGCTCCTCCAGAGATACCATGGGCCTCTGATCATTGCTCTCCTTGCCCAGCCTGTCAGTTTAGGTGTTCCAAGCTTTGGAGATTTTTTTATAACCTAACCCTGCTTAAACATCTCCGCAACTTTATCCCTGTCCTCTCGGGTGTGTTCCTTGGACTTCATGATATTGTTTGTTCACTAATGTTCTCTAACAAACCTCTGAGGGCTTCACAGAACAGCTGTATTTATACTGAGATTAAATTACATACAGGAGGACTCTTTTTACTAATTAGGTGACTTGTAAGGACAATTGGTTCCACTGGATTTTAGTTAGTGGTATCAGAGTAAAGGGGGCTCAATACTCACACTTTTCAGATAATTATTTTCTTCTTTGTCTTTTTCGGTCTATCAAATAAAATCCCAATACAATACATACACATTTGTGGTTGTAATGTGAAAACATTTGGAAAAGGGGTATGATGGGGTATGAATACTTTTGCAAGACACTGTATCTGGTGGATTTCTTGCTTTTCTGAATAGCTGTTCCTTTGCGCACCCGCTACATCACATTTCCATATCCATGGCAGAGCACCGATGGATCAGTGGGGGAAGGGTTGATCGACATTTTTGCCAGCATATACTGATCTTTTCCACCTCTACATCTATTTGGCTTAACCTGCTGCTCTTTTTCCCTGCTCCCCTCTGGCCTATATCAGTCAATCACCAATCTTTTGGGTATGTGAAGGTCTTACACTTATATGTAATACTTTAACCACCGGAATGGAGGAACGTAACAGGAACAAGTAGCATCAGTTTGATGATTTGACAAGCAATGTTGAGTTAATCGAGACCAAAGTGTTTGTTACATTGATAAACTGACATTGAATGTGTGCTCTTTCAAATTGTAGAGCAAAAAAGATGGGTAAGTATAACAACTTTCAGGCTTTCAAAATATACTTTGCCTAAACTCTATACACTCGAGGGAAGACTTCAGAGCTTCTCTATGACCATTTAAAACATTAAACTCTGAACAGTGTAGAAACACTGCACATTTTGATCTTTTTGACAGGCTATTTATATAGCAGAGCTTAAACTACCGACCCGACTGAGGCTCATGATAAAGACATCACCACAGCACAGCAAGTCTAATCTCTTGCAAGATAAAACTGTCATGAAAATGATAGCAAAAAAGGAGCTTTGTATTATTTTAATGCCTGCTTTCCATCCTGCTTTTTCTTTTTCTTGGTGTCAACAGCCGTGCCCTGAATATAGAGATAAAATGCCGATACAGTTAAAGTGAAGGCAGGTCAACTGCAGCTACATGGCAGAGTCATGAAATGTATTGATAATGTATCTTAGATCCATAATACCCTATTTACTGAAACAGTGATGCTGGTTATATCTACAATCGGGGGAAATCTGTACGTGTTAATTAAATACTGATACTGTGGAGTCAGAAAAAGGTCTTTTTTTAAACAGGTAAGAGAAAAGTATATAGCTCAGTACACTAGGTTGGCTTCACATTCACTTGGTTTTTTAATAGGCTGTCAAAACTGGTTATTTCTGCAGCTGAAGACATCCAGTAATTCTACCAAGAAAAAAAAAAGACATCATAAAACATTTCTAGACATTGCAAATGGATATTAAAATTAGTTATTAATTTACTGTATTAGCCCTGATACATTTGAACGTAAGAGATTTATTTATTTGGTTATTTTGATGACTCCTGAGTGGCACGCTAAGATCAACACTTTGACTTGCATGCAACACATTATCAAAATCTGGTCATTTCCTTGATGCATAGTTATGTTCTTCAAGGGATAAACTTGATAAAAAAGAGTAATTTTACTATTCTCCAGACTCTTTCATATTATGGCTTTCATGAACAGAGTGATCCTTTAATTCCGCTTTGGATGTGCACTTTAGATTTTGATTGTGTGAACGTGTGTCTGCCACAGCTCAAAGCTTTTCTGGAGTGTTGTATGGGAAAAATCTATCCATTAAACAGTGTAAACTGATCCAAAGACATGCATGAGTTGAAAATGCGCCAAAAATTCCTACCAATCCTGGGGCGTTATGAATGTGCTTTAGAAATGTACAAAGAGGGAAAAGGGAGACGGTGGAGTGTTATTAAGTTCTGAGTTCAGTCACAGACTGAATATGCACAAATGCTGCAAAGTAAAGGTTTTGCTTTGCTTTCTGTCAAAAAACACCCTTCAACTATTACTTTTAGTTATGGTCCATCTTTGCACAGAATCCTTGAGCTCACTGGGCTAGTAGACAAATAGCTAATCCAAATGTGGAGATGTGGAGTGCAGACTCCCACTGCAGCCAACTGTTTTGGGGAGATATGGCCAAGTGAAGAACCAAGAGGCCAGTAGGTTAATTTTAGAGCTCTGTGGTGTCACTGGGAAACTGCTTCTTCCCCTCTGTTTGAGCTTCTCACAAGCCAACTGGGCTGCCACATGGACACTCTTCATACATTTTTCTTCTCAATTTCAGTAATATCCAATAGGTTATTGGTCTTGGGAGGACAAATGTGAGGTCAGATAATACTCGCAGCTGTGGCGCGACTTTGCTGTCGATTGCAGCTTGTGCTGACAGGACTGGGTGTTCCCCAGAGTGAAAACCATATCCTATTCCAGAGAACTTTTGTTTGGAAAACCACCCAAAGATTTAGAAGTGTTTAGCTTGAGATAGTATCAAAAACACATTGTTCGTGCCTTAGTGTGTAGAGAAAATATTAATGAAACACATCTTTATTCTGACAAGAATACAATAATCTACCACTGCAGAAGATATTGTGCTCTGTGTTCTGAACCCAGTAGACAATATGCGACAATAGTGCAGTTGGATGCACAGTATCCAACACTAAACAGGCCATTCAAACATGTTAGTCTTCCTCCATCACAGTGGGGAAGCTGCTGTTGGTGGCTGTGAAAGCTGTTTTATTGAGGCCAAAACGGCTGCATTTAGTGAGGAAATCAGCTTGAACATACCATTCTATTTCAGTACGTTCTCTTCTCTCTTCCTAATAGGATTATAGGCAAATAGAGACAGAGAGGACATGGCACATAGAGCAAATTTAGGTATTTAGGATGGGGGAGTGAATGTGGAAAGAGAAACTACATAAACGCGAGTGTCATATAAAACATGTTTCTGGCTATGTAAAACAGTCATATGCATATAGCACATACTTATGTAAGTCTAATAAAACACAGTTTTTAAGACACTGATTAAGGTTTACTTATTTAGGTGGGCCCTCAGTAGTTTCCCTGATTTTTCTGTAGAAGTGAGTTGTAATAATGGTTACACTATGATGAGTGGGTCAATCCAAACCAACAAGTTATCTCACCGACCACTGGCCAGATTACCACAATGTTTGGAATGGATATTTATCATCCCCAGTGGATGAGTCTGAGTCAGCTTTGTCTTTTTATGCCACCATCTCCCTATTGGACATTAGCGTGTCTCACAATTTACACCCATTGCCAGTGATACGTGTCAGTGCAGGAACCTGTGAGCCTTTTTTTTTTCAAAAAGTGAGGGTACGATGATCAGGATTTTTATGAGTTTGTGTTCCATCATAGACCTGCATTTCATGTTCCCATATTTACTGACCATAATCAAAAATGTTTCCTTTATTTGAATCATAGCTGCCGTGCAGAGATCCTTATGTACACGATGACAATTAGTCTAAAAGAAAAGTTACAAATGTAGACATCTGCTCCAACAATTGGCAAATTCTGCCAGAACTGCTCATCATTTGTGCCACAGCATGGCATTTGATAACAATATACCTCCCGTACTTCCGTATGATTTGAGGTCTATCACTGAGCTGAAGAAGAGACAAAATAAAGAAAAAAGTCCTGTGGTCAAGGTATAAACAAACATGAATACTGAGAGTGAGTTTGGTGTCACTTCAGCTTTCGAACTGACACACAACTGCATTAACTGCTTAGCTTTTCCTAAAGTTATAGGTTTGTTTTACAAAATTATTTTATCTCCAATTCTATATGTTAGGTTATACTGCAGTCCAAAATATCCTTGCCGCTAGATCCAGATATCTGCCACTTAGTAGTCTAGTTTTCTTTTCAGCCAAAATGACTATGTATAAATAGGGAAAGCTCTCAATTGCTGCCATATTTGTTTTGGTAAAAGAACACCCCAGATTTTCTGTTTCTCGTTGGATTTGCAGGTTTTTTATTACCTTAAGCTTTGGTAAGCAGTTATTAAGTGTGTTGCTCACAGTTTACTCAGTCATAAGGTGTGTGCTCCTTCCAGAATGTCAGAGACTGGAAATCTGTGACAGTAAATGGAAACAGTGCAAAACGTAGAAATCTTTGACTATTTTTCAGAAGGGACTCCAGCCTCCAGACAATCCCTTCCTATTGTGAGGTTACCAGAATTAGAGGGATGTTAAATCTTGTAATGAAGGGCTTTAAATCTTGTTTTGTTGCATGAAGTTCATTTTCAAACTAGAAACACTAAGACTGGCTGCATATACGTGACAAAGTGAATTAAAATTTTAATACGGATAGAAACATTAGTGTTTTACATGTAAGTCAACAATGGCACTGAATTTCGCCACTGGATGGGAATGTTCATGAGGTAAACTTACAGTAAACTAGTGCTCCCCACCACCACCATCACCAAATGGAGAACAACTGAGAATTCAGGTCCTTCGGGTGCTTTCAGTTAACCAAACTAATACTTCATTCTTTGAAGAAATACACTACATTAAAACACCATCCGATCACTGATAAGATACGACCACAAAAATGCAAATGTGTTTGCAGTAGTTGCAGGGTTGGCTCAAAACTTGTCTAAGGCATAATTGTTTCCCCTCACATTTTAACACATTTCTATATCAAATCCCTAATAGAAACTGTAAAAACAGTGTCTCTGGTTCACAGAGAGGTCTGACACTCTGTGGTCTGGAGCAGACTAAACATTACCAAATAAAATGCAACACAAAGTCCTAAGAAAAGCAAAAACACCCGTTGCCACATTCACGTCGGGGGTGAGTGTCGGGGTGGTTGTGTGGCATTTCTGTTGCCCACTAAATGTGTGGTCTTGCAATCCTACACGTTTCTCCCACATAAACGACTCATGCATCCCCCATTTGCAAAGCAAAATACTGCAGGTCTGTATGAGAATTCACTGTAATAAAGCAATCATGAATACATTTACACATTTTCCTTATCAGAGCAGCAACAGAGTTTGTGGGTTTTTGCTCCATGCTCATTAGATTCTCTCAAGAAGAGAGAAGACATAGGATGGGGATGGTCATTATAACACACTATGTAATTAGGCAGTGAACACCCCTCCTCCCCACCAGCTGTACATTCCATAATCCATATTCAAATGGAGGACAGACACAAACACAAGCTTTGCAAAGACCAAAGAGCACCACTGGCTCTTCTCAGCACTTGGTGCAGGCCTTGGGAAAGTGTTGTGATGCTTTTGGACAGATTTGGAAGGGTAGGCATTGTAATTTGAAGGGCCACTGGTTTGGATAATGAGCTCTGTGTTCCTCTCACACAGACAGCAATGCAGAGAAACACAGAAACAACCAAATGCAGCAAAGCTGCTCTTGATCCAGTTCTTGCACTTTCCATTCATTTTACGTCATCTAACTGTACATGTAGCACTGGGTTGTGAGAAAAATTATGAATCATGTGATACTTTTATGCATGGCTCCTATTTTATCCTTGCACAGATTCTGCAAGAGGGCATTTGAAAATGCTTCTGTTTGGCCTGCAGCTTACAGTGCTGGATGATGAAGATTTAGTTCAGCATCACCCCCTCTGGAGAAAACAATTGTCAAGTGTATTAATTAGCCTATTTTGTGTAAGTATAACGATCTGCATAGTTTAGTTAATTTACTGGGTATGCATAAGAATGATGGAGGAGGATTGCAGAGGAGGAAATCTGCTTGGGAAATTTGTTTCATATTTACATAATTATTTAGAAGCTCCTGCTGATGCTGAAACTGAAATTTTGGGCTTTAATTTATTCCAAAAGGCTTGTGTTTGCTCAGGGATTGTGCACTGGGACTCAGCTGGTTAATCAAGTATATGTATAATTCATTTTTCAAGCATGGGGTCTGGCACTGAGGCTGTTAGGATGAGCATTTCTAAATGTAGTATTTTTTATTTTTCTCCCTGTGAAGTTGAACCATATACTCTAAAGACTTGGGCTATATCAATAGTGCCCAACCTAAACATCATGTAACAGGAGGATTTTCTCAGTATGAGAATATGGTTATACTACAGCTTCCTTATTCCCACTTTTCCTTGTACCTCCTGCCTGTGTCTGTGCACCCCTGCTGAGAGCCCCACAAGTCAGTCTGAGGCTGCCTATACAAACAATTAGAAGATAATTTTGGCTTCTAAAAAAAAAAAATCCTTCAGTAATTGTGCCTTCTGCTAGAGCAGCCACTTTGTTTAAAGCCTGCAGCACTGACACACTCTCTCTCTCTCTCTCTCTCTCTCTCTCTCTCTCTCTCACACACACACACACACACACACACACAGTAGAGGAGCAGAGACTGAAGAGTGAATCATCTCTATGAACCTCACAGTCCATGACAAACCACCAGAGATCCCATTTGCACTTAAAAAAGACTAATTACCAGGCCACACGGCAGTGAACAGACAAGCATGCTGTTCGCTGCACTTTCTGTGCTTTCATTGATAACAGTTTGTCAAGGCCAATACTATATTTGATAATTGGGACTGCAGGTACTGCTGAACATCTGCTGATAAGCAGTATTATTGGTGGGTTGGTGAAGGGTGGAGACACAAAGGACAAGGGGAAACACTGACATTTCAATTCCTAAATCAAGACAATAGTTATATTCAGTCCCTTTGTTGAAATATGCAATTTTGCATTTTTGACTTGTGTATAATGCCTGTATCCTGTGGGCTACTAATGGGTTATAGTTTGAGTTAGGGGAAACTGTTTTAATGCTGAAATGCTAAAGTCTTTACAAAAGTTTGGCTTCGCTTGCTTTTTTCTTTTACACCAGCCTCCTGTGTGCTGTTTTAGACTCGTCCACAGTGGCTACTAAAGTGGTGGAGAGTCAAAATGTGGATGAGAGTGGGGCTTACATGAGTATGAACACTACAGACAACACACACTCACTCACACAGCAGGAATCATATTACAGATTTATCTGTGATAGTCTCTGGCGTTCCAAACCTGTATGATGTGTCTTTAACAAGATAAAGGAGGGGATATATCAGTATGCAATATGCATATGCAATATTTCATATCATCGTTATTTCTATGCCAAATGATCCTGTACTGTAAGGATGTAAAAATGTAAGTTTACATGATACAGGAACCAATTACAATTGGAGGTTTAGTTTTACTGAAGCATCTATGTCTAACAAATAATGTAGGATTCCATGGAGCCGTTAATAAATACTGGACTCTTTTCCTGCTTTATACAATCAGTCAAACTTCCTAATATCCATCACAACAGAAGTGGGTCACACTGACTGGATCATAAGACACGTTTATAAATAATACAGTAAAAGAAGTAGCATCATGATGGGACATTTTGTGGGTTACAAAGTAGCAACAACAGGAATATTTTACAGCCTTTCCCTATTCACGACAGCCGACTCAACCACCCGTACGTAGTTTAGCTTCATATGGCAGTAGTGCAAAAAGCAACGCAGCGAGTTTTATTGAGCAGAGGCAGTGGTGGAGAGTGAAGCTGTACAGAATAACTGCTAAGCCGTAATCTTTCATTCTAAGAAGCTGAGGTGCTTGGAGGCCTAGCATGTGAAAAATGCTAACTATTTTTTCTTAGGATCGGGAAGTCAACTAATCAGATAAACAGAGTAATAACATAACAACATAATCAGATTACGCTAGATGTTAAAATAAAATATGTGGCTTTGTGGGTTTAATCAGCTGCTGGGTTTTTTTTCCTTTCCCGAGCGGTTGAGAGATGTGATGTCCTGCTGAGAACAGACGTATAGCTGCAACTGGGTAAACATTGCAAAGGGTTAATAAGCTGCCAAACAACCCTGGTGCTGGGCTTCACAAGAGCCCAGACAGTGCTGGGATGGGAAGCAGGGCTAGAGGGGGGAGAAGGAGGATGGATCTGCCTGTCTCCCACTGGGACAAAGTGGGCTGCACACCACCCACTACCACTCCTCTCCCTCCAATAGTGCTGGGGCTCTAAGTCCATCTCCCAGGAAACACACACACCTGCTGACAGACACACACACACTTAATAACAGGACCTGCAGTGCAGAAAGTGCAGGGGCTTGTTAGCCAACAACCAGGCATGAAATCACTGCACGGTGCTGCCACCACAATGAGTCAATCTATTCCCCCTGCTTCTCTTTGTTCACGCTTGTGTGTGTGTCTGTGTGTGCTGAAGATGAGTATGTTTGCTGGTTTTCCTCCAGGCCATGCAGAGCTCTGTCTTTGACTGGGCTTGCTAGCTTTTGTTTTGACTCCTCTATGGCTCATTTCTGACGCACACCACATGCTGTGCATCATAAGCACAATAGCAGACAATTAAGTTAACTTTCCTGACTTTATTGAGTACATCTCCATACACCTGTCTCTGTGCACATTTTGAACCGGAACATCAAAAAATCCGAGTTGAGTGAAACCACATTGTGCAAATGATTGTTTTAAGTTAATATGGTAAAAAGTTAGCATAAAGGTTAATGTCAGTCTGTTAAATTGAAATAGTAACAAAAATGGAAAATGATACATTCCTCTTTTTTGCAGATATGATTTTGCTGACAGTTTGGTAATATTCCAATTTTTTTTAATTCACCAAAAATGTGTGCATCAGAGTCTTATATTCTTCTTCTTCTGTGCCATAAAGCCTGATTGTCCGAAAACTACATCAAATAATAAAAAACAATATTACAAATCACCTCAAGAGGCTTTAAAATCAGTACACCCAACATGTGGGATTGGAGATGCCACAGACGAGCCATGACAGTTAGAAAGTATAGGTTTTCAGCTTTTGGTGTGGAGATTACAACATTTTTGGGTTTGGCTTTTTCATGGAACTTGTTGACAGTCTGAAAAATAAGAATAATTCCAGCCATATCTGTGAGGGTTAGTCTTGGAACAGAACCCATGAGTTCATTTTAGCTCTGCATAGCTGCCAATGACTGTCCACCCTACCAAAAATGTGATCTTGAGGTTTTTTTTTTTAAATACCATCAGGGCTCTAAGCTTCTATAACAACCATGTGTCCCATAAATGACATTCCTATCCAACTCTGTTTAACTCTATCCAACTGCAACAATGTTTAGTCAGAATGTAAATATGTTCTGATGCAATGTATTGTCTCATATGTGCAATAGTGTTTTTGCACGGGACATCACTGGGTGACAGGACACCTCACTGTCCGCCATATTGAATATGTTACTATTTGCTATTTATGTACAGTAATTGGCTTGAAGCTTTAAAAGAATGTAATACATTACTCATTATTGTTTTTACAAAATAATATTATTTTACTTATTACACCCTGAAAAAGTACCTCATTATATGACTTTTCCAAAGCGTATGGGTCTGAAAGAGGAAATGGGCAATAAGTGTTTCAAGAGGTTTGACATGCTACAATAATTTTCTTATCACCTTTCACCTAAATTTATTCACAGTAATAGGAATATTTCTAGACCTTAAATGCAGGCACTTCTATCTTCCATGCTAGCTTTACTGCTTATGGTGGTGCGAATAGGGACATGTGCAAGAGCGGCGACTACGAATATTAAATGTCACATTTCAAAAGTAAAACTGGAATGACTTGTTTCTGGAGGGAGTAACTGTAATAATACGAATTCAATTTTAATTGTACCTTTCCACACACTTACTTACTTAGTTACTGGGGAAAGTACTATAAAGTACTATTACTACAGTAATAGGGATGTAAATCCCTATAAAAATGGCATAAACCTTTCCTGGATATCTGTAGACCTTACTCGTGGGCATTGAGGCTTTTGTAGGCCTTCAACTCTTGATTTGTGTATGGAGAAAGGTTAAACAAGGCATAATGATAATGATTATTTCAAATGTCTTAACACATTTTAAAGTTGGTAAACTGGTCATGAATATATTGGTAAGTGCTATGCAAGTAAAATGTATATTTATTATTGTTATTATTAGTAGTAGTAGTATTATTATTAAACATGCCAAGATGAAAAATATAGGTAATCTATGCCTTTTGCGTGAGTTCTTTTAATTTTCTCTTCCTGGTTTCACCATCCCGACAAGCAACATCAGTAAACGGGGTGAGTCCAGCCTGTTGTGCTTGCTCCCATGATAAACTCTCCGTGTAATCCCCACTGCTTAGAAAGCCGCATTTGGCAGAAAAGTGGCCATGAAAAGTCCAGTCAACAGGCCATTGAGTGACAATTCCCATGCCACAGTTGAAAAGCAGAATATCTCAGCAGACAGTATCATGTGTAGTGCAGTGCAGTCACTGACTCCCATATGGCGTCCGACACAAAGCGACGTGGTGTTGTGAGTGAAAACCTTTGCAGTTATGTTGTCCATTCATCCATCCATTCATCTATCTATCCATTATCTTAACAGCTTATGCTCTTAAAGGGTTGTGGGGGTGCTGGAGTCTTCCCCAGCTGTCATTGAGCAAGGGGTGGGGTACATCCTGGAGAGGCTGCCAATCTATCACAGGGCCACACAGGGACGCATTCACACCTATGGGTAATTTTCAGTCACCTGTTAACCTAAGTGCACACGTTTGAAATGTGGGAAGAAACCAGAGTACTCAGAGGAAACCCGCACAGCCGCATGGTGAACATGCATGTCCACACAGAAAAGTGTGTGGAGTGTAGTTAAACAGAACAACAGTTATCAGGAGACAAGCATGTACATAATAATTGATAGGAACAAAGATTCATGTGTTCAACAGAGAATAAAACCCAGCACTTGGATGGAAAAAGACGTACTGCTATCATCCAGCCGCACAGAGGCTTTCATTTCCAGGTTCACAGTGTCACACCAAAACTCTGCATCAACACATACGTAATAACTTCCTGGTATAGTTCTCCGTTTTGTGCCAGTGGAATTTTTTTTACAGAGGCGAGGAGGACCAGCAGTTGCTGCATTGAAGCTGTTTGCCGCTCGCGCTCTCCCAGTAATCACAAGGCTTCAGGCTGCAGCATTATGCTAACTTACACTGGTAGAGGGGAGGGGCCAAGGGGCTGCTTTGATAAGTCGAGCATGCCGAACGTGAATGAGGCAGCGACAGGCGAGGCAAAACACACATTCATTCCTCTCACAATGCCAAGCAGCACTTTTAATTAAACCTTATCCAACATGATGAATAATGCAACAGCTTTCTTGCAATCCACTGTCTCTTTTCTGTTGCTCACCACGCTGTGTTCAACCATCTCACCCAGTCGCACGCATACATTAGGCAGAGGAATGGCAGAGAAGAAAGGCTCTGCTCCTTCTGCTGCACAACATAATAAATTTATAAAATGTTTTACAGTTTTACTAACAGGGGAGTGCATAACAGAGCGGGAATGGTTGGGATTTTCTGATTCCCCTGTGTGCAGAAAATGTCTGATAGATGCTCTTTTAGTTGCTTAGTTTGGAACATGTTGGAACTGACATGCAGGGAGCTATGTACTACAAAGTTTACACATGTTGCACTCACACTCACAGTGAAAAACAGGTATAACTTTAGAACTTTATTCAGCATCTATAAAGAGGGTAACGGGCCCAGTGTGAAGCTGATGGAGACAATGTCCGACATCACATGTTCCCCGTGGGAGAGAGATGGCCTCACTGCATCAAACAAGACCAGCCGCTGAGAAACACATCAGTCCCCCTCTTCTCTACTCATGGACACACTCCTAAAGAGATAGAGAGAGGGGGTGGAGGAAGGGTGAAAGGGCTGGGAAGGAGGAGGAGGGGGCTGCCGGTCAGAGAGAAAGGCAGCAAAAGGGATATTCAGCGCATTGAGGAGTGAAAGGATTGTATGGGAGAGTGAACCCATTACAGGGCAGGCTGGCTGGGGCATGGGAAGACACGGTGAGGGCTGCGGGGAGGTGTTGGTTTGTATTCTGTCGAAAGAGGATCAGCGGGGGGAGGCCTTAGAGATTTTGCTGATTTTGATTACAGTGCACTAGACTGCTGAAAGCTGAAATATACAAGTATATATATATATTTTACATAAAAGTTAATTGAATGCTTACACCTATTGATCCTAAGGTTTGACCCTTTATGACTGAACCCTACTTGAACATGACTCATAAATTTCTTTCTGAACCTGACCTACACCCTTGGGTACCATCTACCACAAATTCAAGTAAACAGAAAATTCAATTACCTGTACTATAATAAAGGGAGAACAGAATACTGCAAAGAAAAAAAAAAGAATTGTTATTGGAACCAAAACTAACAGCGTACACAGAGGCTTGTTGAATCTTCACTAACTGGTCATTACTGGAAATCTAATTCTTGATGACAGACATTGATTAGATAAGTACTGTATGATGCAGTTTAGTGTTAAGTCAATTTAGATTTGACTTCAGTCTTTTACAGAATCTTGTTTCAGTGCAGTCAGTTGATATTTCTTGGTGATGATTTATGAAACTGCAATGAAACATAGCAACTTGCTAAATCCGCTCCTAAATGAGAAACAATGAAATGCAGAGAGAGAAAGGTCAGGAGGTGGAAGAGATGTCCATTGCATCTTTTTTTTGCCCTGCGTGACTATGGTAAAGTTTTACACTCTCAGGTAGCTCCGGGATCAGACAGTCTGGCATGCAGTCCGAGGTCAGTCAGGTGGGAGAAGTCAAGTGGGTAAAAACAGATTACACTGAAAAAGCAAATGAAGGCCAGCACGGAATATAGTAGCACTGAATACAGTATAGTAGTATTTTTTAAATTTGAGGTGTTTTTAGTGAAGTACTTTTAAGTCTCAAAGTGTGGATTCTCTCTCATTTTTAAAATTTTAGGCATAAAAAAACAAGTCAAAATATCAAAGTAAAATAAAAAACAACTACATCACTGAACTACTCAAAATATTGATTTATTGTGCAAAACAAAATCTAAGGTCAAGGTTAGAACTTTTAAGGCCTCCTCAAACAAACAATACTTTTATTATATTTAACAATATTTTGTCTTTATTATTGTTTACTGTCTCCTTGCCAGGGCAATGCAATGCTTTAGGGATACTACTGTAAATATCGAAATAACCAAACCCATCCATAAAATAAAAACTTTACTTAGCAAACTTAAAAAACCTTTGCTGGCCAAAAAAAAAACAAAAAACCAAAAAAAAACCAGGATAAATCAGGATCAAAGGAAACAAATTCAGTTATTTTAAAGAATTTGATCTTATGAAGTACTGTAAGCAGGGATGAAAAACCATGACTTGGCTTGAAAAATAATGGAACCTTGTTCTACTGAGTATAGGCAGTTTACCAAGGCATGCACTTTATTTAGTTTAAATGCATTTGCACCTGAACTACCTTTTCAACATAACTAAATCGTGCCTGAGGTAAGGTGGTCCCAAGATTTTATGTTTAGACTTCATTAGCATGTCAGAGTGTAAAGGCCGACCCAACCTGCTGGCAGAATAAGTGCTCTTATCTCACTGCAGGGGCACGTCAACTGAACACAACTTCAAACGGGTTGAAATTATTTTATTTCCTTGCAGTTTCTCTTAACAGGCCGAATGGCAGGGTAGGTTTCCCCCTGCTTCTCCCTTAACACTCGCCCCTTTCATGCGCTGACATTGACTCTCTTCCCCTGCAGTGTGGGCTCATGTATACTAGGCCCAGTGTCTCCAGGCCACTCGCTCATATACAGGGCTGCTGTGTGCTGTTAGCATGCAGACTCCCCTGCGAGTGTATAATTTGTGAGACGTGTCCAATTCAGAACCAGTCAGTCTCCTGCTGACTTCCTGCTTCGTCTCACTGATGAACAGTGGCAAAACAGAGCTGGTGCAGTACAGCAGTCACAAGACCCCTGAGCTGGAGCCAACAACCGATGTTAGAAGCTGGAGGATGATTCTGCTCTGCAATGTTTTGCGGTAAAAGCTTTAACGCTGCATTTGCCTTTTCCTGCAAAACATTCTTTATTATTAGTGCCTCACTCAAGTTCTATTCATGGCACGATGGAAAAGACCACTTAGACCAGAGTTAGATTGTATAGTAAGCCTTATCAAAATTAGGAAAACCACACCACTAGAAAATGTTCTACAGCAACTGTTCATAAAGATTCAGAACTGCTCATTCTGACAAGGTCAAACTACAATAAATTCTGTTCACAGTGCCACCTATTAATGACTGTATGTGACTAAAATTGGAATTGTATGAAGAAAACACAAGACAAAGGATCTTGCAAACACCTCGATATACCATGTGCAATTTATTTAGTGTGTGAAGTAGTCGAACAAAAGCTGCGTTTTATTTAGTAGTATGTAGCTAGCTGCCAGAAAGTTTCAAAAATATATAAAAAAAGGAACTTTAGCTAAATGCATTCAAACAATGGCACTGGCAGAATAAAGTCAGCTGTAAAAAGGCTAAAAACTAAGAAAGAGGTTGGTCAAGAGAGTCTGAAAGACTGTGTGAGGGTTGTTAGGGTTCTCATCCTAAACCAAAACAAAAAGTAACACAAAAACCAACGGATTTAAAACATTTTCTTGAAATAATTTACCTACAGCAAACGAAAAACTAAAACGAAACAAAACTATTTATTGCTGCTAGACAACTA
Organism: Channa argus; assembly: GCF_033026475.1. Lineage (NCBI taxonomy): Eukaryota > Metazoa > Chordata > Actinopteri > Anabantiformes > Channidae > Channa > Channa argus. Next base: position 23,506,097 of record NC_090203.1, read on the forward strand.
ACTAAAATGAAACAATAAAAGAAAGACACATCTATTTTCCCTCTGTATATTGTTCCATTAAAGACAACATGGGCTCCAGGATCTAAATTAAGCCTCATCAGGTGAAGAGACAAGGTCACGACGTCATGGAGAAACCCAGGGCGGCCTGTGGGAGACCGTGTCAAATCAATGAGGAAACCCACTGGTTTAAAGAAAATATATAGTTGGACCGCATAGTCGGTCCCCGTTGGACCGTTTCAGGTTAACGTCTATGGCATCGCAAGGAAAGGGAATCCCAGACAAACATTAAGGTTAATCTTTAAAGTAACCATTGAGGGAAACACATGTTGCGGATGAAAAAAAGATGCAGAGAGAAAGAGCAGTGAGGGAAAAGTCAACATCCAGCAGCAGCAGGCAAGATCAGCGCAGTGGATCAGCACCTCAAGTCAACATGGTATAACATGCTCAACAATCGGTCTATGGAAACTTGTTATCACAATTTTGTATAAAGACGGACCCAAGTAAAGAGGAAACAATCAGGTTGATTAATTAACATGAGGCAGGAAGCAGGTAAACTGGGCAACAAAATAAAAGTCCTGGGCAGGAAGTGGAACTGAAGTCCAGATCATGACACTTGTAGGTCAACAAGGTTCTGTGACCTATAAGCCTTAAAGAATTAAATGCCACACTTTATCTGAAATTTATGCCTGTTCCTAACATGGTTCAACTTTTCCATCACTGCCTGTTACAGTAAGATTTGCCAGTGTGAAACCAATGCATTGTGATTTATGTTAAATACGTGGAGAGTTGAAATGTTATATTTTGAATCTTGATTAATTTTACACTACACTGGTTCTTGGGAATTATTATCCTCAGCTAAAATCACTAAAACTAAAACTAAAGAAAACAAAAATGAGTCCATTAAAGAAAAAGTAAATTGAAACTGATGAAAGCACTGGTAAGACTAACAAATCATAATGAAAATAATAGCAAAAATAATAGCGAGATAAAATAAAAATTGAGGATGTAAAACTATATTAACTTTGCATCGAAGTTGCAGACATACAGTAACTGGTCAGTTGTATTTGTCCATCAAGTCCCCACAATATAAGATATTGATGCCATTTAATTTTAGCTGTTGGTGTAGCTATTCTTTGACTTTTTTTATAGCCCACATTCAAAGCCACTGTTTGAATGGTGTCTTTTGTCTGATTTTCACACATAAGCATGATTGCTACCGATTTTACTGTTGATTTATGTCAATGGATGGCAAACTTTTCTTCACCTGCCAATTTCTTTTCATTATAAAACTTTACCGACAAACGTCAGAATCTATTTGACAGATTGTTTTTAACAGCCGTATTGTTCCCAAGAGAAGCCTTTTCATTATCACCAAACACTGAACAGAAGATCAAAATCAATTCACCATGAAATTTGGAGAGCACGTTCATGCTCCCAAGCGGAAAAGTCATTTTCATGACCTGGGAGCTGGGAGCTTTCTGTCACCAACCTCAGGACAAAATATTCATTTTTGCCGCACTATCATTAAAACAGATATGCATAAACACTGGAATCTGTAGAGACCACTAGAGGATCTTCACACTTTTACCCATGTACATAAAAGGCAGTATACATGCTATACACCACTCTTCTTCCTGGCAAACAGGGTAACACAAATGTGAAGACATGTCTTCACATTCAAACTTCCTTCCTTGCACAAAAGATTCTCAGTTCGTCCAGCTCTTTTCAGCAGCACCCTGTTCAGTTGACAAAAGCTCTACTGTCCACACATGTTATACTTCAGTCTGGCTTCTCAATCTCGGTTTTATCGGGAAATATGTACTGTAAATATAAGTATGGAATATACATAATCAACTGTGTCTGGATGACAAAAACATTCTTGCTGGCTGTGTGAGGAGGCCATAGGGCATATTGATAATAAGAATTTAGAAGCTTCGCATAATCATCAGAACTAATTTTTCTTTCTATAAGGCAGATTTACTGAATGTCATTCAGTTTCTTAATATCTTTACAAAAATCCTTGTTAGGACTAATCCTGGTTTCAAATAAGCTCTTTGATAAGTGTTTTATGATTCAAAATGTCTTAATTCAAAAATGTCCTTCCTTGTAATGTTCACTTTGGATGACAATTAGTTAATAACATTTGACAACTAAATAGTTCTTATAAACTAACATCAGAGTCTTTTTCAAACAATTTGCAATACAATTGTGATAATATGTGGTATGTGGCCCAAAGCCAACTTGGAATATTGGCATCACGGCAGCACAGAGTGTTTTACATATAGACATCTGTTTATAGCCCAATCAATTTAAGATCTTTAATGACACCTATTATGAAAGTTACCTATTGTACTAGTGCCTCTAGCTCTTCAAACACCTAAATATATTTATAAAAGATCCCATCTGTACTTTCTCCAATTTTTTTGGACCAAAAGATCAACGGCATTCGGCTTGTCCCTTCAGGGGTCGCCACAATGGAACATGCTCCGGGCGTTGATTTGGCATGAGTTTTTTTTTTTTTTACACTAGATGCCCTTCCTGCTGCAGCCCTCTCATTTTATCCGGGCTCGGGACCAGCACCAAGGTGGCCCTTTGTGTCTGGGCAGGGTCACACCAGGTGGGGTGGGATTTGAACCTGCGGCCTTCAAAATGGGTTAAATGTATATTATTTACAGATGACAGATGTTTCTTGGAAAACATTTGGATAATGTGTTGAATGCAGTAAAAAGAGATATAGAAACATGAAACATAAAGAACTGGTTTGACACCAATAAATGTTCTCTGAACTCTTCAAAAACAAAATGTATACTAGTGTGTAGAATTTAAAATAACATTTTCAAATGAAAGGGTCCTAGATTTATAAACTTCTTTTTGGTTTTCCAAAGAGGATATCAAACATATCAGAGCATTTATTATTCCTCCAGCTTAAATGATAATATGTGTTTGATGAATATCCCTTTCAGTATAAGGTAGAGGAAATGAAGACAAATGAAGTGTCATTACTTTTCTATTATTTGCATCACCACCAGCTACTGAGTAAATTAGTTTTTATTATAGCTGGTAAATGTTGTGCTGTATTGGCTGCTCACTTCACCTTTTTCCATTTAATGCTAAGGGGGTAGTGTACAGTGGTTCAGCTTGCTTCTGCTGCTGAAAACATGTTGGATGTGGTTCCTACAGTTATCCAAGAGATTTTAAGATGCAGAATAATTGCACAAAGACAATGTACAGGCGAGAATTTGAGTGGAGCTGCACAAACTAATGTGAACTGATGTTGACCTAAGTAGAAAATCTGCAACTATGCTAGGGTTTTGGAGAGTTGGGGGAAAAATGAGAGAAATGGATCCTAATAAATTCTCCAATCAATAAAGTACAGCAGTAAAGCTGTAGCTTCGAAAACAAGAAGCAAGCTCAAAGACACTGATTTGTTCTTAGAGGAACTGATCTCTGCAGGTCCAACTCTCCAAGCAGCCCAATTCACATCACACATAGTAACTTGATAAATTGTTCACCAAAACAATAATAAGTTGATAAGTTGATCCTTAGAACTATTTAGTTCTTGGACTTAGAGTTGGAACATGCTTTTCGATGGCTGGTATTAAAGATACTATGGAATGGCTCATTTCAGATCAGGGGAGAAATATGTATATGGTACTATGTTAGCAGATGGAGAGTAAATAACCTTATTAATGATGCTGGAGGGATATATTCACACTGTTGGTAAACCAAGAAAATAAGTACATTGTGTGTCTCTCCGTCTTCTATGTTCTATGAATCATTTAAAACCTCTGGTTTCTAATCTAATGTTTTATTCCATTTCTAGTCTGGGCGATTCTTTCTCATGTGTTTTTATCTCTATTTGAATATTGTGAGGGCAGGCACAGAACCAAGTCTATGTAACTGACTGAATGGGATCAGTGCAGGTACAAAGTTTGGAAATAACTATCCTTGCTAGCCTCCCTTATCCAGTCTGACAGCTGTTCCTGTGTTGAAAGTTGAGAATATGTACAGTGCGTTGAAACCCAAGGCTCAGGGATGACTGTGATAATATTTCAGTATTTATTTTTTTTACTTCTTGCCACACATACTCGTGCAAATTATGACCAAATAATTCAACTTTCATCTCATGAGACCAATCTTGTCTTAAAACTCATTTGCTTTGTTCACTTGCTCCTTTACATAACTTAGTCGTGCTGCTTTATGTTTAAAAATATGTAATTGTTTCCTGTTTTGGATTCTTACGTAGCTCTCAAGCAACTTTCCTAGCAACAGTATTCTTCTTGTAAGAGTCTTAGTTTGCCCATGTTTCCAACTTTCTTAGATTCTGGTCCACTTAATAATCACTTAATAAAACACACATCTTTATATCCCTCTCCACCTTTATGAAGCTATTTTATTGTGACATCAAGCATTAAGTGTTGAAACTCTTTTTTTAAAGATAAGGCACCAGATTTCACATTTTAAAGTTAAATGCCTAGAGATTTCATCAAGGGGGATGCAAACTTTTGCACTGAACTTATTAAAATTTCACTAACTTATTCCTTGACCATTTTTGGTACTTGTGATGATGAGGAACCATTTTTACTAGCTCTGCGAATTAAAGATTATGTTGATGAGAAAATGTTATGTTTTACTTGTTTTCAATTTACTTCCATTTCAATGGAAGACGATGGAAACCTTTTCACTCAACTGTAACGATTTAGTCGGTGACTGTGTCCCATTCCTGGCCAAATACAAGCTGAGATGAAGTTTTATACTTTTCCAGATGGAAACAGTTTCACGAAAAAGAGCTCTAGCTGTGTTCATGTTGCTCAGTCACTGTGGGCAGAATTCTTTACCACAATGAAATGTTGACATAAATTGTTATTTGAATGAGGTGCCAAAGCATTAATTACAATAACTGGCTAGTTTTTGACTTACGGTGCAATCAGCTGAGGAGGCTTATCAATTTAGCAAAATAATAGCATTCATGCTCTTCTAGTGAAGGTTGTTTGGCTTTGATAAAGCGAAGAAATAAACACTGTACATAATACAGCTGCAGTTATTATGCAGAAAAAAAAATTAAAAACTAATGACTGAATGATGAAAAACTTAATTGCACCAGAAATGAATGTAACCTGTCATAATTTGCATTTAGTGTATATTTCTGTAATGTGATGAATGATACTACAATCACCAGACACAAAATGAAGCCCTTTTGCACGGAAGATGTGTAATTGCTATGTGAGGCAGATGCTTCATTAAAAGGTAGGAAGCAACATACATAAAGTACATGCATAAGAAATGGGACAATCCCTCTCTGCATTAATCTGATCTCAACTCATTATCCCACAGTGTTTCAAATGGCAAGTTAAAGTCATTAGCATACTTCGTTTGACAGTAATTCAGTCTGCTGAGACAAGAAGCTCCAGATCTACTGCTGTAGAGGAGCTGTTGGCTGCACCACACAAGAAGGAATTGCTTTTTCTTTTCTTTTTGGAGGAGCAAAAAAGGAAGGAGGTACATGTGCAATGCTCATTAGAGGGAGCCATATGGTGAAGGGAGGCAAAGGAGAGGGAAAAAAAAAAAACTGGGTGAAAGAGAGATGCAGTGAAAAAGGTACAAAACTTTGTCTGCATCTCTGGAAAACATCCTCAGTTGTTGAGATTTGTTTACAGCTATTTAGAGACACCCACCAAACTGCTGTCATATTATTGTGTCATCTCCTCTTCTATCAGTTTTTCATATTTCCTCAGAAGGGCAAACGTGTTGAATCTAAATGCATTTTTTATTTCAACAAAGAGCAAAGATGAACTCTGGGAGTTTTTCTTCATGTGCATCTGGATGTCGTTATGAATGAATGGTAAAACACCAGAAAAATACAGAAATATATAAAGAACCTTTTTAATATCATGATTTGTTTTGAAAGGGGAAGCAAGGATGGAAGGTTGTGAGAAAGAAAAGGAGCCTGTTATTGTCACTAGAGGACAGAGTTTATGATATTGGAAGTCAGATCTCCTCCTACATGTCAGCTTGATGACCTCTGCTGCCTCCACTTATCAACATGTTACACATGAACTTCATTCCTGCACCTCCTTGGGGACTCCTCCTCTTCTGTCTCCTACGTCTCTTCTTTTTCTTTCCCCTGATTTCTTACTTCACTCCTATAGGCCCAGGTTCTCTCCCCTAACACCTCTTTTATTCCAATTCGTTTCCCCCTCCTTTTTCTCACTAGTTCTAGGGAATTTATAACAAGTTAGCAGACAGGCTAACTTCTGTGCTTTTTGCCTATTGGCTGAACTGTGAACTGACCACAACCCTTCTTATTTCTCTTCCACCTTCCTATCACCTTCCCTTCTTCTTCTTTTTTTTTTTTTTTTTGTCTCTGCCCCTCTTCTGATCATCTGATAGCAAGCTTCATCATGTCTAATTCCTTGACCTGTCAATCATCCTCAAAGAGCAATGGGGAGAAAGAATGTGATGGAGATAGGGGAACACTTTGTGAAACTCAGTGTAATGGCATTAACATCACTAGTTCTGACCATCTGACGTTGCATGTACATGTTATCCACCATTACCACAACTCTGCAACATAGAGTACATTTAATACTATAGACTAAGCAGCTACCTTCAACATCCATCCATTAACTGTAACCGCTTATCCTGTCAGGGTAAAAGGGGGAGGGGGATACACCCTGGACATGTCGCCAGTCTTTCTCAGGGCCAACACAGAGAGACACTCACATTCACACTTACAGGCAATTTGGAATCACCAATTAACACACATGTCTTTGGACTGTGGGAGGAAACTGTAGTACCTGGAGGAAACCCACACAAGCACAGGGAAAGCATGCAAACTCCACACGGAAAGGCCACAGTTGTTAGGGGGCGTGTACCTACAATCTTCTAGCTGTGAGGCAGCAGCACTAACCAATCCTACCTTAAATATAGTCTACATAAAATAAATAATGCTTTCAGTTAGTTAGTTTCTCCATTAAAGAGCACCCATACCAACAACACATTTTGTTTGTGTCTGTGATCAATTTAAATCATGGAAATAACCTTACCGACAGGTGATCTGAGCTGCTGGTTGGCATTTTAAGCTCCAAATAACTAGACTACAAGTGTGGGTGAGCCAGGGGTAATAGTCCTCCAGTATACTGAGCGCAGATGTTGTTCTTCTCTCAGATAGATTTTAAAAAATGGGTGGCCAAATATACGTGGGCAGCAGTAAATGTACTTGGGCAAGTCGCCCGAGTACTACAATGTATGTGTGGGAAACACTGAACACTATATCCATGAAAGCAGGATGTAAATGTTAAATGAGATAAACAAGCTTGGAATGTACTTGCATACACATTGTAACAAGTACTATGGAGCTGGAGTAAACACTTAGTTCCTTCACAATCGTTTTTCACTGAAGATAAGGCAAAATTAAAGCCCGCGTTACTGGCAGGCACTGAAGCTCCACAGTTATAAGAGGAAAATGAGCTGATATGACTGAAGGCTCTCCATTTCTCAAGGCTATGCCTCCGGTTATCATTCCTTCCCCTACCTCCAATTTCCCCCCCTCAGGCTCACAGCAGGGATATACTTTAGATCACTGTGTCCTCTACCTAGAAAAACTTTCTGACTGGTTGTTTTGTGGACTGCGCACGTCTATTTCTACCTGCTACAAACAGAGTCACAAAATACTCTTCTCTGTCCTGGTGACTTTGTAAGTTTTGTACACCGGTGGTTCAGTAGAAAGACACCAGGGTAGAATCATGCCTGGGGACACTTTAGAGTCAAATACTTACTGCTAAGGTTCCCTGTAATATATCCCTAAAATGTAGCATGGTCTCTGATAATAAGGAGAATACCTTAGGCAAGAGTGTGTGTGTGTGTGTGTGTGTGTGTGTGTGTGTGTGTGTGTGTGTGTGTGTGTGTGTGTGTGTGTGTGTGTGTGTGTGTGTGTGCACGTGTGTATGTGCTTAAACAAAAATCTGGCAACTCTACATTCTGGACACTATGGTATAGCCTTGCCTGCAGCTGTTATCTTCAAAGTGACACAGTGATGCTTCAGGGCCAGCGCGTCCTGTTGCCGACCTGTGATGGCTGACTGCACAGACACAGTGTAGAAAGGCTGCTGCTTTGTGTGAACCCCAGCCAGGTGACCAGCAGTGGCACAGACAACAACGCTCAACCACATGACATCAGCTGTCAGAGTGGATCTGACTGCACTAGTGGGGCAAAATCTATTTATTTTCAAACTTTTCACATATTAATTATAGAGCACTGTGCATTAGTAAGATTTTTTTTCTGTCACAGTGCAGTGCTGCTCCCTGGATGGAGGTTACATTACATTTGTTTCGACTTCTCCGAAACGATGACGGTCAAAATGGAACTTTCCCTCAAATGAACCAGAAGAGGAGCCTTACACAGTATATTGCTGTTGTGTTGTGCACCACAAACAGGTATCAGATACTCACATTCATCAATCTGAAACCACTGACAAGTTTGTGTAGTTAAAAGAGTTTGCTGAAAACAATTTGGGCCACATAAAGTCATCAGAGAGAGGCAACTGTTAAATGGCAACACTAAGCACTCAACCACAGTCCTGCCTAGTGCAGAAATATTCACTTCTAATTAAATGTAAATCTAGTAGACATTGGACAACATTAACATTGTTTCTGAGTCACTTTTATGAAGTAAAGGCTTTTTTTTTTTTTTTGGAGCTTATTCACTGAAACATACTTGTCTGTTACTGCTAAAAACAGGATTCAGAAGACAGAGCAAGCAGCCCTTATTTTTTAAAGATATGTTGAACTATGCGAAGAAATGTTGTTTAGAGCAGCGTTATGTTCTAACAAATGAAATAATGAGCTAAACTCATTATTCTGCAGAATAACACCAGAGAGGATGCAGATATTTTAGTATAGATGTGTAACAATGCTTCAAGCCCCTCATGATTTGCTTTCAAAATGCAACCAACTAAATTCTTATTTGGACTGAGACACTCAGTTGTTGATTTTACCTCTTTCATGTTGTTTTTTGCTCCCTGACTGAATCAATGTTTCAGGCTTTGTTATGTATTCTGACTGTAAGCACACTGCATCCAAGGCTTCACATGCCTAGAGCTCAGAGACAGGGCAGCTGTACACCCACTTGTTGTCGGGACTTAAACTGTGTGGTCACTGAGTGGATTGACGAGGGTGGGGGTGGGGTGGGGGGCGGCGGCACTTGCCTACCCTCAGCACCAAATTGCATCAGCTAATCTTGTGAATAATGCAAAAAATCATGAATAAACATAGATCAATGCACTGCAGTAAAGGAGACCTGCCTTTTCCCCTTTCCCGTCACTCTTCTCTTCTCTGCCCCTGCCACCATTTTTTTCAATCCACTCCTTGTATCTCCTGTTGGCTTTCTCTTTTCTCACCACACACACACACACACACACACACACACACACACACACACACACACACACACACACACACACACACACACACACAAAGCACTCTTTTCTTTTTTCTCTCCCTGCCAAAATCAAACACTCCCACTATTCCCCCATCCTCTGTCACTCTCTCTCTCTCCGTCCTTTTCTTTTCCTCTCCGGCCGCAGCCGTGACAGACATTGTAGTGCTGCAGTTGTTGCATCTCAGCGCAGGCGAGTCATGCCCGGCCTTCACTCTCAGCTCAATAGCTGACCGGTTTTCCTCAAAGGCAGCCATCCAGCCAGCACAAAGCCTGCCCACTGGGAATAGACCCAGAAAAGAGAAAGGGGCTGTTCGCCTTCTTTGCTCTGCTGTGTCTGAATCGGCCTGCCTCCACCACCTCCTATTAATAATACAACACTGCCTCAACATAAAGGAAACCCTGCCCTGCTCCTGCAAGCCACTGCTTCCATCTCTGCTTCATTCACCCCTCCCTCTTCGTATTTTCCTTCTCCTCAACTGTTCTACCATTGATTTTACAAAACGAGAAGAACACTAGTTTTGCACATTCAGGTAAATATTACTTTAAATATATTTCTATGTGAGGTCCTTATTTCACTGCCTTTCCTGTATTATGTATCTAAGAAAAAGACATGTTTAGACATCTCAGATATAGCTCTGGTCAGTGTTTTTAACCTCTTTTCTAAACAAGTGCATAAGGTATTTCTAGCTGTAGGTAACTATAGGAACAATCATTCTGTCTAATGCATTTCTCTTTCTTAGTAGTGGGTTCACTTAGAGGTAAAACCAACCGGACCCTTGTTTAAACTGACCATCAGTAGACAAACTGGGTGATTTTAACACGGTCATTTGCTAATTCTGTGTTCGCATTTCGTCTAATATGTTTCTTTTTCGGCTCATTGCATATTTTTCATGTCATTTTCTGTCTATGTTTTTGGTAATTCTGTCTGCTACGTTGCCTCTGTGATCATATTTGTCTCTGTCTGGCCTTTTTTGTGAACATTTTGTGTCTTTTAGCTGACGTTCATACAAGAAATACCAAGGCCCAATCCTAATTCATAATTTATAGTCCGACTCCTTGCTTTTGAGTTCTCCCTCGTTCTTGAGTTTTCTCTCAAAACAGAGTCATAAAGATTAGGGCTTGAAATGTTCGCTATGAAATGGGGCAACCCTTAATATGTGACATAATGTTTCATCTGTTTACATACTATGTGATTACATACTAATCAAACCATATTTATGAATACTATATTCCTTACAGTGTCTGCTAACAGATCCCTCTAAATCTCACACACTAAACAAAGCCAACACTGACTTAGGGAATGAGTTTACAGTGTGTTATAAATCCTGGGGTATGAATTTGAAAGTTTGAAGGTGGGCATTTAAGAGTCAGGGAAGGTACCTTATGCCACAAATAAAGATATGCATAGAGATGCATTATGGGCAGTCACACATCTACCATGTTATTAGCGGGAGTCTTACGATGGATAAAAAACGTACAGCTCAATCTGCTGCTCTGATTTCAACTATTCTCTTGAGATGTAAGATTTGTTTTGTTTAGCTTTTCTACCCAAAAATACTTGGTGGGAAATCCAGTTTAAATATATGCATTTGCAGCAAAGTATACAGTTAATGGCTGTGTGGATGTGTTGGTGTAATTTGTCAGTGTATTAATGTGAATGTGTGCACAGGGATTAGGCTGCTATCAATGAAGTTCTCCCAGCCTGTCAGGTTTTTGGATTGGAACGGACAAAGGGACTGATTTCAATGTAAATGCAGCAGCTGAGAGGACACAGCTCTCTCAGTGGGGTGACTTCCACCCTCCACATACACAGACAGACACACACATATACAGAAACGCCATGAGGCTCCAGATCGGGAAAAACACACTTCTTCGTATTCTGTGCCATGGTAAACACAGGCTATTCAGCCTTCGTCTACTCCATGTTTAAGTGGCATTTTGACTTTGTAGAGGAAAACATCAAGACAAAACAATGCAGAAGAAACTTAAAAGTTAGAGAACTGGTTGAAGAGTTGTGGTGTCTGGCACGGCTTTGCACCTGTCACCCATTATAGATAATCTGGTCCACAGCACTGTGGCATGGCCCTGTGCTGGCCTTCACAATTCCGACTCTGTCATTCGACTAGTTGTTATCCCCATGCTTGGACCCCGCAACTCTTATTACATGCAAATAGTACCACTTTATCCGAGCGCCGAATGAGACCCCCATCTCTAAAGAATGGGACACCCTCCTCACCCACTTAAAGCCACTCCTTCAACTACTACTGCATTCTCTGCTTCAGTGCAGACAGCACCGATCTCATGGCATCAGAAAGAATGTAGCAGTTGCTGCGATCTAGATGAGTGTTGTACTTCTAACTTGATGAACTGAACATCTATAACAAATATAACATGTGTTTCCCAACACTTAACATGCATGTTTTTATTTTCTTTCTATCAATGGCACTTCCACTCTTTCATGCTTGTTTGTCTTTTAAGATATTTCTTATATCCCTAAAACAAATTTTTAATTATTACATACAGGACCTTTACATACTACATACTGAAAATTCAGAACATTAGCTAGCAAAACATACCACAGGGGATGTAGAGGCAAGCTAGCAACAGACAATGAACAATGTAGTGTGAATATTGCTCTTCTAAGTACTAGTACTACCATTTTTATATTCTCTTTCTTTATTAGAAAGTCCAATTTTCTCCAGATAAAAATGTGAAAAAATAACTTAATAATAACTCAGTCAAAATCAACTTGCATCATTAGTGTGATACCTTAAAAGTAATTTGTTGTGCCGCTGTTACTTCTGACTCGTGCTAAAATTACGAATAAGATATATAAAAGCTCATGTGAAAGAAAAGATAAGATAAGAAAAGTAACAAAACATGATACATGATACATTAAACCGGTGTCTCTTTAAGATCATTAAAGTTCCACCTTTTTCATTTTGTCTTTGTGAGCTTGCTGCTGCAGCTGCTGGTGATGCTGCTGCTGCTGCAGCGTGCTGTTTGTGTCTGCTTCTTGCATGGTAATGAGCTCGTACCTGTCAGGGAGTCATGTGCAGGATACTGCCTCAGGTCAGTGTTTGCTGCCAGAGGATGCCTTTCCATGACTGTTCTTTCGTGTGCACACCTGTATGCTGTCCCCGCTCTCTGTCTGCAGCTTGACATTTGGTACGGTGAAGATAGAAGACACTGCAGGGGGAGAAGACACAAGCGGATTAGAAGAATGTGGGCTGACAGAGACAAGAACATTTCCAAGTGAGTTGTTAAACATAGCAATGTTATTAATAAGTGAATATTTGCATATTTTAAAATTCTTTTTAGGCTTTTATTATTTTGTTCATAAGGTATTTCCATTATGGCTATTTGTACATTTCAGTATCACTTGAGCTTTTAGGACAGCAAGACATGTATAAACCCTATACTGTGAGGAATCAGTGTACAAAATAGGGGCGTTTAGTAGTCAAGACACAATTTTAACGATGTGAATCCTAACCGGGGGACCTTTGTTGCAAGTCATACCCTTTTCTCTTCAAAACACACCAACAGAAAGGCAGGCGAAATCCTACATGATGACACCCGCATACCCAACACTGACATGATGATAGCAACTTCACATTATAGCATATAGTTCAAAGCTTAAAATAGGCACCTCCTTAGGAATTACTGTACAGAATATTGATTGCTGTTAAAGACTTGCAACAATCATCATGTTGGTGATGCTGTGGAATTGTAATGGATGAAAAGCATGTTTCATACTGGAATCACATGATGTCCTTTGTGTCCTGATCCTCTTCAAAGTTTCTCCTTGTGCTCATGTGATTAACTATGTTTCTGTTAGTTGTAACCTTCTGGCACGAGTGAAACATGGACATCAATTTCAGGCAAAGAGTTTCTAAATAGATTGAATTGAATTGAATTAATTGGATTGAATGAAGAACATTACGTGTTATCACTGCCAAAATCACTGCCAAGTGGAGGTTTTAACTAAAAAAACTGAAAGAATTTGAGAAGAAAATGTATTGACATACTGTATTTGGCCTTTCTGTGAACATAAAAGGGGGAAATAATCAGTTTGTGTTCTTCACCATTAAAGGGACTTAAGCTACAATCAGAGATTCTCATAGACTGAACTATACCATCCCAGACCAATTCGACACTTTAGTTTAAGATTTTTTTGTTACAATCGCCCACTTGGACTTGTTGAAGAATTGACAGACAAAGTCTGGACAGACATGCTTTTAAACTGCAACTTGACTTGGCAGATACATAGGAATCTGAGGTGGTTAGGCTAGTTTTCTATGTTTTTTAAACCCCCCCCCCCCCCAACACACACACACACACACACACACACACACATGCACGCACAGACACACACACTGAAACTTCTCAGCTGGCTTATTGTTATTTTGCTTATATTTTGGGAAACAATGAGGATGAAAAGCTTCTTTTTGAGCAAATCAAAATTGATTCCAAATTGATTCACATACTTTCTCCACTTTCTCCACATACTTTCTCCAAAGCTGTCTTTGAAAAGCATATTTTCTTCTTTGTCTTGGAAATAAAGGCAGTGGGCTTTGCCAAGTAAGGAGGGGAACTGCAGGATGATGGCTCACATCAACCACTTTTTGTTTTACTTCAACATGCAGTATAGGTGAATCTGTCCATATCTGTACAGATAACTTTTGCCAGACACTGAAGCACTCTCACCAAAATCTAATTAAAAATGTCACAATGCAATGCTCACAGTGACTTCACGATTGCTATTGTTTCAATAATTGTTCCTGGTAATCAATCAGAGTAATGTCTGGATAAATCCCTAACACACATCACAACAGAGCACGGTGGCCAAACAAAACATACTTATCATCCCTACAGGGACAACGTGACAATTATGTGAACGGTTCATCTGTGTCTCAACCATCAGTGACCAGACTGTCTTTTTAATGGTTTGTGTCTATGTATCAGCAGTACTAGTTGTTTTAACACTAGAGCAGTCTGCTTTTACTGGGCTGTTCCCTGTGACTTTAGTCTTTTCTTGAGGAAGAACATGATTACTATGCTGCTGTTGTAGCTAAATACTCACAACTGGAGCAATTATTTAGGTCTTTATCTCACTTGTTATTTTTTCATTTGCATATTTTTGACACATCCTTCCCCCACGAATCCACATTTGCCTTCCACTCTAACTCACACAGAAACAAACACACAGAATATACTAGTGGCTGCGCTACCTTGCTTGTGCCACATGCACATGCAGAAAACCGAAAATCTGAAAAAGAGAGAAATAAAGAGAGAGGGAAGAGAGAGAGTGAGTAAGCATGACAAAAATCTAAATAAGCTTTCTCTCTCTCTCTCTTTTAGTGACCGCCACTTTTTGATTCTTTTCAGAAACGACAACCTGCTGGGTCCTGATAACAGGATTAATAACACTGAAAAATCCTAATCAGGGGGAATTAAAAAAAAAAATGGAATTCTTCCATTTAAATTACCACCATGTCAGTGGCAGCACACCCAGGTCTGCTGAGCAGGCTTTTTACTCCACTAATGAATAACAGCTTAAGGGATTGGTGATGTATGTATATGTAGCATGTCATATAATATGTATATGCAGTCATCTGTGACATAGTTTCATGCTATAACCCACTTCTGTAGGATTAATTGAAATATAACCCAATTGTGAAGCTGTGGCTAAAGCCTCTGACTCTTCGGCCAAAAATACACATGGGAAATCAACAGGATTAATGGACATGTTCTTCTAAAATGAAGAATGAAGGACTTGAAAGCTAAGGTACTGTGTGTAGATGAGTTTTTTTGATGGTGTCTAAAGAGGTCGTCAGTCAGGAAGCTAGAAAATCAAACTGAGCATGTTAAGACGACCAGCAGAGGTCTGGCTGAGCTTACTGTCCCAGCGGCATCCACACACTGTAGTGTGCACAAACAAAAACAACCCCAGGTCACCTTCTTTATGGAGAGTGAGAGGAGGAGGAGGAGGAGGAGGAGAATACAGTATGATCCATTGGAGCTGGGGCAGCTCCAAGGAACACAAAAACACAAAGGAGAGAGGGAGACTCCAAGCAAGACAGTGAGACAAAGACAGAAATAAGAAAGACAAAGAAAAGGTCAGAAAATGAAAAGAAACACGCATTACAATTTATGATTACCAGCAAGTTCATTACCAGCCTGACATTTTTTCTCTCACTATTTACTACCTTTGTATTTGTTTTAATTTAAAAGCCACTCTCTCTGGAAGACCTTGTTAAATTGTTATATACGTACATGAAATTAATATTAGAGCTATCCCAAGATGAGCTTGGCATATTTTTAAGCAACAACACTATTCAGAATCATGATAGAAAGTCAAAACACAGCTTTCAATTCACCACTTGAAAAGGCCAGGGAACTCTCAGCCAGGGAACTCAACAGTTTACAGGACAACATCCACTTCATATTCCCCGTCTGTAGTAACTGTCAAAGACTGAGCTACACCCATTATAAGATTCACAGAGTCTCTACCAGCTAACACAGATTTCTAGTCTCTGGCAGTCTGGAAGTAGCACACACCTGACAACTGTGTAAACTGGGGGCGACTGGTTGGGAACGACTGGATGTTCAGGAGATAGACCAAATATCAAGAGAGTGGAATAATCTCACGTTTTTATGCCCAAACAAATACGGTAACTTTTTAACTTAACAATTTGTGAAAGAATTTTTTGGAAGAGACAAATTGGGTTTTATTTATCAGCCTGATTATCCTGTAGTGTGTCCCCGGCCCAAGTAATGACTAGTGCCAACAAAAACACAGCAGTTCTAGCCAAAAAGTAAACCAACACCAGTACTTTTTAATCCTGTTACTGAACTAAATATGATAAAAGCATAAAAAGACCATAGAGTTTACCATAGTGAACTCCACCAGGATTCTTTTATGATATAGTCTGAGGACAGAGTCTTGTAATCGTCCTTTAAATGCAGGTTTGCCATGATAAGCTGTGTGATAAACTGTCTATATCACTACAATATGCATTCACTATGCATAATTGGCATCATAAAATGCTAATGCTACATTCATATATCAAAGTAAAATACTTTTTTTTCGATAACCATTTCACCAATTCTGCCTAATCACAATCTAGATCGTCTCCGCTAACTTACAGCAAAGTAGAAATAAAGTCCAGTCTCTGGTTGCACAAATAATTATATCCAGACTGCTGGATCCATACCACAGCTGCTTTTAACTTGCCAACATATTGTTAGGTCTCACAAATACAGTAGAATACAACAGATCACTGTCCATTACTGTCTGCAGTACACATCTCTCTATCACATCCTCAATTGTTTACGCACCCATTTTATGATTCACCCATTTAATGATTGTTTCTTAATTTTCAGCAAATTGGGTTTGTCATTTGCGATACCGCCCTCTCGTGGACACGTACATGTAACGGGCAAGTATAAAAGAAACACGTGCTAACGGCGACTGTGGCTCAGTGGGTAAGGGGTTAGGGGGAACCTCCTGGAAGTCACTGCCATCGGCGTGAGTGAATGGGTGAATGAGAAGCAACATTGGAAAGCACTTCGGATAAAAGCTCTATAAATGCAGCTGTTTAAGTATCCGATCGTAGGTCTGGTCAACGTTTACGTGCATCGATCGACGGAGAAGTATAATTCTGGCTTAATTCATTAAAGGCTGAATGAGGGGGAGGTCATTAACCTAGTGATACCCCCTCTTTTTTAAGCTAAGTCTGCACAACGTCTGGCCGAAATTAAACTAATGCAAAGTGGTATATGAAAACCACCCTGGACCACCTTGACTCTGAGCAGCCTAGGAATATCTTTCAGTATATTCAATATGTGTTTAAAAATGTTCTACCGATCAACAAAAGGTGGACTATTCAAACATTATGAAGATACAGTAGTGTTTGGAGCAAGAAAGGTAAAAATAAAGGTAAAAAAAATAAGGTAGGACGGATGTTTACATTTGAGGTCCAATGGTCTGTTTGGCATTTGATGGAAGGTCCATACTGTCCACCTATGCTTGAGAGCCATAAAATACTATTGTTACTGTATAAGTTTATGCTGGGGTAAGTGTCGTATTGGTAACATACTGTCCTGAAGCTCCCAGAGCCGTGGAGGAAGGTTGCTGAAGTATTCGTGGTTCAGCGCTGCCTGGGCTGACAGCCGGTTCTTTGGGAAGCACATGAGGAACCTGGAGGCCAACTCCTCAGCATGGTCCACGTAGCCCAACCTGACAAAAACACACACAATCACATACAGTGACCACATTAACAAGGGAAACCAGTACGGAAAAAAGACCCAACGAAACAACCACTTCTTTTTCCATCCAAATAAAACAGAGACACCCATTCTCTCAATCAGTTATTCCTCTGTGAGAGCAACACACATTTTCTCTGATTCAAAGAACTGCTGACAACAACAACAACAAAAAAAAACAAGCCTTTTAATTATGCTCAAGGTCTGCTGACTCAAGAAGAGACACATATGCAAAAAAGCATATACACACACAGACTTACACCTTTCTCTCTGAGCTTATTTTACTTCTGACGACTAGGTCACAGTGAGAAACAAAGAGTGAAGCAGGAGCCTAGACAGGGCCAAACTGGTGTTGTCTGCCAGTGTTGTATATGGTAAGTGTGATCATACTGGGAGTCACTGAACTCCTGAACCAGCCCTGCATATAAGTGCCAATGGGGGAGAAAGATTGAAAATAAAGCAAGAGCAACAAATTCAGCCAGTAATTAGGTATCAAGTGCATTAAATAAACATGATTCAGCATAGCTTGCTGCCCCACTGCTTGCAGTACCCAAGAGTGCATCTCATATTCTTTAGGCTTCTCATGGTTAGATCCCCTGTCAAGCACTCTGACAGCCACTCCCATTGCTCTCAATGGGGACTCAACTCAACTTTTCAGCAGACAGACAGAGGCCCGAAAGTTCTCTATTCGACTCATCGACACCACTCAGATAAAGTTAATTAAGTCCACCAGGGCCTCTACTCACCTCTTTCTCATGCAGTGCAGCAAAGTTTAAAGAGAAGCTGCTGTGTGAAACTGTATACTCGTGGAAAATGGATTAGTGATTTGTGTGCCAGGTTAGTGCTGAAAGTGATACATAGGACTTTTGTGCACCTATATATTATTTTCAAATCTGCCTCGCATAAATCATTACCATTACCAAATGTTAGTGATAATTTGTGAGAGCTTCAATACCCAAAACATCTACAATTTAAGATACTGTAGGAAAACTGTCACACTTCCAGTATAACAGAGAAGTAAACATAAAAGTCTGAATAGTGGTGAGTCCGGTTCGGTAAAATGAAGAATAAAAAACAAAAAAATCATAATCGATCTGTATATTGTTCCATTCAAGACTGCTTGCTGCAGCCTGTTCTGCGTAGCTCTCACTTACAAGTTCTGCTAGAAGCTAGATGGCGACAGCACTCCAGGATTTTACCTCAGGCTATATAATAAAAAAAGTGAGTTCAGAATGTCAGAGAGAAAACTTGGTAGATCTGTGTGGGACTATTTCAAATCAGTGGTGAAACCACAAGAAGAGAATTTACAGTTGACCTGCACATAGTCTAACTGTGCCTGACACTTATCAGGGGCTTAGAAATCATAAGGAAAACCTGACAATTCTTATTATCAAATTTTAAAGTCACCATTGAAAGGAACACACGTTGTTGATGGAAAACACTGGCTAGCCGCCATATCTCCCTGCAAGGACTTGCTCACGTTTTTTTTTATACATTTTGCTGTAAAAATATAGCAAAAAAGAGGTGTACTTTCTGTAGTGTAAGCAAAAATCCTACCACTGTCTGCTATTTCTGGTCTCCTCTGTCTCTTTTTCTCTCTCTCACACACATGCACACAAACAAACAAACATAAATTGTAAAGGAAAAAAATGCAGTTTTATGGGTCCTTACAATACTTGGTAATTATTATTACATAGTCATTTCTAATTTAGATGTCATTTATTTCTGCTTAAATCAACAACTCAGGACATTTCAATGAGCTAATAAGTTCTTATTAGTAGGTAATAATTATCAGGTAATATTATTAGTAAGTTCTTATTATTAGCTAATAAGTTCTTATTTGCCCATAATTAAACTTCAAGGTACTTGTACTACGTACTTATAGGTTCATTAGGTTATTATCACGCCCATGTACCCGACCATTGCTGTCATGGGCACAATATTAAACAAAGTTACAAACGTCGTAGGAAAAAAATCCACATAGTTCAACCAGTTGATAAAACACTTGGTTGTGTTTTGGCCAGTTGAAGGGAGAAACAGAGTCTGTCCCATTGAAAGTCCTCTGTTTTGATGCCCACCTAAATTTGATCTCTGTCAGACCATTGAGGGGCAAAAGGGAACCTACTAAACCATAATTAGAAGATCTAGATATGTGTGCTTGTCTTTTCTCTCTCAGCTCAGTAAAATGTCTTGGGCCAAAAACTATTTAACATTATTTATTTATGTTTGACTTCAACAGGGAAAATTTAAGCTCAATACCTCTAATGGTTTTTTATTAAAATTGGTGTGGTTACATACTGCCCACAACGTTATATGTAATGAAGCCAAACAATGCATAGTCTCAACATGCATGAATGATTGTTCCAACTTGTATCATCTCTGCTTCTACACGTCATTTCCACAGCCAACCAGCTGAAGAACTAAAAGCTGACTGGAGTTTAATTTCTTTCCAGGTTTTTTTTAAATCTGTCTTTATGAGAACAAACAGTAGGTCAAATGTGAACAACTGGTTAAGCAGCTAAGTTGTCGTATTTGTGTAAACAACACTTTTTAGTTAAACGATCGCACAAGATGAGAGCAAAACCGACATGTTTCCAAATCAAGGACCATTATTATAGAATCTAGTTACTCCAATGTTTTACTCTATGAAAAAAACAGAATCACCATCTTTAGAGAGGCACACAAATGTTATACACGAATATCAGTTTTTGCATCTTGGGAAGTATGTGTAAAACTGTGGCTATGAAGCAGCAAGTCTTAATGAAGTCCTCACATGTCAGGACATCATCCGGATATAACAAACCAAATTTGAAGGAAAGGCCTGTGACCTTTTTGAAAACCATTTTCAGTGAGTTACTGTTGGAATAAAATAGATTTTCCAACTATACATAAAGTATACGTATATTAAGTTGTTGGCCTTTGAAAGCTGTTGATTTACAATCACAGTATGAGCAATTCCTTCATGCTATTGCTGTCAAGTAGCCGCAGCGAATAAGCACACATCCGCAAGATCAATAGTATCTCCTGAAACCATCAAACAACTGCAGGTGATGACATATTAACAGCAGAGAAGCATTCCTCCTTCAGTGGTGCGTGGTGAGCGCTCAGAAAGCACCTGGGAGAAGTGAAGCGCAGGAAACAATCATTCTCTACTGTTTTTGACACAGCAGAGAATGACCAGCATCTTTGTTTAGGCAACGCAGGAAGTGAGAGCTGTTTTTATCTGGACACATCCTCTAAGGAGCTTTCACTATGTCTGGCTCATGTGATGATGAGGGTGCTGTGATTGCAACTGGGTAGTGTGTAGTGGCAAACAGGCCCTAGCATGCATTTGTCTTGGCTGTCTAGTTCTGTGGTTGACTGATATGGCTTAGAGGGAGCCAATAGTTTCTAAACATTTTGGCAACAGTCAATATTCAGTGTTTCCAAGTGTATCAATGGCTGAGGTAAAGAATATTTAATGAGAAAAACACACATTGAATTGGGAGCTCCAGTAAGAGAAGTAGTCCCAGGTCACACTGTAATTGTGTCTGGACATCTTCCAAACTAATAACGTGTGTAGACTCGTTAGTCTAGTAAATCTAGTAAATGAGTAGATTAGTCAACCATCGTAAACTCATTGATTTTACACCAAAGTAAAACAAAAAAGTAGAGAATAATAATATGTGAGAAAGTATTTAGTTTGTCTTTCTTGATACTTAATTGATAAGATACTATATGTTAATATATTCATAAACCACCTGATTGTCATTAAATGTACTATACTTATTCTTATAAGCAGTAAAAATGGGGGAAAAAAAGTATTTTGGGTTTCATTATAGTAAAATCAGTGGCGATTCTACCATAAACTCTTTAGCAGGTTATAAGCTAGAAGGGGCCCCACTTAGGGATTTTTATTTTTTTTTATTGTTAGGCAGTGGCAGTGCATCATATAGTGCCTTAATATGGGGTTTAATAGAGTTTACAAAGATCGATATTCATCAAAAAAAGATAATGTGCCTTAAACACAAATGGTGATAGAAGTGTCTGTAGCACAAACCTTTTTTCATCGTGGTTTTCATTGTTTTCCTTTGATTCAGAAAGAGCTTTCAACTCCTCCACAGAATAGTTCCATCATGTAATTTTTTTATAGAAGAAACACAGGGATCATTTGGGGGGAATTTTTACTTTGGTGAAACGAATACTGGGAAGTACAATAAATGCAAATAAACTAACATCTTTCAAAACAATTTTATGTGTTAACGATACATTCAGTCACCTGAGCTTAACTAGGATTTTATCAGGACTACTTTTATTGAGGTAAGAGATGAGCTTGATCTGTTTTCACAATTTCACTTTTCAGTGTATAAAGGTCAAGCACAAGACATCAGTCAGGAAGAGAAACAGTGCTCAGAAAAATGCCTGAGTGAGAGCAGAAATGAGAGAGCAAGGGGGCACGGGCCGACTTTCATGGCAGAGACATGTTCATATTATGTCCACTATTCCCTGGCTTGCAATAAAAGGCAGCAGAGAGGAAGTCATGGTCATTAACATTCCAATTCACTTTCTTTGTCCACATTTTTATTTTCCCCTACACTGCAGTGAAATCAGAAAACTGGAAGGAGACCGAGAGAGGAAATTGCTAGAAATTCAATGATTAAAAAACCTCTAAATAACCTCCAAATTCAACTAGACATTCACTTGTCCAGCTAGTGGACAACTACCAGAATACAGGCCTTCAAGTTGTGTAATTCTACATTAATGAGTTTAATCAAATTATCATCAGGCAACGTGTGGCCAGGTAGTCTAGCAAAGAAACACAGCACACGTTGTAGGATGGTGATTAAAGAAAAATCATAGTTTATGACCTTTTAGATTTTTATAACCGGCCATTAATTATGAGAACAGTTTACGACTGATACTAATAGTGGTAATTGTTGAGACGCTGGGACATACACTGCTGATCAAAAGTCTTCGATAATACTTCGATTTTTACGGTTGTTTATGTATAATTATGCAGTTTGATGTGTGTCTAGATGTCAGGGTGCTTCTCACTCTACAAGTCACCGACTGGATCCAGCAAAACAGCGCTACGCCATCCGGCTTCCTCCTCTATGTATGACAAAAATCCTGAATGGTGAACCAAAGATCTGTGTCCTGTGAGCTGCTTGTCACGCAAGCTGTTGACTCAAACTGGTCCTCTGATTCTGTTCTGGCTTCGGGTCTGCCAGACCTCTTTCTGTCCGAGTGTCTCCTAGTTCCTGAGTGTCTTTTGATGGTGAAGGAAACTGTACTTAATGACTCCTTGACTTTGTTCGCAATTTCTCTGTAGGAAAGATCTGCATTTTTAGGCGTTATCGTGGTCCTTCTCTCCTCCATTGCTAATTGTCTTTTTCTGACGATTAGTTTTAGCTGACGAGGTTATGGTCCCACAGTGTGTTCCAACACTACTTTTATGCAGACAGAGGGGGTTGTATGTAATCAAGAAATGTTGGGACACCTGTAGGAATTGGTTGCACCGACGTTCAACGCTTAATCAACCTCTGCAGCACAGCTTTAAGTTAACCCATTTCTCATTCCCTGAAAAAGGCCTTTTTGTATAAGTTTTAAATGCTAATTATTTTCCATTTTGGGTAACCTTACCTTTTTTTAACCTGTGGCTTTTCGGCACTTACCTTTGTACCATTTCAAGCTATTCATTGGACTAGAACTGATTGAATCTCAATAAAAAAGTCGAACAATTGGGATGTTCTAAAACTTCTGACCAGATATGATATGGAAGCACAAAAATGCCACCACAATTTGAACATTATGAATATCTAACACTGAAATTTGACCACATTGTTGAAATGTTTGATACCACTAAATTTCTAACAGAAATATTTTACTTCCTAAAAACTGTTATTCATCAACATATTATTTAATGCCAATTCAGCTTGTACAAATGTTACTTCGTCAGAAATTTTACATAATCAGAAAGTAAGAAAAATTTAATAGTTTTTTATTACAGTAATTACAAATATCAAGGGGGATGCAAACTTCTGCACTGATTGTATTATTTTAAAATCATTTGTTTACACTCCTTGACCTTTTTTATTACTTATGATTGAGAAAAAAACAACAACATTTGTACTAGCTGTGTACTAGATGTGTATTATATTAGCTTTAAAGTTAACCTAACATAATAATTACTATATACGACCAACTGTCTCTAGTAGGAAACAAACTGTCCTCTTGCTTCCAAGTGTTATGTTTTCTCTCCCGACATCCTGCCTAAGCAGGACCTCATCACTTTTAAGTGACATCACCATACGCATGGGACCAATACTTTGGTGTTCGGTTTTACTGAACCATAACTAACCGATAATTGACCATTAAATAACACAAGCAAATGGAATTATATGACTGGATGACCTGTGCTGTATGATTATTGCTTTAGCTTGTGAAGTTGGGCCTTTCCTGTAGTAGCTACACTTTCTGATTCTGCCTGATTAGACAGCTGAGTCACTTGCATGACACTGCTCTAGATTTCCCTTGGGAAAAGAGACAAACCCCTTTCTGCCTTCAGTGGCTCCCTTCCAGATGTTTGCCTAGGGCAAAAAGTGGCACAGATGGAGAGAAGCCCTAATACAGCCACCATGCCCTTTTCCTGCCATATGCATCTTATATCCCAGAGCAAAGTCGGTGGGTTTGTTTCAGGGAAGATGGAAATGAGAGGCAAACTGTGAGAGCTGTTAAAGGTTTGTATTCACTGGCTATGGGAATTCAGCTTTTAAGACATGAATGAGCATAACATAGCATAGCTGTACTCACATATGCACAGACAGACACACACAGATGCAAAACTATTACATGGGGAGTTGACTTACTTATTCCATGCTTGTCTGAGCTTCTTAGCGCTGTACACTGTAAAGCGATCTGTAATGAGAAAGCAACAAATAGTTCAATCTGTGAACTAAGACCTGCCAATTAGTTCTTGTACAATCATCTCATGGTTTCAAGTACACAACTTCTGTACTGCTCTAAAACACATTTAAAAAGAAGTGCTAAATACAGCAGCACATATTGCCAAAGTACATTACAGAGATCAGTCAATTAACTGGTACATTTATTACCTGCAAATGAACAAATGTCAAATGGTGTCACAGTATTTATTCTCAGAGTAATATGTACATTTAATATTTTTTTGATATATTTGAATAAACCATATTCTAGGGGAAGACTTCTTGTTTTCTAATCTGCTCCTGATTCAATTTACTGTTGAGACTGTTTCCTGTGCAGACAAATCAAAGACCATACTGTCGAACTGAGAATGTAGTCAATCCTTAACCATGGTCTTAACAAATTCAATGTAATGTACATTTCATCAACACAAGTTTTAAAAGGATCACAACAGTCAAAAAAAAAATACTGTTTAAATCAGAGCTTTCTGAAACAAAACCTTTAATTTGATATAATCTTTAAGTGTTTTTATTTGTAACAATAAACTTGTTTTTTATTTCATTGTTCTTTCGGCCACAGCACATCATTTTGTCCGCATGTTGATTTGGCACAGTTTTTGCGCCGGATGCCCTTCCTGACACAACCCTCCTCGATTTCTACCGAGCTTTGAGACCGGCACAAAAAAAAAATTTAACAGACCCAATTTAATGTGGTAAAAAAAAGGGAGGAAACTTCCAAGGCGGGTGAATACTTTTTATAGGCACTATATTACTGGCTGTGTCTACTGAGGTACATACAGGCATTTGAAAATGTACTGCAGAAAGTAAAATACAAAATAAAATAAAGATAACTAACTGCATTATATATTAGTTTGCCATACTGACAAGTGGCTGTTATAAATTCACAAATGTTTTTACTGTCTTGGATATAAAGGTTTGGTGTTGAGCCAGGCTCCATCATATTTTTGAGAGGAGTTTTGAGACTCCACATTTCCACAGCTATGCTTATTATGCTATGAGTGTGTGAGGCCCAGCATTCACCTAATCGCAGCCAAAAGTGTCATGTGGACAGAGTCAGGCTGAGCTGCCAGGCAGCCAAATACCACACAAGCTAGCCAGTCATCTAGCGAGCTAGTCCAGTTCCAACACTGCCAGCCTAATCCTAGTAGCCAACCACCCAACTGTCTGTCAGCATCAGCCTTTAGCCTGCCAGCTGAAGGTTGGTCACCCAGTTGAGTGCCGGGGCTGACCTTAACTGACCACAGCGCTTTGGCGGACAGAGGTGAAAGCTGTCAGTCAGAGTAACCACACATAAATGGAGGGAGGGTGTGGAGGTTAAACTGAAATTATAAAGCTTGATAAAGCTCTAAAATAAGCTTGATTTCATTGTTTTATTCTTTTAGCCTACATATGAATATGAAACATTAATACATAATTTAGTTGTTAAAGAATATATTTCAGAAAATATATATTAAAAGCGCTTGTTTAAATCCTAAACAAAATGTTTGGTACTTATATGGCCGATTAGTATCTTTCCTACTGTCCATGTTCAAACTGGTTAGATTTTGAACTAAAATACTTATTTTATATTATATCCATTTTACCGTGTATGGATTACTGATCAGTACTAGTGGCGATCAAGGGGTCCATTGGCCCGAGAATCCATTACTGGATTACTCCATTTCATGTTTGAAAGAGCTGAGTTAAAAGACACAAAGGACCAAAAATAGATGCACAAGAACCACAACAAGATGGAAAATGATAAACAACACAAAACTAACAAAAACAGGCACAAAATTACAAAAAAAAAGACACAAACTCGCCTAAAACAGACAAACAAACAAACATCCAAATCAAATTTCATTATTATAGCTCCATTCCCAAATAACATAATTGCCTGAGTGGACTTTACAATTTGTCAAACAACTCCCTCCGTCTTTGGACCCTCACTTCAGTTGTATAGCATTTTCCCACTTAGCTCAAAACAATGGTTTGAGCAATTAAATTAGCATCAAAAGCTAAATTAAAACCCCTAAAACATTAAAGCAGTTTAAAATGACACTTGCAGCTGCTTTCTTTAATGAGAAACTGACTCTGTATGCAAATCGTATATTTGAGTTGTATTTGTCTACGATTTGTATGTTTATTCTTGTACGAAGGTCTCTCTAGGTAGTTGTTTCCACCCACTTTTATTCATACAGATTTGCTATTAAAGGGTATATTAGCTTTTATTTGTATTGCCTGGCTGGATGCTTCTTTGTCTTCTGTTCAGCTGGAAAACAAAACCATTAAACTTAAATGAACTCAATTCCCTGCTTCAGCAAATAGTGATGAAAAATAAATCACTTCACATATAAAACCGGTCTAGATCAGAATGCAGCGTGCAAGCCTGACCTCACATATCACCAAGTAAGAGCAGAGTGGGGGGAGAGAGCTAAAGCGAGATATAACTGGAAGTGAAGAAGTATCTGTGGAACCTTTTCACAACCACAAAAATGTGAAAAATAAGTGGCGCCTTCACTCTGAGGTCAAGCCACACTGTCGTGTCTAAAATCCAAACTTTAGTGATGTATTGGATGAAATGAAAAAAAAAATAATAATATGGAAACTTTTATGCGTGTTAAAGTAGTGTTGAAATGTGATGAATCATAAGTAGAAAAGTGATACAGTCAGTGCGTGCTTCAGAAAGTGAGCAGAAATCAGCCAGCTCATAATAGGGAGGTTTCCAGACTGTTCCAACACTGCCATCTGCTGTTTATTACCCTGTGTGTAATCTGTTGGCAAGCTGAACACTGACCAAAGCTACTGTTAATAATTTTGAGATAACAATTAGGATATTGACTTCTGTCTTAGTAAGCGTATATTTGTATTTTAGTGAAATGCACCTAGGATGTGTGGTGTGACTACAAAGGAAACACCAGTTATAAATAGAGAACTAAAATGCATAAATACAAACCCAAAAAAATGGCTCTGAATTCATTTTGTCCCCACTTTAATGTAAGATTGAAGATTTGTGTTCGGTTTTATTATTTGGTCATTCATATACTTAAATGCATCTCCAAGCATTACAAGCAGAAATGTTTTAGTAGGGTTTTCGCACTGAGGAACATGGCCAATAATAATAAAGGTAATGGAATAAAGGTGGAATGAAGTAAAGGAGTAAAGGAAAGTTCTTAAATTTTAACCACAGCTTTTAACTCCAACTAAAAATAAGTAATAAATGACTGGGGAGTGTCATGATCAGGCTCTTCTGCTTCACTTCCTGTTCCGGACTTTTATTTTTTAAGCCCTTTTCCCCACTTCCTGTTCTCAGTTCATTCCACCACCTTCAACACTCATCACCAGTCCTAATTGCTTACACCTGTTCCCTCCCCGTTTCTTCCTGATGGAACACCCTGCCTTCTAGGTTACTACTAACTGGTTTTTCGCATTTGTCCTTTGTCTTTACTTTCCGTCCCCGTACTTTTGACCGTTAGTTAACCCAGTCCAGGTTCCAGTTTAACCCCCTTAGTAACTCTAGTCCCGCCTTGTTTTAGTTTTCCCTCTTATTTGTGTTCATGTCTGCATTTTGATTTATCCCCAAAGGCCACGTCAGCCTTTGTTGTTCTCCTCCTCCTGATTATTAGCATTATTATTTTATTTTTTTTAATTTTACCTCTCTGATGTTCTGAGGTCTTCAATTAATTATGATTAGATCTCATACTGGAACTGACACCGTTTCCCTTAATCATGTTTGGATTCTTAATTTCCCCGACCCTGATTAACATTTATTTATTTATGTTCCAATACGTTGTCCTACTGTCCTATCTTCATGCTTATTTTCTATAGCCTGTCAGCTTCACCCTTATTAAGGCTCTTAGTGCCAGTTTCTAGATCCTTACTTGGTTCCCTTATCATCTGTTGACATGCCTGTTTCCGTCCTCCTTCAGGAGTGAGTTTTTGTCAGCTTGTTCTGTCCCCTGTGTCTCAGAATAAAGTTTAATGTCATTCCTCTTACTGTGTTCACCTTTGTGTCCATTCTCATACACAAATCGTGACAGGGAGATGTCTGATTTGTATTTTTTTTATTGTTTACCTTTTACAAAGTTCAACCTTAAATGTACTTAATATTTTCAATTTATTTTATCTTAAATGTAGCCAGTTGTCCTTGTGCTGAAGATTCCACATATAATCAGCGGAACGTCCCTTTAACTGGATAAACTCTGCTAACATCTCATTCTTATGTTAGTTGCAGTGCAGCCATAAACAGATGCAATGCTTGGAGGCTGGCACCAGGCAAAGTAGCCCACGTGTGTGTGTGTGTGTGTGTGTGGCATCTGCACAGCTGTTCAACACAGTGTGTGAGAGGCTAACGAGAGCCAACTGTCGCCGTGGCCACAGGATGAGAGGTTACATTAGTATGTGTTGTGTGCATGTGACCGTGAGAGTCACCCCAGTTGGTCTCTAATTGGCCACTGGAGATGGGAGACGGGGTCACACAGCTTTGCGATGCCTCACTGCCCTGCACTCTCTGTCTAACCGTCTCTATCCCATCCTGCGTGTCCCCTTTCCTCCACTCCAGCTCTTCGTCTTGCCATCAGCTAGCACTAATCTGCAGTCCCTCTATTCATGTTCCCTCTAAAAAGCCCTAATGAGCTCCCAGAGGGGTATGGGCACCTTGGCAGAGCTGCCCCCCCCCGACTCCTGCTGCTGCAGCACTAATGGAGTACGGTGGGTTTCTAGTAGACCGTTCCGTACAGAGTAAACACGTGTACTGGACCAAATGTTGGCTCTGGTGCACACAAACATGAACACATCTGGTATTTTTCAACTTTGTCTGGGGTAATGTGTTAGCATTAAGCCTATGGATCAGTCCATTTAATACTGTTTCCTTACAATATTTAATCAAGTACTTTTGCACACGCAATACACAACCCATTTGTGTGTTCAAAAACAATTGATACTGATTACATTACATTTGTGGAGCCACAGCCACTTCATCATTGATAAAGCAGCTGCATGCTAACTCTTTGTTACACTCTCTTCAGTGAACAGAGGCCCAATGCAACCAGTTAGCATATATTAGCAATATTAAACAAAAAGCAAAAAAAGCCTCAATTCTCAAATTTGAGCATATACAGTACTGCAAGGGGGGAAAAGACTTTGTACTTTACCAGTATTTATAATTAAACAATTATCTCATGCTACTTTATGTTGAGTTACCTGCTGAGGAAAAATGGCGCCATGCGAACACTTTACCCTCCAGGATAATGGCTAACCAGTTAGCATATATTAGCTTCACTGAATACAAATAGTGTTAAGAGTCAATGCTAACACGTAGTGCTAGACAGCATATAGAGTTGAGTAAAATTTGTGTCATACTTTGCCATTTGTAACGCTTAAACATTATCTCACGACATATTATCTTCTTATGCAACTTTGGGCAGCCGAAAATTACTTTCTTACACTATATTCAGTCTGCTGTTTAAAAAAAAATAAAAAATGCTAACACTTACTCTCCAGAGTAATGCAGGCCCCATGCTAACCAGTTAGCATACATTAGCTAAATTGCGTAGAAAAAGTGATTCCTTTAGCTTATGTACATGGTAGATTGGTACATTGGTATAGGGTTAGTAAAGGTTAAAGTTAGTAAAGTGCAATGTACTGAAAGATCTCACCTGGTTTAAAGTGTGGCAAAGAGTTAACACCTGGCCAGGTATCTTCAGATGGGGTGCCGAGGACCTGGAAACGAATCAACAGAAAAATAAGGGATGAATAAAGAAAACTTTAATACATAGCAACCCAGCTTAAACCCAGTTTTTTGAAATGAACACTTTAGGGGAATTTTGTTGAGAAACTGGGGAGGGAGACACAAATAATTAATTGAAAAAGTAATGAAAGCAGATATATAGCCTGAAACCTAGACCACATATAAAACCTTTTCTCAAATATGCAAAGCAATACCCTCAATGCAACAGTAACATATAATTCAATATTGGTGTAAATACAATTGCAAAAAATTTGTATTGAATATTGTTCCCTTAGTAGACAAGTAGACAATTATCTGAGTGTACGAGACTCAGCACTATGATAAAATTCCATGCACAAAGACAACTCAGTGCTTGAGAAATACTCTTGGATTGTATATATTTTATGGAATGGTGACTGAGTTTGTCACACACACTCACACGCACACACACACACACACACACACACACTCAGCAAGAGTTTATAAAGACAAAACCCAGAGCAACGGACATGCCTTTTACATGATCCATCACAGTGGAGCACCATAATAGTTTCCAGATTGCCGAGTTGTCCATGATTTGCAGCACACTCCTTGCAGCGGAGTAGCTGCTTAGTATAAACTGTTGGATCTTTACTGCCTGCTTGAGGACAAAATGCTGGAGGATTGCTATGATAAATCCTTTTCAGACGTTTCAATTGGCTCGACTTGAGAGACAAAGAAAAAAGAAGAATGCAAAAGTTGAAGCGATGTATCTCCATAGAGGCTTCACTCCACTTCACTTACTTTGGTTATGGTGTACTTTTGGTTTTTCAGTTTCCATAAGTTGACACCTATGTCACCTATGACCCTCTCCCTGTTATTATGAAGTTAACGGCTCACAAATTATCACTAGTCCTGTGAACATAAAGAACTATGCTACATTATCTTAATTCAAACAAAACACAATCTCAAGTGGTGGAATGCAAAAAAAAAAATGGGTTGTTTTGTGAAAAGTAAGACATACAGTAAGTAAATCCGTGTTATTTGAATGTAACTAGAGCAATGTACAAAGACAAAGCTGCTTGTCCAGCTTATGTTGGCTTGTAACTGACACAAATGTTTATCACAGGTGATGTAATAATCACATACGCCACTAGAGTGCGGTAAAGTACCATGAGGTGTTTCAATAGAAGCGATCTAGCTGCTCTTCATTTCAGTTTTTCCAAGCTGAATCTTGCCTCCTAAAAATTCTGCATGGAGTTTTAAGGTAAGAAAGATCAGTTTCTTAATGATGGCTCAGTGCTCAATACTGTCACTTTATATGTGGGGCCTTCGTCTGCATCCGTGTGAAAGTTCTTTGTCAGGATGCTCAACCTTCAACTTCCCCTGCACAAAACTTTGGCATCTGTCAATGACTGTAAAGGGCAGAGGAACATTTTCTGTAGAGAAACATGAAATGATGAAAGGAGAAGAAAATTTAAGATCACAGATGAAGAGAAGTGGCCAGCGTGCTGCCTATAGCCAAGACACGATGAATCGAGACATGATGAGTCTTCTGCAAACAGTGGCGTACAGGATGAGTTATGAAGGAGAAGGAAAGGTTGTGGGAGTGTTTCAGGGTGGACGGGGGAATGAGGGGCCATGCAAGTAGATCTCAATCTAGTCCATAGAGTTGAAATCGGCCTGCATTATTGATGGAACAGTTCAGTGGCCTTTGAAGCGGTTATGAATGTCTTTATGAGGACTTCAGAGGGGGAAGAGGAGTGAGGCAGCACTGCTGGGGGTGCAGGAAAAAGGTTGAATACCACCACCAACAGATGCCACCAAACCATATTACTTACCTAACAAAGATGGAACAGAACATATGGTGCCTATTATAACTAATAAACAGCCATGTAAACAAGTAATCGGTGTGTGAGGGGTGTCATGTTATATTTTTTGGTTTGACTGTTTAGACAAGAAAATATGATCTGAAATGAAACAATGACTGAAACTACATACACATTTCATGATAAAGTGACCTAAATAAATTTTTTTTTGCAACAAAGTGACTCAGATGGTGGGGGTATGGGACCAGCTATGGTCGAGAGTCTTTATTAGGTGGGACAATCCCCATTTTTCTGTACCTCATGAAAAAAATGTAGAAAGCAAGGACAGAACAATCCATAAGGGGGGGGGGGGGGTCTGTGTTTTTCTCAGAACATGATAGTGTGCATGGAAAGTGAGAGAGAAAGGCCTGACTCCGAGGAATTTCTGTGAGGTCACAAATCCTGACCCTGAACTCTGCACACAAACACCAACACCACTGCAATCTATGGTACAGACCACCCACTCGGGCAGACACAAAGACCGGGCTCTCACATCATACTGTCGCATAACATTAGTCTGGAACCCAATGGCATCACTAGATACTGGGTTTCTTCTGCCTGGAAGATGATAGGAAATGGATGACAGAAGAATTGATTTCTTTCTGGTGAAGGATATCCACTTGAAAACATATCAGAAAGGCAGAAGGTAGAACTGGGTAAGTACTGAGGGTTACCCAGAAGTAAGAAGCCAAAAAACTATTTAGAATTTTTCAAATAATAATAACAATAATAATAAGTTAATAAGTTGAATATTAAAGCTGCAGACACTGCTCCCTGTAGCTTCTTTTCCGATTCTATGCCTCTTTGAGAAGGGGGCAGGTTTCAAGCTTGCATTTGTTCCCTCACGTCACTCTCTTAATCCATACATAACTTGCAGAACTGCCCCCAGTCACAGCTGTATCCAACCCCTGCCTCATCCACATTCCTAGCTCTACTCTGTCTTTGTTCCGGCACTGACCTCGGCCTTCATCACCTTCTCTTTTCCAAAAACCGCAGTCCCACCACTCAGTGCTCTCCAACCCCAAGAAGATTGGGGTCACCTCCAGGCAGGGGTCAAATGGATCAGAACCAGAGCCAAGTGGATCAGCTGTCTCCCACAGCGAGCGGGTGGAATGTGTTCAGTAAGCCCTAAATATCCTGTCTGTGACATGAGCATCCATCTGCTGAAACCCAGACACAGCGGCTGTTGGTGAAATGGCATTATTCAAACCCCCCCCCACTCCCCACCCCCTACCGAACAGCTTATTGCTCTCTCCAGAGGAAAGACGGGCTCACATGTGCACTGGCTTACTCTTCATCGCAGGAATACACTGTGTACTTGGCTTCTCTGCCATACAGAGAGCAAGGGGTCTGTGGATTTTACATTACGCAATCACTCTGCTGCTGTTATGAACCTACAGTATTGAAAGTTACAGGACAGTGAGCTCCTGCAGGTAAAAGGAGCTTAATGATACCAACTTCTAGTATTCCAGTGTTACTTTAAGCATTGTTGCTGACTAAGCAGATCTAAAAATGACCAGGGTGGGCTGTGCAATGATGCCATCAGTCCACACAGAAAATGTGTTTTTTATATACTGGAGGGAAACTGTAATCAGATTAATCAGATTGTGGCAACAGGAACATCAATGGAACAGTCCTAGGTGCAACATGGAAACATCATTGCAGCTTACTCTGATCAGTAACTATAATCAGCTAATAATATTACGTAATCTACCCAATGTGCTGGTACAATAACTAGTCTTGCAGGAAAAAAAAAACATTTTTTGCAGTGTTTTGTTTTTCTTCTCTTCCATGACTGTCATGGCTGTCAATGTGATTGCCAGTGCTCATATTTCACCCCAAATTGCAGCAATTTCATTCAAAATAATGTGAGGCAGCTCTTTGTCTTCAAGGTAAGACGGTAACACACTAATGCACACACACATTCCCTTCTGCCTGACAGGCTATTTCCTGCAGATAGACCTGTCCATATTCATATAGTTCTTCCGGGGGGGGATGCAATCTTCGGTGTGGTGACAGCTAGTTACCCAGCGAGATTAAGCCTGGCCTCATCCAGCTCAACTTTAATTCACACAGACACATACGTGAGCTCGAGTGGTATAGAGAGACACAAAGCCATGTTTACACCTGTCTAAAAGAAAGCAAAGGCATAAATATAAAAACTTGTACGAAAAACCACAGTCATTACGAGACACGAGCACACACCTGAAACAGAGGCTTTGAATAAATAAAAGTGTGTACTAGCACCCTACTCACCCAGACGTGCCCACGCTGCAGTGCAGAAATGGTGATAAGCCCAGGAAATGGCACAACTTTAAAGCTGTCAAGCAAAACAACACTGTGGAGGTTTGGTATCAGAGGGAATTGGCCCTGTGACAATATCGGGTTTAACAAACACATACAGAAGAGAAAACCCATTTGAGATTTTATTTATTTATTTGACACGCAAGCCTGAGTCAATGTTTAATTGTTAATGGGCACATTAGCCAGAAATGGAAAGTGTCGCAAGCCTTTTCTTTTTCTTGTCCTCACTTCCAGGGACGGCTGGATGTTAGTTTTAATGGGACCATATCCATCCGGTTAGGATTTACAATAAAGTTGATGTTGAAAAGATAATATTTCCTTATTTTTTTTAGGCCTAACAAAACTTTTAGTATCATTTAGTGACAGGGAAGGGACCTATTGATTGACTGTCAATTCTGCAAAAACTGGTACAAACTGGTCCAATGTCAGTAGTATGAGCACAAAGTCTTCATTATGCTGTCAGGTATTATCATCTATGGATTTTGTCTCCTAAACATTACATTCAATTTCAAACTGCAAATGCACATATATTTTGTAGAAAAAAACACAACTGCGTCTGAATAACATAACGTGGATATGTTGAAAATGCACATAAGTGACAAAGATTCTGATATTGAATATACTGCATTAATAAAATGTATCCAGACTACATATGTGAACATCTGATGTAGCGGCTTCCAGTGTGGCCCTGCGATGTGCAACCGGTTATAAAGTAAGGTACTTTATTCCTTAAAAAAAAATTGTATGTTGCCCTGGAACATAATCCATTCTGTGATTATGCCATTTTTAGGGGACAGTGTTAGTATTACACCAGCGGGTATGAACCATACACATCCACCATTAGTGAAAATGTTTTAAATTCACACTACCTGGAGTTTTATTATTTCACTCCATTAATGTACGATGTAACCAGAAAGCCAACAACAGACATGATTTCTGAGATCAATCAGGGGCTGAGCTGGTGTAAAAACACACACATACTGACAGGGTGTACTGCACGCTTCAACAAGGTACTGTATAGTTGATACAAGTGCTGACTGATGCAGATGAACATGGACTCGAGAATCAGTCCAATTGATTTTTCTTAGTTACCAAAACAGGACCCACTTTAGTTTCTTGCCCCATCTGACTCAACAAAGGACTAATGGTGACCAAAACTACAGAGCAAGGCCCACTTTGTTTGTGTGGGCAAGAAAAGTGTATCCTAAAGCGCTTGGGACCAAGTCCTACCAAAATATCAGGTTTGTTCAAGTTTGACCAGCGTCACCCAACGGTTGACGCTTACTGTTTGTACTCAGCCATTGGGTTTCTTACAAGATCTTTTGAGACTGTGTAGTAATCTGACCACCACTGACAATATTTAGGTTCTTGGAACATCAAATAGTGCAACTTGGACAGATCATCACTGATGTGTTGAGACTGCCCTGGAAAGACCCTGGAGTCCACCTCAGTGGGTTCACAGCAGGCCTTTTATCCGTGTTTTAAATTCCTCTACCAGTTCTAGATATTTTGACTTCTTAAACTCATGTGGACGCTCAATCTGGTCTCCCAGGGGCTAATGACTTCCAACATTAGGACTTGCTTGGAACAATCAGATATTAAGACCAAATCCGGCCAGACTATGGTTGAAAAGGTACAAGTCATACAATGTAGACTATAAGACTCCTAACCACCAATGTCCAGTGTCACTCACCGATTCCAAAAATTCCAAAGAATTCCTCAATGAACATTAGTATGTGCGGGACACATGCTCCATTACACCGAGTGTCTGGCTGACAGGAGGAAAAACTCCATGCCAACTTGTGACATTCCAGCCCTGCAAATATTACATCCAACGTGCCTTCTTGGCAGGGTGCCTCTGAAACAGTGATGAAAGCTGACCTTTCTCTTTTTCTCTTCAAACAACATGGCCTTTAAGGTGCTTCTGACTTCGCATAATTCATTGATGGTGCCCTTCACACGAGTCTCTCAGGCTGTGCATTCAAACTCTGACCTGTCTGACAGCCTGCTAGCAGAAACACAGGGCTGTAGAGATGAAGAGGGGGCAGCACGGATGAAAATGTCAGCATCAGGCTAACTCTGACAGGTCGGCTAGTTTTGGGATCACATGCTGCTTTGGCAAAGCTGCATGCCTGCACATTTCCATATTCATCTGTTTTCCCTCCAGCTGACAGCTGAATACACACTGGCACACAAACATTTAATGTGATTTGGACGAGAAACAGGAAAAGCCCAGTTTGGTCCTATAGAATATAATTAGTGTTTATTTTATTTAACCAGATAAAATTGGGATCATTGTGATCGAGACTTAATTTACAAGGGTGACCTGACCAAGAGGTCAGCCGCATGCCATACGAAATTATTACATTTTTAAATACAAATTACAAACAAGAAGTTAAAATAAATGATAGTTTAGGTATTGCATACACTTTAGCATTGATAAGAGCAGCAGTTGAGGACAAGGTAACAATGTAAAAACACGAGCACTGTCCAATGGATTCTCGTTGTTTGGTGATTAGGAAGAAATGAAGGCTTCAAGTGAAAAGAGTTTTGATACCTTCAGCCCTGTTTGGAGTGTATTCCAAGCAGAGGGGGCAGCAAAACTGAATGCTCGCTTCCTCATTTCAGTCTGAAAATGAGGAACAGTGAGTCGATAAATATAACACGGATGTAAAGCATAATGGCTTTTGGTTCATTGTAGAAGAGAGCATAAATATAACGGAGCCTCATAAATCACCAGCATCCAGTGAGTATACCTTTGTATGCTCATTGAAGGCCACTCAGCTTTGCCTTGCAGTTCACAGTGACGCGATAGGCGACTACAACCCATAGTATTTAGAGACTAGAGACTGAAGACATTTGGTTGGGCACTCGTGTATTGCACATCTCCATAATCGAGCAAAGGTAAAAAGGTTACCGATACAAGACATTTACGTGCTCTGAGGGAGAAGGAGGATTTGCTACGATAACAAAACTCGAGCTTCACCTTCAATTTGCGGATCAATCTGTAACTGAAAACTAACTCTATCAGTTTCCCTCTATCGGCAGTTGTTGTTTTTCTCGACAGAGTATTTCTGGTAACCCACATGAATGTGAAAATACCATGACTTCGGATTTATCTTTTATTTATCTTTATGCAGTGAAACAAATTTCAATGTCTGCAGATGAGACTGAACAATATTAAAAGCAGACTGTAAAAACCCTGAGGCCTGGGAGATTGAAGAAGAGCACCAATAAAGTACTGTGTCATCTGCATAAAAATGATACAAGGCAGTTAAGAGGTTGTAACACACATTATTGATATAAATGGAGGACACAATGGGTCCTAAGACTGAGCCCTGCAGCTTTCCTTTAGAGACTCCTTGGAAGAAGGAGGTAGAACCAGCCACTTGAACACACTGTGTTTTATTTTAAAGGTAGTCGACAAACCAAAAAAACAATTCATAACAAAGATTTACATTTATTCATTTAGCACACGCTTTTATTCAAAGCAACTTGAAAGTGAGATTTGATCAAAAGGCTGTGATCAACAGTGTCAAATGTCTTAGAGAGACCAATGAAAGGGACACACAATATTTTTTTCAATCCAGTGCCTAAATAAGATCAGTAAAAACCTTTAGTGTGGCAGAATCAGGGCTGTGTTGCTTTCTAAAACCAGACTGCAAACTGGATAAAATACTGTTTGTTTCCAGAAACATCTTACGTAGGTCGCTAACTACCCTTTCAGAATTTTTTGAAGGAACACATAATTTAGAAATTGGTCTGTAATTATTTACTTTGTAAGGTTACATAACAGCTTGGCTATGTAATCTGCAGCCAACTGCAAAAACAAGGGGTCTAGTTTATCTGGACCAGCTGCATTTCTGGTATCCAGGTTTTTCAGCGCTCTGTAAACCTCAGCACAAACAAAGATGTATTTGAATATTAAGAAAATAGCTGTACTGAGAGGATATGCAACTTTTAATGCTTATTAATTTTTCTGTTTTGGATTTGAAATTTGAATTTGGCTTTGTAGCATGAAATACCAGTGGCATCACATTGTTCCTCAGGTATTCCGGCTCTCTATAAGCCCGGTTCGCACATTGAGTCTCAAGTGGACCACCATGGTGCCGCCAGAAAAAAAAAAATAAAAAAAGATGTCTGACGAAACTGGAAAGGCTCAGTGGGGAAGCAGGGTGCAGCTGAGCCTCATCATCAGTCTGGCCAGCGGCCATCTCACTGTTGGTCTTTCCTCTCTTGTCCTATCATGGTGTGTCTTTTTGTCTGAGAGGGGAGCTGGGATCACTGTGGGATAGAGCCTTTTACAGTTGTGTGCAGGAGGCCCCTCCTATCCCTTCCAGCAAAAAAGACAATCAATAAGAAGTTTTTTTCCCTCTTCTCAATCTCCTCTGCTATGTTTCTACGCTTCATGAATGATCCCCTGCCTGCAGGGCTTCCTCCACCTTTCCTCATCCCTTTATCCTAAATCCATCAATTCTCAGATATGTATCTCTAGCCTTCAGCCCAGAGGCCAAACATCATTGAACATGCTTTGTCTCCATACTTGACTTCTTCCTTGGTTGAACCCCTTTCGTACTCTCATTTCTATATAATTTTCTACATTAATTATTCAGGGCCTCCCAGCTGAAGAATGTAAGTCCATCATGTCTGCCCTGCTTCAATTAAGAGACTGGAGATGGAATTAACTAAACGGATGACAGATCAGGCGATTAAAGGATTCATGAGTCTCATCTTCACTTTAAAATATTCATGCTAGCCATCCGACGTACAGTAGAGACTCATATAGTGGTGCTTGAAAGCTTGTGATCCCTTTAGAATTTTAATAATTAATTAATTGCATAAAAATTAAGTGATCACACTTGTCCTGAAACTAGACAAAGGGACAAAGACAATTTATCATTCATGTATTTACTGAGTATAATGATCCAATCTGTGCAAACATCTAGGATTATCACTTCATTTAAAGGAGAAATTAGAGTCAGGTGATTCATTCAACGGGGCCTTTTCCTTTTTGAAAGAAGAGAAATCTGGGTTATCACTATGAAATTCTGACCTCGACAACACAGGTTTGTAGAAGTGTGTTACCTCACAGCTAGAAGGTCACTGGTTTGACTCTCATCTCAATAAGCGATTTTATTTTCCTTCAGCCTTTCTGCTCACTCTTAGCAGATAAGAGCCGAAGCTGCTTCCTCTACCGCCATCCAGTGTGATCACTGCAGGACAGCGGCTTTACAGTGAAATAGGATGTATTTATTTATTTAAAATAAATAAATAAATACAATAAATAAATAAATAAATAAACTAGGACACACACAGAGCTACGATGTAAATTTCTTTGATGTAAATTTCTTTGATTATGGGTAAGTCAGATGCTTTTACATCAGAGGGTATTTTTTCTGTCACAAAAGATGTGGATTGGTAAACAGCAGGAAGCACCGAGCAAAATAAAATAAACACGTTTCACGTTAAATGAATGTTTGAATATTTGCAGCACTGACTCAAACTGGATTCTGGCATATGTGATATTGGGTTTGATTTTCGACTTCAATGAATGTAAACTCCTACAGTGACATGACGTCTACAGTAACAATGTTTCTCCAACTCCACATCCTGCTCCTCTGCCAAGGAAAAACAAGCTGTATACTAGATTGATTTAAAAACATTGTTCACAAACAAATCATTTTTTATCACCCCCCCCTCCTTCATTCTTATTTCGGCCCCAATTTCGAAGTAAAACACTCCAAAAATGAGCAGGAGGTAATGACAGCTGCAGTAAAGGCCTGGAAGAGCATCACCAGGGAAGAAGCACAAATTTTGGTTGCCAGGCTTTGAGCATCACATGGATTGAAATTAAGGTATTAAAACTGACTATTTCATGAAATTATACTAATTTGTCTAAATACTTCTGAGTCACCATAATTCTTTTATAGTTCATTCAGTTCTTTTGACCAAACCCTTAGACTGCAGCCAACAAACTACAATTTAAGTAATTTCAAATCTACAGTATTGCGTCCCCCACAAAAAAATAAATAAAATAAAAGTCTCAATATCCGAATATATTTGACCAAATGTGCATCTGTTGGTACTAGAATTTAGATTTAGCCTTTATGTTTACACCTGTATTAAAAACTTTCAAGTAATATTCTTTTATCATACTGTTGTTGGATTCGGAGACAAGGACCTGCGGCAGTGATGCGAGGCTGCCGTTTTCCACATACACATTACACAACACTGCTGAATCAGTGACTCACCAGGAATATCCGTTCCAGCTGGTCTTGGATGTCCTTCATCCCAGGAAAGGCAGCCACTCCTTGGATCATCTCAATGAAAATGCAGCCCACTCCCCTTGAAGACAGAACAACACACGACAAAGCCTCCAATTTAATACTGAATGGATTAATTGAAAAAGACAACAGCTGCGACCGGAGTTTTCTTCATACAGTACATCTAGTTTAATCACCTTCACAGGCATCGACATAAGAGCAATTATAGAGTTATGGTTGGAATAAGGTTTAAAGAGAGGGTTTGGGACCCAGTTGTGATGGTTAGGGTAAGGAGCTGGCGAATTATGTCATCTACAGAAAGGCCCGGCGATGTGTGCATGTTTGTGCACATGCGTAAACTGTTGTCAGAGCTCATTTGTCAAAGTGCTATTGTTTCCTGACAGATTCACTTTCTGGCTCAGTGCACATTCCCTCTCTGAGGAGCAATATAAGCAATGGAGAGAGCTCGGCCGTGTAAGGAGAGACAGAAGTGAAAAGTGTGAGTGTGTGTGTAAGAGAGAGAGAAAGCAGTTACAAGTACCTCATCCCTCAACATTTCCACATTCTTTCCATTTTACCATTCTTGATGACTGATCCATCTCCATGACACAGCTGTAACCTCAGCAGCCAGTATTTCTGCTGGAGCGCACATCTCTTTAGATGAAGACGTGTGCATGGAAGAAGTTCATTGTCAGCTGCTATCGTATGACGATATTATTCCCTGACGACGGTGAAAAGGTTACAAGAAAAGTGGTGTAACTTTGCTATCTAGGAATTTAGGCCGATTTGAGGCAGTGGAAAAAGCCGTACGTCAGCTTTGAAATGTGTGTGGGGTATTACCCTTTATTTGGAGGGGTCTTTGTTTCCAACCTGTCAGACAAACCGTCAAATTTAAACGTTGCACAACCAAAACATTGAGCTGAAAGAAACTAAGTGATTCATAAAACCTACTGAAGCTGCACAACAGAATATCAAATTCTCACTGGAGTTCAACAAAACAGCCGGGGCTTTATGTGTATGTCTATTTTTGATTCATATTAAATATAAATTATAATATATAATTATAAACAGATTTAAGCTGAGTATCTTTGTTTTTCTGTTGTTCTGTTAGTTCTTGGTAATTTCTTCTGTTTTCAGACGTTTAGATTCTGTTGTGGTTATTTCCTGTCAGTTTGTGTTCATTTTGTGTCTGCATCTTTTGTAGTAATTTGGGTTTTATAACAAAAATATGAACAACTTCTGAGGCATTTTTAAATCATCATTTTTATTATAAACTATAAAATGTCCTGCACCTTCGAGTAATTAGCGACTCTGCTTAACCTTGTTTTTTGGCTACTTTTATCTTAGACCATGTATTTTTGTTATTTTATATATCATTTCATTTTCTCTTAGGCCTAGTCCACATGTAAATCTGTAGTTAACAGAGTTTTTTTCTTGTTTGTAAAAATAATAATAATAAAATAAAAAGTTCAGAAGTACTGTCTAACCAGCTCGGCAGGTTGTTAGGGAGGGCTGGAAAACACACCTAAATATCTGGGGAAAAAAGTAAATATTAATATTAAATATGCTTAAACTGTATTGTCCATTTTTTTTTTGTGATTTGAGATCTACTTACAAATAAACAGACACTTAACACCCAATGTCTTTGTTAATTTTTAAGCAAAACCAAACCTTAAATCTTTCTTTAATCTCAAGCACTGGTTTAACAGTCTTGTCCTTCCTTGTGACCCACTGTCTGTTAATAAATGTAGCTTTTCTTTCATTCACATTTTGTCATTTAGCTTAAAAATGACAAATAACTTACAAGTGAGATACAAGGCACCAAAAATCTAAGTCAAGGAGAAAACATCAAAGCAAAGTGCTATCAGAAGAAGTGCTTCCGTTTCGTGAGATGCAAGTGCAAGAAGGACCAGAAAGGTCGTTTTTCTTTCTTTCTTTATTTTTTTTTTTGTAGATTTGCATAAGAAGGTGCAGAAGAGTTCTGTTTTCAGCAGTTTTTTGAAATGTTGGGAATTATCATTTAAAAGATTATTTGCGGTGGAACATAATCTATCCAACGCACATGTTTCTTTCCAAACCATGTTTGTAGTTGTACACGGATGTTGGTAGACACGATTTCCTAAAGAGAAATTTTGCAATTTAGCAACTTAGGTGATTGCACAAAATTACC
This sequence comes from Channa argus, assembly GCF_033026475.1. Classification (NCBI taxonomy): domain Eukaryota; kingdom Metazoa; phylum Chordata; class Actinopteri; order Anabantiformes; family Channidae; genus Channa; species Channa argus. Next base: position 23,549,035 of record NC_090203.1, read on the forward strand.
TTTTTGATTAATTATAGAGAGCAGTGTTACTGATAGAGAAGTGAAAACACAAATAATTCCACCAGCATCTGTTGGTCGGTTTTACCTCAGATACTGAGCACTGCTACTCAGATGTGATAACATTCCCCCTTCTTCTGATTGATATTGCTAATGCAATTTACCTCTTTCTGATTCCATTCGTTGCTCAATGTAATTTGCTGGCTGAGAATACACAGTGGAGTGTGTCTAGACAGTGTTCTACATCTAATTAGACAGTTTTAAGATCTTAGTAAATCAGTCAATCACGGGGCCAAGCTGCTCTCCACATTGTAAATTAGCCACAGTAAAAACAGGCCTGTTTACTCACAGACAGTTAATGCAGCCTCGTTATGGAGACAGGCCTGGCTGAGAAAAGGTTCGAGACTCAGTAGGAAAGCTGTTGCTGGACACAACCAACAAATATATACTGTCTTAGAGCTTCACTCACCAAAGTGAATGTCAAAGTCCTTTCCCAACATTTATCATATAAACATCTTCTTTTTGGACTATTTGTTCTACTTCCCTGTAACACCTCTTCAACTTCACCTTCCTTTCTTTCCACATGGCAAGAGCGAGCTCTTGTTGCTGTATACAGATGAGGCTGGTGCAGTATAACATTTGTTTTATTGTAAAAAAAAAATAAAATAAAATACAATTCCAAAATAATCATTCAGCTGAATCTGCCCCTCGTTGTTTCAACCTAAACTGCACACGATTTAGGAGGATTTATCTGTGCATCAATAAATTTGCGATTCTGCGATTGTTACAATCACTGTAAATTCCATTTTTGTGTAACCACTGCAGCTTATTAAGGACATGTAGTGTTATCAAAACACAGATACACACACAAAGCCAAATCGCAGGTCCACTTATGACAAGAAGACAAGAAAAATCTACTGCAAGTGCAGAAAGAATAAAAGTAATTAATATTAAATAAGCATAGTTACTGGTAACATTAGTGTATAAACCACAAAGTGCATGGTTGACTTCCAGCCTGATGAACTGCATTAATGCATGTTACAGACAACACTTATTGGAAAAGGCTGCTTTTCATTTGAAAGGAATTATACAAAAAATGCAACCGTTATTTATTTATTTTTTTTACTCTCTCCTAGATTATTAGAAAAAAAAAAAGTGCAGCAAAATTAGGCTTTTTATCCTATAACACACGAAAACCCTGAAGGGAATCATATTTCGCAGCTATGTCGCACTAGTTTGAGCTTCTGTGTACTTTACTCCTCTGTGCTGTAATGCTCCATTACTAAAAACACACAATTGAATAGCAATCTGTAACAATCATGTTATTAGAAAACTATAATCAAGTAAAACTATAATATCTCCTATATACTGTTGGAATGGGTCATTGCTCTGCAGTCTCTGTAAGAGAAGTACTGTTAAATGATTATGAGAACTGATCGGGCTTTGGGGAACTTATTTCCATCAACGTTCATTATCTTTTCACAGTCTTATGTCAGAATACACTGAAAGGCAGATTGATATATTTTGTTCGGTGGGATTTTCTCAGGATTTGTTGACAATATGAAAAATACAAAATGACAACACTGCCTCTTCTTTAGGTTGGAGATGTCGTACATTAATTCATGCATACTTCATGCACACTTGACTGATTCCAGTACTGGCTCTGATTGACAGACATATGAGAACTGCCACTCTGTGATGTTCTAAGGAATGTATAAAAAGAGCGGGTCCCTGTCAGTATCTATTATACCACCCCCCCCCCCCCCCCCCCCCTCCCCCACCCGTACAGGCACCAGCCTGTAATCTGTACGCTGCTGTGATAGATCCTCAGGGTAGGAAGACAGATCTGCACAACCTTTTCGTCCTGCAAGAAAACCTTCTTCATGGAAGACTGCTTTCCAAGCGAGCAAGGGAGAGTATATGTCTCAGGGTTACTCTCACTGGGATGGAACAGCACCCTGCGTATTTGGCCACCTGAAAATATCCTTGAAACGCACATCTTGTCTCTTTGCCTCAAAGACCCCTAAAGCCGCAGCTGCTCTTTAATTGGATAGTGCAAAATGCAGCTGGGATTCACGGGACGTCCCCGCTGACTGGCTGTCCAGACAGAAGGGGTCAACAAGCCAAGACTCATACTCGAACACCAGCGCTGCTGGACAATTGCTCTAGGGCAAACTCATTTTTCATTTCTTACTCCAGCATTTGCTCTGACTCTGCTCAACTTTATTTAAAATCTTATGAAGTAGGAGATGAATAAGATAAAACTTAATACGAGTATATTTCAGCATGTTTGCATCAGATTCAAACCTTAAAATTCAGTTTGTCTTACTAGGAGACCAGTCAATGGAGTTGTAGATTCGTATTTTTTTTATTAATAGTATAAAATGTGTTTTCATAATGATTAGTTCTGACCCAAAGAAAACAAAACAAAACAAAAATCACAATTTGTGACTTTTGGAGCCATAATGTTTAGCATGAAAATAATGTACTTGTGCTTTTTGGAAATTTACTGATCACCTTCTGCGGCTGCCTTCGCCAAGCTGCATGCAAGTAGATAGTGGTCCTCTGTGCAGAGCTGTGCCACCAGGAGAGGCCCCGCACAAAAACTGTGGGAAAGACAACTACCCTCTTCTCGCTATAAGTGGACCTTGATTAGTTCCTTGGCCTGGGGCCCCCAATGTCCAGGGTTTCCACTGCCTCTGTGAGTCTCCCTCATGCTCCTTCAACGTACATCTTATTGAACAACAGTCTTTCTCGAGTGAATCAGGCTTTGACATTAACACTCCCCCAGTGCAGGTGGATTTCTGCAGTGGTGGGTGGGTTAAATGTTATATTGTTTTAGATTTTTACGTTTTTTTTATTAGCCCAGTACAGGGTGTGAGTGAGTCAGAGTACGACTACGGATCGATTCTAAGCCTTTTATGGCAGAGTGAAAATTAGTGGATGTGAAGTTATAGTTGTGCTGTTCATGCTGCAGTTTGTCTACTGTCTGCTCTCTGTCTATCGGAGGGTGAGACAGCTCCTAAACACACACACACACACACACACACACACACACACACACACACACACACACACACACTCAGGGAGCTGCAACTATCAGTTGAAAGAGCAGAGACAGAGTCCAGCTGAGGTAAGACACTCAGGTGGACTAGGTCTGTTTATTACTGTTAGTTCGGTGCAATTTAAACTTGCTGAGCAAATAGTCAATCCAAGTCTTTTCACTCGTCAAACAAGCGAAAACGTGCGGGAATCGTAACGTTAACTTTGCCAGGAGTCTCCATCCACTGTCGGTATTTGTGTTACCGAGGGCACTAATTGCTATAAATAAGCTAAAAGAACAGCTGTCTGTGTGTGAGTCTGACCGTGTAGTTGTCACAACTTAATAACTGTTTTAGTGGACCCTATTAGCAGCTTCCACACTAAACCAGCCCCCTTCCTGCCAGCTGTTCCCACTCAGACGTATGACACCTCAGAAATAGTCGAGACAAGGATCATAGTGTCCGATTTCTATATTCTTCATTCTTCCTAAACTTAAACAGCTAGTGAATAATGTCAGCACGATTTTATATTAAGTCTAGTGACTTTATCAACCAGTTATAGTCACATTAATTATTTTCCACCCACTTTCAACCACAAGGGGCACAATTTCTAGATAAACACAGATGGAAGGGTATCAGTTTATTAGGTACACTAAGTCAGTACCATCATTATCATGCGTCCACCTCAATCTTGACAGGAGTATTAAAACTTTATTATTGAAACTAAAATGTCTCTTTACAGTAAATTTCGATCAGATAATACAGTTGGGATTAATTTGCGATAAATCGCATTTGACAATTGTAATCGATTGACAGCCCTAATATTTTTTAACAGGCACCTGACACAGACTAATTGCAATGTGAAACGACCCAACAACTACCACAGCACTACCTGCCAAGAAAATAATGTCCTCCCCAAAAAAGCAATTAGGAACCATGACACACCAAACACACAATCAGCCATTGGCTGATGTTGGTGCATCAGTGACCTTCTGTCGCCATAGTTGCTGCCGCGTGTCCCACATCGATTGCACTAGTTGGACCCACGTTGGTTTTTTTTTAGCTGATTTAACAAACAGGCTAATGATCTGTATATTGATTAAAATGTTTCAATAATTAAAACTGTTACCGATAAATACCATGATTAATTTTTCAAAATAACAAAGAACAATACTAGCAATCAGTATTAGAGAGTAACTATATACCTAGATTTACATTTGGTAACTTAAGTTACTTGTTATTTTCAAAATAAGAGTAATGTAAGGGAAAAAGAGAGGAAGGCCTGGGCAGCCTCACCTCCACTCTAGATACTGAAAACTAGCTAATACCATTATCGAGGCACTTTTTGAGCACAAGCTAAATGAAAAAGGTAATTTTCCCTAATCATTTAGGCCTTCTTGAATAATCTACAGTAGCTGGAGGACTATGTTAGTTAATGTCTAATCTACCAACAATAAAGACATTAGGTCTAATCAAAAGTTCAATCAAGTGTGATTTACACTATTTTTTTTCATAGCCTAGTTTTTTTTTTTTATACTTTTCAATTATACTGTAGCTTTATGCATGTGTGAATGTGAAGAATGTGTGTGTCTCCACTCTACTCAGATCCACAGTTTCAGTGGGGGTGGGGGTGGAGTTGGGGGGCAGCAGGTTACATGAGGTGAAGGCTGACCAAGGAGACATAAAATACATAAGAAGGAGATTTGGACGAGAAACAGTCTGCAGCGTACTACAGGGAACACACCCTCAGGTTAGGATGAACTGCACACACAAGTGAGATTTAATTGGTTTTTGTCCACAAAATGATTTTTTTTTTTTTCCCTGAGAACTCCCTGGAACACACAGATCTATATCTTAATGGGACCCCCTGAATAAATCAGGGATAAACTCGACGAAGAGTACGTGATAAGAGTATGAGCGAATGTCAAGGTCTGAGGTAAGGAGTACCCACCACATGTCCAGGCAGGTGGAGTAGTCTGTGGATCCCAGCAGGACATCTGGAGGACGGTACCACAGGGTCACCACCTCATTGGAGTACGTATGGCTGGGGACCGACTTGGCCCTGGCCAGGCCTGGGGGGAACAACACAACAGCACAGACACAGAAAGCATTATCATTGAATGACCTTCACTGCAAAGAAAACAACTGGAGAGAGCAGCTGGGCTCATTGTAGCAGACATTTGGACTCATACAGTTATCCACAAGTATAGAATGTGTGCTGAATAGAATGACATTTTAAGGTGGGGAAATTGAGTTCAAGGCAACAGAAAGAGGTAGGATATGTTAGGGATATTCAAAATTAGCCTATAAGTCAAAATTCCCATGAACCCTTTCAAAACAAATACAATTCCCAGTTAAAACGATGTGTTTGTAATGATACAGCAGCAACTGCCGCATCAGCATCGACACATGGGGAACCTGCTCTCTGAGGATACTATGTTCATCAAAGTCCTAATGAAAAAGAATAGAAAAAAAAAGATAATGATCATATTGCTGAGTAGTAAAAAAAAGTCCAAAGGGTTCATCACCTTGGAGGCAAGAATGCTTGGCAACCATCTGCTGTTTAGACTATAAATGTTGAATTCAAAAACTTCGACCTCTGGGTCTCACGCTAGATCTTTTTCAACTTCTTCTATTTTTCTCTGTGAGTCTTTTTCTAACGAGGCTTAGCCATCAGATTCACCAAACCCAAAAGTGCAAGTGGCTGCGGACAAAGATCCCAGAATTTTAACTTTGTCAACTTTTAACTTTGTGCAGAAATTTAAGAACATTTTTGACAAGCTGTTTTTTTTTGGGGGGGGGGGGGTTGTTTCTGGGTCCTGAAGGGCCCCTGTTTTTTTTACAACTATTCCTGCCCTACCCCCTGCTGATTACCTGAATTAGGTTTTTTTAAACAATTTGTAGCTGTAAAATCCGTTTTAGGCAATCGACACGTTAGGTAAAAGCCATGAAAAAGCAAATGCCAGGGCTACCTACGTTTTAATAGGAGTAAACTTACTGTCACTCATTTCTCATTAATGCTTTAAACTGCAAACAAAGCTGAAAATGTAAGACATTGTAAATAAAATATAGTATTATTCTAATAATACTAGAATCTCTGATACCTAGAGATTTGGTGTGGAAAGAAAAAGAGGTGGAGCTCATTTTAACTACTTTATGGCAGCTGTTTATTTCATAATAATACATCAGCATTTCTTAGTTATTTCTTTTTTCGTATTGAGAGTCAATTGAAACTAATGTTGTCAAATTAATGTCATTCAGAGGAGTAAAAGTGACATAAAATAGAAATAGAAAATACAAGTACAGTATATCGAAAGGTCACCTTCAAGGGATCATATTGTGTTGTTGTACACTGAATTGCAACACAGCTATCAGCACGTCTTATTTCATGATAAGTGCATGAGCTTCTTAAGGTAATTCCAACCCTATTCTGGCAATTATTTATTCACTAGCACAAACACAGGTTAGTTACTCTCAGTATCCAGTACCAGCCTTCCCATGGCAGTTAATAGTAGACCAGAGTGCAAATGCAGCAAGCTTTAATGAGGCTGATGGAAGCTTAATTAAAGCATTTAGCTTGGTAAAAAAAAAAAAAAGGACTTCCTGCCCTGCTGCTAGTCCCCCGTGTGAGGGATGAAGAGGGGCAGCGGGGAGAATAAATGAGACAAGGGGTGGGGGGGGGGGCCATTTAACATTTCCTTGTGTTGAAACACCCACAGGAGAAGGGAGTTTCAGCCAGCATTCATCAAGGCCGAGCACTGTAATTTCCACACACTGATCTAAAGTAGAGAAGACGCCATCAGGCTGCTCACACTGAGAGGCTATCATTTCCACCGCAGGCGTCCTTGTGTGTGTGTGTGTGTGTGTGTGTGTATGCAGGAGGCGGGTGTGCGGGAGTGAGCGGAGACAACGTCTACTCATCATGAAAGAAAGTGCAGTGGTAGGAGGTTGGCTTCTTTGTAACATGTAGAGGTTTAGTGCAGAGTAAAACGGAACCAAAGACTGTTTGTCTAAAACTACACTAAGCTTCCTGCATTTCTCAGGATGAAAAAATGCCCCGTTCAGACAAACACAGTGACTTACATTAGCCGCAGACCTGAATGCAGTTCATCACCTGGCTGTATCAGAATCAGAAGCAGGACGCGGTTGGTCGCCAGGCACAGCTAAGAACACTTAACAGTACTAGGAGTTTGTCTTGGTGTCAGGTGCATTATGGCCTTCAGTCAAGCGTAAGTGGGATGGTATTTACTAAAATATTTCTCATTTAGTTTTTTGGCTGTTATATGCCAAAACAATTACAAATTAAATCACAAGATGGCACTAGCATACTTTTACCTTCCAACTACCAAAGTGCTGTCTTTGATACAGTTGCTACGAATCCACAAACACCCGATTTTCCTATTTGCATTGTGACCATGCAAAGTCAACGTGCTGACCCCAGCTTTTCCAGATTTCACGTCAAAGGGACACAGAATGTTGTTGGTGCTTTTCCTACAGCTCCAAACAATGGCCACTTTTGTGCACCACTCCCATATTGTGATTATAATGTCATTTCAAAGAAGTCCACTCAAACCGATCCTAGCTAATTGATAATGTACTAAGAGAGAGAAGTGTGAATATTCTGTTAGTCAACAACAATATACATAGTTTGTCTTTGCCTTGTTTGGCACCGGGCTCCAAAATAGCAGCTGTAGTCTCTACAGTGGCACTAAAATGCTTTAAAATCACGGCTTCTTTAATGTTACATCATGTACATACATCACACACCGGACCTGAACTCTGATCGAAGGGAAGGTGCCCTCTTTTGGTATGTTTGATAATTTCATATACAGTATTATACTCACTTGAATGTGAACTCCTGAAATACAATAATACGTCCCTCGGTCGACTTATAGCACTTTTTATTGCTTTAAATGAACTGAAATTCAATCTACAGTAATGTAGACAGAGCATATTTAGGCTATTAAAAAAATGCAGTGACCACTTTGAAGGAGACGGACTCCTGAGCTCAGCATGACTTTACTGACTCAACATCTTTGTGTGGAGCAGCTTCTTGTTAGTTGCGCAGAAAACACCTTTATGTAAAAGAATCTACGGTGGAAACCAAATATTTAAATAATAGATGAAGCAATCGCTGTTTTGCCGCGCACGTAAATCAGAGACACATCGATCTCGCTGCTCTGTGAAGGCCACGGAGATTTAATAAGGTCAAAGGAAAGGAACTAAGATCTACATGTGTTTGGTAAAAATGAAAGTGTCTGAAAGCTGCAAAGTACAAGAGAAGAGTGTGAGAGTTGCTCACTTATTAGTAATTGGTTCAATAAACTCAAGTGAAAAACCATGATCAGATGTTCAGTGTTTAAAGCCTATTGTAATATATTTTATAGCCTTTGCTGACACATACTGTAGGTGCAGAAACATCTCATGTGTGTCTACCTGATGTCGGATTTTGGTAAAATGTGTAAAAGGGCTATTTCACCCACACAAGTCTTTTTTATAGCAATTTAAACTTACTCACATGTAATGGTTCTTGGCACATCACTGCAAAATTAATTAATGGATTTCAAATGATGTGATTAGTTGGCAATTAGAAATGCAGCATGTTACCATCCTTATCCTTTATCTCTATGTCTGAGATTAATAACAATGTTCAGCAGGGTTAGCACATTCCTATTATTGAAAAGTAGCACAGCAATTAAAATGAGGAGCTTTGGCTACAGCAGCCATAGCTAAAGCATAAAACCCACATAACACGCTTGTGATATCTGCTGCTCCTCCTCACAAACAAAATGTAGGAGTCCTGCTTTCCGACCAACGACACTTCGGAGATGACCAGAATGTTGCAGCTCAATTTGTTCATGTGCAACAATGACCACGGCTAAAAATCCAATAGTTCACCCACGGGTGAAACTGTGTCGCGTCTCACTACCTTTTATTAGTCGGCTTATTAGTCTGTTTCCTGCTTTATGCTTTTCTGCTGTATGTCTGTGAGTAATGGGTTCCTGGGCAGATACACATGAAACCTGGTGAAAATCCCACTATGATGGTTAAAAGCCGTGCTGGTACTGGTTTTGCCGGTGGTTTTCAGGAGCTCTGACATTTGGATCACCTTGTGGAGCGCTCACTAGGTGAGTCAGCTGTTGGTTTAAAGACCTTCCTATTAAAAACCTCACAAGTTCCACTGCAGAGGAGGCTGCTACTTTAAAGACCTGACCTATGGAGATACACACACACACACACAGACCTTCAACCACCTTCATCATTTGTAGTTCACCAGTTGACTTGCCATCCTGTCCAGGTAACTACTAGGATGAAGGTCACTAGTGAATTATACATCACTATTTGACGCGCCACACTGAGGGTCACACAATAAACTGTATGGTGGAGGTGGTGGGGTGGAAATAGGAGGAAGACAGGAAGACAAGGCAAAGAGAGAGGGACTAAAATAGTTTCTCTCCCCCAGGGAAAACAGTCCTCTGTTCTTTTGAAGTTCATTTGGATTTTAAAGGCGGTTTGTAGCGACCGCCTGCATCTCCTCCTCTTCTAACATGCAGCAGATTGGGAGATGCACAGTGTGCTGCCAGCAGCTATTTAAAAAAAAAATGGTTCAAAATCACACTACGCAAGAAATATTTCCCAAATTAATTTTGGTTAATGTGCATCAGAGCTCTTCAAAACAAAAGTGGTAAATTGCAGTATTTTCTTGAAGTCAGAAGGCTGCACACAGCACATTCAAACCAACTGTACCAGTCACACGTACAGTGTCTGAAATTGAGTTATTGACTCTATGGTTGGGTTTTTTTTTTGTCCAAATTGGTGGATTAGTTTGTAAACTAAAGTTTCTGAACCCAGTGCACTTCAACAAAACATCTTGAAACAAAACAGCACTTCACACTTTTTAAAGTCGACGTGCAGTGAACCAACCGTTAAGCAAAAATCTGCCCTTTGAGCCAGATTGACATTGGACCATATTATCCCCACAAACTAACTGCTCCAAAATTTGTTTGAAACTGGATTGAGACCACATCCAGTAGAGGGTCTTAGTGTGGTTGTCTATAAATGTATATAAATAACACAAATAGGCACAAATAATCCGATGTTGAACTGAACCGCACTGAAAAACAAAAAGGTGGATTTGAAAACACCTTTTGTGTTAAAGTCTCCATTCACAGGAGTTATAGCCTAAGAGCTGACAGATGTCTATCAATACGAGTGCCCAATACCAATTTATTCAAATATGTTTAAGCACTGATTTAAAAAATTGTGGCAAACTATGTGCATGCATCCTTAATTATTTGTAATTGGGAAACTTATTGATTATACAGTATAACAAATAGCTACATAGAGTTGGTGAACATGGGTTCTGATCCCTATATTGACCTATATTGGTTCTAAACCACCGATAAGTTGCATTTACAACTGTTTTTCACTTTGTTGCCCACAGGCAACTAGAAGAAGGTTAGTTTTGGAAATCAGTTCAGATGTTTACATGCTCTGTAGAAACCTACTCATTGCAAAACCTGCGTTTGCATTAAGTTTGCCGATATTCATGTATCATTGCATCAAACATTTTGGATGCAAAAACTTGATTTGCTTCCAATGATATAAATCCTCAATACTCCAATAAAGTAGTGGTCTTTGTAGTTTCACTAAACATTTGGTTGATTGCAAGATTTACACCAAGTGTACTGTAATTGTTCGATTACTCTCTTTCTCTTCCAACCAATTGAAACAAACTGCCTTATTCTAGATAATTATACCATCAACTGTTCCACTTCTTTGAAAAAGTATGAATTTTACCGGTGAATTTTAAATTTTAAGTTGTTCATTGAAAACAATGTGCTAGGCTACGTGTGTTATTTCCACATTTACGATGTTTCATGTGGCCGTGTGCTGCCGGCATTTGTGCATTTGTCATCAGTCCAGCTCGATTTCCAAAACAGAGTGGACAGAAATGTGTTTTCTATTGGTGTGTTTGGACGGGAAAACACAGACACATTCACTGGCCTTAATTCATATAACAGATTCAAAAGACCACCTGCAACATCCCCAAAAAAATCCAAACCGCATGTTATACACGCACGCGTGCGCACACGTGCACAGAGCCATGCACCAGTCCACACGTCCCGGGGATGTGGTGAGGCGGTGACAGGCAGGGTGGAACAGCACACTGGGGAAGGGGCAAACTGCTGCTCTGCTCTGGATGTGTGCAACATTCTTCCAGCTCCATTGTCACATTGCTTCACTCCTCACACATCATTATCCCAGCAGCTGTTTCTTTACAGCACAGCTACACAAACTCCCTAGAAAATAAGCACACTACTGTAACTATAGCTGCACTCACTGACCAAAAAAAAAAACACAGCTAGTGTTCAGTTTGGTGTAATCCACCACTGTCGTCGTGACTGCTTCATAGCTTGTAAGTCGTTGCGTGTTTAGGGCTTTTTTTTTTTTTTTATCAAATTCTGAAGCAATTCAGCTTCCCCAATTTGTCATACACTATATGATAATACTCCAAATATGTTGAGGTTTTGGACATTTGGTTGAATAAAAAAGTGACAGGGATACACCATGAAACTCTTCTAATCAAATAACATATGGTATAAAATGACAGCATGGCAAATAATCTGTGCTAATATGTATAAACTAATTGCTGCAGATAGTGCATACATAGCCACATAGAAGATGGATGCTACTTGCCAGAGACATTTATACACTATGGTGTATAGTGCATTTTTGAGTTTTTGAATGATTTTTTTTTTTTAGCTCACTTGAAATGCTGCATGCATTGTGCACAGCGCCTGTCAGTTCCAATCAAAAGTTATGCTCATATTCATAGTGACCATACGTTCATACCCATTTTCATTACTGTCAAGGCAAAATCCTCAATTTTACCGCTCTATGTGTGAAATCAGCCCTTGAATATAGGCTTGAGCTTTGGCTGCTAACTGAAAGAATGCGATCAGACATTTGATTGGGATGCCTCCCTGTTGAAGTATTCCAAGCGCACACAACTGGGAAGAGGGTCGACACAAAACATGCTGGATCGATCAAGTATTCCACGATGTCTGCGAAGGGCTTGGGATATTAAGGAGGAGCTCAGGGAGTTGTTGGGGTAAAGGTCTCCTTCGCTTTGCCTGCTGACACCATAGTCTAGACACTGGCAAGATAGATGGATGAATACACGGAGGGAAGGACAATTGGATGGGTGGATAGTTGAAGGGATGGATGGACTCTTTCTGTGTCTGTGGCCTAATTTGTAAAAGAGGGATTTTTAAACTTTTATCTCCAACTTAAATATGGCTCCCTAACAAGGAGTTTTTTTCATTGTGCAACTAGGAGCAAAGAAAATTCTCTGATCAGTTCTCCATCTTTGAGAGGAACTTTGAGTTTAAGTCTAGATGTTTACAGCTTAGGTCTTATAGTATATGCTACGTTTTTCAAAGTTATTTGTAGAATCATACTCAATAAAGGCACCAATTGTAGGAAAATAGTCAATCAGTACCGCGTTATCATAACTGTGTTAGGATGCTAAGCTTTGCTACGTAGGTCCAAACGTAATTCTTAACATACGCGGTCATAAACCAAATTATTGCAGAAACAAAATGCTGACTTGAAGTTTCCAAAGAAAAGCTCAGCGGATTGCAAGAGTCATCCCAATTCAGTGCATCAAATCTCATCCCGTCTGTGCTTGAGCTGTTCTGCACTATTCATTCCTCAAATGCAAACTATTTTAATCAGAACTGGGCCAATCAGCTGACCAACTAACGCTGCTATAGAGCATAGTCACTTTGTACCACCACTTAGTACAACCTGCAGACTAGGCCACTGGTAAGAACCTGGTACTTTGCTACTGATGCTGATGTTCACATCTCTTCAAAGATACTGCTGCATGTAATCACGGTTTAGAACTGAATTTCTCAACGATAAGATCCAAAGCCATCACAATGAGCCTCCCGTGGAGCTCTGTCAGAGCAGTCGTTTCATGTGTGGATGAACTTCAGATAAAGTTTCTGGCCAGTGAGCACTGTCTGTGCTCCAGGTTGGCGATGGACAGTGGCAGCATATGGCAGCGCTTCAGTGTTTGAGTGCAAGCACAAGCAACCTTTCAGCAGGTTTATTCCAACTGCGGACACATTCACTCCAGTCATAAGACTTTGAAGTATGTGGACTATGAGCTATGGTCATCTGCTGCCCCATTCATTTCTATAATTAGAGGCTTGTCATGAGAAAATTGTCTCAGGGCTAAAGTAATTTTGTGTGAGGAAAAAAAAAAGTGTGTTATGTGCGTGTGGCTTCAGAAGGTTAGATGAACAGCATCACAACATATTGCTATTGGAATATTATAACTATAAGGTGTTTAAGTTGTTGGGATGATTAAACTCAAAATAGGATCAATCAGGAATAAATGAATTATACTATAGCACACAAGTCACTCGTAAGTCAAATTATAAAGATAAATGCTTCGTCTTCTCTTCCCATTTTGCACTGAAACATGATTAGTGGAATCATTTGAAACAATTGTATGTATGTATTTCCATGTGTATCCTCTTATATGTGACACAGTTACAACATTGTTCGATAGCACTACTATTAGTAAAAAAACGCACGAGCTACCTTCAACTTCTACGTCTGTTTTGTCACAAACTGTTGGATACATGAACACCACTTTTTTTGTAATGCAAAAACATTGCTTAGGATTACTACATTATAAATACAAATCTTTCCATTTATAGTTACTGTTTACAGCTTAAATAAATACTTTTTAAATACTTTCTCAGGAAGCCATTTTGGTACTTAACTCTTATATGTATGTAATATAATCATTTACAATAAAGTTCAAGCCAGACAATGCAGTTAAGGAAACACAGGTTGCATTTCCACACAGCAACAATGATAACAAACAAAAATAACTCCAGACATGAGTGTTGTAATAAATTCACTAGTTCAGATGACACGGGATTAACATCTTTTAAGAATCTGCTCACGCATTTTGCTATTGCCGTTACCAGAAGGTGCAGTTAGGAAATAGACTTAAACAAACAAACCTGCATAAGCTTTCTAATTAAATGATCTTTTTCAGATTTCCTAAATTAGTAAAGTTGTCAGTGCGAGAGCATTTGTGAGGACTGGCAACGCTGTGCAACCGATCAAGTTAGTAAGAGATTTATTTGTAGGTGTTTGTACGCACGCTGTGATTATGGGCCACACAGCGTCACGAACACAAACACGACAAATCACCCCCCATACACTCCTTTAGCTGGCCTCAATTATTTGTGTCCTTGATATGAAACATGTGGGCTCCTCAAAGCCTCATTTGGAGTATGTGGTAGTTGTTTGTGTGGCTCATTAAAAAGTGAGGAAGTCACAGAGGAGCAGAGGACAGCATCTGGATCAACTCGACAACAAGCAGAAGGGATTTGAAGCTATACAGGCTAGAGTGGCTGAAGAATAATCAGCCCTATCTAATAAATCAGCTACTGCTCTGCCCAACCACCCAGCTGTAAGTACAATGGATAGCAGATGCCTCAAATGGTGGATCTAATTTGTAACTGTAGAACCACGACTCTTTATCATCAATGACTGTGGTGAACGACTAGTTTTTATGGTAACTTGCTCTGGACCGCAGATTTAAATCTGTGCACCAGGCATTAGTGAGTGAAGAAAGGACCAGGAGGCTGAGGGGTTTTTTTTATCCTCAGCCGATGTTACATTTTATCTTAGCTATCCTCCTTTGTATCCTCTTAGAGCTTCATCCCCACTGAGCGCTCTGCCACCGCTCAGTGGAACCCTCAGCTCCTCCTTTGTTGACAGTCTCCCTCCGTCTCTCTTTGCAAGCACCACGGGCCTCAGCTGTTGGCCGTTAGTATTCCTGCTGCCAAGGCCCCGGGACCGCAGGGAACCCTGGCGGTCACACACACACACACACACAAACAGGCACACTCGAACGGCCTTCACTTTCCTCATCTGGCATCCCTCAGGCAAAGGCTGATTCTGTGTTATGTGCGTGTTTGTTGATGAGCACTGCTCCAGCAACAGACTAATAGGCCAGGGATTTTCATTCTTGCTCATTTGGTATTTTGTCCATTATTTTCTCCTTCTCATTTCCCTCTCAGTAATGTTTCTGTGCTAATACAATGCATTAATGCATTATTGATGAAGCTGCCATACCTCCTCCCCACCCCACTCTAATCTGTCTGAGCAAGGAGGGCTGTAAGGGTAGAGGAGATGGATAGGTAAAGGAAACAGTGTTTCGAGGAGTTAGGAAATGGGTGAGTGAATGAACGAGGGGTGTTAGATGAAAGAGACAGAATGGAAGGATGGGTGGATAGATGGACTGATGAATTGGTGGAGTGTACAGAAGGCTTGATTGTAGTAGTCTGTCTGCCCCCCAGGATGCCAGACTGGCCAAGTAGGCAGTGTTTACTGAGCATGGATTCTATCCATATGGTGCCACCTCAGGAGAGTGTCCAAACACACACCAACCATTTGTACTTCTATCTTTATGAGAACACTCATTGATACAATGCATTCACTAGCCCCTCAGCTCAGCCTTACTTTTTACTCTTAATGCCTAATGCATAACATAAGCCCGAAAACCAAATCTTCAACTCTCAGCCTTTAACGGAGGTGTTAGTCACAAAGGTAGCTATAAAAGTACATCCAAACAAAGCTTTTACAAAAAAATAAAATGGGGGCCAGAATGTACTCAGCATGTCCTAGAACAATCTTTACATATCTAATTTTAATGTTACTTGCATAGAAGTAGAGATTATTTTGTGACAGTGGCTCTAAATGGAAGATCATAAAGAAAAGGTCAAGTAGCTGTCAAGACATTGTGGTTTTGGCCAGCATGGTGGGCAGATGGATGGCTAGCAGCCATATTTCACCCATATTGCTGGCACCAAAATTAAATAAATTATAAAATTCCCCAAAAATGGCAACGCCAGAATAGAGGACAAGACTCAAATAAATCTTGTAGGACCCAATGTAATTAGTCTATCACGTCTTGCGACCTTTCATGACTTGCAGTATAATGTAGGTGATGTGAAAGTAGGTGCCAGTGAAATCCCAGGACAAGAACAACTTCATTTCCCTTATGCTGCACTTTTTCGGTTGTTCCTTGTTTAAATTCTAATCAGTTCATCCATTACTGAACATGGACGTTTGTGCCAGACGTAATAAAATTCAGGTGTTCGTCAAAATACGGGGACAGATGTGAGTCAACATGACCTTTACTCTTTCAGCACCAAAATCTAATGATTTCCTATAAATAGCAAAATGCAGATATGTGTATTTTGAATAAAACATATGCAAATTAGAATTTATGCATTTTAGTAACAGTAATCATGCTGACTTTGACTCTTACCACAATTAAAGCAAAGTGACAGAAGGGATATTACTCAGCAATACATCTACATTGCACAAACACGCTCTTATATCTATCAGATACGCAAAAAAAAAAAAAAAAAAAGGAGCATACGTGTCCATTTTACTCACCGAAGTCAGCTAGTTTGAGCTCTCCAGTGTCGCTGATGAGCAGGTTTTGTGGCTTCAGGTCGCGGTGAAGAATGTACCTCTGGTGGATGTAGGATAGGCCTCTCAGTAACTGGAACAGGAACAGCTACAGACACAAGTGAACAAAGAAAAATCGTATTTGTTTTACAGAAGTGACAGATATTTCCATATGGCTTAGGCGGATGTGAGATGGTGGGCATATTCCTCCATCACACTCTAGATAACTTCCATGAATGTCAATTCTTCTTTAATACCTCTCCTCCCTTTTCCCTGCGCCTGAATCTACATGTCTTTGTTGTGCCACATTAAACGGAGCAGGTCTCGAGTACAGAGAGGTGTGGAAAAACCTATTTATCACAAGGGCTAAGACTTCACTCCGGTCGAAATGAGAACAGACATGAACCCCACGGTATTTATAAATAGCTCAATGAAATTCCTTTTTTTTTCTCTCACAAACACAGTCACACCAAAATCAATGCGGAGCCATCAATCAAGAACACAGCCATCATTCTGGACTAGTGCTCAAGTGATCAGACAGAGTGGACGTTATGACGCCCGACTGATTTCACAGCTGAATTGCTGAGAATTGCTGCATCGACTAGTCAGAGTGAAACTAAGTCATAAATGAAACTGTCTATTCCTTTACGGTTCATCAATCCTGGCTTATGATATGTTTTCTCAATCATTTCCATTTTTTTATTAGGAGTTTATGGAGGTGGGGAAGAAAAAAAAGAGCGGAAGCGGCAAAATATGGAGTTGTGACAGACTTCATGGAAATCGCATCAAACACACGGACCTGGGCAGGGCAACTGTCCCCTTTACATTTTCCTGAAGGGCAGTGAATTAATTCAAAGACCAAGGCAGTTTTTTTGTTTTTTGACAGCAGTGGGGAGGAAGACAGAGCAGGACAGTGCGGCAGGAAAAAGTTAAAATACTGAACATTTCAAAAGAGACAAAATAAATAAATAAAGTGTCATGTCAAGCTACAGGTCACGTGTGATTATATCAGTGACCCAGGACATGGTAAATCTCTATTGACCATTCGGACAGACCACTCAGTCTGTTAAGCTGACGGTGTTTTACCTGGAAGAATCTGGTGTCGTAAAGTTCAAAAGCATTATAAAGTAATATCAGGGGCAGGTCTACAAACGTTTTAATGGGGTGGTCACACACTCTAATAAGGACATGTCTGCAAAATATGACAGAGTAGGCTGTTTGTAGCAGTGGGAAATCATAATGGCAATATGTATGTATGAAACTCCCCATAGCAGCCGAGGGGGCCTCAAGGGGGCCATCTGACCACGTTTCCTTTTCACCCTGCACAGAACATTGTGGAAACTTCTGCTACCTCCAGATAAAGGTGGGGGTTAGAGGTGTTGAGAACAGCTACGTTAATGAGTGTGGCCTGAACCAACGCCAGCTCAACATTACTAGGACCAAAGAGTTGGAAGTGGACATTTACAGGAAAAAGTACTTTCTTGTCCACTATCAACGTCAAAGGGATCAATCATTAAACTCAGCATCATCACTGATTATTATTCTTTATGGCAACTCTTACCCAAACTCAACAATATTCTTCTGGGATGTGACCTGGTTTAGATGTTTTAAGGTCTATAATGTAAACTAATCATATTTCAGGATAATGACTAGAATCAACACTTTCTAAGAGATTTAAGCTCTCAAGGAGCTAAGATCTTGTGAAACGTGGGCACAGGAATCGCCACGATGGTGACTTGGTTAGGTTTAGGGAAAAGCTCTTGGTTTGGGTTAAAACACAGTAAAAAAAAAAAAAAAAAACATCACCTGTCAATTTAAAACAGGAAACACACTCTCTAGTTTCAAAGTCTCGTGTCTTGATCCCCCATCCATCCACCCTTGCCCGTATTTCATGACGCCAACTGCCACTCTTACTCTCATCATGTATTAAACATAATGAACCTACAAGCCTCCGGGTAGGTAGTAGATGGTCTACTGAACAACAACTATAAGAACCACTTCAAATTAAAGAATATATAACATATCGACTAAGGGGTGAACAAAGTGTTATCTCGTTTCATCTCATCTTAAATTAACTTTTTTGTGTGCGCTTCATACTCACAATATTCGCACACTGACAACCAGTGCACTAAAGTGTAAAGAGCAATTACACTCAACATTTAACAACACAGAATCCTCCATTCACGTCAGGTAGCTCTGTATTTCTTCACTCACAATTATAAATAGGAGCAAACAATCATTAGAATGCATTAATACATTATGACATCCACTTAATTTACTGCTGAAAATTAAATAACCCCCCCCCCCACCTGCCTACAGAGTTCATAATACCAAACTGCATCCACTAAACAAAATGTAGTTTTTAAAATGTGCACAGAGCATAAACTGTATCTGCTGAAGATCAACAAAATCCTAAAACGTACTCAAAGTCAGAGCCACATTAAGCTTGTTTTGTTTTGCCTCTGCGATATGGCAGTTCTTCAACCCCCACCACCCCCGACCCCCCCGCAGACACGTCAATCAACAAATAATGAGGCGTGCATGACGTGGCGTTCAATTTTTTTTCCAATTCCAGCTTTCCCCTCTCATTTCTCTTGTCTCATTGATACTGTAGCCTCAGCCAATTAAGCTGACTGAAGCAGCGTGGAGTCCAATCAGGAACGGGACCGGCCTGGCATCTGGAGTCACCGGGTCAACAGTTTACTATTCCTGCACTCGGCGGGTGAGAGATGAACTACAGTGAAGGAAATTAGCATAGGAAACGCGAGTTTACTCATGTATATCAAACACACTTCTGAAAAGCCTTCGCCTTGTTAGAAGTGCAACTGCAGGGTAATAAAAAGAAAGAAAATTCACTCTTTTATTCATTTCAGTCGGCCCTTTAATTCAGACATCAAACTCCTCTTCAGCTTTTCCTTTCTCTGTTTGGCTTCAACTAGAAACATCTCAGCACAATTTGCATTCCAATTTTTAAGGGAAAGTGAGGTGCAGAGGACGGTTTCAGGAGACGTTATGACAATAATAATCATTCTACTCAACTGACGTATTACGCTGCCAAAATGGGCCAATTGTGAAGTTAAATTAAATAGTCCTGTTAAAAACTGGTCAGGTTCAAACTTCACTTCAAATGAAAAGAAGATTTACATCATTGCTCTTCCTAGAAGTCAGAGTGGTAAGCAGTGAACCATCTGCTTACCAGGCAATCTCACCCAGCTCTAAAAAAATTACTATGAGATGTCCATCTCTACTGTCTAAGGTGTGACTACACCAATTATCTACTGGAGCGAGCAGATAAATAAAGACAGAACTAAGAGACAGTGACGAAAAGAAAGAAAAAAAGGATGATACAGTATATAACCCCCTCCAGGGAAGACAGTGATGGTGAAAGGTAAAATATACAACATTAGCTTTAATATTTGGTGAATGCAAGCGACTGAGAAAACACACACACACACACACATTATTATAAAATGTCTTTTTATGCTGTTCGGTTTTCCACCTTACTGGTACCCAGAGTGCTTTTACACTGCATCTCATTCACCCATTCTCACTCACCATCACCCCCACACTCACACGCCATCGGGGGAGCGGCTGGCTTGCACCCACTGGGATCCAACTAGGTTGGATTCAGTGTCGAGGACACTTTGACAGGAATCGAACCAACAACCCTAGGATAAGTGTATGACTGCTCTACCTCCTGACAGTCGTCCCCAAGTCATTAAAACAACCAATCCCATATTCTATTGGTATCCGACATCACACTGTTATAGCTGCATAGCAACAGAATTCTAATCTTAATGACTATTTCCTTGTGCAATGCGCTCAATACCTATCTAAGAGTTGAATTGTAACACACACTCCTGCAGCCATGGTAGATGCGACCAACAAGCACCAGATCATGTGAATTCTACTACAGTCAAACTAGCTGAATGTATGTTAAATGACAATTTTCTGCAGAGTTCTTTCATTGAGTAGAGGGATTTCTCTAATGCATGCAAACACAGAGTCTTGGTTTAATCATGGTGCATTATTAGTTCATAACTACAGGAGAAATAAGCCATGTGATCATAGTTAAATCAACCACTGACATAATTTATCACCCGGGGAGTGACCCTACTGCCTCTACAACAATACATCATCAGCACTCCAATAAACACACCGCCATTTTTCTAATGATGAAATACTCATTGCCATCAGACCCAAGGCAAGTGCAGCTCTCTATCAAGGTAAGCATTATGAAAATAATGTGTGGCTTAGATTGAGTCTGCCTTATCTATTGGAGTCTGGATCCTTTGTCTGATATTCAATGTGCAGTAAAGCATGAGGCAATGCATCATAATGACAGCAGCACACTGTGGTTCATAAAGTTTCACTAGGACAAGAACAAAGCAAAGCAGCAGAGGACACAGGAGGAAAAGAAACATACTGTTCAAATGAAGAGATGTGATATGGAACACGGTACGCTAACAAGCTTCCACATACTCACGCATGAAGACTGATTGATTGGGGGCAAAATAAAAACTAAACTCAAAATCTCGAGGCCCACTCTTGGCAATTGTAAAGTGCTGACAGGCAAAACACACGGCACAGTATTTAAAATGTTCTTCTATGAGAGCCTTATTCATGTGAACGTTTATCTGCTGGGAAACATAGTCAGTAGGTTTGAGCTCATTTTGCACTTTAGCCTTTGTTATTTCCTAATTTCAAAAAAAGTGAAATGACCTGATGATGAAGTACCGGTCATCACTCAAGTCCTCAGAAGTAATGAAAGTTTATATCTTAGTAAAATTGAATAATGTCCAGCGCTGGTCTCTTCATTTGCTTCCAAGAAAAACTTGGCATGAGTCAAAGTATGTTACCAGAAAATTAGGACTGGATTGTAAAAGAAAATACAAGTCCATAAAGCTGTTGGTGCCAACCAGCAGCAACATATTGTTGTCAAGCAGCTTCAGGAGCTGCAGTAAACGTGACAGTATCAAAGGAAAAATGTAGGTTGTGTGGTGTAAAGAGCCTAAAAATCCAGGTGAAAATCATTATGGGGTAGGGAGCAGATCTACAAAATTGTTCTGGGCTTGGTTATTAATTGTTACCAGGTGCTTATGACATCCACCTTTATGTTGCTATTTCAACAGACATCTGTTGCCATAGAGAGCCGAGGTCATTACGTCACATTCCAACTATCCTCTATTCTATTTGCATCAGGAACATAGTGTTCGTCCGTTATCAGTTTCCTTTTCCATTCTTTGTAACTTAATATTGATAAACCACAATATTATATAATATATAATATAATAAGCATTTTTCCTACCTAGAACATTACCTGACATGACACGAGGCTTCATTCGAAGGTTGTATTTATAGTTAGAAACCTCGGTGGGATTTGGAATAAGGTTTTTTCTTCTACAATGCAAATTGGAACCTCTGCTTTCTCTTCAGCTCTCTATTGGGCTGCTATTTTATGAGATGCCTCAGTGAGTCACATGAGAGTGTAGGGACCAAAATCCTGCAGAGTTGGTTGAATGGTGGTGCCGTAAGTCGTTGTCTGGAAAGCAAGGATATCTATGCAGAATCAAATGTAGATATTATGCTGTTGACCAGAGCACTAGGCAGAAAGGATGCATCCTTCAACAGCAGGTTGCCCGAAATGTTTAAGATACTTTAGTCTTGCACACATTGGTGCACTAGTCTCACAAGTCAAAGTCAAATGCTTTGCCCAAACCATTCACTAATGTGGCCTATTTGCTGTCATAAGTTTTCTATTTTTATGGCATTTGAACACTTTCTAGTAAAGACAAAGCCGAGAGCTTGATCGACAATGCCAAATTACATTCTTGCACCATGAAATGTAAACTCACTATGAATTTAACATTGAAAAGGACTCTGGCAACAAAGGTCTAGCTGAGAACACACACCTCTGGATTCACTGCCAACTGTCCAAAACAACATTTTGCTGAAATGAGTAAATGTGGTGAAATCAGTGAGGGGGAGCTAATATGAACGAGTGTTAAATGGAGTGAAAGAAGCCACCATCTGCCAGCAGGCATTGAAGGAGCCCGTATCTTTTCCACTGAGCATCTGTACAGCGTTGTCCTTAATGGGCTGAATCAAGAAAAGACATCAACCTGCGCCGTGGATCTTGCCACTGTTGACTATAAAGATCCAGATATGGTTAAAATTGTCTTTGGCTTATGTTTTAATGGGCAGCTATGTTGTACTGCAGGGTATCTGTGTGTAAATATAGGCCCCCTGAAACCCCACTGCACAGCTCATAAAATGGCACAGCCTGAGTGTCTTTGTATCCAAAGACGATCTTTTGAAGACTGAATTCATTTTTCTACTTGTTCTAACCTTGGCAAGTAATGATGCCACATCTGGTCACAGGTAATAGTGGACGGAGAGAAGATAACCACCAAAGCTGAATGTGACAGGATAGGAGACCTGTCAATCAAGCCAACACAACCCCGAACATAGTTCACATTACACTGATTCAGTCAAGCACCACAAAGACTTTACAGCGGCTGTAAAAAGTGCTGGTCGTTTTTAGATTCTCAAGTTCAATTAAAAAAAAAAAACACTTTTTTTTCATGGAGCTCCAATGAAGCACTATGGTACAGAAGGATAAGCTTAAATCGGAAATTGAAATTTGATTTTTCACTTGGTTCTAGAGAAGGACAGAAAATGTCTTCTGTTTTTCTTGGTTGAGAATGAAATAAATTTCGTGCTTAACTGAGCTTTGAGTTAAAATTATTCCCAATATAGCTAATGGGAACCTCAATATGTTTGATGTGGCAGATGACTTGTTTACATATATGTATGAGACGTTTGAAATATCACAGTTATTGTTAGTTGATTGTGTATTTAGCTGGTAGTCTTGGTGTAGCAGTTACATGGAAAGATGTCTCATTGTACATGTACATTCCCTCTGAAGGTAATAGAACTAGTGTCTTGAAAACTTGTAGGTGTATGACATGTAAATAAATGCATAGTCATTCATCTATTCATCATTTTAATGCTACAGTCCAAAGTACAATATACATCCTGCAGGAATCCATATTTATTCATGCTGGCTCAATTTCTGTGGTTTTAAATATTTACATAGTGTACTACATGTGAGTTTAAATCCTTGCTGCAATCAATTACAGCCTTAAAGGATAATGAATCATATTTTGAACAATCCCCACGCAGACACTAAAACCAACAATGACTTGCCTCTATTAATGTGTGATGTTTGTCAATCTGCACGACCTAGATTAGCTTATTCCTCTGTGGGCAGTTTTGCAAATGTGATTAAAAACCGATCAGTCAGACATCACTCCGCCGAGTGACATGTTTCTTTGTCCCAAAATACTAGAGAATGACAAAGAGTACAACAGACGAGAGGCTGATTGTCCAAATATTTCTGAGCTAATAAAATTGGGGGTCCATGAATTAAAAAAAAAAATGGGGGTTTGACTTGGCTGCATGTGTCACCGCGTGTCAGATTGTTGCTGTGATCATCTAACCTGGATATTGACGTGACAGTGATAACTAAAGGTCTGTCAAGAGCTTCCCTTGTAATGTAATTGTAAGAGTAAGTGCCGGCTGTTATTTGGCTTGTTCGCATGGTTCGTGGGTGTCAGTTAGCCATTGATCTACAGAGATGCCACTGAGGCACAGCCCTTCAGCTGTCTGCATATAATCTAATAAGAAGAGCACTTCGGGAGCCGCCTGAATGAGGTCATACCGTGTTGTGTTCAATTGCAGCACAAGCTGCTTAGAAATCGGGCTGAAAGTGAGAGGGGTGAGAAAAGTTAATGGTGCTATGGAAAAAAGAAAAAAAAAATAGATTTTTACTCTGAATCATCAAGTTCAAACATAAATTTTTACACATTTTCACCTGCACCAGCACATACACACAGAGATGGCTCTCTGCTTCTTGACCGATAATTACATTAGCACCGAGCGTCTGAGTGTGTTTCTCCAAATGTTAATTTGATCCAGCACCAGTGGAGGCACTAATAGCTTTTATCTTCCTGATTAGTAAATAGGACGACGGTTGAGTGACTGCACTTGCTCACTGTCAGTC
The DNA here is from genome assembly GCF_033026475.1 of Channa argus. Classification (NCBI taxonomy): domain Eukaryota; kingdom Metazoa; phylum Chordata; class Actinopteri; order Anabantiformes; family Channidae; genus Channa; species Channa argus. The sequence goes on from NC_090203.1 coordinate 23,573,653, forward strand.
ATAAAACACACTAATATCAGATACTAAGGATTTTATTCTGCTTTTCTTAGGTTCAGGTCAAAATCGGCTGCTTTGCTGTGGACATAACCTAACCGTGCTACTGTATTGTGTTATTGTTTGAAAAATAATAAACTACAAATGTCAACCTCATGGTTGTACAAGAGAAGAGGTCAGTGAGGCTGATAGTTAGTGGAGGATCAATGTCTAAATTTCCAAATATTTGTTAAGAGACAGGGTTGGAATTTCATGCTAATCCATATCCTAGTTTAAGTGGTATTTCGGTGTGTCCCGAACTGGTGGACTGACCATCACACAATGACAGCCATTCCAGCAAGATGGCTGAAGGTCGGAACAATGGTGATCAATGGAGCTGAAAGTGTGTTTGGACTGCAACAGGTGAGAACCGCAAGAGGAACATGCCATGATTCTTCAGCATTTTCTCAGCTTCTCAGACTCCTGCCACTCACGTATTTCTCTTCCAGTCCACAGCTGGATGAAAAGCTTTGGACCTTTAACCCGCCTGTGCTCCACGAAACCCTTAGGACCCCCCCTGACTCAAAGACAGAGTGAAACAAAAAGACTTAAAATCACGTCAATAAAATATTTAGTAGCGGCTTTGTGTTTTTAATTTAGATGATTTGTTTTCATTTTCGGTACTTAAAGCTTCATTTTACATATGTTTTGTCTTTTTTCTGTAATTCTCTTTGGTCCTGTTTTTGTAATATTTTATTAGTTTATTTTATTTTATTTGTACTTTTCTTTTTTTGTCTCTGTTTATGGTGGTGTTTTTTTGCCCTTTTTTGTCTGTTGTCATTTTGTGTTGTATCTTGGCCATTTTATTTCTCCCAAGCAATTACACTGGGCACAGGGGCTCTCAAACTTCTTGGGCTCCTGGACCTGTGTCTGGAAGCCTGTTTGATAAGCCATCCATGTTATATTTGGATAATAACCTGTTTGAATTAATTAAAGACAGTCACCTGAATAGCCACATGATTAGGCTTTGTGTACAATACGCATTGCAGTAAGTCACGTTCCAGTTCTGTTGCCAATCAGACAGAAAATGTAACACACGGTTTGAGGATTGCCAGAAATCAAAGCTTCCTCAGATAAATGGTTAACTTTACTGAACAGTACCAAAAAGGATGCAAATCACTTGTTATGGACCCTTGCAGTCATTGTATACATGTTGCAGTGTCTGTCACATGAGTGCATAGGAACAAAGCAACAGAAATCACAGCTCAGGCTCGTCACCAGTAAGTACTAAATTCAGCAGGAGCCAAGCAACACTTCGCTCCGCTCTTTCGGAATAATCCTAAATTGTTTGTGTGGTTCTCAATAAGCCCGCTGACTGCAGGAAAAACACACACACACATATTACTTATGTAAATCCTCAGTGGCAAACGGTATAAGTTACATAACGAGTGTAGCATGAATGGTCAACTTCCACCCTGATGGGACATATTCCCACCCCCCACCGTCAACAGCGCCACTGCACATGTCCTCATTCACTCCATCACTGCTTCTTTCTACATGTTCCTTTTTGTTACCGAGCGCCGACGCTGTTTACTCGTGTAGTCTTACAGAGGAGCAGAGCGGCCAGCTTTAGCACTCGGTTCATGTCCCACATAATGTCAGGTACATTATGTAGATAAATCATTGAGTGAGCATTAGGATAATGGCAATGGGAACAAGCTTATCTTTAATGGCTTGGGCTGTGGTTGATTGAAGGTTGGTAAAATGTCCGTTTTTTAATGGGAACTTTTGCTTGAATACAAACCCACACCACAGTATACAGTACCACTACTACAGTACAACTTCAAATCTCTCCACTGTCTTACTTTGCACGCACCCCAGTATTCTAAAATACTCTTCCATGACTTTTTACACTCTTGAACTAATAAAGCTGTTCCCTTTTTTTGCACTTATTTCCAATGGAACAGAAACATTTGTCCTCATAGCACTTTTCTTCCAATGCTTTCGCGCTGACTTGATTTATTTGTTGCTTTGGACACTCACCTGTCTTTGGCTTTAGATAAGAGAATGTCCCAAAAGCAACAAAGTGTAAATGTAAACATGACCACAATCCTTCTCCAGAACTTAACTTAAACTGTTAAACAGGATTTGTTGCCTTACACTAACCAAAGAAAGTATCATAATGCAGTAAGTATCTGGTAATTGGAGTATGATGTAATAAAGATAATGATTGTTTGATGATAGAGAGATGCTTGTCTTCTGGAGGACAGGCTTGCCCAGAGTTATCTGCGCTGAGCGAGTCTGCTGTTTAGTGCCAGGAGTGGTCAGGATGCACATTGTTGTTGTGGTGGTTCCTGAGGGAGACGTGATTCATCACATTCCATGGTGATGTTGTGTGAAGTGAATTGAAGCATTAGTGTAGTATTTATTCATTTTAAAAACTAGAATGGCTTGGAAATAAATAGTCTTTAGTGTCTGTATATTTTGTTCTTACTTAAGAGCAAATCCCAAATAAGAGAATGTTGGTAAAGATTCTGTAAACTCGTCTTAGGAATAAAAGTGTTAACACTTGGTAAATGAGTGGTTGGTGTTTAATGTGCTAAATGTGTTGGGAGAAGCATGGTTACACGACTGTACCTTCACGTTGTCTGGGTGAAGACCTCCGGGGTGTTTGTCCATGTACTGACACAGGTCTGTGTGCTGTAAAACAAATAAAGCACAGAACACTTTTAGTAAACAGTAGCTCTGTAGGAAACGTGACAAGTCATGTGGCAAACCTAAAGATTCAAGAAACATACATGACAGTTGGTTGCATATGATTTCAAATACAAAAAGCTGTTCTTTCTTCGGGCCATATTTCTTCCACCAGGAGGAGAAATCTAATTTATTTTACAGCGGTGTTGACCATCTGAGACGTGAGGTGATCTGTTTGAAAGCTGAGCTGGTCTCTATTAGAAATCCTCTACGCACACGACATGCATGCAGTGTTACGCTGGCCTGCCCTTCATCTCTGTATTTTGTTGGCTAGATTGAGCATGGAGGAGGCAGTGCCTCTGAAATTTACAATATCAACAACCTCCCACTGCTGCACTCACCAGCCGAGCCTTCCCTGTTGAATTATTCAGACAGATTGCTCCAACATGGACATGCCTGTCCATCATACTCAAGTCGCAAGCTCGGTTTCCATCTCCATGCTTTTAATTTTCACCTCTATCTCTCAGCAATACATTTTATTGCCCCCCCCCTCCCCACAATATTCTCTTCCTTCAGTTTTACCCTCTCTCTGCCAGTCATCATTAGCTTAGGGAGAACAATAGACTAATTTTCTGCTTGAACAGGCCTATTGCACAGTGTGATTTCCACACTGAGGACAAGATGATATATAATGTTAAACTCTAAAATATTTGCATAGCTTAGAATTGAAAAAAAAAAAAAAAAAAACCCAGCACCAACCAACATTCATTTATAAGCATTAAAGAAAGTGAATGCAATTCTCATGTTGACATGTGTTAGATCTATCAACAGGGGGCGTCACACCATCTCATTAAATGCAGTGGCGATGGAACGCTGAACAAGCTGGTTCTGCTTGAGAGATTTTGCCTCACTCAGCATTAAAGGATCAGAGATTGACCTGAATATGAATGTGATCATCAAAAGTTATTGTCAACCGTTGTGCATATGCAAGGAAGAAATGAAAACTATAGAAAAGTGTGAGGATCTGGACAGTTGTGCAACACCTGGAACATTTTTGTCTAGGAAGCTGAGGTCAACAGCTTTTTCTAAAATTAACTGGTAACAATGTCCTGATTGGAATGTAGTGAGACTGGTCAATAATCCAATATAGTTCTACTGACTTTCAGTGGTAAGGACAGGATTTAAAAAGAGGAGAAAAACAGAAGTCACACTTAGTTAAGCAGCACTTTAAATTGTTGTCTTGATTTAGCACATTGGACTAGTTTGATCCTTAGAGAGAAAAAAATAGATTTTCTAAAATTGTTTCTTTGCAGATAAAACTTAGTGTCATGTTAGGGCCTCTGCTCACCACCACCTTGACAGTAACAAAAGGTGGAATGTGCAGAAGGTCACAGAGAGGCTCGGAATCTTGTTTCATTTTAATTAGGCCATTTTTAACCAGTGAGCAGCAAAAGCTCAGATGAAAAATTTGAAGATACTAATATTACGTTTAAAAAAGCACTGACATTTAAAATGCTTAGGGAATCCAGGGGAACTTTACAAAACCGGAAGCTCATGAAAGCAGCTGAAATATGCTTTTTAAAGAATTATGACAAAGATGTGATTTATATCCACACACACACACGCACTGTATATTTCATATATGTACTGGAGACACAGCTTCTAAACTTACTAAAATATACTTTTGACATGCTGACAAAACTGTGATAAGCTAGTATTGATGTTAATTTGACAGTTTTGGCATATTAATATCATTTGGGCTTAATGTGGTGAAGACTGTAAAATTGAGTTTCCACAACATAAAATATTTGGTTGAGTTGGACTAAAAATGTGTATTTTTTTTGACATAAAGTTGATTTTTAAGTTGAAACAAGTTCAATTTTCCACTGTAGGAGAAATCTTTCCTACAAATAAATGAGTAAATCTTTCTGTGATTTAATCCCACACACTGTGTGTAGCAGATATGGAAATGTGGTCTCCGTCCAGTTAACTGGCCACCTGAAACCTTGCTGTGGGCACAGAAACACCATGTCTGGTGGTCCTGGCTACCATCCTACAACACCAAGCGAACAATGCCAGACAGCTTAAACATTCCACAAGTGCTCTTTAAACATTAGAATGCCAATCAAAATAGTTTTTTCAGAAAATGAAACACAATCAGTGAACAAACGCTGAGGTCGGATCACAAGGCACAGACATCAGCACTGACCTCTGTTTTCCTTTAAAACTGTGGCTTCGCTTCATTCTGAGCAAACTCTAAAAACAGATTTGCAACCTCATTTCAGACCTCACCGGTCTGCCCATATAGGGTCCAGATGGATGATTTATATGTCCCAGAGTGCAGACTCACCACATATTCAAAGACCAGAGTCAGGGTTTCCTTGGTGTGGATGATGTCATGGAGGAGCACGATGTTGGAGTGCTTCAGGCCTTTCAAAAGAGATGCTGCAGAGACAGAACAAAAGAGAAGCTGAAGCTCAGATTGAGATACCAGAAGACTTGCAATGATCTATGTCCTCATTAACTGCATCATTAGAGTGCAACACAGGCCCTCTTCAAGCCTCACAATGTACAGAGGATTAAAACAAGATTAAAACAGAAAGAGAAACTACAGGGTGGATTTACTGCTGGAAATTCTCACACTCATTTGTCAACATTTAAATGACGTAAGAGATATTGTTAATAAAGCAGAGCAACGAGATGATGTCTCGAGGATATGATCAAATCGCCCATTATTAGCAAAGCTTACATGGTCTTACTGTGGAGGTTGGGTGTGATCAGCACTAAGACTTTCACATATGATTCACTCCATCTGAGTCACACCTTGAGTACATCGTGTGCAAATAATAGGGATTTGAGAAATCGGGTGGATGGTGATGATAGCTGGATTTACAGAGGGTGGATACACTGAATTAGTTAAAGAACACAAATTAGCAGCTTCTTACAAGGCCTCTTCTGTTTATTAGGATCGTGAGAGATGTTAAACTTGACATTTAACAAAGACTTCAACTCAAGTTCAACCTCAGTCACAAAATGGATTTATTTAGAGTTGACTGTGTAGAGATGGATTACTCGGACTTGGCAAACTAGAACTAACAGATATTAATACCATGATCAATCTTGCTCTTACTCTGTAATGCATGTCTTTACCTGGATCACTTCGAAGTCAAGAAGTTAAGTTTAATTCCCACATCTACCGCCTTGACATTTTACAGTAACCAAAACAAAGCGTGGGCTGAAAAAGCTTATCACAATCAACAAAGTGGAAATACCGAACTCATGTTTGTGGAACTTTTTCTACACTTATGCTGCATTTGCCAACTGTATTAGAACAAAAACCTGCAAGCATATTAGTCTATGCATTAATGTTGAACTACATAGTACCAAGACTGTACAAGTACAGTATTACAGAGTGCAAATAGATTCCCATAGTGGTAATATTCAGGACCCTAAAAGCATGGAAGCCATGTATGTATTTAAAAAAGGGCCCCTGGGCACACACACAGGTAGGCCCCCACACTCACTGACCACTTTTTGGGATACTGTATATTATTATTTTGTGTGGTTTTAGTCTTTTGATTTCTAATTTTATAGCAGGAAAAGTATTGAACACATGAAGAAAGAAAGGTGCAGAAAGACAGGGAAAGATAAGACACTAGCTGAAATAAGTCGCTTTGTTATTGTGGTTACCCTTATCCACAATCAAGCCCTTGCAGATGATCCAAAATGCGGCAGCTCGCATCATTTTTAATCAGCCAAAAAACCCCCATGTCACACCACTTTTTAGATCTCTACACTGGCTTCCTGTAGCTGCTCGCATCAGGTTCAAAGCTCTGTCTCTTGCCTACGGGGTGATCACCTCAACAGCTCCTGTTTACCTCGACTCCCTCATTCAGGTCTACAATCCGTCCTGTCCGCTGTGGTCTGCCAACGAACGACATCTGGTGGCCCCATCACCGCACAGAAGACACCAAGCAAAACTCTTTACTGCAATGATCCCACAATAGTGGAACGAGCTACAGTACCAAACTCTGCACGCTCAGCAAACTCACTCCCAATATTAAGAAAACTGCTGAAAACAGAAGTATTCTGTAACTTCCTATGCACTTCCTATAAATCCTTTGTGTTCTCTTTCGCACTTGCATCTCATGAAATGTAAACACTTTTCTGATAGGACTTCGCTTTGATGTTTTCTCCTTGAATTAGATTTTTGCTGCTTTGTACCTCACTTGTAAGTCGCTTTGGATAAAAGCGTCTGCGTCTGACTAAATGTAAATGTAGATAAGTCAGTAATTAGAAAGCAATTCTGCCCCTTTTCAGTGCAAATTAATGTCAGCTGGTTCAGTCCCAACTCATGGCCTATAAAAAGGTGTCTCAATACCAAGATGTCAGACAAGAAAGATGTCATGATGGGTAAAAGGGTTCTTCTCAAGACCTTTTCAACCTCATAGTTGCAAAACATACTGATGGCACAAGTTACAGAAGGATTTTTAAACTTGGGGAACTGGCCACGACCAGGTGCTCCTCACAGGATTTCTGACAGAGAAGTGAAAAGGATTATCAGATGAGTCATCCAATAACCAAGGACCACATGTGGAGAGCTTCAAAAAGACCTGGAATTAGCAGGTACAATTGCTTCACAGAAAATAATAAGTAATGCACTCAATCGCCATGGCCTGTATGCATGCTCACCAAGCAAGACCCCGTTGGTGAAGAAAAAGCTTGTTGAACCTCATTTAAAGTTTGCTGCATAACATTTGGACAAGCCTGTGATATACTGGAAACTGAACTGAACTGTTTGGATGCCATCACCCCAAAAGCACCATACCAGGTGGGAACATATCATGGTGTGGGGCTTCTTGCAGCATGCAGTGGCAAACCTTTTATAATAATAATTGAAGGAAGGATAATTTGGAAAAATTTACCAAAAAAAAAAAAAAAAACCAAGAAAAATCTGCTGCCATCTATCAGGATGATGAAGACTAATTAAGGGTGCACATTTCAGAAAGACAATGATCCAAAACACAAGGCCAAGAAAACTCTCAACTGGTTTCAGAAAAGGAAATCACCTGACTTGAATCCAATTGAAAATCTATGGAATGAACTAAAGATCTGAGTTCATAGAAGAGGCCCACTGAACGTTTAAGATTTGAAGACCGGGCCAAACTTACCCTGAGCAATGCATGCGACAGGTGTCTTGAAGCTTCCATTACCAACAAAGGCATTTGTATAAAGTATTTCGCTAAGCGTGTTCTAAACATTTTTCCTGTGTCATTTCAAATTATTACACATAACTTAATTTATGGACATCTATGATTTGTACCCTTTGCATGTGTAGATTGCATGGGGATTGCCCCCAACATCTGGTGAACATGTCATTACAGTAGCACCCTTAGAAATATATTTACTGAGAAAAATGGTGACGTGACATTTCAGAGTAAAATATAGTTTCAGGTTGTGCATTAACTTAGTTATTTTTAGCTTCTTTGTTGTTTTAAAGAGCTCATATAAAAAAGACAGTACAACCAAACCATACAATCACAAAAAGTAATTGTGGAGGCAGTAGCCCACAGATTCCCAGACTCCCTCTGCGCCCAGTTGGTCCATACCTGATGCACTCGAGTATAAAGTAAAAAAGAAAAAAATATCTTTTGGAAGAATAAGTTAGAATATTTAAAGTTTTAATCTTATAATCTAACAACAAACTAGGCAGGTAAACAAACAGCTGACTGATCAAAGTGAAGCAACACAAGGCTTCATTTGGATAGAACGTAACAGCGGCATTATAGGGTAAAGTTTTTATTATCGGATATAAATGGGGATTTTCAGGAGTTGCCAAAAGCCATTAAGTTAGCAAACACAAAGTTCTTTTCCAAGGACACAGGGGAGCTTTGACGGACAGATCTTCAGAGAGCCAGCGAGTGATGAAGCCTCATGAATACATTCATCCTGTTTGAGTATGTAAAGGTTGAGTTAAAAAACAAATCTGATGAGAAGATCAAAGTCAAGGTTCCTCTCAGTAAACAGGAGGTTAGAACTACAGTCAGATCCTGTCACCAGCCTGAAGTTCCAAACGACTCCCTTACACACACACACACACACAATCCACTTTCTTCTTCTCTGAATAGGCTGTATTACTTAATTCAGTAGCCACATGTAATGCTACTCACATCTATGCACTGGGAGCTTCCTGCTCAGTAATTGCTGAATTAGTTAAATTTCAAAGTCACTTTCTGATCCGTTCACAAGGAGAGCATGGATTTTCTCTCTCTCTCTCTCTCTCTCTGTGTGAGACACAGATACACAGATCAAAAAGACATAATCTTTTTCCTATCTGTATTCAAAGACCACTTGTAAGTGTGGAGGTGGATGTTCTGTATGACAAGCCAGTAAACTGGAGAGTCTCAAGTGCTTCACATGCACAACTGACAGGTCAAACCAAGCCAAGGCACAGACTCTGTGCTGCTGTCCTACATATGAGACGATGACTGGCAAGTCACCGGGGAACAGAGAGACAAGTAGACACAGAGTTACAAAAGAAATTAAGTTCAGAGTTCAGTCCACCAGGAATTATGCAGTACATCTTAGTAAAATTGGCTTTATTAGGTATGTCTACTACAAATAAATCTATACAAGTAATTAGATTAAGTCATACTAATGGCCAGTCCAGTCTCAATACAAATTAGGTTATTTCAAGAATCTCTCTTAGTCAGTGTCATTTGTTAATCTAATGTAGCTTCTTCCAAGATGTTCACACTCATTTAGTTTCTATAATACTAGTGAAACTTGCTCAGCATTGCTAACGCATTGTACTGAAACATAAATGCATGGTATAGTATGGTCTGAGTGTTGGGAGAACACCAGACTTCTGTGGGAATCCTTCATTCCACGGCTGAAGCCAATGCTACAACATTCACTTGCCACATAAAGAGATTATTGAAGGACAGGTTCACAATTTTTCAGTGTGTCTTAAAGAAATGTGAGGTGCTCATACGGAACGTTTCTCACAGAGGCACATAGAAGCACTCTTACTTATCTACTGCAGAACAAGAGAGAGAGAGGTGGGGAATATGGAAGTGGTGGTTCCCTTGGTAATATAGTATATAATAATATAATGTTGTGATGCAGTCTGGTGTTGTTACAATAGTATGCATGTACATAAATAACAAACCACGACTGAAGACAATGTGACCAAAGTGAAAAGTCAAGTTTAACAAATATTTAAGGTGCTAATAATACACGAGTAATCAGTGCTCAGTCTTTTTATGGTTTATCAGTTAGCATGTCTTTAACAAATAAATATAACTGTTGTTCAAGTAATTACCATTCCAATATTCAAAGTTGTAAGAAAGGTCACAGTAGTTGGTCCAACTTAAATAAGCATGTTGTTTGTGAGACAGTTCACAGCACATTCAACTTGAAATGATTCTGTAGTTTGAAATATTTATTCGGAGTAATCCGGACTGAGTTCTACGAGTACACCTAAAGTACATTTTTAAGTACTTGCAAGTGTACTACATACATACAATACAATTCCTAATCGTTTACTTCTTTTTTCAGGGCAATCGGTTTGCATGCTTTATTTAAGTATGCTAAGCTTAAGTAGTTGGGTAGGTCTGTACTGTACATTCACATCAACCTCAGCAATTTCTAACCATTACAATCTTTCCCACTTGGCCGACTGATGTGCAAAAATGTCAGTATAATGGCTCCAGATTGGTAAAAAAAAAAAGACTTGGTACATTTGCAGCAATTATTCATTTACTTCATTGATGTAAATAGGTACTTGCTAAGCGCCACATGTATGTAAATTATAACAACCCCAAAACACAGGGGGGGGGGGGATTTTTGTCCCGATCACTTACATACAATATAAAGCATAAAAGGAGGAATGATTACATCAAGTCAAACCCAGACTATGTTTTCTTCTTATCGTTTAACCTAAACTAGCTGAATTGAAAATGCAAATCTTTCTTACACATAATCACTGATGGTTTTTTCAAATGAAAATGTCCCAATAACCACCTGCACTAAAAAAGACAATTACACATTCTGTGAAAAAAATTATCAGAAGGGACTGAGGAGAGGAAATGATGCTGAGACAGCGAGACGAAGGTACAAGGGTAGAGGACAATGCTGCTTTATCAATGGATCAAAAGGAGCCTCAGCCTCTGGGAGTAACAACTGACAGCTGTTGGTGGAAATAGTCTGACAAACTATGCAACTTATAACAGAGTGAATGGGACATTTTGGAGCCGCTGCTGAAGGACTAAGAGCAGGTTAGGGATTCAAGGATGAACCTGGTCACGGTCAGTCATCAGTGATTCCATTTGAGCTACATAGTCTTTGTCAGAGCAGAACCCAACCAATCCAGCCTTGCGTACGAGTAACGTACTTTGCTCCCATTAGAAATTTGTTCCAGGATAATAGGCGGCTTTACGAGCAAAATTACATAAATGTGGATGTGATTTATGGAAAGCGCAGTAAACAAACACTGTTCTCAAAAAACTGGACTCGATTCGATATTTTGGCTCTGTGAACACTGTAGCGTATTTGTGACACTTCTCAGATACATAAACTAACATCATACCCTCACTGGGCTATTACAAAATGTAATTCGGTGACTGGAGACTGGTGCATCATAAAAACACTTTACTATGTCGCTTAAACATACAAAGCCAGTATGATTCGTATATACGTACAATACTTTAGCTGTGTCATGACTCGCAAACCCATGTTCTTGACTTTTTTTTCTGCATCACCGGTTCTTTCCGCTCATAAATAACGTACCTAACAAAATCAAAGCATCAGGATTATTCCTAAATATCGAAAAATGCGAATTTCTTCCCATTCACAGTCGTGGTAACTCTTCTGTCGCCTCATTTGATGTCAAATCTGAAGTTAAATACTTGGGTTTAACAATATAAAAAATACTTTTACAAATTCGTTTCAACATTTGGTATGTTGTTTATGTTCTATTTGGAATAAAATATGGGTTGATGAGATTTACAAATCATCTAACTCGTTAACTTTGCTCCATACGCATTCTTTTTAATTCCATACACCTGCACAGCTCTTATTATTCTTATTCCCTTTTATTCTGCTATAGCCGCGTTTTTGCTTTCTCTTCTTCGTTTTTTTTCTCTCTCATTATATTTCTACCTCTGCGAGTGATTGTAATTTTGTTAAAGTTCAATAAAGTTTTATTTAAGATGTCGTACCTTCTCTAATGGCTGTGAAGGGCGTTCCTTCTTCCTCTTGCAGACGAATCACCTTCAGAGCCACAAGTTTTCCATTCACCCTGGCAGCAACACAGAGGACAAAGAAAGCGTCATAATCTGGTGTTTTGTTTTTTGTTTTTTTTATTTAAAAAATAATCTATTAAAAATACATGTAAAGAAATCGGTGAAGCTGCAGAATGCGAGGATTGTTAAGTTAATGAAATGTAATTTAGCAGCAGTGGAGTGAAACCTGGGTACAAGGCCACAGGATTACAACTGAAAGAAGCTCACCAATCAAAACTGGTACATACACAACAACATCATTACTGAGAAGATCTGGAGTCTGGAGATTTAAACATTTAGGGCATGAACACTTATTTTTCTGGAATTTAATTAGCTAATCCTGCAAGGAAAGCACTAAACCATGACAAGTGGAACAGGGCTACTCAAGGAATGAATACAAACACCCATCCTATATCGATTAAAATGAAACTAATTCCAATGCATGTGTAGGATCAGCGGTGTAAAAAACCAAAATACACTCTGTGACTGTTATTGCTCTTATTCAGTTACACCAACGCTCCTGTGTGACTGAATGTGGGCCGATATTCACGGCCTGCATGAGTGACTTTTATGAACGATAAACACGATGGACTGGATTAAGCGGTGATTCCACGTGCATGTGATACTTACTTGCTCTTGCCTTTGTAGACTGTAGCATACGAGCCCTCTCCAAGTTTCTCCAGCTTCTCGTAGGAATCTGCCTTTCCAAACTTGGGGCTGGTAGGCTGTGGAAAGCGAGAGAGTTATGAAAAGGTAATATAAGAGGATGAATTCAGTAACCCAGAAATGAAAAGCCACAGAGGATTTTCACAGGAGACATTACACATCTATGAGTGATATTAAAATCCGGAGGCTCCCCACTGTATTATTGTGGAGGTGTAATGTCAGTGAGGAGGAGGAGAGAGAACATCACAAAGTCTTCACTTAACAGCTCAGAAGACTAGTTTTCATTCTGTTGTCAGCGTATAACTTTCAGACACTTTTCACTGTCTCGACAGTTCACTGAGAACAAGGTAATAACTGCAGCTCTGATGGAACGAAGCCCACGACTAAATGTGTTCAAATAGCCAGTGGTATAAAAAAAAAAGGGGGGGGGGGAGGGGGTGTTAACAGCAAAGCTCCAACTTATTAGAAGCTGGTATAGAAATACTGAGTGCAGAATACTGTAGTATTCTTCATAACAGCTGGAACTAACAACACTACAGTGTGTCAGTCATGACATGATAAAATCGTTTTTTTTTTTTTTTATCCTTTCAGCTTATCTCTTAAGTTTAAGGTTGCCACAGTGGATCATTAGTCTGCAACTTGATTTTGGCACGGTTTGCTCACCGGATGCCCTTCTTGACTTAACCCTCCTCATTTTCTACCAGACTTGGGGCCAGCACTGCACGGCAGGGGATCTCCCAACACGACGCATTACGATACGATCTGACGAGATATGACGTTAAAACTAGGCTTTTCTAGGACCTGCTTTTGTAACGGCCATGTGTGTGGAATGTTGCAGTGTTTTGATGAAAACAAAACCATGCAGCAGTTCTTCGTTTCACACTGGCTAGTTTGTCTTAATCACTCCAGCAATCTCCAGAAGATCTGCAGAAGATCCTGGCAGCTGTAGCTGAGTTTGACCACATAAAGGCCGTCCTTATTTTAGACTCGGAGGCCATAAAACAAAAGCTCTGATGTTTTTGGTCCGTGAGAAGTCACTGCATATGTAGGTCGAAATAACATCCAGATTGTGTCTAAAAAACTTTTTGTCATCGAACAGACTCCAGACCTGCTTAGTATTAGTTCGCTGTAAGGCAGCGACACATCTGTGTTCATTTGTCTTAAGGTTATTTGTCTTAAGCACTGTGCAGTCCTTGCTACCTCTGCAGTTCCCTCACTGCTGAATCTCCCTTCTCTTCTTATCTCACCAACCTCTGCAGCACTAATAAGCTGAACATTTCTGAGGGCTTCTCTAAACAAATCAGACGTCCCCCTGGGATCAAGCAGGAAGTGAAACCCTATCTGTGAAACAACTCGGTCGCACCGTGAGATAATGTCCTCCTGATGGCCTGAGGAGCCTCTCACTCATGCTGAGATTGCACTACAAAGAGATTCCCTTCATGTCCAAATTCACTTCAGCGGGTTCAGTTTTCAGCATAGCTCAAAAAAAATGTTTGAGCCTCTTGAGCCACAATTTGAAAATTTCTTGACACACGCTTGGCTTTAGGGTTGACAATCATGTCCATAGCAAATATGTACTGATGTACGAGTACAGATAATGTCCCTCTTCTTCTTTCCAACAGCTTGTCTGTGAACTGTTTCTGAGAGACTTGGGTTACGGCACGATTTACACATTTTCATAATAATTGCAGAAACAATTCATTAGTGTCCTACAGGGATGCTGGCAGGCAATGAGTCAAGCCTCATATCACGCTTATTAAATCTTATTTGTGTGCACATTTATTAGGCGTTTCACATTTGGAGCTAGATTAAAAAAAAAAAAAAAAAAAAAAGAACCACATATGTATAAAAACCTGTGAATCTCATTTGCATGATTAGGAAAACCACGTTGTTTGAGAACAGCGCTCAATTTACCGTGTGAAAGAATACAGGCTGCTAAATTAGTTTCAGATGGAGAGAAGAAAAAGAGCTCAGCTGCATGAAAAATACCTGAGGAATGCACAAAGCTATTGGTGGTTTGATTGCATTTAAAAGCCTCACGTCAAAGTCAAGCAAGTGTTGTTTTGTTTTTATTCTTTTGAGAAATGGTTCTGAATTAAACAGATTGAAGGCTTTATCAATCATTTGTAGGATGTGACACACACATACACGTCAAAGTATTTTTTCTGCCCTTTTTTAAAAAAAACTGATTTCAAAGCCAATTCCAATTGTTGGTGTGCCAACAATTGGCATAACTGCTACTTGTGGTCACAGTGGAAATGCGCTGTTCACTTATCAAATTTGACTTTTTCCCCTTTTCAAATAGTGTTATGATCCTGTCAGATAGAAGCAGTTCTGAGAGTTCATAAAAATCTTCAACAACTTGTGGACACAAAACTTCACTCTCCTATCATGTCGGTGAAGATTGGACACGACTTATTCACAGTAGAGTCAAACTGATCCCCTAAGCCAGCGGCCACTAACAGGTGTACCACAGTCCGGCTCTGGACACAGGCCCTATCCCATTCTGACCCAGAGCCAAAAGTGACATATAATTTGTTTTTATTCAGTTTTGGTGGAGATTACATTTCGACCGGCATCAGTGTGTTAATGCTTGTGCTAAAATGGACTGAGGAATACACCTCCAAACCGGTGCCCAACACTACAATGAAGCCTGTGCACAAAGACAAGATGTGAAGAGGTGGAATTTCTGCCAGTCCCATGTCACTGAGGTAACATGACCCTCCTTTGGTTTTAATTTCTGTCATTACTCCACATTATAGACTGGAGAAGCTTAGAAACACAGTGAGGCATCTCCACAGAAGCAGCAGGGGCTGACATTACTGTTGTAACTTCAGAGAACTCTGAGCGTTGTAGTTTGAGTGACAGCTGTGAAAGCTTTACTCTAAAATGTTTAAATGTAGGCAATTTTTTCACATTGTTCACAAACTAAAATTTAAATCAATGGGTCCGGATGAGAGGCCACCTCAGTTCTTCTGTATTGTTCTCTTCACATTGACCTGGAAGTTGCCCAGTCTGACCTGTGACCACTGAGCGGTTCCCTTAGAGCATGTTAAATTAAAAGCCTTGCTCAAAGGCACAGGGGCACAGCGGTAATAATACGGGAAAGCTCTGCCTTTACAACTTGTCTCACCCAGATTTATTCCTCCCCGTCCTGAGATTGACCTTCACTACACTAACCTTTAGGCCACCACCACTCTTCATGTCCCTCTATTCATTTAGCAGCAAAAAAACTCCAGTCTTTTTTTAGACAGGGGTGGCTCTGTAAATAGGAACCAAAAGTGTCTCATTGGACCTCTTGCTCATGCAAACGAGAGAGAGAAAGCGAAATAATACACTGCATTAAATATTGTATTTATTCAATTTAGTCTTTTGATATTATGCTAAAACGTACATCTAAGGACCGGCTGATTAGGAGGGGGAAAAAATGCTTCCCTTCACATCCTATCTCAATACTACAAATTGTGTTTCCATGACGACCATGGCAACTGTTGACTGCTTTCTCACCCACTGTTTCTCGATGCAAGTAGAGGCGACTTCCCACCAAATACTGTATCAGCAGAACCACTGCTGAGGGTGGGTTGCTTTTTTTCTGTTGGTTCAGATTTGTCTGTCTGTACATGCTGAAACTATTTCTTGGCAAAGGTCGACCATGCACTCTGAATGTGTTATCAGCACTGTCACGCAGGTTCACAAAGCCTAAGAGCTACTGTAGCACAAATTTCCGTTCACAGAAATTAAAATGGTTCACGTTCATAGTGCTGCCACCTCACAGCTAGAAAGTTGTGGGTTCACGTCCCCGGCGGACCGTGGCCTTTCTGTGTGGAGTTTGCATGTTCTCCCTGTGCTTGTGTGGATTTCCTCTCCAGGTACTCCGGTTTCCTCGCACAGTCCAGGGACGTGCATGTTAGGTGAACTGGTGACTCTAAAATAACCATAGCTGTGAATGTGAGTGTGAGTGGTTGTCCGTCTGTCTATGTCTCTCTGCGTTGGCCCCGACATAGACTGGAGGGCTGTCCAGGATGTACCCCACCCTATGACAGCTGAGATAGGTCGCAGCCCCCCATGACCCCAACACAGGATAAATAGTTACAAATGATGGCTGAACGGATTGGTTCATAGTTCGCAATTTAAAATTATGAACTAAGCTCACAGTCCTCTTTAAAAAAAAAAAGAAATCATTTCTCTGATGTTAATTTCCATAAGGTACTTGTTTGAGGTTGGCAGGTTTCTGTGATTCATAAAGACCATTCAGTTCTTCAAGCTTCTGAAATGCAGCTGACCTATGCTCTTGTTTGGTCCCTGAACGCCTCACATATACATACCAACTGAACCGTGGTGGAGGCGTAAGGCTGATGGAGAACTGGTAGCTCAGAGTGTAGAGACAGATAAAGTTAAGGAAGCCATTGCTGTTCTTATTAATGTTCTTACACCAGATTCAGTTCACTGATTAAATGAGCCTCCTCATGCTTAACACCGGTCATCAGAGGGAGGTTGCCAGGTTCGGTGCACCTGTAGAGAGATGTATTGCATGACCTGTGCTCACTGAGCAGCACTACATTATTGTCCAGACACATTTCCAGCACATAAGTCCTTCTTAAACCACTAAGGATTTCACATTTCTGCTTCTCGTCTACAGTTTGAGCAAGTGTGTGTTTCTGTGCGCGATATAGTGCTTATGAATTCAATATTACATTTTTGAAAGTCAGATTTTTTCGATGTTACAGAAGGGCAATTAAGATTAAGATTACTTTGTCTAATTAATAAACCTAGAAATCTACGTGGAACATGAAGAATTACTAGAACTACTATAAGACAGAATCAAAATGTGCATCCAGGTCCAGGTGATGCAAACACCAAGTAATCAGAGACAAGAAAGAGTCAGTTTAGCTGTAAAACATCTAATAATTCCTGTGGTTATTTTCATGTGCATTGCTCGAACTCCAAAGGAAACAGAATAGAATGTGATTCCATTTACCATCATGTCAAATTTCAGACTCATGCCTCAAACTGAATCAACATGGCTCCTTTTATTTTGTGCATCTATTGGTAGTTGAACATAAACCAACCCCTGAACCCTGACGTTGAGCTGTAAAAATGTGCCTTAAAGAAACACTTGAAAGCCCCCAAAACATAATAATACAGAACAAGATCTCATGTGACCTATAACCGAATTACTGTTTATAATTCACTACAGCATCTGCAGTGACTTATAGACTGAGTAGTAATTATAATTATTAATCCTGTCTGTTAATCATACTCCTATTTGCCGCTGTGTGATGTGATTTCTATGAATATGATACATTTATATAGTTTCATCTGCACATTTCCAGAAAGTTTGGGATGCAACATTAGTTTGGACATTTTTGGCTTCTATTCTTGCCTAAAAAAGGATTTTAGTTGCTCAGCAGTTCCGGGAGCTTCCTTTCTCATAATGTGACCAATCGTTTCAATGGGTGACACTGAAAATCACTTGGACACTTTTACTACTGTGCCGTGCAGAATGTGGTTTTGTCAATGTTGCTGAAGTAACTAAGAACTTTGTTGCTCCAAAACTATTTGTGTCATTCACAGATATGAAAGTTGTCCATTACTGTGTGCTCTTATGCTCCCCTACACCTTCACAGATGCTTTTGAACTGTGCACTGAGACCAAATCAGATTGTCCTCTTCCTCTCTAGCTCGGAGAACGTCATGTAATGCTGTGGGCAGCAACACTGGAAATTTATGAAGCTAAAACTAAACTCCCTATAATAATCCACTTGAAACACTAGAAAGAAAATCTTGTGATTCTCTGATATTTGGCCTTTCAGACAGATTTCAAGATGTCAACTAAATTATTATCTGTTCACTGTGCAGAAAAACACTAAGGTTAATATGTCAGTTGTAGATGAAAATGCCTTTAATAATTAATTAATTTACTGCTCCTGTGCCACATTTGTATTTGCTCATAGCGCCTCTCTAAATTTGGAGACCGGTAAATCGATGCCGCTGCTGTGCGATGGCAACCGAGATTTGACAAAGTCAAAGAATAGGAGCAACATTCTTCATTTGTTTGGCGAGAGTGAGACAGTGCCTGAAATCTGATGTACTGTACAAGACAAAAATGTGAGAGTTGCCAACACTTTGATATTTGAGGAGATGGAGTAGAGCTCCTTCAGGGTGCAATGTGGATTTCAGGAGCCAGAGCGCAGCTCCTGTGGCTCCGGCCCAGTTTAACCCCTGAATCATTCATTTTAGTAGGCTTTAAAACCAGGGGATTCAGAGTTACTGACACATTCAGGGAGCAGGATTTCGAACAGTGATTGTCATGTGTAACGTTTTTACATGAACGAAGGTTGAGGTGCACTTACAGAACTAGGGCTGGAGTGTCTGCGCAGTTTGGGCGACTCCTTGCTAGCAGATGAGCTCTTGGCGTTGATGCAGGCATTGTTCTCAGAGTGGACCCTTTTCACCTGACTGGTGGGCTTCTCGAACGGGTCAAAGCCGCTCTGCGTTCGCTGAACTCGCACTTTCTTGTCCTCAGGGATGGTATCCAGGGGCTTGATGACTGAGTCTGTTCCCTGGCAGCTTCGTGTGGACATCTTTGTGACACATATCTGTCAAAGTGGTAAAGGGGAAAGAAGAGAAGAAGATAAAAGTGAGCATTAAAGTTAGAAAAAAACCAAAAAATCCATCTGCGATTACCAGTGTTCAGCCAAAACTGACTGTTCCCTCATCATCCAGATCCTGCGTGGTTTTCATCTCTCTGTCAGCCTGGGTCTCTTCCCTCCCTGTTGAGCCATGTTGTTACCTCTCTGCTAGAAACGAGAGCCTTTTTATCTCCATCTCCCTTTTTCTCTGATCAAAACATCTCTGCTGCACATGCTGCTGC
Organism: Channa argus; assembly: GCF_033026475.1. Classification (NCBI taxonomy): domain Eukaryota; kingdom Metazoa; phylum Chordata; class Actinopteri; order Anabantiformes; family Channidae; genus Channa; species Channa argus. The sequence continues at coordinate 23,593,143 of NC_090203.1, forward strand.
TGTTCCTATACTGCACATCCATTCAACTCCACCTTATCTCTGGCCCACATCTATGCATTCACACTATTGTGCAGACGTGCTACAGATTGTGTCCTACAAGCCCATCGGGCACACACGCAGCCCTTCACGCTCACAGACTGTCTTCCAAAACAAAGCACCTTACCAGCTGCTCCTCCACCATGGACTGTGTGTATTGGACACAAAAGGCGCAGGTGGCATGACATGTTTTGCCACGGCTCCCTTTAGATTAAATATTTAGGACTGGGCCCCCCTACAGGAAGAACTTCTAATTACTCTAATACACAAGGAGGTGTCATCTTGCAGCTCACTGGGTTGTTCTTTGGCTCTGGCCAGGTTTCAGTGGACACACAGCATTAGCCACAACAACGGCTCTATTCTGCATGACACTAACCTCTAAAATAAATTATAATAATTTACAGACAATTATATAAGCAAGTTGATATATCATATTTATAGGTTTGATGACGATGAACTTAGAACAGATAAACAATCACTAAAAATAGGCCTTAAACACTAGTAGTAATATAAATTTGTGATCTTACTTTTCTAGAAATAGCGTTTCTTGAAATAATAAAACATGCCTTTTATTGTAGCTCATATTATCATAGCATTATGTCACACATCGTTCAATAGTCAATTTAAATTTAAATATTGAGTAGATTGTTGACAACATTGGGTAAAATTCAGGACCAAATTATTTAAATTCACTTTCGACATCAAATATGACCTAGGCCACCACCAAGCTCAACCACAAGCAAGCAAGGCTTGTGAAAAATACTTTGTCAATGTAAAGGAGTAAGCCTGGCTGGCCGTTTTGTCTGGTAACTTTTCCACATACATGCAGATAACTATATAGATTTGTTTATCAAAACCTCAGAAATAATAGAGCTATGGCCATGGGCTGATGGTCTGTTGCTCTTCATTGTTAAGCTGTGGGTTCCACTGTTTAAATGTCTCCTCATACTATAGAGGAACCTGTAAATGATCGATTGTTCTTCTAAACTGCAACTTTAACATTTTTATTCAAATGCTGGAGCTAACAAGATAAACCAAGACACAGGGCAAGAGCCAGGAGGTTCTCTTGATATCTGACAACTCAGCATTTTCAAAATTAACAAGAACTGAGAAAAATTGTCATCTACAATTATCCACAGTAACCAGCTTACACTTATATTTGTTAAAGATTGTAAAGACACCGTTGTTTTGTAAGCTTTCATTAAAATCACAGCCTGGGAGATTTGAAAATTGCACAATTTTAAATAGTGACTTTGGAATATAAACAATAATAATAATAATTTAGGCCCACTGCAGCTCAAACTTACAGAGACAGACTTAACGTCCCCTAAAGTGTATCGTAGCTGTAATATTGCATATATTTTGCACGTTTTTTTTTTTTTTTTTTTCCAGTTTGGGATAAAGTTGGTTGGGCCTTAAAACCAACATTTCAAGTAGAAAATAAAATGGAACTATCCCAAGAGAAGGAGCGACATAAGAAAACTGGGACAGGAGATGCACAGAAAGATGCAGGAGAAACAAAGAGAAACAAGAAATCAGGAAGCACATGTTAATGAGGCTGCCAAGCTACTCACGAGCCAAATGCACATCCACTATGTCGTCAGTACAGTGTTCATTTAAAACAGTACATACACTAATAAAAGCAAATATGGTCATTTACAACTGTACAGTTTACAGGGCATCTATACTGGATGACAATGTCTGAATGAGTTCAACGAGGCTTTTGTTCAAAGCACGACTCATAAGGAAATCATGACAGTAGGACAAAATGGTCACCAAAGGTCTTAGAGAAGACTGGTGACTGATATACTCGGCAGAGCGGTTTGTACTTGTGTGAGGAGTGAAAAGCAGTTGATATCCTGTTTGCTGCTATTGACTGACTTGCCATCCTTTAAAAATTAACTAGTGACAATGCTTGAGCACAGTATATTTTGTTTCAAGAAACCACACAAGAGCTGCAAACGCTTCCAGTCCTTAGTTGACATGATATGTAGTCACACCGAGTTCAATTATGACTCACGTTTACTGCACTATTTCTATTCGATTTGTGTTTCTATTATTAAATTTTGACTTCAAATATCTGGCACGGTTTGTTGGTAATAAACTTTAGATTTAAAATGAAGAACTTGTAGTCAGCTACTGATGACATATTCGTATACAGGGGTATTGCTACTCTATGCTACAGTTTTTAAGGTATGTGGATAACATCTAGAACTGGACAGCACATGACACAGTATTACAGAACTCAAAGTGTGTTTTACTTTTTAAATGAAGTATACTTCATAGCAGGGGTTAGCAATCCTGGTCTGTAAGGACCCCTGCCCTGCTTGTATGTCACTTTCTGGATCAGGTGTGTTGACTCAAGTTAGGAGATACCAATTCGCTATTTCTTCCCTCAGCGCCCCCTCATCCAAAATGGGATCTGTGCTTAGTTACAGTTGCCTGTTTGCACACACCTATTATATACACGAAACAAATTTACTGCAGTTAAAAACCATGTGGTTTGTGTGAACTCTTTGTACTTCATGGCTCCTTGAGAATGTTATTGAAGATCCCTCAACTTTCCTTTTGGAGCTATTGAGAGACGGACCTTTGCATGGAAAAATGTGTCAAATGTGTTATTAGCAGAACGGGCAAATTATCCTAGAATAATCCCACTTTATGTGGGGGCATCAATCCCTAATGCTGTGTGCCCCACAGTAGCTGGCCAGAAAGCAGCTGTACAACCCCAATTCAAAAAAAGTTGGGGCGATGTGTAAAACATAAATAAAAACAGAATGCAATGATTTGCAAGTGTCATCAACCCATATTTTATTCACAATAGAACATAAACAACATACCAGATGTTGAAACTGAGACATTTTTCCATTTCATGGAAAATATTAGCTCAATTTGAATTTGATGGTAGCAACACATCTCAAAAAAGTTGGAAAAGTGGCAACAAAAGGATGGAAAAGTAATTGCTGCAAATCAAAAACAAATGGAGGAGTGTTTGACAAGGTTTAAATTATTTGGCAACAGGTCAGTAACATGACCAATCTGTAACAAACTGCATCTGAAAACTGTAAAACAATTTCAGAAAAATGTTCCTCAACATAAAATTGTGAAGACTTTAAAGACCAACATCTACACCATATAATATCATTAAAAGATACAGAGAATCACGAGGAATTTCTATGTGCAAGGGAGAAGGCCGAAGGTCAAACCTGGATCCGCGTGATCTTTGGGCCCTCAGGCGGCACTGCATGAAAAACAGGCATTATTCTCTACTCGACATCACTGCATGGGCTCATGAAGACTTCCACAAATCTAAGTTAAAGCTGTATCATGCAAAGAAAAGAGGCCACATGTGAACACGATCCAGAAACGCTGCCACGTTCTCTGGGCCAAAGCTCGTTTAAAATGGTCTGAGGCATAATGGAAAATTGTCCTGTGGTCAGATGAATCAAAATTTTAAATTATTTTTGGAAACCATTGACACCGTGTCCTGTGGACCAAAGAGGAGAGGGACCAAACAGCTTGTTATCAGTGGACAGTTCAAAAGCCTGCATCTCTGATGGTATGAGGGTGCGTTAGTGCTTATGGCCTGGGCAGCTTACACATCTGGAAAGGTGCCATCAATGCAGAAAGTACATAGAGCTTTTAGAGCAACATATGCTCCCATCAAGACAACGTCTCTTCCAGGGAAGACCTTGCATATTTCAGCAAGACAATGCTAAACCACATGCTGCATCTGTCACAACAGCATGGCTTCACAGGAGAAGAGTCCAGGTGCTGAACTGTCCTCCCTGCAGTCCAGACCTTTGACCAATTGAAAACATTTGGTGCATCATAAAACAAATAATCAAAGGCCCAGGACTGTTGAACAGCTAGAATCCTGCATCAGACAAGAATGGGACAACATTGAGACAACATAAACCCTCAGCAGCCCATTCATTCATCTTACATTAAAAGACCTCAAGTTAAATGAATTTCAAATGAACTAAAACTACATATTTCAATGAATTTAACCAATATTTTTGATTTGCTTTCACCGTATTCCTCTATGATGTTTTACAGTGTGCGCTATGATGTTTGTTGATGACCATAATTTTAGTATTAAAAGACAAACAACAAACAGATGTTATAAAAGAAACCAAACCACTTTTATAGACATAGATAAAGTGACAAATATTTATAGTGTGTCCCCTTGAACTTAATTTGTCTTGAAACAAAAATAGGAGTAAAAGACCAAGAAAACTGTCAAAACCTGATGAGAAGTTTCTTCTTGGGGAGACTGGAAGAAGACCAGCTATGAGGTCGAAACACAGTTAGCAGTCTGTCGACTTGAGGCTGTTTTTCTGCCCATGGTGTTTGTGACACTGTCCAAAAAAGGAGCACTCTGGGAAAAGCTGGTGAAAGCCTGGTATTTCATACCAGAGGGTTTCTTCAAGAAAGTCTCCGCAGAAGTGTGAGGGGAGGTCACACTAAATGCTGACCGTTGCCTGTAGAAAAAAGTGTTTTTAATAAAGCGTACATATTTCCTGTGTTTTCTGAATATATCTTAACAAAGGGACTTAAATAACTACAGGATTTCTTTTTTAACCTTGCTAGAACAACAAAGCTGATGGTGGCCTAATTTCACACTGTGAATTTCTCTATATATAATATACATATATATATAACAGCAGACAGTTTGTGTAGAAATGGGTGCATTGGGAAGAACCAAACTCCAACTTGCATTTTATACACTTCATGCAGCTGACCCCCCCCCCCCCAAAAAAATGTACATTTGTACAGGTACAACTCCACGTAGCAGTCCAGCATAGGCTGTTTGGGAGTGTGTGTGCATGTATAAGCTCCAAGCGTGTCTTACATTAAGTCGGGCTTTTACTACTCTGTAGAAAAATTAGTTAAGTACCAGAACTGAGGCAGACAAACCAACCAAAAGTTCTTACAAGCTGCAGAACGGTTTCATCATGTTTGGCTGTGATACCTCTACATTTCACATTAATATTTATGCACTAACTGTTCAGCACAAAGCCAAGATCAATGCCACAGTGAGACAGTGAGCAGCCATATACATTTCCTATGGTTGGTGAAGACTAAAAAGGTCAGTGTGAGAGGGAATAAAGAACTTAAATGTGCAACTTTGCTCAGTAGGGCAGCAGGTGGACACCCTCCTAAAACTGACTTTCATCTGGTGCCAGCATAGGAAACGCCCGCCCACCCCCCCCCCCCCCAAAAAAATACAGGGAAACCCTGCCACAGATGCAATTACACAATATCGATTCTGGTGGATGGACAGTCTCTTTATCACCCCCACACCTATCAACACACACATAAACAAACCGTGACAAACCGCATTGTTTCCTTATATATAGTTAATTCTGTCCTGCTGCACTGGCCCCTTTGGTCCCATGGGAATCATTTAAGATTCACCTTATCGTAGAGTCATCATACAGTAATGGAAAAAGGTAGGCAGTAACACAGTAAGCAGGCCCAGGCTAATGCAGCTACCTCCAGAGGAATAGTTCCTGATGACATTAGCGTGAACGATGACAAGAACCACAGAGGCCATGAAAGACCAATCAGCCATAAAGCCTATTTATGAGTTCTGCTAACTTAGGGCTCTCAGCCATGTTAACTGGACCACACTCGTGGCTTACCTTATGTGTGAATGCATTTCCATTACAGCAAGACAAAGCAGGGCTATCGGCTTGCCTGGGTTAATCATTCTGGGCTCAGCGCGATAGTGAGCTGATACACCAGAGAAGAGACTGGAAAAAACACCTCATCCACCTCTCATCCACACTGTCTGCAAAAGGCAAGCCTTTGTGTGTGTGTGTGTGTGTGTGTGTGTGTGTGTGTGTGCGTAACACAGCAGCTTCTGGCACAGATTTGAAGTATAGACAGGTGAGAAGAAATGGCTGATACTATAATGACGGTAAAAAGAGAGCATTCGGGGTTAAGGTGACACCTCATTGTTGTGACTTTTCAGTAGATGTCATATTTTGTCCATCTTTGACCTTTTACAGTCCAGTGCTGTAAAAACAAATTGTGTATTCTTCTCCTTCTGTGTGTATTTAAACTCAACTGTTTCAGAATTTCATACTAAATCTAACAAACAGCTGAGTAAAATAGTATGTGTTCCCGTACATTAAAATGCAATCAACATAATGTTTAATGCACATTCACTTAGTACAAATGTTCCTCATCAAAAGTAATAAAAATGGTCCAGGAGTGTAAAAGATATAGTTAGATATAGTTATAACTAAAGTAAACTATTGAGACATATCACTGCAAATGTTTGCGTCCTCCTTGATAAACCCTCGATATAATCCATTTAAATATGTAAAATCAGGTTTATGATGGTGGATGACCGAGAAAATCAAACGAGAGTAATCAAAAGGAAAAGGCAACTCGGGAGTGACACGAAAAGAATAAGAGTCATAACGTTTTACAATTGCCTCTGCAGTCTCCTGGCTTTAATATCATTAAAAACCTTTGGATACATTTGAAGAGGGCTGCACATGGCAGACAACCAACGACTCCGGTAGACTTGGAACAACTATACCATTAAGAATGGACAAACATTAAATCTGAAAGGATACAAAGGGAGTTATAAAGGCAAAGGGAGGACATAAAACAACATTAGCGATCTTTGCAATTACATCATTTTCATTCCATTAAGTTTCTTTTTTAAACACTCCTTGACTATTTTTGATACTTGTCAACGTGAAGGAGTATTTGTACAAACCGAACGTGCATAAAATATATTTTGATTCCTTTTGCTATTTTAACATCAGAGGATACAAAGTTTTGCACTCAACAGTAAAATAAAGGCAAATAAAAGCAAACACAGAAATACAAGTTTTGAATGATAAAGGGTCATCAATACCTAAATTGGGCAATATGAAGTACTCAACAGCTCAGGTCTGGAATTTGACTAGGTTTTATTTTATCTGAGGTCGAGTTACCTTCAGGCCTGGAATCCCTGTCTTGCTGCAATAACCCAGTTACAACTGAGCTTTAACTCGCAGACTGATGAGCTGATGGATTCTCTGGTGGAGGCAGCATTGATGTTTTTCTCAGCTATGGTAGGTCGCCCTGACACAGCAGAGCATCCCCACACTATCACACATACTGTAGGTATGATATTCATTTAGTGGGCTCTGTGGTTCAGATGAGCCTTAGCATTGCTCTGGATCAGCAGTGACTTTTACTTCACCAACCTCCCATGATGCCATTGTTGCCCCATGTCTTTCAAATATTGGCCTCATGAAATCTGACCTTTGTTGAGGCGAGAGAGGCCTGAAGTTCCTTCGATGTTTTCCTTGGATTTCTGTGATTTCCTGGATGAGTTGTTGATTTACTTTTCAAATCATTTTTAAAGGTTCACTATTGTTCTCCATTTGTAGAAAGTGTTTGTGTATCTGTGGAGAACCAGAGCCTCAGAATTAGCTTCATACCCTTCCAAGACTGATGGGTTTCAGATGGATGGATTTTTTTTTTTTTTTCTTGTTGGGTTTGGAGTTGCTCCACACAGGCCGAGTTGGTACTGCATCACATCACACATCATATTATTTGCTTCAAAAAATATAGTGGACATTTAGTATTTTGTGTTTGCTCCAATTGCCTTTTTAAAGTTATATTTTGTTTTAAGAACTGATTAGTTAAAAAACTTAAAGATCAGGTGGGAGTAGTATTTTATGAAAATGACTTTAAGGCACATGATGTGGTGGCTGTGTTATTCACAAACATACACATACAGACCATTATCACTCATTTGGAGTCAAGTTACGGCCGACTACCGGACAAATAAAACTCCAGAATTCACTGCTTCTTCAATTACTATGAGGGAAATTTCTGGCTCTGTAGTTGCTACATGGCTCCACCACAGTCATCAGCTAGTTGCTAAATGTATTCATCATTCAACTGGGTAGTGTACCATGTGTTTATTAGAGCTGCATGTTGCTGCTAAAACAATCATCTTTCACATCAAGCCAAAACCAATTTGCTGAAAGATGCTAAAACAGTCCACAGACTTAAAGGGAACCACAGTCACTTCATCTCTGTGTGTGTGTACCAATGAGGGATACTGTTCATTATACATCTGGCCATTTCATACATTGTTCATGCCACATGTCTTTTAATAATACAAAAATGCATTTTCATGTGAAATGTAAAATATCTAGCGCCCTTATTTGAAAGTCACACTGCAGCTAAGGTTTTCACTTCTTTAATTTTATTGTTTTATTATCACAAATCCTTACTTTATTATCTGACATTAACATATAAACAAAATAAGTCCATCTGATACGAAGTGACTCTTGGGTTACTGTGTAGTAATAGCTCACATGCCAAACCATGTCCCTGCACATCAAAATGGCCCGTTGAGCAAGATCAGTTTAAATGGCAAACGTGTTGGATGGTCTAAAAACCTACTCACCTCACACGTGTCCTACAAACAAAACTGTGCAGCTGTGTCAATCCATTTTTTGTAATTATTGTAAGTATTTTGGTCACTTTTCACAGGTGACACTATAATTGTCTTCAAAAAACAATTAACAATTATAAATAGTGTTACATCAATTTGGAAAATGATACACGCTTTTCACTGCACCTTTAAGCAGAAGTATATGGATTAAATATACACACTTTTGTCCTTAGACCTGTTTGGACTATTTCCTAATTTCTTTCCTTTGTCTTAAGGATTACAGAAGCCACTAACCATGACTGCAAAGGCAAATGTGTCTCTACATGCATGTATAACATTTTAGAATTTGTGTTTTATACATATTTAAAGATTTGTTTTGTAATGAAATATTGTGATTCTCTTTTTGGCTCACGTAGCTACTATATTATTATATATATATATGTTTAACTTCAGTTCATTAAAATAACAGAGTGTGAGAGTGTGACATCATTTAAGCAGCTTTGATAGGGTGTAATCTTTAGAAATCTCACAGGGGGAGGAAAGCAACTCTCAAAATCGAACTGCAACCCACACACTACCTGTGAATTCTTGAATTGGTGACGCGTAGTATTAATCTTTATTTCTTAATGGTGTTGCATCATTGGAATGTTGTAGAGAAATGGTAACAATTCACAATTTTACATTATAATGGAAAAATGGATGAACATCTTCTCAGAATTTGCAGGGAAAATTATTTGTTTACCTAGAAGATGATGGATTACAGAGATGAAATGAACTTTTATAGATTTGTAATCTGGATGGATGATGTCGGTCCATTCATCCATCCATCCTTTCATTCATCCATCAACAACTTCCGCCACTAATACAAAGTTAAGTCACAGCATTAGGTTCAGTAAGATAACGCAGACAACCCTCTCCCCAGCCATTGGTCCTATGCCATATGAATATATAATCTCCCACGGGGAATCTGGGGTCGCCCCGGGATCTCCTTCCAGTTGGTTGTGCCTGGAAAACCTCCAATGGACAGCACCCAGGAGGCATTTTGAGTAAATGCCTAAATCACCTCAACTAGATCCCTTCAAATCGAAAGAGCCGCACTCTATTTGGTTCTTATAGTCTATACTGTGCCTCCTAAGCCTATGAAGGAAGTTCATTTTGGCCAATTTCAAATTCGGTCCTGTTAAACTGTTACATACTGTATCATCATGAATCTACAAGATGTGATGATTCCAAACTGGACAGGGACTCATGCGGGTTTCATTCACAATTTTGCTGCTACTGCAGCTTGCACAGCCCTAAAATGTGGTTTTCATGTGTCTCTACACCTCTAATTCCAAAGAAGCTTCAGCAGGTTCACTGACCAGTGGAAACTAATCTCTTGAAGAACACTGCGAAGGCGGATTCTGAGATTTAAAAAACAAAAGAAATGTTCTGGCCAGTTAGTGACTCTGCCCAGTCTGCTGCCTCCTCGTTAATACAGCTGGCCATTACCTTATGATTGAGATGCTGGGGAATAGAGAGCAAAGACATAAATGACTAAATTGGCTGGCTTCCCAGCAGTTCCGGCTTTAGGAGAGAATGCGGTCACCGAGGAGAATGGCTCTGATGTGGCCAGCTACTTTCTTTCAACTTCTCCACCCCACAGACTTGTCTCCTTACCAGCCTGGACATCCTCTATCTTTGCTCATCTCTGAACAACACCGTCATATAAGGCTGTGGAAACCCGAGGCAGGAGTGCAGCGGTGTAATAAAAAAAGTAATTCACTGCAGAACAACTTTTCACTTTTTATAATGCAAAAGTGCCGGTGGCAATTTTCTCCTTCTGCCTCTCACAAGACAAGTGCTGCTCTGAGGGTTTATTACAGCTTCTGGATACACTATTAAGCTGGAAAAGCATCAAAATAAGTTCTCATTACTTAATTCTGTAGATGTGGGGGTTTTTGTCTTTCAGAATAGGTTTTTTCTTACTAATAAGACACAATTCTAGTAAAACTGCTTGTCTTTTACAGTATAATATAATCAAACAAATATAATCATACGTGTTATTCGGATATTATTTGTCATATGATTCATCACACTAAGAAATTTCTTAGCTAGCTAGGAAATAATAAATCATTAGAAACACCTGCAGCTGTATTATGCAGTTCATATTTCATTTCATATTTACACACATTTATACACGTTAGAGATTCAAGTTGCAGGCCAGTTTAGTTTTATGTAAGCTTGGTGGCCTCACTGGAGATTAAAGGCTACAAATGTAACAGTCCGAATCAGAGCAGCAGAGTCTGACTTTTAGTCTCAGCATGTGAAAAACCACTGCATCTTACATTTGCAATATACTGTACATTTCATTTTGCCTTTTTGCTATATTGTCCCTTTTAGTAAATGACTGCACACTGTGTTTCAACACGGTTTTAACAAAACAATTATTTTGCAAAGCCTAAATTAAAGTAAGACTGATGACGTCATAACTGTATTTTTATACATAAATAAATGTTGCAGATAATATGTTTTAGGGTTTAAAGCTACAATATGCAACTTAAACCAGCAGTGAACTCTGCCCACCGTGTTCTGCTCAGGTCATGCAATGCTAGAGATTAAAACACATCAACGAGACAGCAGCTTTGTAAATGACCAAAATGCCAACATCAAAGTGTTAAGAGGCTTAGCAGTTATGTTTATCCTATACATTTAGAACATTAGCATGTTAACAGATGAAAGATTTTTTTAATCAGGAATCTTGTTCAGATCAAGATCTCTTTTGTGTAAATATACAATATACACATATACTGTTAATTGGTGATTTCCAGTGGGAGTGGGAGTGGGAGTGTGAATGGTTGTCTGTCTGTGTATGTCTCTCCGGGTTGACCCTGAGATAGACTGGCGACTTGGCCAGGGTGTAAACCCACCCCTTGCCCTGTGTCAGCTGGAATGGGCTCCAGCCCCCCCCACAGCCCTAAACGGGATAAGCAGGTACAGATAATGGATGGATGGCATTAGGAGAAAGGCTAATTTGGTTCGAAGATGTTTGGACCGAACTGAAATTTTGACCTGACCTGAGGATTTTATTGAAGTCAGAGGACAATGCTCAAAACTTCATCTGGAGGGCAGCATGGACGTCTGTACCAAACTTTATCACCATTCGTCAATAGTTGACATATTGCAGAAAATGGTGGCAGGTGGTGGCAAAAACTCAGCAGGCATTTTTGACCTCAATCCATCTACAGTAAGTGTGTTGAGACATTTCATTCGTGGCACTAAAGGAAAGGAGAACTTCATTAAGCTCAACAAACAGGTTGTTGAGATATTTCACAACACACTGGTGGACAGTCCACACCTCACAGCCACGCCACAAATATGACTAATAATTAAACTATAATTTGGTAAAAATGATTTTGCAATATAATGCTTTATTAAACAGTCGTGTACATTTTACATACCGTACTAGAGCGAGCACGCATCCGCATAAAATCAGCATAACAATATGGCACAAACTTGATGTAGATTTCGGGTCTAATTGGCCATTCAGCACTGACTGATTAACACGAGAGCTACTCAAGCAAACACCTTCATTTTGTGGCCACTTGGTATAAATAATGACTCCATCCCTGAAGAGGTGCATGTGAATAAAAGCATTGTGTGTGCAGGTCTTCAACTGAAACTCTGTGTCCTGCTCTGGACTTTATTGATTTACATGTATTATAAGTAGTGTCAACACAAAAACATGCCATAGAGGGTCACACGCCATTAAAGACACGATAAATGCAAAATGCTGTTAACCTTTTGCTCACAACATCTACAGTCACTGGAACTGACTGAGCTTCATAGATAGAAAACCTACCAACCAGTCAACTATGGGTAAATAATGTTGTTATCATATATAATACTGCAGGTAAGGGTGTTTCTTTCCATTTCAGAAACGTTTCCCAGGCTCATGGAGAGGTTCTAGTAGTTACTGGGATTTTAAGGGTCAAAAATATTGGCTCTAGCCCCCACCCAACAAAGGATGAGCAATTAGGAAAGTATGAATTGATGCTTTAAAAGAAACACACCCACAGTCCAGTGTCTTGCCCAAGGATGCTTCAATATCTGAACCCAAAAGGTTGTCCGACATCAACCACAGATGCTGTGATCAGCGGATTCGTGAATGACTTGCATAACTCCCTGGTGTTTGAATTGACTTTTTTCAAAGACTTTATCGGATTGTCAAAGGAAACCTCCTTGACAATTTAGGAATCCTTCGCCCTTAAACAGTGACCGGCCAGGTGCACAGACGGGTGAAGGTAGACTGCCACTTAACTGCCATTCAAACAGAGAGCAACAACATTTATCGTGTTAAGCCTACGCACTCAACTGACTAAGTTTTCAGGGAGAGATCAGGAATGCAGCCAGGGGGAGGCTGTGACAGCCGACCTTTTGTCCCGTCTTCCACTTGCGCTACTTGGAAGAGGTATAAACATTGTTTACAACCGTAGTACAACCTAGTTCCATTGAAGCATGGTTGAATCCTTGAGGCTAAGAGCTGTCACTTAGCTATTGTACAACCTACTTGAAATGACATCTGTCCCACACAAATGCTTGCTGAGCCTCGCCAGGCTACAGTGGAAGTGAAAATTGCGGGTAGTCGTAGCGAAGCAACAGACCTCAAAGCAAGATGACACACTAAGTCAGGAGAAGGAAATGAAAAAAGATGCAGTCTAAACACAGAGGAACACGACATTGTTTCCACGTTTAGGAAGGCAGCCATTGAATCTGAAGCTCCGTCCACAAAACACCTTTGTTCCTCCTATCATTACGAGGACGCTAATCTAGATGTGGCCCTGTGTCCTAACAACACTTCTCGTCTCAAGCACATGACACCCTAACTCCTCTCCTCCTGTTTCAGCCCTCTTTCCGTATTCTCTCATCCTTTTTCCTAACAGCCTGAGCTGTTATCTTCCCAACGAGCTGCATATGGCCCCGCAGAAAGCCTCGCTACTTGTCCACGAGATACCACCGAACATGGTGAACGGCCTGTTCCCGTCTCTCTCCCTCGTCATCCCCACACTGTGGCAAATTCCATCCCGGTGGGTTCGGAAAAGACGAGTCCAGAGTAGGTGACATATTGTAGAGCGAGCAGAAAACTGGTGCAGCAGAGCATCCCGTCCATTAGAGCAGTAAACATCAGCACCCATTTCACAAGCACAGTGGAAATGCAGCTTATTATCACAGAGGGGATGGTGGCTGGCAGTGCTGACATTGTTTCAGACACAAGACAACACTAAGACTTTGTTCCAGAAACTGCAGATAAGGCTGAACGCGCACACACACACACACACACACACTCAAGTCTTCTCCCTTTTCCCGCTACTTCCTTCCTATCCACAGAGTCTCTCGTCACATCCTCCCCAGTGAGAGGCACTGAGACTCAGGTGGGCCATGCACTTTCAAGCTGTCATGCTAGCATGGGAGATCATCACCCCCCAGAAGGAAAAAAAAAAAACCACATACTCATACACACACACACCACACACATGACTACAATATATATTTTTCCTGTAAATGCACATATGCCTGCACATCTGCAAATCATCTAGTTCAGTTCTACGTGTGTGTGTGTGTGTTTGTGTGTGTGTGTGTGTGTGTGTGTGTGTGGTATGTCTAGAGGAATACTATTCACGCTCAACCACACACTCGCACACACACACTCACGGTAACAGAAGCAACGTCTCCAAAGCAAGAGGAGGGAGGCTGGGAGCAGATAATGACAAGGGATGCAGGACAGAAATAAGCACCAATCTCAGTCTTCCTCTTACCTTCCAGGAGAAAACAGCTCACCTGGGTGCCTCTGAAGAGCAGACAGAACGCATTCAGGCCAATGTCTCTCCCTGCAAACCAGCTCAAAACATCACCCTCCCTCTCTCTCTCTCTCTCTCTCTCTCTCTCCCTCTCTTTCTCACTCTCTCTTGTCCCTCTCTTCCGCTCCTTTGGCAAGCTGGAAATGATGAGATTGTACTATGAGCAGAGGGGGGAGTGAAATCTGAGGCGGCGGAGGGTATTAGAAGGCTGTGTTGTTTCTGGCCGACAGCCCTGAGAGATTGTGAGCTCTTGGCTCCGGAGGTACAGCCAGGGGGGAGAGGGGGGTAGCGATGGGTGTGATGCAGCAGATGGAAGCGAAAACGTCTGCCTGCGAGGACGTCCTGAACTCCTAGAGGACCCCCCCCCACCCCGCTCAGCTGAGATGGTACAGCCCAGAGGAGTTTAAGGAAGAAAGCAGCGTCTGTAGCAGCAGCAGCAGCAGGAGCTAGCTGCTGATGCTACAGTGTGAACCTGAAGTGAGCAAAGTGAGGATGTGCAGTGCAGTGCAGGACCCAGCTTTTTTTTTTTTTTGTCTTCCTCACTGAACTGCAACACCTCAGGTGAATTTATGGCCATCCCAAAGCATTTATTATTGCTATAAAATGTGTTGTTCTAAATATGGCAGCACCCCCTTAACAGCTTGCTCATGAGTTTGAAGCAACCATAAAAGAAACTGAGTATTTTTACTCTTGAAGTTACATTATACTGCAGTAGTGTGTAGTAGTCCAGAAGTTAAGACCACGCAAACCTTCCACTGCCTCCTCCATCCAAAGAAGAAAGTGTTTGTACTTGTAATTTGTACTTTACTGAAACCAAAGTATCTATTACAATAAGGTACCTTTACCTTTAAAGATTTAGAAGTACTTCATAAGGTTTATTGGGTTTAGTTTGTAATGTCAGCCTGGTGTTGTTGGCCTTAAGGAAGATAAACACATGTGACATGTCACAATGAAGATACGCAGGTTTATGAAAAATGTATAAAAGTTACATTGTATTTTGTTTGATTTTATTTGCCATGAAAACCTATGAGGGATTTTGGACCAACGTGTTACCACCATCATTAAAACATCAAACGAGGGAATATGTTTTGGATGAATGGGACGCCATCCCTCCAGTACAGTTCCAGGGACTTAGAGAATCAATGCCAACGTGAAGTGAAGCTGTTCTGGTGACACATGGAGGCCCAGCTCCTTACTTAGACAGTTTATGTTGTTTTTGTTGCGAACTGGTTGTTGGACTTTAACATGGTGCCTATATTTATTCAAGCAAAATATGACAACATTTGCACCACTGGCCCTAAGACAAAATAGCTACACGGTGTCACTTGAGGGGTAAACATATTTCATTCACATGTTGAAGACTTCTTCGACACCTCATTTGTCTTATTATACATTAAGAATTCATCTGCATGTTGGACGCGGCGTCTACATTGTTTATGGGGGGGGGGGTGGTGGTGGGCAGGGGCAGTAACTGTATATATGTAGCGCTGGTGAGAGCAGTGATCTGTAGACATGAGAACTGCCTCATGTCACCTATGCACTGTCACCATGGAAACGAGTACAAAACAGCTACGGGTTAGGTTGAGAAGATCACACCAGATGAACAACCAGTAAAAAAAAAAAAAAAAAAAAAAAAAAAGCCGTGTCTTTACATGACAGTGAATGAGTTTACAGGCTCGTAGAACCTGTTTTCGTCAGAGATTTTCCACACAGCGTTTCTCACAGCAGGTTTGAACAAGCGGCACTAGCAGATCAGAATATGCTCACACTTACAGTAAATTAACCTCACTGTTAAATTAACTGCTCTAACTCTTTTGCAGAATTCCTCACAGTGCACCATATAAGATTGATATTCTATTACTGCACTTCTGAGATTCGATATAATAAATGAAAAATCTTTATATAGACTCAGTGAGACTGCTCATATAATAGCCTCTCTGTTTCAATTTCCAATATACCATTTTTTGCTTTAATACTGTTCCACATCAATAACCTATTAACCCCCCCCCCCACCCCCACCCCCACCCCCCAACCAAATGAATACATATTTATGTACTAACATGAATCATACAAAGTGTGTTTGAAATTTAGCTTTTCACTGATGTCTGAATGAATAGTGGATCCTTATTTTACACAGAATGTATATATATATATATATATATAGACACAGCACAAAAACTAGATGGTCACTGACGGCTGACTGGTGACTTTGTGTGTCATATACCTACTGTACATTAAGTCTAATGTGTGGACATATTTAGTTTTTCACACCACCCACTGTATTAAACGAAGTAATTCAACTTAAATAGGAGAAAACGTCATAGTTTTTCTGTCTAACTTCTCAATAATGTATTATCTACTCTTGTAAAAACACCACTTGCTGTTCTGCTGCGATGCACCATGTCTGCAGACACTATTCACCCGCACACTATAACACACCACGTAGTTTAGTCACCAAACAAACACATTTAGTTCATTTCAGGCCAAGAATACATTCAAATCAGCAGCAAAAATGTTCTAACTGGCAAAAGACTGTAACAGTTAGTACCACTGTAGAGAACGTTAGACTGTGTGAAAGAGAAAATGACAATAATAATAAATAATACATTTAACAACAATAAAAAATTGCCACTGAATAGTGTACTGCAAAATGTCAAATGTCTGTTTTACCTACAATATGCACAGTGTAGTTACTTTTCATGGTCCTGTTTATGCACATTTGATTGAACCCCTTTTCTATCCCCCTCCGCCAAAAGAAGAAGTCTGCGTGAGAGCAGCCAGAACCAAGATGAACTGATACCTTCACAGCTTCTTTCCTTAGGCCATAGCCATCTTTAACAAGGACATAGAAAAAACTGTTATACGCTGCTTCTCTGCACAGCATCTAATTATTGGTATATTTACACTGACCATGCACATCACTACTTATCTACACGCTGCCTCCTCACACTTTCATCATGTCAACACACTCCACCCCCACACTACACAGAATCTAAATAATATATTTACCGCGTATTGTTACTGTTCTGTATTTTTGCTACTGTGTGGTATTTATGTTTGTGTTGTGTTTCTTGTTGAGACTCCAACACAATGAATTCCTTGTACTTGATACTTGGTGAATAAACCTGATTCTGATGTGGCTTTCATATGGTTACATAAGGTACCGGCTACTGCAATATTAAATTTTCATACTGCTTTATCTCTAGTATGACGTGACTCATCCACAGAATAAATGTTTTATGGAATTAACAATGTAACGAATAATTCTTAAAGTAGTTATTTGTGCATTTGTGAGATGTACTGCTTTGAATCTGACCATTTACCAGGACTGTTTATAAGAGTTATCTACTATAAGTAGTAAAACATATAGACTGATATCAATGTTGCTCATCTTGCTCTAAGTAATCCCTGTTTCATGGCGGGCTCATTAGCTTTCCCTCCCCACTACCACGTGTCTGACATCAGAAAGCAATATGTTGGAAGTGAGGAAAGTAGGACAGGAAAGGAGAGATGAACATGTTTAATTGAGGATGTTTAATAGAGACCCTTTGCAGTCCGGCAGCACTGCGGAGTGGAAACAAGTGATTGCTTGCTTTCTGTTTCTCATGCCATTGCTGCTAACAACCACTAGGTGAAGACAGTTGAATGTATGAATACCCGAGAGAAATACTTCAAACGAACCGTAGCAATAAGTGTTAAAATAAAGTGAATGCAGGTATAATCAGGTTAAAGGATGCATTAGTAATGTGTCACAAAACAATACACAATAATGAATCTCAATATATCACATGGTCACACTTCAAAACACAAGTCACCCGACAGAGGAGACTTTTCCTTTGTTCAGATTCCTATTTCATTGTTTCTTCCTTCTCTCCGTCATGGATGACCTTGACTGACAGGCTTGTTGCTACACGAACCCCACCATGTCTACTGTGTTGTCTTGAGCCAGGAAGGTGTGAAATCCACAATAAGATGGCTCAGATTGGATCTAACCCGCAATCAATTTCCAAGCGGCAGCAGATAGGAGCCAGTTAAAACCATAAAAACTGCAGGGAAGATGATTTGCATCTTAACAGGATTTAAGACAGCCAATGTATAGACACACACACACACACACACACACACACACACACACACACAAACACACAAAACACTTTGAATGTGTGCAAATATGTTGCAGAACCGTGTAGAGGGGGGTGGGTAGTGTCTAATGTCTGTAGGTCACTCATTATTTGGTGTGGCACACAAAACACCCTCCCAACTCTAGTTTTGAAGCAAATAAATATCACACACACACACACACACACCGACACATGGGCCACTGAGGTGACTGTGGGTTCCATTAGGGGGAAGAGGTGAGACAGGGCAGTGAGACTAACAGCCTGCCTAGATGTGTGATGAGCAGGGAATGAAAATGGGAGCTAAGCATTCTACATTGTCAGACGGATAGTGTTATCTTTACTGTGTATATGAAATTAGGAACAGCATATGTGTATTTAAAAAAACTTTGTCTACACAACATCCATTTCTGACTGTAATGGTACAGTGTCCTCAGCTGGTTCAGTGGCAAAGTGGGAGACAATTGTAGTGTAGACAGGCCACAGACTGCACAGTATCCAACCACTGAAATCTCAAGACTCATTAAACAGTCGCCACAGTGGGAGAGCGTTATCGATTTATCCATCAAAGTAATTTGGTCCTTTTGCTTGGTAACCCAGAGCTCAGGTGTGGAGTAGATCTGATTAAAAAGTGACGTGTCATTATCTGAGGTTAAACAAAAGATTGATCGCTGTGAATGCAACTGCAAATACAGTTGGGCGAAAATGTTTGCAAGCCCTTATTTTCAAATGTCAAAAAGAGTAAAACAAAGAATTTTTTTTCATCAACATGATATACATTACACATCCAGCTAGTACAAATGTTCCTTCAACAGAAATTGAAGTTCATTTTTAATTAATATTTAAGGAGGATGCAAACCTTTACACTAACGTCATTATTATTATTTTGATATAACTTTTATTTTTTCATTTCTGATCATAACAGAACATTTCTAATAGCAGAATGTGCTTTGTTGTTATTACGTCGGGTTTAGGGTCAAGTTTGCATCCCCTTAAAAGTGCATATCTCAAGCTCAAAAAGCATTGATGCAAACTTAACTTAAAGCTAACACATCATTAATCCACATTCAGTTTGAATGTTCTTTCACCAGAAGTAACAAAAATGGTCAGAATGTATAAAAAAGGTTATTGTAACATAATCCAAATGGAAAAGTTTGCATCGCTCTTGATAAAGTAAATACATTTTAAATTAACCTTGATTATTTGTGATAAAAGAAAAATAATAACTGAATGTGCATTATGCATTATGTTGATAAAAAAAATCTTTGTCGTAGTCTTTTTGCCATTTGAAAATAGGGGATGCAAACTTTTCCACCTAATCATAAGGTTCGGTACATTCGAAATATTATTTTAGATAAATCAGCTCTACAATAGATGATCACAATCTGATCTTTATTGAATTCGACCAGCTCAGTCTGCTCGTGTTACAGAGCTGCTCTTTATATACAGTACAATGGAACTGTTTAGGTTTATTTCTCTGAATGCATTTTCAAGATAATTTTGTTTCCTTTTATTAATCATTTTTATTAAAAAATAAAATAAAATGTAGCCTATTTTTCAGTTTCAGTATTTTTTAAATTAACTGCTGTGATGATGGGTGTCCATATTAAACAAGACATTATTTTAAAATTATTTTAAAAAAGTTCCAAAAAGTCCAAAACAATTTTAATGGTGCCCTTTAAGGTATTTTCATTTTGAATTAGATGGAGTTTTTACATGGCCTTTTACATAACTTTATTCCTCTGCATCCCACACTGCGTGATAAGATCACAAGTTCATTACCTGTGATACTGTGTGCGATGATGCTAATAAAGGGATTCAGTGTCAGAGTGTATAACAACAGGTTTGAGACATGTCAGATTGTGTGATCTGTGATACTGTTGGATTTTGAAAAACCATTTTGGACTGTCAAAGTCTTACTGTCTTAAAAAAGTAAGCTAATTTTTATTTTTATTTTTTTCACAACTCTGGATTGACGTGCACGAGAGCCAACATGTTCTCATCCTTCCTAAAACGTCATCATACACCGACCACATTTCTTCCTACACCTGAATATTAAAAAGCTCCTTGTTATCAAAGAAAACTAATTGTTGGGACATTCTGCCAAACTATCACTATTAGAAAAGAAATGTCTCACTTCCTGCCAATTCAGCCAAAAACTCTTGGATGTGACAACCTTTGCTTTACACTCTTATTAAGGCTGCTGGTGTGAACATTATGCACTGGATGGAGACATACAAAGTAAAATAAAGGACAGAACACTGAAGTCATGGCTGTGCAGAATCCTTCTCTTCAGCTGCAAACAGACCTATATCTCCCTTATAAAAAGGATTTATTCACCTAAATCACCTGATTATAGGCTCTAAATCCACAGCCATGACCTCAAATAACTGATTCATTTCTATGACTTCAATATCAAAATATTACTGCAACAAATCCCCCCGCGGTCCAAAACACGTGCAACACAAGGTTTATCCTTTCGTTTTCAACCAAACCACACTTCTTTTTTTAAATTATACCTGCTATAATCACCAATCCCCACAGGTATTTCCTAATCAGGAGTAAAATCTTAAGATATACACACCCTCCCATGGTACAACCATTATTCATTGTGAGAAAGTCAACCTGCTCACAGAAATGTGTGGACATGTTCAGGTTCTCACACTCTTCTACTTGCAGTTTTTCTAGAAATACTGCCCTTTTCCACAGCTAAGGTTCTGACACGCCGGAACAGGAAAAGTAGGCCTATTTGGTTACAACAAAAATCAGATGGATAGTTGTACACTGCTGCTTATTTGAGGAAGGGACTTCGTCCTGCAGCCATGCTAGGGGTCCCCTGCCAGAGGGGGAGTATAATTTGCTACTTGTTTTTAAGTCTAGTCATCATTATTCACTGTAATTAACTTTTTCTCGCCAAGCTGCCTGTTGAGTCTGCATTTGGGTCCTCGTCTATGCTCCATGCATCAGGAAGCATCCATTTATGGGTAGTACTGTACAAAGTTCTGTGTTCATGCAATTCGTGTGAAAGTCCTGAAAATGGGTACTAATGTGCAGAAATTGAGCATTAGTGGTGGGTCTGCCTTCCTGTAAAATACTAAAGGTTGTTTGTATCAACAGCATAACAGCATCTTCTGCTTTGGTTCAACAAGGCAGAAGATTTTCCAGACAGTGATAATTATGTAATAAATGTTGTGCTACATACATTGCGCAACATTAAGGAAGCAGTGGCCTTAACCCAAACTACATTTTACTAAACATAACCGTGTTCATTCTTTGTCTCAACCTACCTCATTAATTTCTGTGGCCAATCTCAACCAAACAGTTGTAATGCACCACATTTGACTCTTTAGGATGAAAACTAGGCCAGACACCATTTTGGGGCCATTCTAAGAGACAGCAGAAACCATTTTGGGGCTTGCACCAAAATCTAGCATTGCAGTAACTGATGCCATTCATGCGACTACCAGTATAATTCTACTGGATCATTACGTTTTATTCAAAGTGACAAATTGTGGGATATCTTAAAATTATCTGTAATGGAAACATTGCAATAACAGCTGTGTACTACTTAATCTGACAGTAGCTATTTCACCCAGAGCCTAAATAAAACAAGCTTTTGAAGCATAGATTTTTTTATATGAATAAAGAAATAGATTTAAAATATGCTGTTCTGTATGTCCGGTTGTAGAGCAGTATAATTATTAGATTGAAGTACCTTCTCTCACAAACAATCTTTGGTTGAGTACAGACACCAGCTACAGTTCACACTAACCAATAAATCTTGCAATACAAGAAAAAACAAAACAAAATGCTCTGAGAACATCACAACATTTACTCTAACTTTGACTGTTTCACTTAGGTGTGAATGATTATCGTAAGTTATTTAAATAATAAAATGTTATAATACATTAATATAGTGTTTTTATACAAACCTCAGATTTTTAGATAACCCCTGTCGGAATGGGGCTCAATTATGTTGCATTTAAAATAAATACAGAATATAATGTACAAAACTACAGTATGTGAAAGAGTATGAAGAATAGTTATTTGGCTGTTTTGAAGCTACATCAGAAGAAGTAGTAAACGGAGTCTGATCATGTCGCAGGAACACCAGCTGTCTGTTCACACTTAGAACGAGAAGCTCTTCCCTGCAGCTCTTCCGCTTTGTGTGTAGCCAACAGGATCAGCAGAAACAGACTGCGAGAGAAGCTTGATGTCATCAGTAGTTAAACCTGAGTTGTAAAAGTCCAGGTAAGAGCAGAGAGCTTGGATCTGCCTTATGTGGCTATAAAAATGAGCCCAGTGTGTTCACACTCGGAGTTGAGTCATACTTCATGCTGCCCGCGTGGTGTAATCGGCTGTACACATGGCACGGGCACAGTAACACTAAGTACTGAAACACTCTGTGTGAGATTCTAAAGAGTGTGAAGTAAAAGCCACAGAATGTGTAGGAGTGGGCCGGCTGCTGACTTTGATTCCACCTTATTTAAAAAGCAAAAAAAAAAAAAAAAGCAGAAGAAGCCCAGAGACGACAACAAGCCTACCTGTCGAAGAAACGTGCCAATGGATGGACAAGGACAAAAGCGAATAATGCCACAGAAGCACCATATCCACCTAATGCTGCCCATGACGGACGACTGAATGACCTCGAGAGGATGAAGCACCCAGCTGCTGTTCTCGGCGCTCCAGCTGTTTATATGGGTTTCTGTGTCTGTGTGTGTGTGTGTGTGTGTGTGTGTGTGTGTGTTTATGTCTACTTGTGCAAGCAGACAAATGTTCGGTGATATTCACACCCCTGCCTGGCCTAAATTCCCCTTCAACTCGGACAGCGCATCTGTGTGCCGTCCTTCCCTCCCACGGCCTGCACTGTATTAGGATTTAGGATCCTGCTAATGCCTGTGGCTTCACTCCAGAAGAAACAGAGCCTCCATACTCCTCCATCACTCTGTCATTGTTATTCTGCAGCGCGCGCCACATTGTCTGCCACCTCTGGGCCCCGCAGATCAATCCAAGAGCAGACAAATTACAATCACAGTGCATCAGAAATAAAACCGCTTATTGGAAAACATTTTGTATCGCGAGCTCAGCGTTTCAATTAATTTAGCACTAATTCATAAAACAACAGTTGGGCCCCGAAGGGATGAGCCTTCACAAAATTACTTCTTTATTGTGGTGGTCAAACAGCTCATCAGACTGCAGTCTGCTTGCTGTGAGGGATAAACAGCAGCTTTGTGCTGCTGATGAGCATCAGAATGTAAATGAGCAGGATGATACAACATGAGCACATGGCAGCTGCAGAATTTAAAGAAGTACTATAAATCCCTATTCATCACTAAGCACGCTGCTCCAGGCCTTCAGATTAGCGCTTACATTCTACTGTAGTGAACCTGCACGAATTGCCAAAGTCTCAAAGCGTATGGTGCTGTAGAAGTGTGACATCTAAAGCTGGATTGACCTTGGCTTGACATTAAATTTACCACAGGCTTGCAGCTTTTAGGAATTAAATAAGAGAGAATACAGCTGGCAACAAAATGGCAAAAGCAGCTCTGGCTGAGACAGGTTGGTCTTCGTCTACTGTCGGTGCTGTGAATGACGACACATTGACTTATGTTTTCTGTAGTCAGAATTAGAGCTTGGCTTGACCAGCATGCAGCAGTACAATGAGTCCTTAAAGACCTTGGACACACTGATGCAGCAATATTACAATAGATCAGTTCCCTTCAGGGGTCGCCACAGCGGAACATGTTCCGCATGTTGATTTGACGTGAGTTTTTATGCCGGATGCCCTTCCTACTGCAACCCTCGCATTTTGTCCGGCCTTGGGACCAGCAACAAGGTGGCCCTTTGAGGCTGGGCGGCGCCGCACTCGGTGGGGTGGCATTTCAACCCGAGGTCTTCTGCATCCCAACCCGATGCTCTACCCATTGAGCCCCCCCCCCCCCCCGCAGCCATATTACAAAAAAAAAGCAATATTTAGTTCAGGATTTCTGATAGGGTTCAGACGTGTATGTATTAATCTACAAAGCAATCTGTCAGGGACCCTCCATCAACATTGGCTTCCTTATATTTCGCAGGTTTTTACTGGCCTTAACAGAGGCTGGCAGTTTTATTGCCCCACAGCACTGCCTTTATATACCCACCAAGGAATAAACTGTAGTAGGCAACATGGGTCCTCGCCCTGCGAGTGCCATTTGAAACAATATTTATGAATGCCCACTGGAGCTACATTTTTATTATGCCTAAAATAAGTATGAATTGCTGAACAGCAGGAAAAGTAGAAGAATTGTGGCCTACTTCACTTTCTATATACACCAGTTCGAAGTCTATGAAGGTGCTGATAGGTAGTGTAGTAATGTTACTGTCCTAATTAAAGAGGTGTTTGACATAAAACATGGCATTTTTCTTCTTCTTCTTCTTCTTATAACTATACAATAGCTACAGTATCTTCCTAGATCAACAACAATCTGCTTGTCTGATTATATCACAGCGTCTGGTTAACCCCCCTCTAAGGGTAGAGACACCAAGCCGACATCAAAGAACTAGCAGTGATGAAGGCCAACGGTTACATCACCGTACATCGCCATCATCTGGGCCTAAACGGGGACACAAACACAACGCAAATATAGCAGCCAATAGTAAGGACTCAACTGCCAGGGTGAGTAGTCTCACCCGTGGATATTCGATGCATAAAGAGTGTAAAGTCATACAGAGCTGAGCCTCCTCCTGAATCCTGCTGGTCAGTTGGTTTCAGTTTCTTCATTACAAATGACTATTCAACCTGCTGAATTGGGTCTGACTCTCTCAAGCACTTTTCCTTACACCTCACACAACTGTTTCTATCATTTTCCTGCCCTTTTAATTTCTTTTGAAAGTATGTGATGAAGTGTGTAGGAAGTAAACGAACTAAGGACTACAATATTCACTCATGTGTCCAAAAATGCATGGACCTAAATCTTTATGACCCATTTCCAGCAAGCAACCAGATTCTCATCAGATCCACTGATGTCTTCTAAAAGGTTCTGCAACCATTGGTATTTGGGAGTCAGCAAGAGGAAATACATCAGAGATTGTATCATTCCCAAACACACCCTCTAAGAGCATTAAATAATGACCATGCTGCAACTTAACAGCTACACTCCATCAAGAAAATGAATGTCCATATTAAACATCACATAGGAATGTTGAGATGTTCTCCAGTTATCACAACTGGAAATTTGGTTAGAAAACATATGGTGAGCTCAGCTCGTGCATAAGGAGCCTCTGTCTTCAAACCATAGCAGTGTTTTAGAGCTGGGCGATATATGGCCGAAAAGCCAAATCTCGATGTTCTGTGTGTTCTGGACACTTCACAATTTGAATCAATTGCAATTTAATGTTAATTGCTGTGCAGTGCTACTAACATATCTCTTGATTCTTCTTGATTTGAAGTGTCATGTCCCTTAATGCAACAGCGCAGCATCACATTACACAGTAATGACACATGCACAAAGACAAGTGACAGAGAACCAGAGCCGGAACTGGGACGTGTGATATGTCTGTATCACTGGGGTAGCGTAACATGATTAGCTTCTTTGGTTCTTTGGTTCTATTTTGTGGTCCTCACATGCTGCAACTGTCATTACTTCAGCTCGTTGACTCGCCAAGTCATCCCACGTGCCAGCATCTCCAAGACAACAGAGACCCCTGACATTATTATTATAATTCCAGAAAACTGCTGGTGCTGCTGCTGAGTGACAACTGAGTTCTCAGATTCTTTAAATTAGCCATTTTTCACATCTTTCTAAAACGAAAATTGAAATTAATCAAATTAATTTAATATATTGCCCATAATTATTATTATTTGTTGGGAATCAGTGGTGAACCTGCAAATAATACAAAACAAGTATAACATTATTATTTGCATTTTCATTTTACCAGGTGTTGGCTGCAGATGTAGTCGAGTTCTAGGACAAAAGTCCAGGATGAATGTGAGGATAAATGTGTCTTAGCTCACCATATTTTATTTGAAGATACCTAAACAATAGAAGCTTTATTAGTGGCCAGTGAGTAAATATACGTTTCATGTTGAATGTTAAAATGAAATATGACCTCTGCATTCAACTCACTCCTTTATGAGGTGAATGATGTATGCACAAGATTGATTCACATAAATAAATTGAGGATTTTGAAGATTCACATAACAAAAAAATTCAATTCAATTCAAATATCAATGCTTTATGTAACAATAGCCAGTAATTAAATGGGTTAGGTTTTGTCGCACCTTAATCGCATTATTTTAAATTCAAGTTTAACTTGTAGTGAGTGATTCAAAACTGTATTTGTCGAAAGACATGAAGAAGACTCCAGAAGTCACAATGAAGTGATTCCCCAGTCTGTCTTAACTGCTCCTCCTGGCCAAGAGATAAAACTGCAGAGACTTACTCAGTACATCAGTGGCTTGATCAGTGGTGTAACCAATCAGTTAATCTATTAATAAAGGCAGGTGGCAATCAAATGAATGAATATGAAACTGGGTCAGGTTTGGCTCTGGTTTGAAACTTAAACGTTTGCTTGCAGGTTAAGCCATAACACTCTCAGACTCAAGTTATCTTCAGACAGATACAGTATACGTGGTCTGATCTATAGTCTAAACTGGGAACAGCTTGTTTATTCAGTCGAGCAACTGGTTGTCAATTGTGTTGTGGATAAAACATTTGCCACCATGTTTAATGATGTCCTTCTCTCCAAAATGAGTTGGTTATTTACCCTCAATGCCCGTAAAAAAATACATAAATTAAGAGTTGCCTGAACTGATCTGTGGACTTGTAGCCACTACACCGCTACCTAGCGCCTGACAAAAGTGCAGCTTTGCCCATACTGTAAAAATTATTTATTGCAATTATGTTCCCAACAAAGGACATTTTATTGGTGGTTTCAGTTTAAATATATCAAAATGTCTATTTTAGGAGAATCAGGTTCTGTGACTTGTTATAAATCATATTTTTACTACTTCCTGCCATATGGTGAATTAACATTTTCAACATTCTCCCCCCCTCACACATTTTCTAAGCTGCGAATGAAATATCTAATTTAGTGGAGATGCTGATCCGGTCTGTCATGAGTAATGAGCACAGAGCACAGAAGCACATTGAGGATTTTGACACAGGAGACTGCTGCTGGTTTCAAATGTCAAACTCGCAGTGTTATTTGTATCGCTTAACTACAGTGTGACCCTTCGCTAACCTTAACTGTTGGTTTGTTGTAACTGTATGATGGCAGATGTACTCTGAACTAACGGAGTGGTCATTTGTATCCGAACAATGATCTCACCCTGACCTTAAGCAATATTGAGCAAATGATGACCGATGCATAGTTTCAATCACATTTATTATTGTAACCAAGACAACAGAGGTCCAGTATGTCCCTGCCACCGTATGGGCTTCATTTAATAAAAGGTAGGAAGGTAGGAGACAAGCAACCAATGTGGCTGTTTAAGCTTGAGACTTGTTGACTTTGAAAAGGTTTATAAACTTGCATTTTTACCAATGTGAGGCATTAAGCGCTGTGGTGAAAGCACTTCTTTAAGTCAGAGTCACCTTCCCAACAGCACAGCTTTTATAATGGATCGAAAAATTGGCATTGTTTTACATCATCTCCAGTCAGAAACAGCTGTCTGTCATAGACGGACTCAGAGCTTTAGTTTATGTACCAAGGTGACACTGGTCCCACTGCAGGGCCAGATCAATAGTTATAGTTATCCTGTGTTTGAAAATCACCTCAAGATGTCGTGGGCTCCCTCTTGTTTGACCTCTGAGCCCTTCTTTTCTCTTTTTAGCCCTTTTTTGTGACCCGCAGGAAGATATTGATAGATACCCTTGAATGCTCCTTTCTCCATTTCCTGTCTGTGTGTGTGTGTGTGTGTGTGTGTGTGTGTGTAGGGGTGCACCACATCATGCTGCTGCCAAAGGAACAGCACTCCACACCCCCTTCTGTGGCTGAACACACGAGGGTGGAGAGGAGCCCATAGCCAAGATGACTCATTTACTTTAGTAGCATGTCTGTGTGTTTATTATGTTTCAATGTGTTACCTATAGATTATCCATCTTTTAGCTTCAATGTTAGAACTAG
The DNA here is from genome assembly GCF_033026475.1 of Channa argus. Classification (NCBI taxonomy): domain Eukaryota; kingdom Metazoa; phylum Chordata; class Actinopteri; order Anabantiformes; family Channidae; genus Channa; species Channa argus. The sequence continues at coordinate 23,621,660 of NC_090203.1, forward strand.
GTTTACGTTTGACTGAGAAATCAACACTCGAACTGAAGCTAAAGATGACTGCAACATGCTGATTCAAGAAAAGGCTTAAAACTATTCCAAAGGTCCCAAATTCTACCTATGTATGAAAGCATCAAAACCAATAGAATTACTTTTTCTAATCAAGTTGAAAAATTAAAAATGTACTTTTAAGAATTAAGGAATTAAGGAATTTTATTTGTTTTCTTAATAAATCTTGTCTTTATTATATAAAGTACCCTAAGATAACTGTTGGTGTGTTGGTGTTTTATATAAATACAACTGAAGTTAACAGAACCTTGTATTGTCTTTAAAGGACGGCCTGCTCTAGGCAGGTTTACACTTGTGCCATAATCCTTACATTTCTTAATTATGGATTTTACTGGACTGTAAGTAGTGACTTCAAATGTTCTCTATCTATCCTTGGACTTCTGCTTTTCAACAGTCTTTTTTTACAGAGTTGACTGCATGGTTCTTTTGTCTTCATGGTGTAGATTTTGGACGCTGATTCACATTTAATTGGACTTCCCTGATCCAGGTGTATTTATCCTACAATCCTTTAAACACATTCCTTGCGCCAGTGAGGATTAAAGTGAGTATTTTGAAGGGGGTGAAGCTTTTGCAATCAATTATTTTAAGTTTTATAGTTTTAATTAAGCTCAGTTTGTATCTGTTGTATTTTGTCACAAAAGTCCAAAATAAATGAACCGTGACTCAATGTTCAAAAATTGTAAAAACTTCAAAGGGTCGTGATTCTTTTCTACCCGCTGTATTTTCTAAACCACTGCATTCCAGTCCAGACACAAAGACGCAAACTTTTATTTTCAAGTTTAGACTGCAATGGTGTCCTAACCAGGTAAGTTACACCTCCACAGCTCTGCTACGCTTTGGTGGAGTGATTTCCTAAATTGATTTTAGTTCCTAAACTGTACCACTGGGAATTGTTGGCCAGTCAGGAGTGATTCCTACTCTAAGCACATGTACCAGCCCATGGGGATTTTGTGTGAATATCACCCCTGCAAACAGCTAGTTTGCTGAAAAGATTCAAAGAAGATTTTGGGTCAGCAAACCATCAACCTTTAAAAAGAAATTACGAATTAGAGAATCGGGAGGAATTCAAGGGACAAAGCTGAAGGTCCAAACTGGATAAACATGATCTTTGGGCCCTCAGGCGGCACTGCATTAAAAACAGGCAGGTTTCTATACTGGACATTACTGCATGGGCTCAGGAAGACTTCCACAAATCACTGTCTCTGAACACAGTTCACTGTCCAATCCACAAATGTAAGTTAAAGCTGTATCATGCAAAGAAGAAGCCACATGTGCACACGATCCAGAAATGATGCCATGTTCTCTGGGCCAAAGCTCATTTAAAATGGTCTGAGGCAAAGTGGAAACCTGTCCTGTGGTCAGATGAATCAAAATTTGAAATTCTTTTTGGAAACCATGGACACCGTGTCCTGCTGACTAAAGAGGAGAAGGACCATCCAGCTTGTTATCAGCAGACAGTTCAAAAGCCTGCATCTCTGATGGTATGGGGGGGCATTTGTTCCTATGGTGTGGGCAGCTTACACATGTGGAAAGACACCATCAATGTTGAAAAAGATTTATGGTTTATGAGCAACATATGTTCCCATTCAGAGAACGTCTCTTTCAGGGAAGGTATTGCATATTTCAGCAAGACATGGCACCATATATTGCATCCATTACAACAGCATAGGTTTATAGTGGAAGTGTCTGGGTGCTGAACTGTCCTGCCTGCAGTCCAGACCTTTCACCAATATAACACATTTGGTGCATCATAAAACAAAAAATCCAGCAACAAAGGTCCAGGACTGTTGAGCAGCTAGAATCCTGCATCAGACAAGAATGGAAACATTCCTCTGCTAAAACTCCAGCAACCGGTCTCTTCACTTCCCCGATGTTTACAGTCAGTTATTAAAAGAAGCGGGGATGATATACAATGGTAAACATCACCCTGTTCCAACTTTTTGGAGATAAGTTGCTGCCATCAAATTCAAAATTTGCTAATTTTCTATGAAGTGTTAAAATTTCTCAGTTTCAACATCTGATATGTTGTTTATGTTCTATTGTGAATGAAATATGGGTTGTTGAAATTTGCAAATCATTGCATTCTCTTTTGATCTATGTTTTACACATCTTCCCAACTTTTCTGGAACTGGGGTTGAAACTCTAAGCCGTAAATCCAACATGATGGACCACACAGCCTGCAGCTAAGGTCAAGAACAGAGTGGTGGGGGTTAAAGTTAAGTTTAGGAACTTAAATAAACAAATATATTCCACAGGGCTTAAAAATATGCATGTGATTATCTGCTTTCCCATTCCACCAGCCCAATTTTAGCGTATAGCCTTTCAGCTTCAGTGAACTCATTAACTTTGAGTGCTGCACATGTGTTTGCCTCCATATGACTCCCACTGTAATGGCTAATCCTGACTGACTGTCACAGTTCAAGTTGTCGCCACTAGCCATGTTTATTTGGCTCTGTCAATCTGATTCGTGACAGTTGCTGACTAATCTGCGTGTGTTCGCCTGCGAGTGCTCGGGTCAGAGAATTCTCCCAGTCTGAGAGTGATAGCTGAGCTGAAAATGAACTGAAAGACTTTTAACCCTCCACACGCTCTTTCAGCTCTCGGCCCACATTCAACAGTAATTTAATATTGCTCAGAATAACTTTCCGTTCCCCTGGTCCCGAGGATTAGCATTATCTGTGTAAACTAGCAGGGCTTCTTTTGCCATCACTCACCCCAGCTTCAGGGTCCTGAAGAGGTAATTCTGGGAGATGTAGTATTCAGTATATTAGTAAATGAGTCCTCGCCGCCATCGTAGCCAGCATGACGCCCTGACAGTTAGCACAGGCGCAGGGATAGGATCTCATAATTTCTGAGTGGTCTAATAGCATCTTTAATTAACCCTCCGCTAATCAGCCCTGGAGAAACCTAACAGATTAAATAGCGCTGAGGTATTAAAATGCAAATGGTGATGAGGAGCTGGCCTGGTGGGCCTCTGTCGAGGAGCGTACTGTGATGATGGTGTCGGATGTGATGTCACATCCATCACGTTGAAGGCTGTGGAGCTTCCCCCATATGTTCCCTGGTTCTGTGTTGCTGGTGTGTGCAGGCAGGAAATGGACCCCGACTACACACCAAAAAAAAAAAAAAGAGTGACAGAGGAAGGTGATTCCTAGTAAATGAGACATGAGAAGGGTAATGGAATAACTGTGAATCCGCCTGATAGTTATTTTGTGGCTTTAGTGAGTTAAGCTGGCAGTCATGCTGATTGCTCATTACCCTTGCAGATTTTCTGCATAGTAAGATTGAATGCTGGCCCACACTGTTTATTACACCCAACAACAGGAATGCGTGACTAGTTTTATAACTGTATTGCCTTTGGATACAAAAATGGAATGTGTCCAAACATAATAGTAAGCCTTGTGCACAATGGCCTATTTTTGTGACAAGGACTCGTTTTTTCACCCCAGCTACAACTACAATCATGGACTTAGAGCATGGATCACATTCTGTAGGTCTGTCCAATTTTGGCCTAAGCCCAATGCAGTTGCGTTCTGTTTCCCATATGCCACTGTAAGGAAGAATGACATGTTCTCTGTAAGTCATATTTCCACGTAGTAACGCATTTTACAAGCTACTGGTTGGTTATCATCTGCCTGTCACTAATGGCTTATCATTTAAATTTTTAATAGCACTTCAAAGTAGATTCTCAGCTGCCTGCATAAGCAGCTGATGATAATATAAGTAAATTGAATGCATGTACTTATTGAGCCTAAAGTTTGATCTAAATGACTGAACCTTAAAGCCCAAAGCTGAACATAATTTTTAAAGTTCTGTTCAAACTCCACCTGAAAACTTGGGTACAGACGGGACCCTTCAGGTTCTGTTTGGGTTTGGTTTAGGTATCTTCCTTCCGTGACTGATGTCAGTTACTGTTGGAGCAAAACCAGCAGTATGTCTTTTTGTCTTGTAAATATGACTTAAAACGTCAGCATTTATTGAAATCCACATTGTTGGTCACTTTATATTATATTATATATATATATTAATTATTTCTGTTAAAAGAAAGTACCTTTTTTCAGTATTTTTTTTTAATTAAAAAATAACTTTGTTGTCCCCAAAGGATGATTTATTGCAGCAGTAGACAAACACAAATGAACATAGTAGAAAACAACATCCAACATTAAGTGCATTAAGATGAAAAGTCTAAACTCCCATCATTGCATCATTGTGTCCTTTTTTTTTTCCAACATAGTGACAGCAGAGCGTAGAAATGAGTGGATGTCCCATAATTCCCTTCTTCTAAACTCAGACAAAACTGAAGTCATAATATTTGGGCCTAAAAATCTGCAGTACTACTGCAAGGAACCTTGGAGTTATTTTTGACCTGTATTTGCTCTTTATGTCACATATAAAACAAATCTCTTCTTCCACCTACGGAACATTGCCAAAATTAGGAGGATCCTGTCTCAAAGTGATGCCATCTTTACTTTTAAGTCAAGGCTTAAAACCTTCTTCTTTGATAAAGCTTATAGTTAGTTATAGTCATGCTGCTATAGGCTTCGACTGCTGGGGGACCAACCCCCCCAATGCACTGAGCTCCTTTCCTCCTCTCTTCCTTCTCTCACCACATTTATTTGTAACCACTGTATGTCGTTAACTCTGTGTTTTCTCTCCCGTAGTTGTCTTTGTCCTCCTCTGCCTCCCTCTCTCTGTCCCTTTCTGCAGGTGTCTCCGGGTTTGGAGCTGTGTGTCTTCCAGCGAGCAGCTACTGGTCCTACCAACCTGCCCGATGTTCTGTTGTTGCCTTTTGTTGCTCTTCTCTTTTCTCTCTCCACTTTCCACTCACCCCAACCGGTCGAGGCAGATAGCCGTCCACCCTGAGCCTGCTTCTGCTGGAGGTTTCTTCCGTTAAAGGGAGTTTTCCCTCTCCACTGTTGCCTATGGCTTGCTCAAGGGGGAATTGTTGGGTTCTGTCTACAGAATAAAGTCAAGACTATAAAGATGTATAAAGTGCCTTGAGATGACTTTGTTATGAATTGGCGCTATATAAAGTTGAATTGAATTTTGTTTGTATCTGTTGGTTTGGGCTACTCGCTACCTAGAGATAGTAATGAATGAATAATAGTCATGACTTTGCTAATTTGCAAACAATTATGTTGGTTAGTTGACAGCAGAGAGGTGACAGGAAATGAGGATGTAAATAAAAAAAAAAAATTGTATCATCCTTCTACCTTTTGTCTTAAAAAGCAGAAATCAGTCTCTTTTTTTTTTTCATCGAATCTTGTCTTGCAGTGACCCAAAGGAAATTATGTTGGCTTCAAATGTCAAGTCAAATATTGTTTTTAATGAATGGCCTGTGTGTGGGAGGAGAAAGAAGAAATAAAATCATGCTTTCTGACCTTTGGAGTGAAATAAATACCAGCACTTCTCTTTGACAAGATATTGTTTTCTTCTCTTAAATTAGATGCTATTTTCACCACAGCCAGGAGAAGAAGAGGTCATGGTTTACTCATTGTGTGTGTGTTGGACCTTTTGTGTAGTTCTGTCTACCTCCACCTTTGTGAGAGCTTAGGTATGTGCTCCTGTGTTTATTCTCCAATATTTCAGCCCCATTCATATACTAAGCAGGCCTTTAGAGCTAGCATGACATTTATATGAGGTCAGAAATAGGAAAAAAAAAACATTGAAGCGTTGGCATCTTGCTTGGTGGATGGAATATTATGGGTAAAGGTTAGATTGATACATGCATCATTTTGCTGATAAATTTGAAGACTGGTAGTTTTTTAGCACATATTGAATACTGTTGATATAGAATAGAAAAATAAAGTAATATGATGTCAGTTATAATTTAAATATTATAGAACTGACAATTCCTTGTGATATTATCTTAATGTGGGCTGATGTTAAAATGGTACAGAGTAGCTGCAGGACCTTGTAAACTAAATGCTAAATTTTTAAGGTAACTGCAAAGTTCCACAGATAAACATATACTGTATCCACCAATTCCCCAGTTGCTGGTTCGATCCCCAGCTTCTCCAGGTCACATGTCGAAGTGTCTTTGAGCAAGACACTGAACCCCAACTTAATTGCTCCCGGTGAGCGATGGCCAGCTGCATAGCAGCTCCCCCATCAGTCAATTTGTCTAAAGGAACCTTCAGGCTCGGTTGGAAGGCTCACGTTTGTGACCCATTATGACCCACATTGTCCAACCTACCCAACAACAACAACCAAAGTTTTGCATAAAGGTTTATTATAACAACTTCTCTGGCTACAAAATCAGCTACGATACTGTACAATGAATATATGCAGTAGTAAAGAGGCTAAATGGTATAAAAACAAATCACATTTAAAAGGCTATACTTTACACCAACAGCTTGAATGAGAACATCCAAGTTCAACATCTGAAACCCATTCCAACAATAATATTAGATCTAAGGATTAGAATGCCCAGCGATGGACGTGTGTGTATGGCTTTTTGCGAGACCAATTAAAACAGAGGGGCTCTATTGATGGCAGGTAGCTAAACAGAGCTCAAGGCATTCAAGCTTTCATGTTGATACTGGTGATTAAATAGTGTGCAGCAGCTGGTGCCTATATTAAAGCATCTAATCACCCTTGAATGATGGTGGTGGCATATTCCATCTACTCACTCAAACCTCATTTACATCAAAGCAACAAGCATAAACATGGTTGACATGTGTTGGTGGCCCCCGGACTGCTGCACTCCAGAAATGTGCCAAATGCACAACTGAAAAATGTCAGAGTCAGAATATTTAATCATTACTGCAACACATGCTGGCGTGGGTGCAGAATGCTGGATAAAAAGGCTGCTAATTAAACAGTTAAATCAAGCATAATGTCTGTGCATAACTGCGAACATAGGAACATAACTGTGTAAGAAAGAAAACATAAAATCGGTATCATTAATTAAATAAATCATTGCCGACATCATTTGAAATCAATGTAACAACAAGAATGGGCCTATGGGCATAGTCCCAAGGCTCCTTGTCTTTCCCTGCAAAATATCCCCAGTTCAAAGCAATAACAAAAAAAAGGGACATCAAAGGGACACAAAATAGCCACAAAGAGACACAAAACCACCATACAGAGGCATAAAACGCAAAAAGAGATGCTTCTCTCATAGTCATGGGTTTTGCTGTTCTTTTGAGTTGTTGAAGACCCCTCACATGTCATTATTCGTTCAACTTATTGTTTTGAGTAAATCACAAACAATATTACAAGATAATAGAGTCAAAAAGTCAGCAAACTATTGTTTTAGACTCAGCCCCATTTATTGTGCACTTGTTCTTTCTCATTATACAACAAATAACGTATGAAAAGGTTGTCACTCGTCCCTAAGACAATGTCAAGCACCAATAAAGGTACTTTATATAATCTATTTTAATAATCTAATTAATTACAGCTCTGTACATGTTTAATCTAAATGAATCACATGAACATTTGCAGTGAATTAGGGCTGTCACTAATTAAAATTTCTATTCACAATTAATTGAAGTCTGTCCATAGTTAATGGCGATTAATCACAAATTAATTGTACATGTTTAATCTATTCAAAATTTGTTGTGAATAGACATTTTCACAACATCACATCAAGAGACATTATCCCCGTAGGAGTGGACACATTGACTTGATGAACGTAAGGAAAAGTACTTATTTCCACAACTGCAAAAATCCCATGTCCCTTATCTTTTTATCTACATAACATAACATAAACATTAGTCCTGACGTTAATCTCATAATGGTGAAAATGAATAAAAAGTCAGTCACTAACACTCACAGATCCGTTTTCCATCTGATGTGCTTCACTGGCTCAGCTGGTAGAGGGAAGCATGGCCAGTTTAGTTTGGAGGGTCAGTTAATAAGTTATGTGACAAATCAGGCTAAATGCAGACAGCTGTTGTTTTAATGTATTCATAGCAGTTAGCTCAATATTGTTGTATAAACGTGATCCCCACAGGTAGAACCGACATTACTGTTTTATGTTTATGCTTGTTTGAAGAGCGTTTTAATTAACTAATTTTATTGGCTTTTTATTTGCAGAAATATATTTGCATGTAACGATACAGTGAAAGTTGTCCACCTGATTGTTTCACCACAGCGGGATCCGTCTCCCTGCTGCTGTGGCATCGGCTGCTGGGTGCTGGGTGTGTGTGTGTGTGTGTGTGTGTTAGAGCTCTCCTACCCTCCACTAGACAGTCAGCGGACAAAACCCTGGAACTTGACATCTGCAATCAAAACGATCAGGATCGGTGTGTATTCCTACTCAAAGTCACTCACACTGTCGAGCTCCGCACAGGTGAGACACTGGGTTACCATGAGAGAACCCACTTTAAAAGGCATTAAAAACTAACTAAAAGGAATGTGCATTAAAATATTATCATCATGTTTATATTATAGATAGATAGATAGATAGATAGATAGATAGATAGATAGATATCTATATATAGAGGTCAATGAAAGTAGTAACTATGGTTAAAATAACTACACGCTTGTGTCAAACAGACAGAAATCACCAGAAAACCTACTGATGTGTAACCTTAACTCACTCTGCCTCCTAAATACTTCTCACACGCCCAGTGAAATCAACTTCTGCACATCACACAACAGCAAAATGAGCCCACATAAGAGGGAGGCAGCCATATGACAATCTCTCGTTTTTTTTTGTTTTTTTTTCCTCCTGCTGCACAAAGCTAGCAAAAGCTTCTTTGTTGACAGGCTCCCTTGCTGAAACTGGGTTGGCAACAAAAGATGTCTTTCATCCTCAGCGACTGCATTGCTATCTGCAGGAGGCTGCAACCTTCCCTTATCTAGTTCCAGATAAAGCGTTTTGTCATTCAACAGTTTACTGCTACCAAAGCTTGAGGATTCGAGGCTTCTTCTCATATGGAGAGCTGTTTCAGAGGCAGTGCTTCACATTTATAGCAACAAAATCCCACAGTATTTCTTTTTTCCTATGGCTCTTTAACAAAAGTTTTGTTTTTCAAGCATTTTAATTTTTTGTGATGTTAGAAGATATGACAGTGTCTACTTGCTTTTACCAGTCTGTTATTCACACTCCAACTGAAATGCTGTTGTCATTCAAAGAGTGTGTGACCACAGCCTTTTTTTGCTCCCATGGGCCTCTAGTGCAGAGCAACTGCTCATTCCAATAGACTAAGATATCTGTAGGCCTTTGTTAAAACAGTTCTTATTGTGCTAATAACCTTTACACTCTGGTCAAGGTAAAATGTTTGTGCCATTTTGCTACCATGCCATTCTGTAAAACAGTTAGAATCGCAGTCGTCCGTGGATCACGGGGTCAGAGGTTCGATCCCCGGCCCTGGTTATACGTCGACGTGTGAACCTAACAGCCCATTACCCTCCCCAGCTGTGCAGTGCCGGTCCAAGCCCGGTAGAAATTGATTAGATTAGATTAGATTCAACTTCGTTGTCCAGGTACAATGCAACAAAATGCAGTTTACGTCTAACCAGGAGTGCAATAGCAGCAAAAGCAGGATATCCAGTTTTTGCATAAATAAATAAGTTAGTATTGTACAGTATTTTGCAGATGGATATGTACTTAAACAGAAATTTCAAGAAAATGGATATTTACAATGATGTACAAGGCTGTGGTGAGCTATAAACAGAAGTAAGAAATAGATAACATACAACAATAGATAAGGCTATGGTGGGCAGTGGTGCAATGGATATAGTGCAAATACATGATGAACAGAGGCTTTAAGTGATAGCAGTGCAGTGTAAGTTATTGCATGTTTTGTAAGGTGCAGTCGTGACTGTAAATGAACAGTTGGCGGTGCAAATGAGCAGTTTTTTGGTTCACTAACTAAAGTTATGTGTAAACAGTCCAATAGTGCAGATGACATCGGGAAGGGGGGTGTGCAATGGTGGGGGGCAGGATATGAGGGGCAGAGGGATCAGCGGGTTGCAGAGTTCAGTAAAGGGACAGCTCTGGGGAAGAAACTGTTCTTCAGTCTGCTAGTCCGGGTTTTGAGGCACCTGAAGCGCCTGCCGGAGGGCAAGAGAGAGAACGGTCTACGGGCGGGATGAGAGGAGTCTTATATAATAGATGCTGCGAGCTCGACGCAGGCAGCGTTTCGTCTGGACGTCCTGCATGGCTGGAAAGGTAGTCCCTGTGATGCAACAGAGCAGCTCCCATACAGGACTGTGACACAGTTGGTCAGGATGCTTTGGATCCCTAGGAACTTGTAACTGGAGACACTCTGAACAGCCGTTCCATTAATGTGGATGGTGTCATGTGTATTTCTTGACTCTATTCTGAAGTCCACAATGAGCTTGAGAAATTGGGGAGGGTCGGTCAGGAAGGGCATCCGGCTCAAAAACTGTGCCAAATCAACATGCGGACAATGATCCGCTGTGGCGACCCTGAACTAACGGGACAAAAGAACACAAAAGAACAAAAAAATAAAAAATAAAAAATGGCACAGGCACAATTGTGCATCATGTACAATGCGTTAATGATCAGGGTCAGGATGTATGTTAAAGGAAAAATGTGGAGACTACAACATACGCTTGGACAAAAGGAGCAGATTAGGCCGGTCGATTGTGTGCTTAACCGACCACTATCCAGTTCCCTTTCCCTACTCCAGAGCTGCACCTCATAGTGGTCCTTGAGAATCTGTGTGCTTCTCTTACATTTGTTGTAATTTAACACAAATAATCACCAACATGTACTCAAGTGCAAATCACAAATATACTAATATGCAAAGCCAGTTAAAGAACATCAATGCTTGGTTCGTCCACCGTTATTGGTTTACAACCAGTATACAACATATTTCTGATGCATGTGTGTTATATTGTATGTCCGGATAGATGTGAAAATAACATATTCTAAATTATAATATTTTCAACAATCCAAACATTGAAAGCAATAATGAACTGTCTCTACTCGCGCCTGTTTGTCATGTTTGTCAGTCTGACACCTGGATAAGCTTTCTTTGGTTCAACCAACTAAAAGTGCGATGAATATGTTAGGTTTAGAAGAAGCTCTGCTCACATTTCTATTCCTTAGTACTGAAACTTTGATGACTAAAATTATTGAAGCTCCTTCCTGCTCTAACGCATCATTTCCTGTATTTCTGGTTGCACTGGTGTTGGCGAGCAAGTGTATGTGAAGGAATCATAAAACCCTGAAACAAGTAGCCAGAATGTATTGCATTCACAGCAACTGACTCTTGTCTCATTATAAAGTGTAGGGCCGAGCAAAATATTCAATTAGTTCCATTAATCGGTTTTTTGAAATGCTTAAATCAAAAACTCACTCAAAAGGCCAGGCCAGTAGTTCCCTGGAGCCACGACAGTAATGTCAGCCGTCTCCGTTTCCTTGGAGACACGTGCACGTGTGTTGGCCTGGTTAGTCAACAAGCTGGAGTGATGGCAGCCACAGCAGGTGAAACCACTAAGTGTTATTCTTTACAATATGTCTGCAGAGAACAGCATTTCTAATGATGTTTTTGTGTTGGTGTTTTTTTTTTTTTCATAAAGTCAAAAGCTGCTGCTGACAGCACAGACCCCCCCTCAGGCCGGTGCCTGCTGGATGATAAAGTCTCCTGAGCAGTAATGCTGCTCCAATCAATCAGACACTGATTATCTCGCCGTACCCTTCATGGAAGAAAGCCAGGTACCAGCTGAATGCCATAGAGACTGGCACAGGACCGAGCATGCAGCTGAGGCAGCAGTGCACAAAGTGAAACAAGTGTGTTTTATGTGTTTAAAAAAAAAAATAACTATATTGTTTTGATATTGTGTGTAATTGGGTTTAAAATTAGACACAGGGAAAATATTTCCTTCAATCCTGATTCTATTCTGCCTCATGACCTAGGGATTTCTTTTCTACTACAGCTGAGTAGTACAAAGAGTCTTATAATAGAAACACGGCATGAGGAAACGTGTGAATATCGTGCAGTGATTACAAACAGACAAAGTCAAGTGCAATATTTAATATGCTCGTCAGAGCACAACTTACCACAATCCCACTGTCTAGAAGCAGCAAAAAGAAAAAAAAATGAACAAAGAAATGAAATACAAAGATACAGCAAAGACATTAACTCTAAGGTTTGGACTCCAGCTCTTTCTAATCCTTTGCTACTCAGAGGGCTGATGTGCCACCGGCTGGAAATGTTGTGTCTGAGATATGACAGTGACAATGACTGTCTAACAATAGCAATCTGATATGTATTGTGTCTGCAATTACAGACTGTGCAGAGGCTGTCTGCCCTTCAGAAGATATAAAGTGTAATATTTCTACTGCTGGTATGAACACAGCAGACATGGTTTTCAACAATCTGAATGTCATTACTTTCAGTTATAAAAAAAAAAGTATAAGAAATTAAAATTGGAACTGATAAAAAAGGTATAAATAAAATAATAGGGGCGATCAAAATTCAGGTAATGACACACTACCCACTCATTTTACTTTATGTGGATCCATAATTTCTTTATATAATGTTGAAATGTTGCGTTTTTTCCTCTATGGCAGAGACAATAAAATATAATCCTTGATTTAAAAAAACAAAACAAAAAAACAAGATGAAAATAAAGCAATACGTGATAAGATGTTTTTTTTACTCAGAGGTGTTGTCCGGTCATGGTCGACAGTGATCATGTAACGTGATTCCAACAGCTGTCGTCTTATCGAATCGTGAGTTTAGGACCCATAACATGGTTTAGTAGGTCACCTACTGCCTACACTCCAATAGATTCCGTGAACATCTGAGGATTCACAGTTTGACTAAGGTTAGAGTTAATCTCTAGAGAGAGATTTAACTTTTATGTTGGCAGCAAATAAAGTTGACTACTAGGATCAAGCAGAAATGAGCAGGAGAGAAATCTGGAAAACTTCTGCAGTCCCCAAACTTGATATTGTACTTCTTTGTAGTCTTCCCCAACGATGACTCAAGAGCCATGAGATACACCAGAGGTTTATCTTGTGGCTTTATTGATTTTTTTTTTTTAATGAAAGAAAACCTTTTCTTCCTTTATCCCTCTAAAATTGTGTATGCGTTAGGCCTTTTGTCGAATGAGTTTTATAAATACTGTTTGGGTAGCACTTACTTTATATTGTCTCACACAATGTCAACGTGTCAAAGAAAAGTTAGAAATGTAAAAATGGACTCCCAGCTGTAGCCGAAATTAAAAGTCAACACTCGATCTCGACAAGCATTTAACCTTAAAAAGCGGCTTATTATGTCGGACCACCCCTTGCCCTTCATTTGTGATCACACTGTTCCTGATCGCTTATCATGATCCCATATGACCTCTGTGGCCAACTGAGAGGGGGGGGTGACATGGATTTGCGAAGAGATAACCTTCCACCCCAGAATGATCCAATCCATGGGCAACAAACATTATCACGAGTGCAGGAAGGACACCAATCAACACCACAATTTGCTCCACTCTAAAGGTTACACTGCATCCAAACCCATTCACCTCGTCCGATCTGTCTTTCATCAGAGGTCATTAATGTCTAATTCTCTGCGGAATCGTTGCTGAAAGCCTTTTCGCCTCCTTCTCAGCCAACTCTTGTGCTCTTTGCCTCAACGCGCGTATCGAATTCACGTCAAGGTTTACGTTCACGACCTAAAGACGTAAAAGTCAATGGGTGTACAGAATTTTAACCACCTTTAAACAACAGCCATTTTCTTTATCATTTCAGGAAACATTATCAACCCACCACATGGTCTGGAACCTTCAAGGCTGTCACAATAAGCATTGCTAATTGAACTTCAACCGGAAATAAATCAATTTAAAGACACTCAGCCTTTGTTGTTTGCCCTCTGTGCATACTAACTGTGTATTGGTAAATCCCTCCGCCGATAGAAAGTCATGCTTTGACCTTATTTGTAGAGGAGGAGAGATATTGCAAATCAAAGAGAGATATTCCCCTCAGTGTAAATGGATGGTATTGCTTATGAGAACGGACAGAGCAGATGTTGGCTGCATTTCTAAAGTCATTCTGGTTTAATGACCTGAGAGAGCCTCAAACATTCCGCCTGTGTGGCAGACACATCAAAAATCATGTCAGGCATTTTGTCCACTCCACAGATCAAGATAAGCTTCGGGATAACGGAGGGGGAAGGGGCTGGAGAGAAATGGCCAAATTCACTGATCTGTTTATGTGGTCATCATTTGTGTATGTGCAGACCCAAGTAGGCACATTTTAACTTGTATTTTGTATTTTACAAGTATTATCACCGAGCAGCCTGGCATGTACACGAGCAGCTAAGTTATTTGCTAAAATATTTTTCTTTCATCCCCCCTACACGTTGCATCTCACATTCACAATACTTCTCGTTTCACTTTTGATTTATTCCATTAGTGGTCTCCAGTGCTGATCGTCTGATCCATTGGCTTTGCACAGGCTTTAATGCCAGATACCTGAATTATTAGAAAAACGATCTAATGCATTATAAAATACCTGTTTATCTGATAAATAATCATCAAATAATAAAGGTAAAACCACCTAAACACAAAAACTAAGAGATTTCCAAGACAAATTTCAGTAAGAAACATCCTACGTGGCGCTGCAACTAATTGATTATTCTTTTTAATAGACCAATCAAATGTCAAGAAATTATGAAATATGTCCTTTTCAATTTCTTAAGCCTGAGCTGCCCCCTTTGAATGTCACAATTTATCAGACCAACACTCTAAATCAATTATATGTAGTTTATTATAAACAGAAAGATAAAGAACAGCAACAAATGCTCACTGAGAAAGTGGAAGGTGAACCAAGCACATGCTTTTCTTGTTCATCTCAATAGATAGCAGATGAATAATCTGTTACTAATCAATTCGTTGGCAAAGAGTTTCAGCGGCAATGTAAATACCATTTGGTGTGACAACAAATGATGCTGAAAGCAAGATAAAAAAATTTGGGAAAACAAATTGTGATAAGCGTAATAAATAAATTCTCTGTTTATTTGAAGATAATTTTGAGGAGATGTTTAAAGGAAAACTACAAACGGCTCGTGTCAGATGTAATCATACCATTCGAGGGCCATTGTTTGTTGTTATCAGTACCATAGATATGGACAAGTAGATTACGATATGACGCGATGCAATATAATGTTTTACAGGCAGCCTGCTACAGTAAAACGTGATATACTGATTAACTGGCCTCACAAACAAGAAAACAGTCTCACTGATGGCTGCAAACAAAATAGATATTTTAAGAGAAACTGATTAAGCATACGTGTGATCAGGGTAAAGTCTAAATAACAGAGGTGAACTAATGCAGCCCTGAGGCCTAACATTGGTTCTGATTGAAGAAAAGAGTGTGTCATTAACTTCACTATATGTATTCATTCTGTGAGAAATTAATTTTACCAGTAAATAAAGTTTGGATTGAACTGTACCTGAAGCCTTTTAGAAAAAAGTGACTCAGAGCAAATTTTAATAAAAGAATAACAGTTTTAAATGGGAGTCTCGTTTTAAAAGTCTCTTTTTTTCTGCCCAACCTCTAGTTTATGCAGACTTTGTCACTTTTAATTTATTTCACAAAGTAGCACTCTCACGTCTGTCATATTTATTATGGCTGCTAGATGTCGCCTGCTGTCCTCCCTTTTTAAAGACCTACTGGCCCAGTGATAGGTGCAATAGTAAAGGACCTACTGAACCATAACCATGGCCATCAATCGGCCAACACAAACACTTTCGTGACCGAGGGGTTGAAAAAAATTATTTAATTATGTAAAAAAACAAAAAACGATTTAATTTAATTTTAAATTAATTTAAAGAAACAGGGCAGTAGCAGTGAAAATATGAGCAACTTCCAGTGTGGCCACCAATAATCTGTAGCTACACTAATGACAATACAGCAACATATTTCCAATTAGCCTGTGTTATTAAAATGTGAGAGGTTAAACCTGTAATTCTAAAGTCCAAGAGTACTTCTTTAAAATTAGCACCATTTCTGATGTCTCAGACAAAATTAGACAATTTGCGTGAGGCAGATATTAAAATTATTGTTCAAGGTGGTAAGAGCTAAATTTACAAAAGGTTGAATTTGCTTTAATCCTACTCTGAATGTAGATGGGATATTATAATTTCAGGCTTAAGCCAGGACAAAAACAAAGGAGAGCAGCAACAATCACAACATGGAAGCACTGATTTTTAAACAAAAAAAGATTCCCATAGAATTCACAGTGATTTATGCTCCCTGGAACTAATGACAGCATTTTTCATTTAATGGATTCTCCAAAGGCTTTCGGTAATTAAGGAACACATTTGTTGCATTAATTTTTGATTCTGACACCAAACACGTGAAATTATTCAGCTCTAATTGGACTGCGAACAGATAATGAAGTTGGTGTGTGACAAAGATAAAAATGGGGACTGACAAAGAGACAGATAACAAGAGAAGGAGAACAAAGGCGGCTAATGAGAAAATCATGACTTAAGTAGCAGTCATGACTTCTGCCAACTAATCAAAACCCTCCAACAAAACTTGTTGCTTTATAGAAAATTCTCCAAAAATTCTCCTTGTTTAAAAAGGTGGCTCAGTTGTAGAGCATTATGTTGAGATGCAGAAGGCAGCGGGTTCGAATCCCACGCCACCAGGAATGGCCCCGCCTTGGTGCTGGTCCCGAGTCCGGATAAAATGGGAGGCTTGCGGCAGGAAGGGCATCCAGCGTAAAAACCCAAATGCCAAATCCGCATGCGGAACACATTCAGCTGTGGTGACCCCTGAAGGGACAAGCTGAAAGCCACTGGGAAAATTCTCTGACGATAAAATTCCAGCACACAAAGCAGATTTGCAGAGAGACCCTCAACAATATAAGGTTTCCACAGAAGCTTTTGTTGATTGCAGCACTTTTACCAGCGCTTCATATTAAGCCAGTCAGGTCTCAGTATCTGTTTCCATTACAGCCAGTGTCAGAAAGAGAAAGAGAAGGGCAAGAGCTCAGGTTCTCAAATCGTTCATCCACTTGTAGCAGCTGACACGGGAGCAGAGACTTCCTTCCATGGTTAGAGAGTCTGAGACAGAATTTCTGCTACAATACATCTTGGAAACTAAAAATGTCTTCAGTTCACATTTTCTTGACAAGATTTATCACTTGCATCTGCAGCTCCTCTCAGCTTTATAGGACACTTAATAGGTTTTAGCTCATTATTTAGCAGTCCTGTCGCCATCTTTACTGTTTGGGTTCACTCTCCCTGCTGTTAGAGCACCACAGCCACTGTATATAACCTGCTCACCAGAGTTTCTATAGAGCGGGTATTTTTTTGCGGGAGTCAAAAGTGACCAAAAGCAAAGTAAAAGGGGACAGGCCTTAAATTAATCAGCTAATAAGCATATTTCCCAAAATAGATTTGCAACATTTTATACCTTACATACAATATAAGTGCATTAAAGGCATTGGAGTTTGGTAAAGGAAGGCTTTACAATTTTTGCATTTAATCTGATAAAATGTACACTTTTAATGTATTAAACTCTTTTCTGTCAGCTTATTAGCAGGTCTGCATATTATAATAAAGTCCGAATTTACATTTAAAGAAAAGCAGGCAGGTATCTGGTAAAATCTTCTGCTAGTTAATGCCCACACACTTATTGCTACATGTGCCAGACTTTCTAGCTCAGACGGTTCACTGCCAGAAAATGATGGATTGCCCCCTTAAAACCTGGAATGAGTCGCTTCTACAAGTAAAGTATTTCGGGCTATTGTCCACAAAAGAGGGTAAACTGGAGAATGAGACTGTCAGGCAGGTTGGTACTGTACTGCACAGACGGTACAAAACCGCAAGGCGAAGTCCGTCTATGTTCTGACCCTCACCTGTGGTCAAGAGCTTTGGTAGTGACCAAAAAAAACATTATCTGTAGCATGGCCAGGCTCAGCCTTACAGATAGAGTATGGAGATCTGCAGGGAGCTCAGGCTGGAACCAGTCCTCCTTTCCATTGAAAGGAGTCCCAACAAGAAGGAGTAGACCCAGAACACAATTATATATATCTCATCTGGCCTGGGAACAACCTGGAATTCCACCGGTGGTGCTGGGAAAGGTTACAGGGAATGTCTGGTAAACCTTACTAAAGTCGCTGCCGCCGCAGCCCAACTCTGGACAAATGGAAGCTAAAGGATGGACGATTTGTCCGTTTGTCTGAAATTAAAATTAATTTGTTTAATCTTGTTAACTTTTACAGCCCTATTAAAACAAAAAAAATAAATCTGATCATGAAATAAAACCTTTATACCCACAATGTCAAACCCATCTTCCTTTTCCTGCCAGGGAAAGGGGGTAGTCTGGCATGTGTTGAATGCGTTTCAAAGTTGGAGGAAATGAGCACTGTACGAAATGTTCCTTTGTGCAAGCTCCCCACATTTAATCCCCCCGAATTGCATTTTACAGTGGCAGTAACCACTCGCCTCGTAATGTGATGTGAATTTTGCAAGCTCTTCCAAATAAGAAACCTCGTGGATGACAAAGGACCTAATTGTTGTCTAGCGCAATGTCATTAGACAGATTTTTTTTTTTTTATGTCCTAATACCAAACCTTCAAAAGTTTTACTTTTAACTGTGATAAATAACCACCAATTCAACAAATACCAGTGGAAAACCAGCAGTCTCATTCCGCTGAAGGTATGTGTGCATGCACATACACCATGCCATTGTGCAGTTTCAAACTCCCTTATGAACACACAGCCATTTGGTTTCTAACAAACATCAAGTTGCAGGACAGGAAGGAGCCTTCTTCCCCTCTCAGATTCTTTACATTCTTCCATAGCTGAAAGCCCCGTTTATAGCAAATGGCCCGAGCTAAATCCCATGACACGGATTTCTAGGAATGATGTGCTCCACACTGTTTCACCACAAAAGTCCCCTCTTGAACAAGAACATGGGTCATATCTTCTTCTACAAATAACCACGAGAAACTTGACAAACAGCCCCGATGCCGAATGCACAATACGTGACGTGCTTGTGATATCGGAGCTCTCAGGTCCCTTTGCCAGTAAAAATAAGAGACTTTCTCCTCTCAGTGGGAAAATTACTGTGCAGCATTCCTCCTTGTCCACCACCATGCCACAGCTGAGGCAGCAGTATAAGAGCAGATACTTCAGTCGGAGTGAATGTGGGACACAGGAAATCAGAGCTATAAAAGGTGTTGCTGCATACGTTGGGCTTCCTAAACATTTAGGTACAAGATGCTGAAAGCTCGTACTGTCTTTCAGGGATGTCATTGCTATTGACATTGTTATTTTTTTTACTTAGACAAAACCTCTGTTGCTTTGACACAGTAAATCCTAAAGCTTCAGGAAACTTAGAATGTGGTTTTCTTCTCCGCTTAGGAAATAACGGCCACTCACTGCAGCCACATGGTGGTTTCTAACTGATATATCTGATTTTTTTTTCTTGCTTCTCTGTAAGGTTGTTACATCTAACATGACTGCCCATCATATATTTTAAATCATTTTGGTTTCTACTGTACTAGGGCTGGTATAATGTCATAGTGTCATTTTAATATCAGTGGCCATACAGTACTTAGAGTATATGGTATTTCAGCAAAGATACCAAATTAATACTTGTTTTAAAACCTTAAGTTATTTAAACTCATTATTTGCCTATAAACATATATGAAACGCCTTCCAAACCAATCATATCCTTTAATGGCATTGTTGTACTTTTTATTAGATGCATGTATTTTTAAAAAGTGCAGCCAATATATCACTATGAGATTATTTAATTTTAAATTAGTAATTTGAATCAACACCCCTACATCATCAAAACTCCAGTATCTGTCTGGCTTTGATATTCAAAGAGAAGAGCAAGATCAAATTTAATATAAGGTTAATAGTAATTAATATATGTAAACTTTTTGACCAAGAAAAAATGTATTCTTCTCTGCATGTTAATGTACATTTTTAAGGCACCATATTGCTGGTAGTTCCTCAATATTGAGCACTAATTAACTAGAATCGAGGGACAACAATTAATCGATTTCTTGATTGACAAAAATAAAAAAAGATCAACAAGGTTTTCAGCTAGTCCCTTCAGGGGTCCCCATTGTTGTAGCTGACTTTTTACGCCAGATGTCCTTCCTGCCCAACACTCCCATTTTTACCAGGACTCGAGATCAACACCAGGGTGGTCCTTGATGGCTGGGTGGGGCCACGCCTGGTGGGGTGGGATTCGATCCCGCAGCCTTTTGTATCCCAACCCATTAATCCACCAGGCCCCCTCTTCTTGATTGAGAAACACTGAAGAACATAAATGGTCTGTTCTTAATTAACACTCTCTTCATCAGTACTCAAACCACGTTACAACATTGCTTGTCATTCACCCATTCAGACACATGGCAACCTCTGGTTCAGTCAGTATCTTATCCAAAGACACTTTGACATAAAGACAGGAACTGGAGATCAATCCGCCAACCCAGGGATTGGTGGGCGCCCACTCAATTTCCTGAGCCACAGAAGAAGCAGCTTGATCAATAACTAAAATAATCATTTGTTATAGTCCACAAATGGAACAAGGGACACACATTTAACCATAGTAGTCCTCATTTACCCAAATTATCAAGTACATATCAGATCATCAGTCTAGTCCTAATGTGCTCTTGAAGAATAACTCTGGATTTTCAGCACATCTATGCAGTGGCAGCACCAGAAGATTGTGGCTGGGAGAGGGTCTATGGTGTAAATCATTAAAAACAACTCCAGCCATCCACGGCATCATCAAGTCTGCCACATGCTGGTGTCTTATCATTTATTCATTAGGTAATGCCTCTTGCAGAAACAACACATTACAAATCTTTTCAAAACACCATGTAGGTAATGTAAAACAAAGGCAAAGCTTTAGGCCCCCTTCTGCAGCGAGAGCAGGGGAAAGCACAGCTGAACACTCACGGTTACCTTAACTCGAAAGAGCAACCAAGGATCCCTTTGTCAATACAAATATAAGAGTTCACTATCCTCAAGCCCATTGACTAGCTCATCAAGCACCTGCAACTGCAAACTGGGAGAAAATGTTTAAGAAATCAATATGTTACAAAGGCCTCCCACAGTGGTCCCACTGTTCCCAGGTCAATACTTCTAATCTGCAGGATGAATTAAAAACGGTTAAGTGTTGAGTGGAAGGGGAGGTAGTGATCACATGTAACAAAGCTTGGAACCAAAGTAGAAGCATCTTGATACACTGTGTGCTGTGAGCCACCAGCAAGTTGTCAAGTGACAATGCCATTCCATTTATGTGGCAGCTGTCCATTTAATGTCAGCTTTTTTTTATACGTAGTATCTTTGGAAAACGTTGCAAATCAATAAGCTGGACGGCTTCATGGCAATACTGGATTTTATTGGCCACATTAGACAATAAAGACATTTATATATCAAATTCTACTGTCCGCTCCTAAAAGGATCATTTATTATTTCTAGGTTCCATATACGTATGCATAGAGTCCTGTCACTTAAAAACTGATTTTGATGCTCTTTGCTTGCTTCACTAAATTCCAGCTGCACATTCAGCTGGCACATGCTTCTCAGACCTTACAGCAGCACTAATCAATACATCTTTTATTAAAGCTCAGGTTCACAGGTTTTCAAGTCTGGTGCCTGTATACTCACTGAAACAGGGTCTTAGTGCCTGTAAGAGCTTTTTAATACTACTTCTAATTAAATTTAAGACCAAAATTTAAAAAGATTCTTACGTAAACACCTTGATGTCATTTATAATTTATAATTTGTTTTCAACGCAGTCCATCTTTTCTCTGTAATAATGTTGGACGTACACATTTGGCTTATGACACCATGCTTTATGATAGTTTTGTTGGCATTTGACAGCTGCGCTGAATTATTAATAGGCCAATGTGATCACGAGTCTTTAATAGTCACCTGAATTTCCCCAACAAACAACCTGCCCCCTACTGCTCAGGGGGAACATGTTCAGATCTCTCTCTCTTCCTCCTGCAGTTCTTCTTCTCCCACAACTCACACCAATTAACTCTGTAATTGAATTTGTGTCACAATTTTAGTGCTGTGTATACAAACTCTGAGGTCCATGCGAGCGCAGTGTTTACAGCCTGTTAGTGAAAATGTGAAGGGTCCGTGTCTCTGAAGCATGCAGGGCTGACATGTTACAAAAACGAGCACTCAGAACTGCGGGTGGTGTCAATTCTCATTTTTGTGCTTCCTGCTCTGCATGTGGGAGCTGGAATTATTGTGGTGATGTGACAAAAACATTTAAGACCCATGTCATCTGAAGACCTTTATAACCTGTTTTGAAGCCTTTTGCCCCAGCGTACCACACAATTTCACACTATTTGGAATCTTGGTCTGCAGCTTTTCAGCCAATCCATCATGTTGACTTGGCAGCCATCCTTCTGGCAAGGTACCTGTCTGCTTGGCCATTCAGCTTAGCTAATAACTGCATGAGAGGAGACCACTGACTATAGTCTTTGCGGTGTGTTCAATTGCCATTTGTTTTGCACAGGCGAAGATGAGATGAGGCAAAAACGGTGAACCTATCCTTTAACAATGATACACAATGAGAAACTGATCAGAGAGAATTATTAGAATATATGTTGCTCCAATAACATTACAGAACATGTCTATGGAGCATTTTAGCATCTTTGGACTCATTTTTTTTTTGTTTTTATAGCTCAAACAGCTCTCACTGAACTAATTTCACAAGTTACTTTAAACTACCTGCTCAGCAGCAACTACTCAGAAAAAAGCTTCATATGCGCCGGATGTGTGAACTGAGAACACTTCAGCCATATCCACAATATGTCACATGTGTGGAGTGGATCAGAGAGGAGATGGGATTGTACTAGAGTCCACTACAACTTTACAGTATAAGCAACAAAGTTTAGGGGCCATTGATTAATCACCTGTCAAACAATCAGAATATAATGTTTTGAAGACAATGAGGAGAATATTATTTAGCTATCCAATTAGACTCTGATCAGTATATACTCAGTATTGCAGAACTTGAGATGGGACGGAGCAATCACCATGTTTTACACCAGTTACAGCAAGTTCAATCAATCAAATAATCAATCAATCAATCAATCAATCAATAAATGCATACATAAAATCAGCAGCAATGCAGAATCTTCTGAGAACATCTGGCCACCAACACCATCATGAATAATCTAAGTTAAAAATAAAACACGCTATACTGTGGGGCTGCAGCCCTGAAACTGGGCCAGTGACTTCACAAGTTCCTTAAAATTCACTTGTTTCAAACCTACCTCATCAAAGCCGCTGTCCTCTTTCTTGAATGCTGCAAAAAGAAGAAAGAGTAAATTAGACACTGCCTGTATTGACATCTTTTGAAGAATGAGCAAAATAAAAAGTCAGAAAGTAAAAATGAAACACACCCACAACCTTCTGACTGTGGTTTTTATTTTTATTTTTTTCCTGTGCTCATTAAAACAGTGGAGATTGGTTTGATTTTGAGCTGAGAAGCAGCTCACTAGTCCTGGTGACAACTCACAGGAGACCAGAGAGCAGCAATATAAGGGCTGGAAATAGACTGTCTGGCTTTTAGAGGGGTGTTTCCAGAGTTGGACCCCCTTTGCTTTTAGAACTGCGTTAATTCTTTGTGGCATAGATTCAAAACGGTGTTGGAAACATTCCTTGGATATTTTGGTCTATACTGACAGATTAGCATCGCATTGTTGCTGCAGATTCATGACATGAATAATGCAAATCTCACAAATGTGCTTTAAGGTTTGACGTGTTGTGAATCAGAGATGCTCTGCTGCTGCTCTCTCACTTGCAAGGAGTTGCCTTTTTATCAGCGCCACCAGTCTGACCAATCTCCTCTGACCTCTATCATCAACAAGTCATGTTCACCCAGAGAACGGCTGCTCTCTGGGTATTTTCTCTTCTTTTCCCTTATTCTCTGTGCACCCCAGAGATGGCTGTGGGTGAAAATCCCAGTGCATCAGCAGTTTGTGAAATACTCAGACCAGCCCGTCTGGCACCAAACACTATGCCAAAGTCCCTTAAATCCCCTTTCTTTCCCATTCTGAACTTCAGCCGACCGTCTTTACCGCGTCTACGTACCTTCAGCAGACAGGTGTTTTATTATTTGATTGTTAGAAGGCATTTTATTATGTACAAAAGGCTGATCGAGACTTGAATTTCAGATTGACAAAACTAGAAAATAACACTAACTACTTTAAAATGTTCTAGCAGTTTTAGCAGAATTTTAGAGCAGATGGTTTTAAGTCATCATTAAAATACGATGATTGTAGAATCAGAAACTTAATAGAAAAATTATTTCCACTTAAATGCTGTATTCTCCTGCCAATATATTTATCTGCTGTATTCATGCTGTATTCGTAAAGTTCATACAAAAAAGGCCTCAGGGAATTTGATTGGCCATGATTTTAACAAGCATTTCTGTCTGAGGTTGGGTTGGGGTCAAAATACTTTTCCCACTCATGACAACAGATGGACTTATACATTTTTTAGTTTGTTTGTCTTTCAGTTTGTATGTTAAAAGAACAACACCATCCAAACAATATTGGAAAAAAAATGCAACACAGTTTTTACGCGTGGTTAAAGTGGAAAAGTGCTGAAAAAGACTGTAAGCTAAAATAATTTCTGGTAGAAATATGCTCCATACGTTATCTTAATTTGGAGGGGTCTTGTCAAAGCCTCCCATCACAAAGACTCAAAACAGCAGCGGCAGCAGAGATTCATATCTATAGGTGTGAGGTTCCCCCTTCTAACCAGGTACAGAAGGCCAAATTTTAAATAGCCAGTGTGTTTTTGGCAACATGGAAGTTATCGCTATATTGTTATAGTGTGTAACTTCTAGTGAGAAATGTTACCTAGAGACAAGAACGGTACAGATGACTGATAGACATGAGAGAAAACAAACTCGTATCCATGGCAACAGGCAATTTCTCAAATATGGATGGTGGTGCTAAGAAGCGATGAACTGTAAAATGTGGATGCTTTATACAGATGTTCAACCCAGCAGCACAGAAGATCAATAGAATCGCCACTGGATCAAGGTGGCAAACCCAAGATCGGACCAAAATGTTCACGATCTACTGTTCCTGAGTTGTGACATTAAATAATGAACAGAATTTTTTATTTTTTTTTGCAGAATCTTATAATGTTACAGTGAAGTACAGCTTTAACTTTTTTTAATAGGTATATGGAATATGGAATGTCATCACTTCATCACTTCTTCTATCCTGCATCAGTATGAAATGTGTCATCACAAATGTGTCATGTGTCATTTTTCTGAAATTATTGTTTTTGTCCCCTGAAAAGGATCAGGACATAGCTTGTAGTAGTGTATTGCACAGCATCTTCCATGATACCAGCTTCCTTCCAAAAGTGCATCTATAAAAGAAAAATAACAACAACTTCTAAATCCATCCCGAAAACTCACTGTGGGGGGAGGGACAACGCTTGGTAAAATTGATTATCATATTCTTCATACATAACAAGCAGGGGAGTACACAACACTGCGTCCTCCGTGACAGTTTGTGTCTGCAGCTTTGATTACTGAAGCTCCATAAGCACCAGATGCTTGTGGGGAGTGTTAGTAGTAGCTAAATGATGATTTCTCAGTTATTGACTTCTAATGGTGAATATGTTGTCTAATGAGGAAAACTGTACAGATGGCTGGAAGGCAGAATGCTCAGGGGGCTGCTTCCCCATGAAATGACTTATTTCTGTCAGAGTAAATGTTTGGAAGCATTGTGAGCCTGGCCACTGAGCCGGTAAACCGCTACTTCCTTGTCCTCAGACAGTCAGTACACGCACGTCGCCTATAGCTACAGCAGCAAATCTACACTCAGGACAATGGATCAGACGGCAGGTAAATCCTCTGCTCTAATACAGGAACGGAAATTAATCTTTACATAATCTTTAATATTAATTCAAACATATTTACAGTTTTTAATATATATTCAGGTAAAATGTATTT
Source organism: Channa argus (assembly GCF_033026475.1). NCBI lineage: Eukaryota > Metazoa > Chordata > Actinopteri > Anabantiformes > Channidae > Channa > Channa argus. Next base: position 23,647,626 of record NC_090203.1, read on the forward strand.
CTATTTTAAATTTGTTTTCTTTTTCCTCCTTGTGCATTAATTTTACCGGCACAGAACAATTTGTAAACCTATACATTTTTTTTTTTTATTAGAATAGAGGACTTTTTTTTCCCATATAAAGCAACATAACAAGAAAAGTGAATTAAGATTGTTTCATCTGCAATATGTAACAATATAGCTAACGTTTACCAATCACACTACTTATCTTTGTGACTAGTGCTCGGCTGATCTTTGACATTTTTTATTATAGATCAACATAAGCCGATGTCTGTGCTCATGCCAGCTAATTAAAAGTCTTGGGACATACAGTGCATCCAGAAAGTCTTCAGACCACTTGTTTTTCTCTTTAATCTACACTAAATATCCCATGATGACAAAAGTGTGAAACAGAATATTAGAAATGTCTGTAAATCGATTAAAAACAAAAGAAATGGCCTTCAGCATCACTGCTCTCTAAAAATCAGCATCAGCATCTGCAATAAAAAAACCTGTAACAATCAACTGCACTAAGGTATCTCCAGCTGCTCCTGAGGATTGGCTCTGGGGCCAATTGGGGCATATTTAACAAATAAAATAATAACATAATAAATAAATAAATAAATAAATATTATTAATGAAAAAAAACAGCATTGACTAAATGCAGCTGATTAGGGTTTGATCAATTCTATGAGAGAGAGACAGAGACAGAGACAGAGACAGAGACAAAAGTTGGGTAAAAGGTTTTGTTCAAATTCACAGCAGGAAGCGCCAAGAAAACCCAGGTCACGCCAACATCACTACTTTACAGCTTTTCATGCTGAATAAGTCATCGGATGGAATTCGTTCTTTGATCAGTCTTGTAAGGCATCTGAGAAAGCAAAGCTGTATTTACACGTCTGTAAAGCTGCTTGACAGACATTCACTGCCGCTTTAATATCAGGGACGTGTTAATGGATAAATTCTCTAAACAATTTCCTAAAAACATATAACTCATTTCATTCGGGTCACCAAATATCAAAATCTTGCACGACGGGTCAAGCAAGTCCTACAGCCTTCCGAAAATCCCACCCCTCTGGCTCTGTGTGTTCAGCACTGCTGAACTCCCTCTGTAGTGCTTCTCATTTACAGATTCTGTTTCTGTTATTAGACAAAATAGTGTTTCATGGTGTCTTCTAGTTAACCAGATAAACAATTACAACTGCTGTGCCCACGCGACGAAGCGTGTCTGGAAAAACAGAGTTCTATGAAACAGAGATCAAGCTGACCCAGGTTACAGACTAATGCACAGTAAACAGGAGCAGAGGTCATTCACAGTTGGTTTTAGTGTTGAAAACAAGTTTCATTTAGAACCATTATCACACTTTACGCTTTGAACCTGCAGCTTCTGGGAAACAATGGGGAGTTACTGTAACTGCCCTGCTCAGGGGCACCTCAACAGTGGTGATGATCCTCCAGGTCCAGGCATCAAAAACCGTTTGGTCCGAACACAAGAGAACAAGAAACAGGGCTTTGAAGTGGGAAAAACACAGTAGGATAAGATTAGGGATGTGCCACATAATATCATTCTCACAGTACCAACAGGTGAAAGGTTTGAATAATCTCACATAAGCAGAACACACATAGTTGGGGGCCAGAGCTTGTTCACAGGAAAGGATTGAGGAAGAGTCAATTAAAAAAAAAGAGTTTCCTCTGTGGTTTGGAAATTGTTCAGCAACAAATCAGATGTGGATCAAACATCTGTGATATGCACGTTGTTCTAGAAACCCATATGTCGCACAAATGGACCACGGCAGATGTTCAAGCAGCAACGCAAAGCGAACTCCTTTAATTCAGAAGGGTATTGTCAGCACGATTGCCAGTGTGACTCCATATGATAAAAGAAGTAAACTGGAACAAACTGATGAGAACATTTCTGCTTAGCCAAAGACACGATGCCAAATCAAACTGTTGACAAAGAGAAGTTCTGGCCAAACATGAGCTCGAGATACAAAGTGCAGTCAAAGACAGATTTCATTCATATATAAAGGCTGCATCAGTGTATTAAACAGGTTTGAAGCTATGCAAATTAAAATAGCCACGAAGCATGATGCTGCACAGAGCCATGATTTGACAATGAGCAAGCCGTGCCCACCGGGACCAGTTGGATCAACAACGTTAGGAGGACGCAACCAATAAAGCTGGCTCTTAAAAGTGCTTTGTCAAAGCATCTGTAGGGACCCAATCGATGCTCAGATCTGTCGACCTATACGGGAGGAAAGATCCCCAATAGGAGATGAGCATCAGCGCAACAGAAAAAACTCAATGCCACTCTTTCTTCTCCTGCAACATCGACCCAAGCTCACTTCGGTCCATCTCTTATCTTTTCTTATGAGCTGCATCCAGCTATTCATTCACTAAACACACACTGCTTCAAAGGCCAGTGAACCCTATGAAGATCTCTGCCATGGCAGCGTGTGTGATTGTTTGAGAGTGTGTGTGTGTGTGTTTGTCTGCAGCAGGACGTGCAAGAGGAAAAAAAGGGAACTACTAGTGAACGACTAAATGAGATATGATGAGTGCACCTTGACAACCAGTGTGTGTGTGTGTGTGTGTCACACAGCAGCATCCAATACAAAAAATAACTATTTAAAAGTGAGTGTGACAATGACGATGATGACAAAGACGATTCAGGGATTTTTGGTGTATTTTTCATTAGAGGGCTGACATATAGATCATCTTTGTCTAATTTTAATGCAGTGACAATGTATTTATTTTTTTTTTTTTTTTGGGGGGGGGGGGGGGGGGGGGGGGGAGGTACAAAGTTTACTGCATCTTGAGGATTTCTCATATAGTCAACAAACAAAATGAGATTACATTGCATATACAGTATCACTGGTCAGACAAAACGAGCTCCTCGGAGACTTTTGCCAGTGGCCTCGAAAAATTAAAATGGTTATTTTTAACACAATTCTGGAATTTGATAAGAAACGTACGGGGTCGTGACACACAGAGCTACTGGACTGTCTTTCAGCCTAGTTGTTGCCGTGTGTCCCGCACCATTCATACTAATCCGGTTCCCGTCAACCCGAGAGAGACCAATCTGACGAGAAGAGTTCCCGGATATCGATTAGACGGAGTTAGAGTAAACTGTGATCAAAGCAGTGTCGGCTCAACATTTGTACACCACTCTGCTCACCACCGACCGTCTCTATGTATCTGCAGGCTTTGGTCCTGCACTTACTCGTCCTCTCACACAGCCACAGAACACTGGCTGTTGGCTGTAGTCTGCGTGGTGTGTGTTCCTTGCCCCTTTTTGGCCAAGATGAAGGCAACGAGGCGGCAACGCAACAGTCGGACTTGTCGCTGATAGTGTGGTGGTGTCTACCTTAAGACTTTCCGACAATGTGTTCAACCATGAGAACGACCACAGGTCACAGCCTTCGTTTAAAAAAAAGTCATAAATTACAGATGATCGGTTACGTGACGTCCTCACAAGCACTAAATATGTTTTAATAAGTCAAACCCAAATATGTTTTGTAGCGTTGTCTGTCACAGTGCCTCCTCATTTTATAGCCCTGCAGAAGATGATCACTCATTCATGGTTTCACCAGAATTACTGAGGAGCCGTTGAGCTTACATGGTGCAAAGTGATGGATGCTGGTATTTATTTACAAGTTTGAGCATAATCTAAACAAGAGACTGGAACACAGTGTTAGGACAAGGATGGGTGATGCTGACTGTGTAAGCGCGTTATGTTACCATAACTAGAGCTGCTACATGGGCTGACAATGGACATACATCACTTTACTGTATATCTTAAGAAATCATTTACAAACAGTTGCGGTTTGTCCAGCAAATCAGCTTTGACTGCTGGATTTCTACAGACATAAGTTCATATCTTGGGCCCAAATTCAATAATCAACACAGTTTCAAAACTCTTTGTATATTCTATATGGGAACATTTTTAAATTAGAGGGGGACAAAATAGTAATAAAATGTCAAACATGATTTGACATTTTTCTAGTTTCAGCTGTTTAGTTGTGAAATAGCCAGTTTGAACATATTGAAATGTTTTCAGAAATTTCTCACCTTTTTATAAGACTTTAGAAACCAAAGGATGACAACCGACAATGACTAAATAATGGACATTAGATTTTTAGTTTGGCTCAAATATCCCTGTAAAACACCAATACTGATCCAACACCACCACCCCATGTAAATCAAATCTTCAACTTTCATTTGTTCTGACTTTTTTTTTTTTCCATGCTTCACGGATCATTCATCTGAATGTGGAAAAAAAAATGTCTCCCTGTCAGAGTCCAAGGTCACTTCTCCAAATGCCTTGTTTGACCCAGCAGTCCAAAACCAAACAAGTTAAACAGTTTGATGTCACATAAAAGCAGAAAAGCTTCACACTAGAGAAGCTGAAATCGGATCTTTTCCACCAAAATCTGACCTCTGATTTTTATAGTAGCCAGAAAAGGACATTTCTTTCCCTACGTATGATTTTGAATTCATACTAAGGCCAAGAAGATTGGATCTGAACAGAAAGATCAACTGTGCTAAATAATGATTACTGCCTAAACCTACATTTCTAGAAAACTGAGGGTCAATTCTGGAACAATTGCTCATAATAACTGCGGACTGAGCAAGTTGCTGAGGACAGACATCACCTCGGTAGGAAGCGGCAGCAGAGTCTGCTCTGTTCTCCTCCTGCTGCTGCTGCTGCTGCTGCCGCTGCTTCTGCTGCTGCTGCTGCTTCAGACATTTCTCAACTCACATTGTGCACAAAGGGGGCTGGAAAATGGCTTAGAGAAATGGAAAGTGCGTTCGCTTACTCACCAATGCTCCTGAAACTCTCGGACAAAGTTCTCCTCAACTTTTTCATTTTGCCGATTTTCTCCGCGGGCTGGGAGGCTGGCATCAGGTCGCACATGTCTGTTTATTATTATTATTATTATTATTTTAATTTTCAGACTTAAGCAGGGGGGACTGGCTTGTGGTTTGAAGCGGGGGACGAGGAGCGGTGTTAGGTCAGCCCTGCGGGGCTTCTTCAGCCCAGCTGCAGCGCGCTGGCAAACCCAGAAAACGGAGCCTCAGCGGCTCTTACTTCTCTCATCAACTAGTAAAACCGAATGCCCTCTTGAGATTTTCCTCAAGAATGCAACTACATTTCTAAAGAGGCAACAAAAGTCCACGCTGAAGCTGAAACATCCAAAGTGGAAAACGTGCGTAATCTGCTGCGCCTTCTTTAGTGGTTAAGGTCCGAGGGGAAAAAAACAAAAACGTCCAGCTCTGACTTCCTTCTTTCTTTCCACCCTGCTCAACCGCAATCTAGATGTCATTTTTGGGATTCTCTCTCTGGTTTCGACCCCAAGACCCCGCCCTGGATGGGAGGGGGAATGGATGACTCCCGGGGAGCACCGCGTTTCCATTCGTTGCGGAGGCTGACGGTCACGGAGACAGCGCCGCCCTCTAATGTGTTGCAGGAGAAGGAATATTTTCACGGGGGAGTCGGATTATTGTCAGCGCGCCTTCGTGAGGCTGGTGCCCTCTGCAAGGCAAGAACCGGACATTTGTGTACAGGTCGAGGTCTTGATCAAATCATCAGCGTCTGATTGCACGTGAGAATGTGTCAGGCTCAAATGGAAGACAAACGAACCTGGTTTAATCTTCCAGTTTCTGCTATTATCAATGAGATGGATTATTAAGCAAAATGCACCAAACTCTCGCCAGACCTTGGTTTATTTTAATGAACAGGCTGAGCCCTATTCCTCGTGCATTTTGGTAATATTATAAGTATGATACCCATACAAATAAATAATCCCTTAGTCTTAAATAATGTCATCTTCTTTGCCAATTTTTGCAAAAATCCAGTGACAGCTTTCCATGGAAATATCAAGCAGCCCATTTCTGTCACAATAACACATACTGTAATTTACAGTATAGTCTGGATTAAAGAGGAGCGGTGGGATTAAAGACATCAGAGCTATCCAAACTCTGCATTAATAATCTAAATCCTGCAGCAGTGAGCTTGTGAGCTCTGTTCTGCTTCTGCCATGTGTCTTTATGGTGCAGGCTGGTATCTCCAGTTTGATGCTGCAGTCACCACAGCAGCCGCATGAATAATTATTCCAAGGCATCAAGAAAGAACAATGGTGTATCAGTGCAAATATGGTCCCACAGTGTTGGGATGGGATCCTTGGTTAAACTGTTAGAGAGCGGCGCCTCTGGAATGCAGAGGGCTGACATGCTTTCATAATGCTGCACTAATCACTCTCTAATTGAGACAAATGTACAGCTTCATTACTCTGAATTGGTCCTTCATTATCCTAAGCTTGCTAATGATGCATGCACGATCACAAACTGGGCAACAAACCTCTGCAGTCCAGGAACAAGTAGATCTGTGAAACACTGCGCCACAATCAAATTTGTTGGTTGGAACACTTGATGGTTTCCTTGTACTTTTAAGAAACAAAAACATTCTGTCTTTAATTATATTTCATACAAAAGTATCAACTTTTCTGGAAATAGAGCTTGGTGCATTTGTGCACACGAGGACTGTGGGTTTGGCCCCCATCACTTACAAGGGAAGCATCTCCTGAAGTGACCTCTTAATGGGCTGCATTGGCCAAAGAACTGATCACAGGTAACGTAAAACCTGCTTGAATATTCGTATGAACACCCTCCGTTCCTGAAAAATTGGTTTTGTTCTTAAAGAGCTACAACTGTGCTGCCTATGTTGAAATGCTGAAGAGAGCTTTTCACAGAGGAGGTGAGCATTAGAATTGCTGTGCAGATCAAAGTATCTGTACACAGTGGTGGCACCAGATGGCAGTGAGGTAACTGCGCTGGAAAGATTTCCCAACACAGGCATCCTGTCAGCCAGCGGAGGAAGCTGCGGCGGCACAGGAACCGGCTCCTAGAGGCTGTTTGTAGGCGTTAGAGGAATCAATGAGAAGACAAAAAAAGCTGAATACATCACGCATGAATTGTTTAACAAATGTGTTTCCAATGTGTTTACCTCAGCAATTATCTGCAAGATAAGTATAATGCTGCTCTTAAGGACCCAATCTGCCATGTTTTTCCTGTTCTGGTCAGAGCCCTGGACATTAAGGTACATTTAATGTCTTTTTGTTGTCATCTTAATGTGTCCTGACTTTCTTCAAAGGTTATGAGAACTGCTTGTGAACATTTTAAACCTCGTAAAATTCCATTGTCGTGCCAACTGTATCCAATGGCAAAATTCATATTCAGTCTTCTATGTATACAAACATGTGAAAACCCCATTTCCAATGCTGGGACATTGTGTCAAATGTACAGTGGGTAGAGAAGAACTGTCCCCCTTGAAGATGTTTCACCTTTCATATTTTTTCCATTGAATCACGGTGGATTTAATGTCAAAGTGGAAAGAGATCACTCAAAAATAAGTGACTGCATAAACCTCCCCCCTTAAAGTAACTCAGCTAAATTTTCACTGGTGCAGCCAGTTGTCTCATACAATTATAGTATATATATATATATATATTTGACTGTAAGCAATACAATACACAAAACATTGATGTATTTGTTGATGGTCAATTGCTTTTTTAGCACTGAGGACACAGGTATGATGGTTTTTAATCATTTTAAGTTTTGACTCGTCAGTGTTTTGCACTTCACCTCAGTCCATTTTTAAAAAGCTCTGGCTCTGTGAATGTGTCAGATGGTGGTTTCTTTGAATGGTAGAGTTTTAACTTACATTTGTGGAAGCTGCAACACGAGGATTTCAGAGGTGGTCTTGAGCACATGCTGTAATTTCTACTAAAGATTTTCTAAAGAATTTCTCTGAATGGAATTTTAATAATAGTAATTGTGCAACCCTGCAATTTTATCCCGACCCGATGCACTGAGCCACCAGGCCCCCCAGTGATGAACCCATGCCTCCCCTGTCTCAAATGTTCTTTCAAAAACACATTTCTGTTTGAAATTGTGGTATATTGTTATTGTACGATTTACAATCAAAACTTTGTACATGTCTGCATACATGTCAGAACCTGTGCGGTGCTGAAAAGCTGTTCCGACAGCAAACCTACTTTCATCTATGAAGGAATGAAACCTTGTTGTTAAAAGCAGATTTTTATTTATCACACACATCTCTGCTACAAGCATTACCATGTATTTCATAACTCAATAGTATATGTACAAAGTGTAATGACTGCTATGAAACTACAATTTCGAAAGAGAGAAATTTATGTCATGAAAATTCCGAACACTAAAGACACTTACACAGCTGGAGGTTTAAAACAAAGCTTCAACATGTTTCAAACTGAACAGGGCATCCAACGAGAATCACAAGGCAAAAAAAAAAATCCAGATTTTCTTTAACCCCGTTTCTTGTTTGAAGAACGAGAAATAGAACATTTTGACAAATTTGGAAGACCACTCTCATCATGCTGCACGAGGAACAGCTGCTTTACTCATTCTCAAACTTGCTGTATGGGTGGTCCGCGTCACCAATCAGACCTGCACACAGAGAAGAGAAAGTGAAAACACAGAAGCTAATGGTGGGTCAGGAAACATTCTGTTCTCCTGCTCAGATGTCCTATATCATTGGATGTCAAATTCTCAAATGCTAGTCCAAGGATATAAAGTATGTTTTAATGACATTTATTGAAAAAAATCTTTCACAGCATACCCTTACATTTTTGAACAATGGTGTTGTTTATCCATATTCATCGCTCCCTACAATACATGTCCTCTGAATCAGTGGATCCCTGCTCAGTTTCTATCACTACCCAACTAGTGACCTACTCAATGCGGATTACTGGGATTAGGTGACTTCAGTCAATCAGAAGTTAAAGTTTTGTTTGCTTTGTCTTCCTCCACTCTCATCTAAGATGGTATCTTCTAGCTTCTGATTGACTGTATGCAGTGGGTAGTGCAGGGATTGAGAGATGATAAAAAAGCAGGGCAGCAGAGTTGGGATCCCTGCTCTAAATCATGTGACATGTCCCTGTACATTTTCTGGTTTTCTCTCCATCACATTCTGTTGAAAGTGGTATCTCAGGAACACCATAGGACGATTTCTTTAAATTTGGTAGAAAGTCCAACTGAACTCAAACAAACTGAGATATTGTTAGTCAAAAGGTCAAAGTCACTGTAATGTCGGGTCTTTTACATAATCGTCAACGCTGTTTGGCAAAAATATCTGGAGGAAATTTCATCATGTCTCGCACAAACCTCACAACCCAACGCTCACGAATAATCTAAGATGAGTCTGGACTGACATGTATGTAAAGTGGCACGTTGCTGCATGATACTGGATATTTATTTATTTCCCCCCAGTGGTACACTGGCAACTGGCAACTTCGTTATATGCACCTGTACAATCTAATGCAAACCAATGCAGCAGCTCTGCCGTGAATTCTACTTTTACAAGGGTTAGAATTTCAGAGTTTTTGAGTTCAGTTGTGTTTATTATTAAGGTCATAGTGGGTGGGGGAGGCGTACTGGAATGGCCAGGTCATTAAATTAGAATGATAGATTAAAATAAGAGTTTAGACTGTTTAAATGGAGACCACAATATTTTAGATGGAGAATGATCTTACAAGGATTCCACTACATCAGCTGAGTACTGACTCCTGTCAGTCATCCTATAGCTTTCGCCTGTTTTGACTGTAGCAGTTTGAGGCTCGACACTGTTGGACATCACAGGCCTATATGTTTTTTTTTTTCCTTTTAGATTATCCTGTGAGTTCAGTGTCGCCACAGCAGATCGTAGAACTGGTCGCATGTTGATTTGGCACAGTTTTATGCCGGATGCCCTTCTTGACGGAACCTTCCCCAATTACAACGGGTCTTGGTAGCGGCGCTGCTTGGCTGGGATAGGGATGGGCTGTTGGGGGTTCAGTGTCTGGCCCAGGGACACATGCAGCGGGGGGAGAACCTTTAGGTGGCCACTCTAACGTTAGAGCCAGTGCCGCCCCCCCCAGTACAGGCTTTTACAGAGTATGGTAGAGGTTATAATTCTTCTTATTTCAAATTCAAACCTTTGTTTGTTGTTTTCGTGGTCTATAAAGTGCAGCTCACAGTCAAGAGAGGACTTCCATTTAACACCAGCGTATGAGAAATCATGCTTAACTTGATTTAAACAGACAGGAGTTAGTCTAACCTATACGTGATCTGAATTGCCCGGCTTGGGGACCAGGCATATTCTGTTGAATAATGCATTGCTGGCACTGTGTATGGAAATGAAAGTCAATGACAGCGTCCTGGACAATCTGAAACCAATTCAACATGCATGCAAACATCCAGCAGTGTGTTAGACCTCCTGATCAACCGAAGTACAAGTGCTTCATACATAACAGGGAGAGATAGGGAATTCAGTCTGTCAGACTCATTAAAGAGGCTAAATGTAGACAGTGGTTCATACATACCATACTTCCTGCGGATCTCATCGTGTCGTGCCTTTCTCTCCACCTTCCTGTATAAAAAAAAAAAGAAAAAAAAAAGACCAGTTAGTAAAAACATTTGTTTTTCCACCTGCAGTTCAGTTCATTTGGTTGTGAACACAGAATAACAAAAGAGTAGTAGAGACAGATGATGACACAGGAGCCATCTTTTATTGCAGCAGGGAAGCTCGTCATTGAAGGAAAACAAGGTTTACTAAAATACAACAAGCTCAAACCTAGAGAACACAGAGCTGTGCAATCAACAGTCGCACGAAGAACGTATTTAATTCTAGGTTTTAATCATAGAGAAAATGACTGTCTAAAGGATATTGCATTTTTTTACAGCAATTTGCTCCTCATTATTCACTATAACCTGCAACTCAGCGATACTGCTTGTTTTCTATCTTGAGGGGCATCATGTTTTTTTATATCAACTCTGCCATCATCCCAAGTAACTGCCCAGCGGCTTTTTGATTTGCATCTTATGCAGCGACAGTCACAAAAACCTGCCCTTCTTGGTGCTGTTTGTTATGCTGACAAATAACAATGATTCACTGCTGAATTTAGTTACAAAAGAACAAGACTTTGACTGCAACACTAACCAGGAAAAGATTAAGCTACTGTTAAGCTACTTGATATACAGTCTCATAATGCAACATCAATACCATATTGATGGATTATCACTAAGAGCTATGAAATCCAATTATTTGTAGTGTCATTTGTACAAAACATTAATATGACGTACGAAGAATCAAAAATAAATCAAATTGGAAAAAGTAAGAAAATATTGGCTTTGAAGAATGGATAACCATGTATTAATTATGGATAATGGCTTGCTGTGAGTGATAAGTCATACTTTCACTCATTGTGTGTTACATGTTAGCTGGCAGTGAAACACAAATAGACCCTTTCGAAACTGTTTAGGAGGAGAAAGTTTTCAATCAGCTCCTCCAGGGGGGGTGGTTTTTATTTTCAGGTAAATAAATTGTTGTCTTTAATTGTCTCCCAGCTGACGTTTTAGAGAATGTCCTCCACTTTGCAAAAAACAATTGAAAACACACTATGGGAGCCTTTAATTCACTGTTAAGTAGCCCAGGAGGATAGTCCATTGCATGCAATGTGCTTTAATAAAGCATAACTGAAATTAAAACTAACGTGAACAAACAGCTTCACAATCTACACCATTCGATTTAATTGTTACATGTGGATCATTCTCATTAACACGAAAGTGGTTTGGCTTTGAAAACCTGACAATCAGCACACTATGTCAGGAATACGTGGTGTTAAAGACAGCTCGACAGCTAGCTTGTTTTACCTTCTCTCAACCACTGCATGGATAATTGGAAATATGGAACTTCCTATGATAAACTTCTGAAGCTTTTTATAATAGGCCTAAACAAGCCAAGCCATCAGCACAAAAACACATTCCGCAAATTTAAGCAGAATCACAATGCAAAAGTGCTTCATGATGGCCATTTATAAGCAGTGACCACTTACATGGCAAAGGACATGACCGGGGGGGGGGGGGGGGGGTTATTGCAGGGCCACAGAGAGACATACACAATAGACAACCATTCACTCACATTAGATTCACCATTTGACCTAACATGCATGTTTTTGGTCTGTGGGAGGAAGCAGGAGAACACGCAGGCACGGGGAGAGCGGGGCGCGTACCCGCAACCTCGTCAGGCAGGGTTAGCTGTGAGGCAGCGGGGCTGACCGCTCCACCACTGTGCTGCCCCCCTTGCTAGAAGTAGCTGTACCTGTTAATTTTATGATTTCTGCTGGCAAATTCTGTTGCGTAAACTGCAGAAAGTTATATGCTTCTGGATATTTCATCAATATTAATTTTGTCAATACTCCCCTATACCACAGACCTTCTGACCATGTCTTGACATATGATCCTACTTCTGTACATTGTTCTGTTTTGCATTATATATTAACTGACAGCGGTTCTGAATTCACCAGCTACATTTATCTTGTCTGTAAATATAAAATGACTGTTGCTCAGCTGTTGCTGATTCTTCCAAGATCTCATCCAGCTCAGACACACTACTGTCAGCTGGCTCTGCGGTCGCTAGGCTGCAGTGTCTAAAGGCACTAGTCTCTCCTGTGATGGGTCGAATCTATTCTGAAAGTCCTGTTCGCAACATGAAGTGCATCTATGTAGGTCACTGCACTCTCTGACTTCTGAGATTTGATCATGCTCACCACAGGAGCCCCTGACTAGATTTTGTGGCATGTGAGAGAAAAAGCACATAGAGGTTGGATAATTCAACTCGCAGGCTCTCTCTCAAACACACGCACGCACCGAGAGAACCAGGGCTCTGATGTTCCCTGCACTGCAAGCAATGATGATATACCAGCCACTGACTAGGTTTCTGCTCGGCTGCCCCGCTTAGCAACACATCACGCAGTCCGTCCTCTAGATGGACGTATCAGAAACACGTCCACTAAATAGAAAAATGAGGCAGAAACATTTATAGAGTGCAAGAACAGAAAGATTTCCTGGTGTACAGACTGCTACGACACACAGTTGTACGATTCAGTGATGACAGTGGACATTACTCTACCTACTGTAGGCCACTCTGTTTACATCTCCATAACTAAAGAGCAGCTGCACGGCCTTCACAATACATCTGGTGTTTGGGATGGAGTTAAGGAACACTGAGCTCTTCCTGTGGGAGGTGGACTTGTTGGGGCTAACACAAACACAAGCACACCAATCAGTTGCTAGAATTCCAAACATACAATGACTCTTTTATTGGGGACTCTGAAGTATTCTGTTGTGGCCAACGCCATATAGGTCCTGCTGAGATTAGGCAAATCCAAGCTTTTTGGCCCTTTGTGCCTTTTGACTTGATCAAATGATCGGACTAGTTTGCCTGTATTTTTTTCATTACACTTGTTTTGTATGTTTGCCAACACAGTGGATTTAAAATGAAACGTGACGTGCTTAAAGTATCGACTGTTTGATTTAATTAAAAGACATCGAATTAACCGTGTGTCCACTACAGTTATTTTTACTAAAGGACGCGTCTTCACTGATATAGAACTTGCTTTTTTGGTTCTAGTTTGAGTAGTACATGTATATAAATGCCATTTAACTTCCCTCTGACTTGCCTACATTAAAATATCTCTACTTCTAGCTGAAAAACACCTCCAGATGGCCTCACTTGCAGGAACCTTTAGTTCAGATCATGTTATCTTGTTGCTCATACTATGGAGTTTGTAATCACGGTCAACCTGCTTTTCCAGAGCTCCCACAGATGATATCATCTGAACTCCTAATGGTGAAAACACTCCTTCAGGTGATTTCATATGGAGGAGTTTTTCATGTAGAAGCAGAGAAATATTTTAATATAGGGAAGTCAGAGGGAAGTTGAAAAGGATCCATTCACATTTACACCATAAACTAAAGCCATAGAAAGCAAGTTGAAATCTGGTGAAGTTGTGAAATTTTAGGGGATCAAAAACAATTGGACAAACTAACGTAAAAATAAATTAAATTGTCATTTATTTAATCTTTAGGGCTTGCAACCTTTAATACTGCATAGGTTGCAAGACTTTGCAGTAGACATCACCAAAGCAACAATGATGCTCTGCCACAACTTTATTGCAACTCCTCAGTTCCTCAGATTTTATCTTAAGCCAGAGAAATGCAGCTGAACTGGATTCAGGTCAGGTGACTGACTTGGGCATTAAACTTGGGTTACTATTGCATTATATATCTGATTGTTGACCATGTGCATTGTGAAACACTCTCTAGTGAGTTTTCATTTAAATTAATATAAGCAGAAAATACAGCCTTGCAGTGGTGGAATGTATGTACATTGTTCATGTATGTGTACTTTAATTAAGTAGATTAAGTCATTGCTGCTTTTATTTCATTATGGTGCTTTGAAGAGCAAATTTCTTTCTTTTTACTCCTCTACATTTCTAATCAAAATAGCGTTACACATTACATTCACATTACTAAATACTTTTTATAATATACCTGTTTTTCTAGTTATTAAAAAGAACTAATAGTAAGACAGGAGCTGTTAATCTAAACCAGAGCAGTATGAAAAATTTATTAAAAAATCACTAAAGAAATTCAGCTCTCTCTTAAGCCTGGGCTGTACATCAACTTTCAATGTGTGATACTGTAGTGATCATACTAAACTATTTCTCCACAAATATAATTTTCCAAATTAGGCATTAAATTACTCATTGAATTTGTTGTTTTACAAGTGCAGAGTGTTGTTTGGCTGGATGTAGAAAATATACTGTCATGTGATGTTAAATAAATGATTTTTCATTTGCTCCAACCTGCTTTCTCTATAGCCTGAAGTAGAGTTCTTACCGCTCTTCAGCACGTTGTTTGATCTCTTCTCTCCTTCTGGCAAATCTCTCCTCATCTCTGTCAGGCCTTAAGACATATGAAGGCATGATAAGTATCAAATTCACTATTGTTCATAGAATGTGAGAACAACAATAATACATATCTTGATGCAACGATTTACATGCATATTTAAGTTAAAACATGTGTTTGAGAATGACACTTTTCAAAACAAAACTGGGACCTTGATTATAACTACTTTGTGCATGATTTGCATTTACGCCATGAATTATCTGTGCAGCTTGCAGCAAAGGGGAGGAATAAAAATTATGTTTAAAAGTACTGTAAATTATTGAAATATCAGAAAGTGAAATATTAAAATTTTGCATAGGCAAATGACAACTCAACAATAAAAAACATAGTGTGTGTTTGTGTTTCATTGCAGACATGCTCTTCAGCATATTTTGTTCCGTTGGATGACATAGATAAAGGAGACTTGTACACCCACAAGATTGTGATTGTGTGACAGGTTAGCCTGTAGTTGATTGACTGACATGACATTCTCAATTCACTCCAGCACAGTGAATAGACCCCCCCCCCCACACACACACACACACACACACACACTTTCCCACCATTACCACACACACATGCGCGAAGATGTAGCTCCAAGAAAAACTGAAGACAAAATGTGGCCTCAATTACAGACTGAGAACATCCAAGAACATAGATTCACTACAATGGCTCACACAATGAGTTCAGGCCTGTTATTATCATTTTCATATTTTTATGTTTTTTTACAAGCTTTGAGTTGCTTTATTGGTTTAGGATGCAACAGACATTTTTTTAACATTTAGTTTTTGGCCACATACAGTAGGTACCCAACACCATATACTGAGGAGGCATATAACCACTAAACCATTAAACAGGTATAAATACCTGAACAACCTTGAATAATTAATCACATTTACAAAGTTTGTTTATTACCTCTCACAGCCTTTAATTTAAAGCTTTGAAGGCTACATTAATAGAATCTGAGATCAAATGTTTGACTTACAGATGTCCCAATTCCAGTATGTTTCAAAAATGTTGTTCACTCAAAAATATATGTAACCTTTGCACTGAAACACAGTTTATCTAATCTTACCCTGAAGGACGTCTCTTGCAGCAGCAGCAGCAGCAGCATACAATAATGCTAGTGAGGATGACTCCACCCAGCACCGCCATGGCAATGATCAGGGCTTCAAAGTTCACTGAATCAAAGAAGAAGACAAGTAACATTTAAAATGGGTATAATGTCTGGATCTACTCCATAAGGTTATAAGTCAAATCCAAACTTTTGTAAAAAAAAAAAAAAAACGACAGCATAGATTGAACTTGTTTGGGTATGGTGCCACCTGCTGACCCCTCTGCAACACGGCATGTCTTTAGATAGTAATTTCGGATGAAACCAAAGTACAGTAAGGTTTCTGTTCCAGTGAAAAAAGAACTGACACATCACACAGATCATAATCTGATGTAGGTTTAATAGTGAAGCCATAAACTGCTCATTTATTAGTTCTGGTTGGCAAAACCTTAGAGTCACAGTATCATCACATTGCCCAACAAGTAATAAAACACTTGAACTTGAAGCAGTGATCAAGTTAAAGAGTGAAATAAAAAAGGAAAACTGGCTCCCTGGATTTGTAAAACATGTGACAACATAACCAAGGGTTATGATCAGTTTCTTGTAGTGAGCAACTTGAATGTGGTTTCTGCTGAACATTGTCATCATTATTTAAAACGCTGTAACGTGGCTTGTTTTTAACAAGGATTTTTTCCTTTCAGAACGCATACTACTTTACAATGTACTCATTTCTGTTGGTGAAATATCGAATTCCATAAAAACTATCAAGTGAATATTTCTGTCTTACTTGCTTCATGGTGATCTGTTTGACCCATATTCTCTAACTGCTAATATTCGCAGTACACCTCTCAAAACTGAGCCAACAACATAAGAACAAAGAGAGGTATTTATTAACTCTTTATCACAAAATCCCTAAAGATATATGGAATTATACCCACTACTGCAAGGAATGATTATTAAGCAGTTACTTATTTGTTTTCAAGGGGAAAAAGAAAATTCTTTCTGGATCCCTTTCAGGCGTGGCCACACCTCTTCACTGCAGGCTTCTAGGTTTATGACTTTGGTAAAGGGTTTAGCATGAAACCAGAATCTTTGGAAAGATCGGTGTTTAATCACTGGGATGGGATATTTCACCTTCAACTTATGTGAAATTATTAATAATTGTTGTGTAAAAGCTTTACATTTGAGTGTCAATTGAAGCTTCTCAACTTGACAAGATTTCTTTGATGGACTTTGGAATGGAATTTGATTGTTTTTTTTAAATTCACCTGACTCTGAATGCTCCACATGAACTGTTGGGGAGCGCTTGCTGGTGTTACATTCTTAATGTAAAACATAAGCATAAAAAGGCGCAAAACGTAAAATAAAATAAAAATATTGGTCCACCTACAACAAGAGAAGAAATACCCAATTTCTGGAACATTGTATATAATTTACACACATCAAGGAGCTGCCATTAGTATGCAAGAGACTCCCGGACACTTTATGAAAGGTGGGATGTCTGCAAAAATAAAAACAAATAAACAAATTTCACACAAAGGCCCCCGCTAAAACGAAGCTGTGAAGCAGCAGAACTATCGCCTCTGCCACCATGCTGCTCATACGCACACAATTCCATTCTAAAAAAGTTCCAGGAGGTACTGCCCATATTAGAAATTCTAGTGACATTGTCGTTACATCACTCCAACCGATCAACGCTTAGACAGGTCTAAGGTTGTCTTACAGGACGGGAAAACAGGCGCTGACTCCACTAGACTATTTTCGGCATGCATCCAATAAACGAAACGGTTTTGTTAAAATATTTTTTCATTCTTATGACGCAATGTGTCTGTATTATTTTCAGTACTGCTTTTGATTTGGTTTCAAAATGACCTCACTTGAAGAATTTAGCACTGTAAAGCCCCTTAGCTGGCCACCTTGTAATCTGACTGGCTGCTAAGGAATTACTCCCCGTGCACTGAGGATCTTACTTACAGTGCTTACACAGAAAATGTTTTGGAGGTCCACAGTAGATGGTTCCCTTTTACAATATAAAACTTTATGCGCAGCTACTTTACCACATAGCCAAAATTGTTCCTCTCACTTCACATTGCGTCAGTGACACACAGACTGACTCCTCTCACACACACAAGGCATCTTTTCAAATAGCTCCAAACAGCTAAAACACTCACACCGTTTATGTAGAAGAGCAGCTCAGCATTGCACACATCCCACAGCTATTTGCCTCCAACAAGTAAATTAAAAATTGCTAGTATTTTATAAAGGTGGAGACTTTTATGACTTCCACCTGTAAAGTTCAGGGACATGTGTCACACACAATCTTGTGTTTGCATAGTTTTTTATTTTAGTTGTTACTGCCCTCCTCTTATGACTCTATGTCCTTTTTAAAACTTTTGTTACTGTTTTTGTATGTGATCTTTGCTTTTCCATGTTGAAATGACGACAGTCTTCAAGACTACTGAACCATTACACCAGCTTCCTCCCAAAACACTCTCGGTATATATCTTTGAAACTCAAAACCATGACTACTGAAACAAGTTACCAGTTAACCATGTTGTCCAATGATGTCCTGTAGTACTTTTCTCTTTGATGAATGTGGAACGACTCAATGTTTTGTAAAATGACAAAGGAAAAAAGCAGATCTGATTAGGCTAAGGCTAATCAACTCACACCAGCACACTCCCCATCGAGCCTGGGACAGCTGGCACACTGCTGGTGGAGGCAGCAACCAAGACACTGGATAATCTGTGCAGTTGTTGCTGGTGAAGCACCACAGACACTGTGCAGAAAAAACATAAAAATCAACTCAATGCATGTCATGGGTATATGTACAATTATCTAATAGTTATACAGTTTTCAAACTTCACCAGTTTATCAGTTGAAGTGAAGTCAAACTAATATGCTTTCAGGAAGGTCAAATGTGACAAACTGCTGTTTACTATACTTTTATATGATAGTCGATCATATTATTGGGGGGGGCAAATAATAAAATTCCTTTCTAATTTGACTATGTAATTAGAGTTAATTCATCCATTTACTTAATCAAATCCATTTACACTCACACAGATGAACAAATTACAATCACCAAATAATCTAACATGCATATCTTTAGACTATGGGAAGGAACCACAGTAACCAGAGAAATCCTACACAAGCGTGTGTAGACTCCACACTTAATAGACCTTTTAGCTGTTATTTAGGGGAATTCTGTAAGAAAACTCTGACCTCAAAAACTCCTCTAGATGATGTTATTGAGAGGAGTTTTTCAAGCAGAACCAGATAGATATTTTAACATATAGAAATAAAGGCAGAAGATTAATACCTTCCCTACACATCTATCACATTTACTTCCAAAAACGTAAAACGCAGGGAGCAAGTTAAAATGTGTGCATTTGATGGGGAATTTGGTAGCAGCTGGCAAACAAGTTGTAGAAAATGTTTTGAATTATTCCTTGACGTTTGTATTTATTATCCCTGGTCATTAAGAGGTTCGAACCCTGAACGTGAGCCCATAAAACCACCATTTATGACAGGTGCTCGAGCAAAGGTCCGGGGTTTTCCTAAGAACAAAACCTGCCCATCTTACCTTTGCATGTGGAACACAGGTGTCACAGTTTTTGTAGGCAGAGCAGGCTGAAAAGGGAGAGAAACAGAAACTTTATGTTAACTATGATGGAAATCGCTATAACGCCACGACTGTAACCACGTTCAACCGTAACTTACTGTGAAAACCACAACGTTCCTATTACACATATGCAAGGTTACTGCCTTTACATTGGCAATGACGTATTTTACTACCAAAAAAAAAAAAAAAAAAACGCACAGAAAAAGAAGAACATTTGAACAACTGCCAAAAACGTTTGGAAGTCACCGCTTTTCAAACTAAAAGTCCACTTACAAATAGGTGGCGACGGAGTTGTTTGACATTTCCCCGGGCTAACGAGGCTAACCAACAACACGACGGCAGCGAAACACACCGAAGTGGTCAGTGTCGGGCTCTTGGTTCTAAGAGAGAACATCCTTAAAATCACAGAACAACAGCCGCTGAATGTCAATGCGTCTAAATAGAAAGTATCTGCTCGTCGACAGCATACGCTGAAGTGTCTCGCACTTAACGACGTCAAACAACAACAGTTTTTTTTTTCTGTTTTGACTTGAGCTACCGCTCTCACTTCCGGGGTTTCTGGGGTTTGCGCGTTTTACAAAATCTCGACAACCCGTGAGGGCGGAGTTTATTCTTCCAGCCAAAGATCCTAATGACCGCCCCTTTAGCTTAACCAGAGACACATGGTAAAAAGTAATTTCCCCCTCCGAATTCATGTCCATATAAAGCTGTCCTAGCTGTCCTATCAGGACACTTTGTATCTTAGATTTTTGTTCTCCCCTTTAAAAAAAACAAAAGAAACAAACAAACCAAAATTGATTTTAGAAAATCTTTGGAATTTCAGTAAAATGTAAGTGGCCTAGACCTCAGACTGCAATTATTCCTACAGCTGCCATATATTTAAAGACAGAAGTAATGAAGGACTCCATGCAAAGACTGCATGGGACATCTTAGAACCTGTAACTCATTACTTCCATATTATCGGTTAGATAAGATAATAAGATTAAGATTAATTATCAAAATTTTAAGACACAAAAGAAATGATTTTACAAATAAGCGAGAAATCTACTGTTTGTCTGGTAAATAAATCTCAGCATTTAGTCAGACAAATAAATAATGTAATAGTTTAGTGTTGAACTTACTTTTTTTCCATCGTTGTACTTTTATTTATTTGATAGATTTCCAAATGGTGCACCAATGTTTTTTCTTTCTCAAAACGTAGAGACAGATTTGATTTTGAAAGTGATCCAAGCTGATAATTAAAGAAGTAATGACCATAATCTTTTAGAGCAAAAAAATGTGGTCCATTCAAAGTATAATCAGTCTTTGTGCCCTGAGTTTGCTATTCATCCCTGTCACAAGGCGGCTAGAACAAGAAGATTTTGTCATTGTTTACCACTTTTTTATCTGCTTTGGTGACATGCTGCACCACTTTACAGAATTTCAATAAACTCAAAAGCTCTCTACACCTTGTGGGACCAGAAGATGTCAGTGTAATGCCATACAAACTTTGCATCTCCCTTTAGCAAGAAGCAAGGCTCCAAATGCATCTGTCATTTTGTTGATTTGGTGTTTGACAAGATTTACAATTCTATGTTATTTGTAGCCTAAATGATGAGTGATTGTGATTTACATTTACTGAGTCTAAGCAACACGGGTGGTGATGAAATATGAGCCTGATTAAAAATCACTTTGGGCATGATATTAGTTAAGCTGAGTCTGATTCTCACAGTGCTCCATTTGAACTGCATTAGGTGACAGAAGATGATGTCAAACGTAGAACATGCTCTGCTTCTCTCTCTTCACTACTCTACTCAAAAATAAACAATAATTTTCAACTAAAAAAAAAATGCATTTGAATGAAAATCAATCCAAGCACAAAAACCTATGTTGACAATGTTAAAATGTATTTTAAGAAATAAAGACTGAATATCAAATACAAAAGTGAGCACCATTTATTGTGGTTTTTGACAGTTGTGTTTTTCTAAAATTTTTTGTTAATTTATCAATTTTTTTAAATCTAATTTATCTAATTGTAGTTCACACGTGGCAAAATAAAATTGTTGGACATATAGACATAGTGTACCCATAGAAAGGCACATACCTGTTAGTACGATGCCCCACAATTCACATTGCATCCCATTTTGTATTGAGTCATAGATTAGAACAAGGGTTCTAATCTAATCTAGGCTTTAGAAAAATATTTTCTAAAGCACTAAAAGGTCCCATTAGCACAGTGGGCTCAGTAACTGTGAAATGGAACAGCTTTGTATCCACCAGGTCTCCTCATAGATCAACATCCAGCTAAACGAAGTAACCAGACAGGTTGTACACAGGGCTGTAGAAATAACTCGCCCTTGATGTAATAAATATGGTGAGGGCATAATGTAATAACTGTTTGACCATAATTATTACAGAAATAAATGAAGAAATTATTACCTTTAGCATGTTATCAGATCATGGGTTTTGTGGCAATTTATTTCTACACATATTATAATGATATGTGACAGCAAAGATAAATGGAATGCTTGCAACACTATTTCCATCTTAACCGCCATTTTGTGCTGTGCAGTGCCGGTCCAAGCCCGGTAGTAATTGGGGAGGGCTGCTTCAGGATTGGCATCCAGTATAAAAACTGTGCCATATCAACATCCGGACAATGATCCGCTGTGGCGACACTGAACTTACGGGATAAGGACAAAAAAAAAAAAAAAAAAACTCTGCACACAGATGCAGATTTCTCCTAATGTGCCTTTTTAGAGTTTTTGTAATTAAATACTCTTCCAGAAGCCTGAAATATCTAGTTCTGTCCAAAAACACAAACCTATTATACAGAGTCAAATGCGTTAGTTGCCCTATTAGTTTTTAGCCATTCTTGGTGCTTTCAGAAACATGGTTTAGGTCATTATGCTGTTGGAGGACCAATGACTAATGTGACTGAAACAGAGCTTTCTGGCATTGGCCCTAATTCACCAACAGTACATGTGCACAAATCTGTGCTTGAACCATGCATATGGACAATCTACACACAAATCCAGGATTTATCAATATTGTCTTTTCTGGATTTGTTTACATCCTTCAAACAAAACCAGAAGTGCCTTTGACCACGAGTGTGCACAAACCCAGCTTAGAAAATAAAAGAACACAACATTTAACTGAATGCATAGCATGTTATGGCAGCATTAATGAAAGAACATTTTATTATGAAATAAATTACATCTGGGTAAAAGTTTAATTTTAATAATTTTAAACAAACCACTTGTGGATGTTTGTTTAATAACGGCAGCAAATTTCTCATCCAAGGCTTCCAGATCAGGTGGTCCTGATCTGTTGTTTTCTTCTTTTTCTTTTTTTGTTTTGATGGTTAATGAAAATGGATTAAGGACTGGTGTTTTCTGTACTCTGAGAAGTTCCAACAACAGTTCTCCTTAAATGACACAGCCTCTGTTTGGACAGGCCTCAGGCTAAACCTGAAACAAAAACCAGAAAGCTCCCTTCTCCAAAAATGGTCTTCAGTTGAGCCAATGACCTGTTTAACTAACATTAAGATATGTATTTAGTCTCTGACCCTAATTTACCTCTGATGTTTTTGTGCCTATTGCTAAACAAACAACTGGGTTTGCACATTTAAACTAACACTTTTGACTGTTTAGAGCATGAATGTGAAATTGCCCACCATTGTGGTGAAACCACACTAGTACACATTTTGTGAATTTCAGCTCTTCATTCAGTGCTGTCCTCCCAGCTGTACTACAGGACAAGCTCCTCCAGCTGAGTGGGCCTGACACCCCCCTGCAGGTTGATCAGAGACTTCCTCACTGACAGGATGCAGCATGTACCGTTGGGCAGACATGACTCTGATCCCCTAAACCATCACCATTATCTCCCCACGAGGCTGCTCTGCTTCCTGTACACTATCAGCTGCCACTTGAAAAATACTTTTTTTCAAAGAGACCTCTGTGACTAAAATATGAAAAGCAAAAGGAAGGTTCATTCTTACAAGTTGGCTATTTTATGGAAACAATTTCAGTGGTTGGACCTGGTTTACATTTAATGTAGAAATGTATTCCCTGTGGGTTAAGGTGAGATTCACATTGTGCATATTTCTCTTCAAGCAAAGCAACATGCTTAGTATTGAGCAGACTCCTCTGAGCAGTGATCATGTGCCAGGAAACAATTGTTATGCTGATACACTTGTCTAATGATTCCCAATGGGGGGGGTACCACCCCCTAGGGGGAGTTCAGGGAACGTCTGGTGACCTGGTAGGAGTAAGGGGCACTTGGATGCAAATGATGTTCGCTAATGAAACAGGGGTGTGGATTCCCATGGCTCATGCTCAAGAAAGTTATGGAGTTGAAGTTAAGAAAAGATTCTGCAAAAACAACGTGAATTGTCTTGGCTATGGCTTTGTGACCTCGCTCACAAATATGCAGCTCCCAATGTCTCTACTTCGTGAACACATTTTCCCAAATGAGTCCCCGAAGCCCTCCTGACTTATGAAGCTCAGGTATTTTCATGCACTAAAGGAGAAGCACTTCAAGAGAAGTACCATCAGCCGTCTCTTTGTTCACACCAACCGGCTTCCTAAAAAATGTCCCTGTTAATAGCTAAGTGGTTACCGTTTATAGTGGGTGAGACTCTGGCGCTCCAAGCAATAATAGAGGCCATCTCTACAATCATGGCACAGGACCCATCAGCGGTAGTGAAGGCAGTTCCCCTCAGCAATGACACTGTGGCACGAAGACTAAAAAGACATTGGATTCTGAAGAGCAGCTTTGTGCCACACTTTATGACCATCTTTCCAGCTTTCAGTTGGATGAGACAACCACAGCGGATGATAACCCATTTCTGATGGCACATTTTTGCTTTGTAGCCTTACTGTGAAGTGCCTAAGGAGCTTTTGTTTGGGAAGTATCTCACAACTGATGCATACGTGCGGACAATTTCCAGTGCCCTAGAGGTGTATCTGCAGGAAAACTCAAGTAATTTGAGCAAAACAGTCAGGGACACCTTCATGGATGGCAGGTGCTGTAGTTGCACTACTTTACTGAAAGACCATGGATTTACTTAAGGTGGATTCACCAAAAATATGTTGAGAAACACTGCACAAGTCCCTGGGAGACACAAGTACCTTTGGACAGGAAAGGATTTCCACCAATCCAAGGTATTAAGTCTATGCTAAAGCTGGTGATGCTTTGGTATTGTTTCATGTCTTGTTCAGCTCTGGGGGCGGTTGAAGCCATGGGTGTCCTGCTACCTCTGTTGAACATATGACCAAGGAGATCAGCAAACGCAGATTTGCATCTATTTGGTGTGTGTGCACAGCGAAGATCTTTTCCATGCTCCCTGTCATCCAATGTCCTCTCAGCAGCAGCAGCATATGTGATCGCTCTGTCCTGGTCAGGAGTCCAGGAGTTCTCTAAGATTTGTTATCCAATAAATCTGGAGCTTGTTGGAAGAAAAAAGAGTGGTAAAAATGCTCAGCAGTCAAACAATCACATAATTTTACACTTAAACAGATTATAAATATTTACTAGTAATATTCCTTAGCTAAGACACACTGCAGGTTTTAAAAGAGATTTATTCGTTTTAAAGTATAAAGCACAAGCTGAATATTTAGTTTAGTTTAGTTTAGTCAAGGTGCAGATGTCAGAGAAACCATCTTACCATTAAAACATTTTTTAAAAAGCTTGGAATAAAATGGTGAATGAATGAATGAATCACATATCAGGTGTTTACAATAATCAACTTGAAAATACGATCAACTTTGCATAAACCTCCAATAACAGGACATATTAGCAACACATATAAATGAGATTAAGAAAATACATGAAGTGAGACAAAGAATCTTCTTTTTAAAATAGACATTTTAGTGGGAGCAGTCATTTACGTTATATTAACCAGGTTACCTCTGGAGATAAGAGGGCAGCACTGGTGGCAGGCTGCTGCTTAAGAGAACCAATCTCTTATATGTTGTTCTGTACTGTAATATTTCTTATCAGCTTCTGCTGTAAAAAGCCCAACATTGTCAGGTTCCTCCTCGCTGCTCCTGTGGCTGTAGTGCTTCCATAGAAATCCTAAGAGCCACTGCAAGAAAACTGTGAAACGAGGTTCATTTTGTTTGCAAAACATCATATGTGCTGGAATCCTATCAGTTCGACAGGCAGAGTAATGCAGTAACGACTAGACCTTTTTCCCTTAGCCTCCATTCTGCTGCAGCCATCTGCAACACTTCAGCCTGGTGTGACTCAGAAGCATTCACTTTCCACTCGTCATCAATAAAATAACACGTAATTGTCACATTGTCCCGCTATGGCCCTGGACGTCCACATATCACAGGTGAGGGCAACTTTCACAGCAGCCTTGAGTGCATCCTTTACCTTCATCCTTGTCTGTGTGTCCAGAGCTGTTTCGGTGAATTATTTTCAAATCTGGATTTTATACCTTGGTTCCAGTGTTTGCAGCAAAACCTTTAGTTTCCACTATGCTGTTAGGTGCATGGTCTTTAGAAATGATGGAGCAATGCAATTTGTAATGTTCAAGCTTTGCCCTACAAATATCTTCCAGTGTAGGCTGAGGGCGTAAAACCACCGTTGCATTAGTGTTTTCCATATTCTTTTCACACAAATTGAGATGATGATGAGCACGATGTGAATGCATGTTGGTCGTCTTAGTTTTCCGAGACAGTTCTTGCAGAATTCACAGTCTTCTATGAGCTTCTATGTATCATCACTCTAAAATCCTAAGCGAGCCCAAAACTCTCCATTTAAACATTATCAGTGTGTCATTGATAAAATCTTTTTGGTCCGTCACTGTAAAATACACTTTATATTCACCTGACAAACTGCAACCTGCCTTCACAGAGAGACAGCGGGTTGTGCCCAAATGGCAAACAGCCCCGGTGTGGATGTATCATTTTTAAAAATATCTTTTTTACATTTTAATGTCCTACTGGGAACCAGCTAAGACCTCAAATGGGAGCTCAACATTAACTTTCCAACCGAGAAGGTGCTGAAGACGATGTAGTTTCTGAGGCAACTGTAGAAGTCCAGCCTGCCAAAGTCAGTAATTATTGCTGAAATTTCTGACATTTAGTCCATCCTGACCTGCTGCATCTCTTTGTGTTATGATGCATCCACTGCGAGGACAAGAGCAGAGCGGCATATAAGTGGGAATCTGCATGGTAATGTAAAAAGTTAACAAAGGGGTAATTGGCCTGCACTGATTGTTTTAATGTTGGGTTTTATTGGTACTGAGAGGGTGAAGTTGCCCCCAGGCTACTTGTCTTGGACTTTGTAAATAGTTCATTTCCAATTAAACTCCCCAAAACACTCTTCATCTGGAAGCTGCAGTCCCACCAAGGGAAGTAAAATCATGTTCCAGATAGGGTGAGGATAAGTGCTCGTGGACCTGTCACGTGTGACTGGTAAAGGTAAGAATTGTCTTCTCTAAAGTACTGGCAGAAAAAAAAACCTGCAGCTAGAATTCATGGGAGTTGTAGTGTGATAGTGTCCCATTGCAATTATTTCAGGTGGCTTTTGAGACTACAATTAAAAAAAAAAAAGTATATTAAATTTAAGCCACCAAAGTGGCTATTGGAAATGACTGTGTTCCCCAACGCTGCTAAAGTCCACTTGGCTGCCAATGGTTCATTTCAACACCTGTTTCTTCCATTAAAGGTGACAGTGGAGAGGAAAACTGTCCACTGTCACCTAGTATTTGCTGAAAGGGGATTTGTTGGGTTCTCTCAATAGTTCTGTAAGGTCTTTACTATGTGAAGTGCCTTGAGATTATTTTCGCTGGGAATTGAAACTATATACAATAAAACATCCTTTAGTGCCACTATATATAAATATTTTAATAAAATAACTCAATGACTGTCCAACAAACTGACATAAAATTAGGTAAAACAAGTGTAGTTGTGCTTGTTGATCACATTATAGTACCACAAGCAGGTCACAGTTTTCCATTGTCCATTAAATATACTGTACATATGTTTGATAGATGGATGAACATTTTATACCTGGACATTCATGGCTCCCATGTGATATTTGCTTACAGCTGTGATCTGTTATATTTGGACCCAAATTAGACACATAACTGTTCTTCTTACCTCTACTTACAGTACATATAACATTCTTTTAAGGTTTCCAAGAAAGTAGACTATCTGGCAGGTTCTCCATCCTCCCACTAATGCTGCACTGACCTAAATCACAGGCATAATAGAGGAGACTAAATCCTCTTCATTGTCAAAGTCTTGGTTTAAACACAGGAAAGGTTGACCACGTATAAAAAGTTGGGCACAAATATCCTTCTGGTGTAACATCAGTCTGATCTGATTTCTCATCTTTGTTGTACAACATCCTGCCAATTAGGTAGGAGCTGCACAAAAGGGTTTGTCTTTGTTCCGATAATCTGTCAAGCAGTTCTGTGGAATTAGTAGCAGAAAAGCTTCCCTTTATTCATCCTTACCGTGGTGCAGTATTATCCTGACTGAAACAGACTTCTTTACTGGTTGCATTGTAGTTCACATACAACGTGCATGATTCTCTGGGATAATCCCTGACAGGCATACATCTGTGAAATTAAAGCTGGTGGGTTTTATCAGAGTTTTCCTCTAGAGCCTGCAGTGTTGCAGTGCTGCAGTGGCTAGAATGAAGGACACACTGAAAATGCTTCCCCTGAAAATGTAAGATTATGTCTAGTAAGGCTGGCAAGTTTTATAGTTCTGTTTGTCTTGGTAGCACAAGCTCCAAATGGAAGAAAATCAGCCTCTGGTTAGAGTGAATATGCTCAGTAAATCATCCACCTCCACTTTCATAAAGAGTAACATATTAAATTAACACACTGAACAGACTGATTCGGTCCATACTGCATGAATAAATAAAAAGAAGTGCACGAAGTTTCTCATATCTTGGCAGATCCTTTATAAAGTCCTGTGTATTGTAAATCTTTCCTCTTAGAGGCCTATAGCAACATTTTTTATACATTTTAAGTTTGTGCCAAACTTACCAAAATCCACCTACTGAATACTTTATTGATTCGTCACGAAGGAACAAAATTCAGATTAGCAGCAGCTTCCGTTTGCAAACACCTTGATCTACATCTGCCCAAGATTAAAAAAAAAGAAAAGAAAAAAAGAAGTCATATCTGTGAATTTGCACTGCATCTCCTTTTCCTCATGTTGCAGTTTTGATCATTGGCAAATGTTGTTCACTTCACCATGTGCTGCTACTGTATGTCATCTTCAAACGTGAGCAAAGACAGTATCAGTCAACGCTCCTGCAAGAAGATCGGCTCTTGCAAAGTTCATGTGACACTTTGAGATTGACCACCAGCTGAGTCATATTTTAATGGTCCCAACTGCCCTTTACTGTCATCTACTCTGCCCTTTTCTTCTCTGAGAGGCTGATCAGTCGTAGATAATAAGGGTTAGCGACTGAGTGAGTGAGTGAGTGAGTGAGTGAGTGAGTGAACACCCACTGTAATTTTTGATGACACCTTTTCAGTTAAGAAAAGACTAAAGGAAATAGGGCTGATATACAGTTTTCAGTGCTTACAGAAAAAATTAAGCTTCTCTTTGGAATAAAGACCAGATTTATGGAAAGCACACAATGCCCTCATGCAAGAACTGCCAATTAAAATAGATTAACTGTACTGGCCTTGCACACCCACACAGGTGTTTCCACCACCTGTGCCACCTAGTCATTCTACATTTATTTCTCTATGCCTGTCCTAGAAGACTCTGTCCTCTTTGTGTATTTCCCTGTTAAAGGCTTTTTGGGGGATTTATTTCTTATATGGTTTAAAGGCAGGGAGGACAAAGGTTGTGGTTGTACACAGTACCCATACAGAGCAGAATACTGAACAGGCCTACCAGGGACAGGCTCAGAGACTCTGAAGTCTGCGGCCATGTTTCTAGTATGAAAAACCAACTACAATGGTCCATGAAAGGCAAACATAAATGCATGCAAAATGACTGGAAACAGACAAAAAAACATCCATAAATAGATAAATTACTAAAAATGACAAGGCAATAACAGCAAATTGACAAAAACAGAACAACAAATAAGAAATGTAAAAACGAATGCACTCACTTGGGGGGAGCAGACACAGCTACAGTGAAAACCCCGGTGTTTTCTGAGGTAAAGCTGTGAGCTGTTTAAATCAGTTTGTTTGGGTTCGTCTGGATAATTTACTTTACATTTATATTACTTGGTGAACATTTAGTGTTTAAAAACTCAAACTCAGTTGCCAAGAATTTACTTCATACAATGTGCCCGAACTGTGCTTCCTAATTGGTGAACTCTTTTCTTCTTGTTATCGCTGTGGTTTCAAGGAGAGCTTTTCCGAACTGCAGCCCACTCTGCTGTGGTAAAATGAAGTCATTATTAAGGAATCCTGACTGTTGTGGCAAAATACTTCAAAAGGCATTTGACTCATAGATCTGCAATGTGGATGGATTTTTCAGCAGGTGTTTATCTTTACCTGCTGAAATGTGCACCCCCTCTCTTCTTGGACCGAGGTGAGTGTTAGATGCTTGAAAATCCCTCTTTAAAATCCAAATGGACAAACATATGTACTGATTACTGCTCACTGCACTGATTCACAGGTTTCAGGAGATAAACTTCAGAGGTGGATGCATCATTGAGTAGAGTAGATTTTGTACAAATGCCCAGGATTTGCATCCTATATTATTATAGTCTGAAAAGTGTTACCTCCTGACATACAGGCTACAGTTCTACTAAAACATAAATATAACACAGGTAACAACAGTTGATTCAATTTGTGTGTAAGGAAAAAAATGTAAAGGGCTGATATCACAACATCCCTCATTAATTTAGCTAGTGACAATAATGCATATGTGAAATTATCATAACCAAATAGGCCACAGTATAGCAAATATTTGGCAACCTTTAAAGAAAGTTGTTTTTATAAATTCTGTCATCATTCTTTGACAGCTAGCAGGTCAGTGTGGTTATTCTGATGGGCTATTCAACCCAACCCAGAAGGGGTGGTGTGCAAAGAAGCACCATCGACAGATCTCAAGTGTAGGTAAAGGTTCGTCATATTGATTTCTAATAGGCTGTGAATAAGCATGAATGAGAATTTTTGCAAAGTAAAATGTACTGAATTACATTTGGTGTCTGTGTTGTTTCTGTTTTTTCACACCTGGTTAGCTCGAAAAATCCTACGTTCTTTTGTTTGTTTTCTTAGAACACAAGAAGCTGTGAATGTGTTGTTTTTGTATAAAATATTGTATAAAAACTGTGATATTATTACAGAGAAATACAACAATACAACCAATACTACAACATTTTTATTTGCAAGATTTAAAGTTCTTGAGAAAAATCCAGGCCCTTTTTTCAGATCTTATCACATGAACTTCACTAGCAGATACGCTTTACCTAGTTGTCTATGAATTACAAATATTAAACAAAAACAATTATCTTTAGAGAAACAAATAACTACATTTACAGCTCAGTTCACAAAGTGAGCGGAACCTTAGGAGTTATTTTCAGCATTCTCCAATCCTGTTTTTATACTTTACAACTCCACCAGCGGGATGAACAGTTTTCTTCCCATTCACATTCCCTCGTCTGGTGTTTTTGTTATGGAAGTAGAGAGAACATGATGCCCCCGAATCTCCCACAGGTGGTAAACTCAATGCAGTACCTCATAATGAACACAAGGTGGAGCTAGAGCCCTGTAGAAGACATACACTCACCAGCAATAATGATAGAGAGACAACAACGATAGAGAGACGATGATGCACAGGGAAGAAAGGGTGTGTGTGGATTACTTGAAGCATCTATTATTGGCAAACATGAGCACATTCACCTCTAACATGCTCCTGACTTACAGCAGTATATTCATGATAATTGCAGCAATTTCAAGATCAAAATGATGTCTTCTCTCGCTGTAGAAGTCCCATAAATCCACCTGTGGCTGCGTCTGTTGAATGCTGCATGGCACAAAGCCAGCATTACGTACTCTGCAGATTTAAAAGATACCCATCATAATGCCTCTAATCATGCTGAATTGATGTATTTAGCTGCAAATGATCCTTGAATGGCAAATTTGTAGGACCACTTCTTCCCTAATTGCTTTGTAGTGTCTCGACTATCACTGCCTGGAGCTCAATACAGAAATATTTTGTGATAAAGCTGGTATTTTGCACCTGTTCAGATGTGAGGTCACACTGTGCTGACTTTCATCCCAGTGCTCTTATGGGTTCTTCAGTGCTGCATTTTTATTCCCATGTCTTGGCTTAATAAATTCCTTTCCTCAGTAGGGCGTCGTCTTTCAAAAGTGTTTAACCAATTTCAATTGTGACTGTTTGAAGTCAACAGAATGTTAAAAGAATGTGTTTAAAGCGAGTAGAAGTGAGGAACAGCAGCTGCTCAGAGCAGCAGGGGAAATCCGTAGAGACACCATTTTCAGGTGCAAAATAAACTTTTCTGCATTTGTGAGCTGAAAGAAATGGGGTCGTAAGAAAAACGGGAATTACAGGGGAAGGATCATGAGGGACAGAGGAAGAGACACATGAATAGCATGTGAACTGTGATCCCTTCAGCAAGCGGTTCCTCAGCCACAAGTTAACATCCCAGCCCACAATCCAACACTCTCCAGTATCTTGTGTACCAGGACAAGAAATGATCAGCCATCCCACACTAAAACCCAAATTAAGCTGTCAATCTGATCTGGGGGTTCTGGGTCCTAACTCTTTCTGGGAACACATTTCTCTGTTTGCCCTGATTTTGGAGGGTGTAACTGTATCGTTAGCAAAGCTTTCACTTGTGTAGTTTTGATGAAACCAGGGAGACCGTTGCATTTTGTGCGACCCATGGCTTTCATTGGTATCAGCCTCGGAACTTGGATACAGCTGAGATTTAATGACCTGTTTAATGAAATTGTTAAAGTCCACTAGTTCCTACTTCAGCTTCCTTTTCAAATCTTCCATGTACCTGCTTTGTATGTTGATGTTAAAATCTACCTCCTTGCTGCTCCTTGCTCCACAGAACTATCTTGTCCTAAATGCCATTTTAGTTTTTTAAAGTGTTTTTCCATAGTATCAAGTTTGCAGCACACTAGAGTAGGAGGACATCTTGAAGACATGAGTAGAAGTCTGCTGTTACCTATATAAAAGCTTTACTTCCTTCTCATTTTTTAAACTTAGCTTACATTGTATGGAGTACAAACAACAATACAAAACAAGACATATGGCAAGAAGTGAACATGATAAACAGCAGATAACCTAAAAGTAATGCATTCTTCAAAAAGGGACTAAGCTTTGCCAATAACCTATGATCTATCTACCCGTAGTCATAAAGTTATTTTGAACATGGACAATGGACATGCGACCAGTTTTAAACAGACAAAGTCAAAAGCCTGTGTCTTACTGCGTCACATTTCCGGCCTTAGATCTCTCTACAGCGTCTTTGCCACAACAACTCATTTAAACTGGGATGACACACACAGTTTGTGACACACACACACACACACAGACTGGGACAGTTGTTGGTTGGTTTTCTTTGAAAAGTTACAAAAAGGCTGTTGTCAGACAGCATTGGAAGTTGTGTTTCAAATGACTTAAGACAATTCAACAACCTCTTTGTTTTAAGCATAATGTGGCCCGGAGATGCCGAGCTCATTTTTTACTACTTCATTACCCAGAAATGAAGTTCAGTTAGGCAAGTGCTCTTTCATTTGGAGAGGTATTTGTGTCCAACTGATGAGTGTAAGGCCCAATTTTCTTCTCTTATTTAGCTCGGTGTTTGCCTTCTAATCCAGAGAGAAATGTCTGGCTCTCTAGCTGCTAAATGCACTGCAATGACAAAGGATGCAGCAACTGTGCTAAAACAAAAAAGTTTTGCCATATACCACCTGAAACTTATGACTTTCTTAGCCCCTGGTCATAGTTTATATTTCGCTATCAGCAACTGTAACTGCTAATGTAATCAAACCATAGTGTTAATCACATTAAAATAAGAGCATGTGGATAGAGCAGGTATGTGTGTGTGTGTGTGTGTGTGTGTGTGTTAGGAGAGCAGTCCCAGCTTGCTGAGGTCAAAAAAGGATGTGTAATAGAGGGACAGGGGCTTGATAATGGCTCAGCCTTAGACCTCCAGTCTGCAGTAGATTCCCAAGTCCAAAGTCATCAGCATGCACAACACGTGACACTTTCCTCTCTCTCTCTCTCTCTCTATATATATATTTCTCTCTCTCTCTGAATCTTTCTTCTCCTCCTTTTTCTCCTCCCTCCTCTCCTGCTGTGTGTCTCCCTCACTCTCCTTCTCCTCTGGCTCAGTGGTGTGTTTCCAAGAGATAAGACCCTTGCTCATTTCACACATGAGCAGAGTGGAGTTGGGAAAGGCTGAGAGTGTGTGTCTGTGTGTGTGTGTCTTTTTACTGTGTGTGTATACCTGTGTTTGTGTCTGTATGTATGTGTAGGTGTGTGTATGAGTTTGCATGCTTATGTACGTGTTGAAGGTTAGAGAAAGAGAGCTAGTACAGACTCTGACTCCAAGTTTTCTCCACTTGCTGCTTCTGTACTTCAGGTTTTTGAGGTGTTGCTTTGTCTGACAGAGGCTGAAAGTAACATTGATTTCACTGTTAAACGCTGCATTTTCACTCCACTAAGTTTATCATTCCAAATCACAAGTCTTCTGTTTTCATGTTTCGCCTGAAGCATCTTTTTACTGCAACATTACAATGTATCATTTCACATGTGTTAACATACTTTTCACGTGTTTTCCTGTTTGATCTAATCTAATCTCAATTCAACCTGACAATGTGAATTGAACCTGACAAATCAGGAATTTCAATTCGACAATACGATTTATGTATTGTATCGTTTATCAGCCTTACTTGATAGTTGCCCTTCCACTAAACAAGAGGCAAATCCAGCAGCTCGAAAGTGTGTGTTCAGGTTTTGGTTTTGGGTTTATTATCGCTGCTTTGGCTCAACATGTTTGAAGCGATGAAGGAATTCACAGAAAGTAGTTGATGTTTGGAAAAAATATAGGAATCACCTCTGTAATTCATAACTGCCTTGCAGATTAGCAGTTGAAGAGACTAGGTTAGCTCACAACAACATTAGGGTCAGAGATAATGTAAGATAAGAAGGTGCTTTGTTCTTTTGTGCTGATTTGCAGCTCAAATGTTGGGCCTGTCCCATAACTCACAGTGCACAGCACTGAAGAATAAAATTTACTGTGACTGGAAATCATTGATGTGATGAAGAAAACTGGAAACTAGAGTCAAAGATTGTGAAAACTGCATTTGAAAATTGAGACAAACATTTTCTCGCTTCTAGATTTGCTTCTGTAGAGCACAGCCCAGAGCACATGCATGTGGGGTTTGATAAGTTGATATTACTGTGAACGCTGCTGACTAGACCATGTTCATCTTTTATTGTGTGTATGATTTTGCCTATCATCCATGAGTTTCGGGTTGCTGACTCATCAACAATCGCCTTTGGAGCTCAGGCGGATATTCGTTTGTCCAATATTTCCAAAAGAGGTCAGCCATATACTGGACTTGTCTCCATCTACACCGTGAATAGAAATCTTCTTTCTGGAAAATTCCTGGAAGCATAGATGCTTGGGTTTTTAAGAGAAGAAGGGGATTTTCCGTCAATGCCTCCAAGTCATTTGGACCATTGGAAGTATGTTATCAGCTGACTGTTGTATGATGACTTCCGCTTTACAGAGTCTGCAGACCGTCTTCATCCAAACGTTGACCTTTCAGTGTAGCACCGAGTATTTTCCTAATCGAACAAATTAAATGATCCCACAACCTTCCATGGTGAGAGCCAGATGACAGTTTTAACTATAAGCTTTATCAAAGAGGAAGGTTTTCAGCCTAGTCTTCAAAGTAGAGAGGCTGTCTGCCCCCCGAATCTGGATTGGAAGCAGAACAAACACAGAAAAAACTCCCGTTGGCTCATACAAGTATAATTCTTTATTGATTCATACATGGGATTTTAGCACAGCTACTGTATTATAGGACCTCTGCATCTACACTGCTAGAAGCTTGCAACAAAAAGGAGTCATAGATGAGAGGAAAGTATTTAAATTCAGAGTTTGACATTTTGCAATGCTCTCAGACAACATGTCAGCACTAAAACTTATTGGTAACCAGAGACAAACCAATCCTATTTACTGAACTTTTTTTTTTTACCGATTTACAACTGGAATTAGTTTTCAATTCCTACTCCTGTAAAAGTGCTTTATTGTCTCATCTTGCTGGCCCCAACTCGGACTGCCACTCCATGGATTTCACATTAAGATGATATGATGAATGCAATGACATCTGCCATGCATTGGCCAACTTTATGTAAATTTGGTTTAGATATTTATGTCCACCTCAGTGTAAAATGTTTTTACTGTTTTGCTCCTTAGAGTTTTCATTAAGCACCATTTTACATCTACTTGACGTCAACGTGTTAGTCTTGCCATTTTGATTGATAAAACTTCAGTTAACTCACTGTACAGCTTAGCTAAGTATCTATGATGTACTTAAAGGTGCGTTTCCACCAGAGAGCACTTGGTACTTTCTTTACCAAGAACTAACAGGACGGCTTTTAACAATAATAATAATAATGGTAATATAATATTGCCTATTTTTAACTAGCTAGCCAAAAGTGTTACTTCTTGATCCAAAATGTAACTTTTTGTAGATGGAAATGCAGTTTAAAGCAGTGAAAGCCGATCTCTAAAGCAAATGCCTATAGTCACAAAAACTAAATGGAAGTTTTGTGTCGATAAGTTACAGCTTCTTTTCAATGGGTCCAAAGCTTATGGAAGCAAAATGCACGTCAACAAATCCCCATTAATTGAAAGATTAAATAACAATCTGTACTTTAATTTGTTTTCACTAAGCTCTTAAAAACCATTTTCTTTTATTGCATCTACAATATATTTTACTTTTTACTAGATCCTGCGTGATTAAGAATGGTAGTGAAAAAAATGACTCATCTCACAGTTATCAGAGACCGTGAGAGGACAAAGCAAGATGAAACATAAAAAGAGTTATCCATGCAAATACAAGGTAATGAAGACTTTACTCAGTCCTCAGAGGAGCCCCTTAGTCTCTGATACTCGGGCTGCTCTGGGAGTAGATTGGCGGGGAGACAGGCGCTCACAGTACTGTTCATTTACACAGACAGTCGAGTCCCTCGGGAGCAAAGAGGAGGCATCGTGGCAGAGGAGCACTCAGACAGATTTGAGTGGTCTCCTTGGCCTGTGCTACAGTTAGCTGTCTCATTCTTGGCTCGCCTGTACTGGGCCACGTCTACCCTTACTGTCAAAGCTGGCAGAGGTGATTTGAAAATGTCTTCCTCACTAGCTATTGATAGTTTCATTTATTTTTAAACACTAAAACTATTCATGAACATTCTGAAACATAATGCAGGAAATAAAAATCCATTCAAGGCTGGGTTACCAACGGTGGTATGGAATTGTTTGCCCCAGACTCTCAGGGGCCAGTGAAGCTCCAAGAATCACTGCAGTAAGTAGATTCTCATCATTTGTTTAATTACAAAATGGAAAGGCTCTCACGGTACATTACCATCTGCACTGCAGATCTGTAGTTAACTTCTTTGGCTTTTGGACCTTTAAAATTAAGCGATAGGTCCTCGAAGATTCTTGTCACCTCTTGTATGTCTACTGGTTGTGACCAGTTGGACCCAATAGTGGTTTTCCTTCATTTGAGACTTTTAATATCAAATAAGCAAAGACTATAGGGAGAAGTCTGCAAAAACCTGCAAATGTTATGCAGCAGATTTTATTTCTTTCATCTCGAGTTAGTCATCTCACAGCCGGCACCTTCAACAAAAGTAATAAAACATTTCTGGAGTATGAATGACTACAATATTAAATATGGACTGTATTAATTAAGAAAAAGGGGGAAATAATGACAAAATACTTTTTCTTATTGACTTATTTACCAGAAAATGAATGATCCAAACTATAAATGTTCTAGTTACCTCAGGCTACAAATAGACTGACCTGGGCTCACTCCATGGTTATTGTCATGATATTAGGTTAAATTAAGAAGCTCTGATGTTCTTATTACAGGAGTGCCACACTGAGGCCTGTCTCCTCTAAGCTTGGGAAGAGGAATTTAAATATAGTGCGTAATCAGTGCAATCATACACCCATAGTGAGTTATATTAAAACTGCGTGGTTGATGTCAAATGGTACTTTTCAGTAGCTCTTTGCCAGCTTTTTATGCTGCGTTTTCTCTTGAGAAGATCTAATATTAATGCTCAGACTGGTAATTATGACACCTACATAAGGTATTCCAAATAAAAGACAAATAAATTAAAGCTTTATTATATACTTCACATGTTATGGGATCATTATTGTTCATTTTAGAGTTTTTAGAATATCCATTTATTGTCTGGAGTGAAAATCTCTTAAAGAACTTTTGAGTTCTTCAAGATACATGAATCTCAGTAAAGTTAGTGCTACAGTGTGGAGCAGTTAGTTATCATGGTGGCAAAAACAGCAGAATTTAGAGCATAATGACAAATGAGTCTGGCTAAACTGAACTGATGTTTATTTCCATTATTTACTGACAGTACTGTACGTTGGACCTACTTTACTGTACTCAATTCTAAATTAATATTTCTGTGTGTGCTGCATGTTAGGTTTTGTGGCAAAAAAATTAATTCTGGTTTATTAATATCACTTAGATATCAATAGATCATAACATTTCATTTTATATATGCTTTTATATACTGTAGCTGTTTGGTTTCTAGTGTGTTTCCCAAATGTCTCTCTTTGGGTTGATGCTATAGGTTTAGAGTGTTGGGGGTCTCGCGAAAGTGCAATGAGCTCCTCTCCTCTTTCTCTCCATACATTTATTTGTCACCACTGCATGCTATTAATTTCGTGTCTTCTCTCTCCCATAGTTGTGCTTCTCCCGCTCTGTCTCCCTCTCTCTGTCCCTTCCTGCAGGTGTCCCCCGGCTTTGGAGCTGTGTGTTTCCAGTGTGCGGCTACTCGTCCTACCAACTTGTATAATGTTTTGTTGTTGCTTTTTGTTGCTCTTTTCATTTCTTTTCTCTCTCCAACCGTTCAAGGCAGATGGCCGCCCACCCTGAACTTGGCTCTACTGGTGGACTTCTCCGTTAAAGGGAGTTTTTCCTCTCCAATGTTGCCTAGTGCTTGCTCAAGGGCAATTGTTTGGTTGCCTCTACATTATTGCATAGTCTAGACTTTATTATGTAAAGTGCCTTGAGATAACATTGTTGTGAATTGGCGCTATATAAATAAAGTTGAATTGAATTGAATAGATAACAGATTGGAAGATCCTAAATGAATGAATCAGTTAATGATCAGTTCTCGGGTGGCTACTAAAGAACTTTGACTTTAGCACTATATAACACCAGGTAGGAGTTAATAATAGTGTAGAGAACACACAGGGACATGCTATAGTAATGGATGCTTGTTAAGGTTGTCAGTCATCCACTGTTGATGAGGTTTTGTGGAAAGGAGTCATGGCAACTGGACCTCTTGCTTGTTAGATTGAAGAATATATCCCTGAAATAATCAGAAATTTATAGTAAATGTTCTTTTCCATGTTTGTGATCTTACAAAGCATTAAGTTTGACTGGTAACATTATTTAACTGTGTTATGGTTATGTTTAGACTTTTTTTTGTGGTCTGATTTAAAGTTATTGTTCCCAACATTTTTTTCTTATAGATATTTTTTAAATAGAAATATGCTCTAGAACTTATCTTAATGTAGACGTATGGTAGAAGGTTCTGGTGACACAGATTTACTTGACAGTGCTGGTAGCTGTGCAGAGGTAAA
Source organism: Channa argus (assembly GCF_033026475.1). Classification (NCBI taxonomy): domain Eukaryota; kingdom Metazoa; phylum Chordata; class Actinopteri; order Anabantiformes; family Channidae; genus Channa; species Channa argus. The sequence goes on from NC_090203.1 coordinate 23,686,895, forward strand.
GCATTTGACTGAGGCTCACCCCACTGACCAATTAGAGAAAAACAGCAATTTCCGCCTGATTAGTATGTTTTGTAGCTTCCTCTTTATTGTAATTTGCTGACTATGATAAGCTGTGCATAGTGTGCTGGAGTCTGAGGTGTGAAGCAAAACTGTATCAACGAGAGCAATGGAGGAAAATGAACTGGACCTAAGGAAGTTAAATTGCAATAGCAACAGTAATTGGGAAAAACTAATAATGATAAATACATGAACAGTTTTCTATTAGCTCCATGCAAAATTAGCTAATTGACAAGCCAGCAAACTGGCAGGTTAAAAAAAAAACGAAGATTTTTCATTTTTCATTAAGAAAGAAATTGTTACACACATGCGTGTTCTTATTTTTTTTTAACAAAATCACAATCTTTCCCTAACCTTCATCAAACCTTTTCTTGCCTAAACTTAACCAGACACAGGGTCTCTGGAGTCGAACTCAGTGCACTTAGAAAATTATTGCCAGTCACAATAATGAAAGTACCTTAGTGTTAGAAATACACTGATGCAAACTTGCTTTAAGCAGTGCAAGTGGTGACTGTCTGAACCAAGGTTTCCCATCTTCCTAGGCTTATCTTACAGTAGCTCTATGTATTCTCTGTGAGGACTGGTGTTATGCCCAGATCTGCATGCCTGCCAACATCTGCACTCACTTCATCACAAAATGAAAATATAACTGCTGCGGTGACTGTATTTTTAAACCAATGAATTCAAAGACTGTCTGCATATATACAGTATCTGTATAACAGTTAAATAAAATGAATGATCAGGAATAGAGGAATCAAATTGTGTGCACTCATGCTAGTGGTATGTATTTTGTGCAAAAAAAGAGAAAGAATGTCACGTTCAATTTAAAACACACATACAGCATTGACACAATTATTAACACTAAGTTACGCAAAAACACTTAACAGGTAATGAGCGTAATGTTTTATTTGTACCTTAAATTAGCATTTTCCACAAGAAAAGCTATGAGAATGCGCCCGCCTGCTGAATGCACGGCAAAAAAAGGAAAAAAGAAAACCACAAATCTAGCCCTAACTGAGCCTCTAAACTCCAGATGTAAATGCTTAAAACCTGTAATTTTCCACTTTTTAAATGGAAGGGCTGTGCTCATTTCAATGCACTTCAACATAAGCTGTGGGCTGCATCCAGAAATTATATACATTGGGATTCAACTAATTCCATGCTCGATCATATATTTGCAATTGCAAACAATATTAATAACAGCTCTTTAACTGCTAACCTTTGGCTCAATGTATTTTTATGTGTTGCAAGAAAAAAGAAGGACTAAAGACAAATGTCTTAGCACAACTGTGTGTAGTGATCTTGTGTGAGTCTTGTTTAGCTTCAGTCCAATCACCTGAGTTGAGACAGTAACAACTTCTATTCATTGCAGCCACATAAAAACACAGTCATGCTTCTACATAGTCTGCCCTTGTTTTTCACAAATGGGCTTTATGAGAATTTCCCCATGGACCTCACTGGAGCATCACCATTAACAGAACACCAGTAATGGGAGGTGAAAGGATGTAATTACAGTGGTAGAATATGAATTATCGACTCATAAATCATATTAGTGGACAGGCAATAATGCACACTGGTGAAGTGCCAACAAACAATAGTCTAATTATCTGCCAATTCACTGGTTAATAATGCTTTTCCAGGGCCACACTGCTGACCTGTTGCTGAGATGATGCTCACCATAATGGATTTGTATAAACCAGGCAGCGCGTATTGTGGTGGAGGGCAGCTCAAATCAATAGACTGATGCCATTTTAAGAATACAGCTAGTCTGTTAGAAATAAACACACCGCCATGGATCACATCACGTTCTACATGATGCAATTTACCTTAAAGCAACTGCTGAGATGATACTTTACAAAGATGGAAATATCTCCACTAAAGTTTGATAGTAAGCTTAGTGTTGAAACATTCATAAATAATCAAATTTGGGACTGAATCTGACATAATAAATTTAGAGTTTTTGGAAAAAAAATTGTACATTATTCGGCAGGTATTGTAGTTACCAAGTACTGGAGAAGGCTTGACAGGAACATGGCTTCTAAATCTGCCAAATTCTGCATACGTATCAGTTTTGGTATAAGAAGATACCTCTTTTCCTTTTGGCTTTTTCCCGTTCAGGGGTTGCCACAGCGAATCATGTGCCTCCATCTAACCCACACTACATCTATAAATCCAGTTCTTTCGCTGAAATGTCTTCATTTTTAATTTGCAGGTTCTTTAGTCTCGATTTATATTTGCACCTATTTATTGTTTCACGTGTATCCTAATGTATGAAGTTGAACGACATGTATGTATTTTATATATACGCTTTAAAATGAAGGTGCTGTTTTAAAAAACAATTGGCATGTAGGTTGTTTCAGGCATCTCAAAGAACCAAGCCCAGTTCTTCTGTGTATTTAGTATGTCTCAGTGTCTTCTGTCTCATCATGTAATCCCGGACGTCATGATAAAATCAAGACCATTACAGACTAGAATAGGTGCATCTGTAAACTGGCATCAGTTCCATTGGAAATCCAGAAATCCAAATCTAAATCTATGGTCCTGTTCATCATGTGAATCCAACTCCCAGCCTCTGATGTAAGACAGCACAGAGTTGGTGCGACTCTGGAACTAGTTTTCATGGCTGAGAACCAGTTCTCAAGCTGGCTGAAATGCAGAGAACTGGTTTGAAATGAGTGACTGACCAGAACGAGCCCTAGATCTGGTTTGGATGGGAATCATATCATCTGTTGCAGGACTTTGCAGGACTGTTGTTGCAGTGGAGACAGCTCTTCATGACTCTTAAGGTATAATGTTCTGCTCCATGATCAGATGCCTTCCTATGCTCAACTGCATATATTAGAAACGTATGCTTGCATGTGCATATGCATTCCCCCAGAATTCCTCAGTTTTTAAGCCCACTGAATATGTCCTTGCTACCTTCTCTCTCCCGGTGACTGACCAGCGAATGCAGGCCTGCTCTCGCCCTTCTGCTGGAGGAAAAACCGCCTGCTTATTAATTTGTTTTTTAATTGAATTTCTCCCACCACTTCTTCGCTTAGTTAATCCCTGCACTGGCCTGTGGGCATGATTGGCGTGTAATTACCGGCTGTTGGCACGTGTGCTTTCCTGGGCTGCTCCTCTGATTCTGCTCACCACTACGGGAGCAAAATCTTTTTGTTGATCTCTCTTCTATGCCACTCTGTGCCTCCTTCTCTTCTCCTGTCTGTTTCTCTTTCCTACCTTCTGCCTCATGTCTCCTCCCTGTTCCTTGGTCTTCAACTCTCTCTTATTGCTCCATTCTCTATTCACGTATCTGAGGAAATATCATTCCCAGAGGGAATTTAAAGAGTAGGAGGATAGTGCAAAAAAAAATAAAAAAACGTTCTCTATATTCTTTTCAGGATGAAGAGAAAAGGAATGAATACCCCCCCTCGTTTTGTAATCATTTTCTGTGCTGGTCTATCGAGTGTGGCATCAGTCAGAGCGGAGCCCGAGTTAAACTCCTCCATTCTTTGAGGACACGTGTTAATAAAACAGTCAGCAGATAACAGTAATTAGCTCTCAGTGGCTTCTGCTCTTCACTGGGGACACACCGTGTGAGAGAGGTCTGCTTCTTCTTAAGGCTGCACGTCCAAAAGATTAATTCAGTTTTAATTAGAGCACACCCTGAGTGATGGACCAAACGCAGCCTTCCCACTGTCCTCCTTTGCTTTCTTGCCTCTCTGTCATCACTGTTTTAGCATAAGTAATTAGATTCTTATTTGCCTGCATGGTCTCAAGCCTAAATTGAACGTGTTGATCTCTTTTGATTCTTTAGTAGTTTGGGGATCCCTGTCTTGTACAATTAAGATAACATGCAAGGAGGGTGGTTGATTGTGGCTGTTGGAAGTCGGCAGCCCCGCTCTTACAGCGTTATCTGTTTTGTTCTAAACTCTCCAGAGCTCTGCGGAAATTTAAGAAATGAGGTGTGGGGCTTATGCACGCTGAAGCTTGAGGGGCCAGGAGCACTACTGCAAGATGAATGTGTTGCAGACTCCTTGCTGGTGTCATTTCATTGATTCCACTTCTGACTAAATTTACAAGTAAAACAAAAGATTTTTTGCTGAGTTCATGTGAAAAATTATTTCAGACATCAACTCATTGTGTAAAACTAACATCGTGTTAGTGCCCTTTTGTAACTGCAGTTTTAGTTACCTTATGTCATACATTAACGCATTGCCACTTTCCCCACAATCCTGGGTGATGAAGGAATTCAAGCAAAATAATATCATTTACATTTAACGGCTTTTGTACATCTGTTACAAACAAAAAACAACTATCAATTGAGCGCTGAAGCAAAACTTTGGCAGTTTTGAAATTTCACTCACCTGCCTTTTTGACGACAGTTCAGAGGATCATTACCAATCAGTGCCAAGCTGCAGGCAGCAGCCATTTAGCTTAGCGTGAATAGTGGAAACAGCTAGAAACACATCCAAAAGCACCTTTGGATCGAGCCAGCATAGTGATTATTAATATTTGAAGCTAATTTACAGTGGCACCTGTGTGCAAAACACAACAACATTTCAGAGAAAACACTTTGGAGAACACATTTACATTTAATGCCATAAAAAGAAAACAGCAAAAAACAGAAAACAATATTTCGCAAAAAAACAACAAGAGAAAAAGCATTTCAGATTGTGGTTAATCTGGGACGTAACCCCAAACTAAATTTAACATTCGTGGAAGGTTTTGTTTAATGTTGTCTTTTTGAAGATGTTTCTAAAATGCCAACTCAGAGACACACAGACAGACAGACACAAATTAACCTAACATGCATAGGGGGCCTGGTGGCTCAGTGGTAGGGTATTGGGTTGGGATCCAGAAGGCAGCAGGTTTGAATCCCACTCCACCAGCTCAGACACCAAAGGTGAACTTGGTGCCCGGACAAAAATCTCTATTGCTTGTTGTAATTGTATGTATTTGATGCAAAGTTATCATATTATGAAGTGAAAGAAATGGAGGGAGGACGAGTGAGCAAGGGATGGGGCAGGAGAAATATAAAGTTATGTAAAGTAAATTCAAAATGAGCTCATATTTGAACACCTGAAATGGTAGAATGTCTCTGTTCCAACAGCTGATATGCTGTTTATGTTCTATTGTGAATAAAATGTGGGTTGCATTGTGTTTTTATTTATGTTTTACACATCGTTCCAACTTTTTTTTGTATTGGACAGGCTGTGCATGCTGACAAGTACAGGGTCAGTAGCTCGATCCCCAGAAAGAAAAGAAAAGAAAGACACTGAACCCCTAACAGCCCATTCCCCTCCACAGCTGTGCGGTGCCGGTCCAAGCCCGGTAGAAATTGGGGAGGGTTGCGTCAGGAAGGGGATCCAGCGTAAAAACTGCCAAATCAACATGCAGGCAATGATCCGCTGTGGCGACCCTGAATGATAAACCTGATAAATCTCACAATAATGTTGCCAGTTGTCAGTTTATCCCACTTCACTACTGTGATTCTTTTATTCATTAAACCCAGAGTATACTGTGCACCTAGCAATGTTTATATAATGCAGTGTAAGCTACACATGTAATGTTTTTATATGTTGACAGCTAATTCTTGCTGTTTCTGGCTCACAGTTTTCCTCTGAAATGATCAGTGTAACGCTGATCATCTTTTACAGTGTCTAACATCCGATGACTACGCTGAAAACTGGTGCTTTGAACGATGCCACTCCAAAGAAACAGGGGCCAGTGTGCTCTTCAACCCTGCGTGAGAAACCATGTCTCCATCTCTCATCTATGACTATGAGTCTACTTAACATCAATTACTTTGTGATGGCTTGAACAGCGGGACTCTTTGCTGGGAGATTAGTTTGCATTTCATGCAGATGGGTCTCCAGCAGGAGTGTTCGAGAGGGTTGCATATTAAATCTGCCTGAACAGGCAAGCAAGAAAGTAGAAGGAGATACTTTTTGAATGGCTGTCCTGACGACATAATTGGCATTCTTTAATTAACCCCCACCCCCCCCCCCACCCCCCACCCCCCACCCCCATCCCATCCTCCCAGTAAAGAAACACAGACACTTAAACACTGTGGAAATCACTTCTCCTCATGTGCATTAGCTCTGTGTTGCTGTGGTGACAGGTCTTTATCGAAACTATAGCAGTGAGTAAGGCGGGAAAGCCAGAAAATGCTCACCCTGAACACAACCCTCCCTCTAACCTCTTCAGAGCTCCGTCTGCAAAAGCCAACAGACACTTGAACAGTTTCTCTCCTCTGACCATCAAACAGCTGACCTCATACTTACCGTACTGTTAGTTTGCTGCTATCTATGCTTTACCGTATACACATAACACTGACATCCTGCACCTTTAAGTATAAAAAAGGAATTGTCAGAATTCTGGTTTCATGTGATTTTGACCAAACATGCTGACACAAACATCTCTGTACTTTTACTCTCCTTGTTTACCTCTTAGTGCTTGAATAGTTACAAGCTCTCTTGCTGTTGTACAATACATGTATTTTAAAAGTAGGTTGACTTTGTGTGTGTGTGTGTGTGTGTGTGTGTGTGGGTGTGTGTACTATCCTGTCGATCGATTAGCACTGTTCGGATAAAGGACCTGGGCAGTGGTGTGTTGAGGCTCAGTCTTTTGTGAGCTTAACTGCTTTAACAGTAGATGCAGGTTGGGGTGCAAATGAAAACTGGGCCATTAAACAGTGGCAAAAGGAGTGTCTCCATGTAATGGCTATTGAACAGGCCGCTCCCAATGAGAGGTAATCAAAGCCGAGTGTAATTACACACTCCTCTGTGCTTTTTCAAAGGTAGGCCATTGTGCCCAGAGCTCTCCACACCTAATGACACAGGTAAAGGATCAAGTGGAGGCGAGGGTGAAAAGTGGTGGAGCAGGGATGCAATTATGTACCAATTGCAAGGTGATGTTTGCAATTTAGCACCGTGACAAGGGCAAGAATGATAAATGCAAAAAAGAAAAAAAGAACATTATGACTTGGTGTAGAGTGCATGGATGAAGAGCACAGACACACACATACAAAGTATACGTGATCTATTAGCATTTTAATATTCAGGGAGTGTTGCTGTGGGACAGAATTGGTGACATAAACCGTTGACCAGTTTCCGTCTCCAGTCAGATGTTGCATGAATGAATATTTCTGATGCATGTTTTTTGCTAACATTATTCCAGGGAAATGCTGATCTGCACAGAGAAGAAGCCAAATTGCATCACTGTTATGAATCTGTTAACAGATTCCTATGCTGCTAAATCGTCACTCAACATGTTGAAATCTGTGCAGAACAATTTGTTTTTCCTTTGGCATAGAAATAAAGTCTATTCCTCTTTAAAAATCTGTAGCGTGGGGTTTTGGTGGCATGAATAGTCGACCTATCAGAATCTTACCACTTTCTAGCTAAAAAACTAAAAATGATGAGCAGATACAACACTTCTCTTAAAAAACAATTAAACCAAAATGATGATGATAATGATAATTATTTAGTATTGTTAAATTCAAGCCTGGGACTTTTTGAAACATGAATTGTTGAAGGATAAACTTAAATTTTATAACTTTACACATCACACTATTCTGTAGATTTAGATTTATATGTATAATTGGGGAAACTGCAAGTTTTGAAATGAATTCTTTTTAAATGTTTTCATCAATGTTCACTTTACATAAGTAAATTGGGCATGGAGTAATACGTGAGTTCTTAATCTTAACCAAAAGTCTGAACTTAGTCTCAAACTTTTAAACTCTCAAACTAATCTGCAGACTCAAATGGTTGAAGCAAATAACAAGTACTGTCCCAGGAAAAGGTCTCATCACAACAATACGATCCTCAAATTGTTCAAGCAATGGTTCTCATTGCAAGCAATTTCAAGTGAACATTTTGAATTAAATTAAAATTAGAACTAGTGTCATCCTGATCTCAGGTTGTTGATGTGATGTTGCTGTTGCTTACTTTTAATGTTGTTTAATAATGACACTGTTGTAGGTTGTTGTACAGTAGGTTTTGTAGGTTTTGTTTTTTGAATTTTTATGTCTTTTGAATGTCTTTGTTTGACCTCTGTTTTTTTTCAAGGTCACTTATTCTAGTGCCCTTTGTTGCCCGTTTCAAACAAATCAATACAAGCATTTTCCCATTTCCCTTGTGCAGAGGCAAGATACAGTATATGTCTACTATATTTTGTGTGTTTGTGGTATTTGCACACACAGCTTAGTTCCCAATTTCTTATATCAAGACATCAAATAAAATCCAATAACCATTTTATTATCAAAATGACCATTGGCCCTGAACTACACTTGCCATTAAAGAGCGACTAAAGCCCCAAACCACTTTTTCAGCAAACAGCAAATGCATATGGGTGCAGGTAATTGCATCATTTTTCGTGTTATAAATATGCATAGGAATTTTCATTGAATGTTGTTATTGGGCTTATTTGGTGGCAGGTGATGTTTTAGTGCGTCATCTCTAAACCTTTTTATCTGCTTCTCCACCCCCTACTGAAATCAATGTCCCCCATTGATGCAGACTGTATAAGTCAGGAGTTGGAATTTTGTGAACAGAAAATGGAGATGGAGCACCTCCAAAGAGCTCTTTGTGGCAACGGTGCCTTGTGAAATAATCAGCCAGTGTTGCAGACCAAAGGAAGCCCAGATCATGGTGATGTTAACAATTCTGACTGGAGGGGTGGCTGGTGTTACCTAGGTGCACTGGACCCCGGCCACGATCAGCACCTAAGCAACTAATAAGTGAAGGAAAATGCTTTTCACTAAACCTGTGTGTGTTTGTGTTTGTATGCACTTCCATAGTGCCTAGGGAAGTGTTAGGGGGGCTGTAACTCAGTTACTAAAGGCAGTTGTCCACGGACCACAGGGTCAGTGGTTCGATCCCCAGTCCAGACTAGATATCGAAGTGTCCCTGGGCACGGAACCCCCACCAGCCCAATTCCATCCCCAGCTGTGCAGTGCTGGTCCAAGCCCGGTAGAAATTGGGGAGGGTTGCATCAGGAAGGGCATCCGGTGTAAAAACTGTGCCAAATCAACATGTTGTCAGGGTCTTGTTGCACTTCCTGTCCCTGGACTTTTATTTTGTGGCCCTTTCTCTTTACTTCCTGTCCCTGGTTCTGTTCACCCAGCTTTACCCTCGTTGTCCCTCATTGTTTGCACCTGTTCCACCCTCTATTTAAGTTCAGTCTTCCCTTCACCCCCTGCCAGATCCTCGTCATTGTTCATGTGGTCTCTGCCATTGTGGTCACTGTCTTCATCGTGGGCATCATTGTCATCATTATTACCCCCACCAACTCCGCAGTAGACTCTGGACTTTTGGTAAAGCCTGAAACTTACGTTTCTCGAACTCTTGGGAAATCTGGACTCCTGCTTCTTGGACTTTGGTATCCTGGACTCTGTGTTTCCTGTGTGGTTTTGGTCTGAGTTTTTGTCTTTTGGTTAATTCAGTATTTTTGGTCTAGTCCCTAGTTTTCTCCGCTTGTTTTATCCTGGTTTTTTCATGTTTAGGTTTGCTTGTGTGCTCTTCAGTTTGCCAGTGCTTTATATTGAGTTTGTTTGTGACTGCCTCCCCATAGTCCTTGCGTTTATATGCTTTAGTGGTTTAACGTTTATCTGTGCCTTAGTTTATCAGTAGCCTCTGTTAGTTCTTTCTCTAACTTGTCCCCTGAGCCCGAGCTGTGTTTATTTCTGGTAATTCGGTTCCCCTCTTGTTTTCAAGTTAACTCCTTTCGTGTGCTGGTCCTGTTCATCAGTTACATCTCTTTCAATAAAAGCCCCTTATTCTGCAATCCCTTTCACGGTCTCTTTACTTGGTCCCTCCCTTAACCAAAAATTCTGACACATGTGGACAATGATCCGCTGTGGCGCCCCTGAACTCACGGGATAAGCCGAAAGTATGCACATCCATAGTGTCTGGTGTGGGAGGAGGTGATTAGCCAACACCAATCTGAAGCACAGAGTCATGGTGAAGATGGACTTGGAGCTGAGGTATGTGGTAGGAATGGCCCTTCCTCAAACTCCCTGCAAAACTCCAAGTGCATTGATTGTTACTCCTGAAACTCTCCTTCTGTCAGTACAAATGCTTTGTTGTTACCACAGAGAGGCCGCATGATAAAATCCAAAACTATATTTTCTGAAGTGATATTCGCCCTCTCTGTACTAATAAAATGGTCTAAGTTGGTGTTAAGTTCCCCTTTTTTCAGCCAGAATGTTTTGTTTTCTGCCATCTAGAGTACATGATGTAAGAATCCAACACACACAAGGGGATTCAATAGCAAGAGTCAACAAGGGACAGGAAGTCGCAGAAGATAGATTTATTAACAATAATAGAAACTCAAAACTTATAGCACACGGGTACAGGAAAGAAAACAAATAGGAAACGCTCCCTAGGAGGTAATAAAATATTTTAGAGAAACCAAAAACGCTCGCTAGGTCATTAAACAAGCACCCCCCCCAAACAAATGTGCTAACCAAAACTCAGTGACTGAACTAACACACTCCGATAACTAACAAACTCTGCGACTAAACTAAAGCACTGAGATAACACTGAAGTTGATGGTCAGGAAATGAACGAGAAGACGGAAAAACAAGACACACTAGCAACAAACAATAGAAATGAAAGTCTTTATAAACAAGAATGGATGATTGATGTGAAGGGGGGCTGGAGACGGACTAAGGTGGCACAGAGTGGTGGGAAGCCTCAGCTGGCCGGGAGGGGAACTGCAGAGACACATGAAAACACAAGATGAAAGAACAAAAAGACACAGGAACAAATTAAATCTGACCAAAGGAACACAAAACTTCTGTTTTTACACTTTAATGAAAAATATCAAATTTGTCTTAGTCACTATTTCATTTGGGGTATTTCCTTTTGAAGGTAAAATCTACAAATTTTGTGTGAATCCTATCCTAAACAGGATGAGCGGTTAAATATAATAGATGGATGGACAGGGACACAGAAAAAAATAGTCGTTTACTTTTAATACTTAATACTTCAATACAAAAATAATATTCATGCATTTACTTTTACTTAAGTAGAAATGTAAATGTGGAACATCTAGTTTTACTAGAATACATTTTTGTTTATGTAATTGTAACCTCTGAGAGTTTTCATTATTGGAGTGGTATTTTAGACAGTAATTTCAATTCAATTCAATTCAACTTTATTTATATAAATTCACAACAAAGTTACCTCAAGGCACTTTACAGAATAAAGTCAAGATTATAAAGATGTATAAAGAGAACCCAACAATTCCCCCTTGAACAAGCCCTAGGCAACAGTGGAGAGGAAACACTCCCTTTAATGGAAGAAACCTCCAGCAGAACCAGGCTCAGGGTGGGCGGCCATCTGCCTCGACCGTTGAGGTGAGTGGAAAGAAAAGAGCAACAGAAAGCAACAACAAAACATCAGGCAGGTTGGTAGGACCAGTAGCTGCACACTGGAAAACACAAAGCTTCAAAGCCCGGGGACACCTGCAGAAAGGGACAGAGAGAGGGGGACAGAGAAGGACAAAGACACCTAGGGGAGAAAACACACAGAGTTAATTACATACAGTGGTGACAAGTGTGTGGTGAGAGGAGAGGAGAGAGGGACAAGAGGAGGAAAGGAGCTCAGTGCATTGGGGGGTGGGTCCCCCAGCAGTCTAAGCCTATAGCAGCATAACTATACAGTAACTAAGTATAAGCTTAATCAAAGAGGAAGGTTTTAAGCCTAGACTTAAAAGTAGAGAGGGTGTCTGCTTCCTGAATCAGAACTGGGAGCTGGTTCCACAGGAGAGGAGCTTGATAGCTAAAGCCTCTACCTCCCATTCTACCTTTGGAAATTCTGGGAACCACAAGTAGGCCTGCATTCTAAGACCGAAGTGGTCTACTGGGATGATATGGAACTATGAGATCTTCTATATATGATGGACCCTGACCATTCAGAGCTTTATATGTAAGAAGCAGGGTTTTAAATTCTATTCTACATTTAATGGGAAGCCAATGGAGAGAAGCTAGTGAAGTTGAAATATGATCTCTCTTGCTAGTTCCAGTCAGCACTCTGGCTGCAGCATTTTGGATTAATTGCAGGCTCTTTAGGGAGTAACTGGGGCATCCTGAAAGAAGAGAATTACAGTAGTCCAACCTGGAAGTAACAAATGCATGGACCAGTTTTTCAGCATAGCTTTGAGACAGGATGCTCCTAATTTTGGCAATGTTCTGTAGGTGGAAGAAGGTTGTTCTAGAGATTTGTTTTATATGTGAGGTAAAGGAGAAATCCTGGTCAAACATAACTCCAAGGTACCTTGCAGTAGTACTGGAAGCCAGACTTATGCCATCTAGAGTAACAATCTGGTTGGACATCATATTTCTGAGATTTTTGGGCCCAAATACTATGACTTCAGTTTTGTCTGAGTTTAGAAGTAAATAAATGTGGGAGATCCAGGCCTATATGTCTTGTAGGCTTGAAGCTTTATTAACTGATTTTTTCATCTGGTTCCATATGTAGATATAGCTGAGTGTCATCAGCATAGCAGTGGAAATTTATGGACTATTTTCTCATGATGTTGCCTAAAGGAGACGTATATAAAGTAAAAAGTATTGGTCCTAACACAGAGCCTTAAGGAACTCCAAAGCTAACCTCTGTGTACATGGAGGATTCATCTATCATGGAATCTATCTGATAAATAAGATTTAAACCAACCTAGTGCAGTTCCTTTAATCCCAATTTCATGTTCCAGTCTCTGTAATAAAATGATGTGATCAATGGTATCGAATGCAGCACTAAGATCTAACAGAACAAGTATAGAGACGAGTCCATTATCTGAGGCCATGAGAAGATCGTTGGTGACTTTTAGCAGTGCTGTTTCTGTACTATGATGAACTCTAAATCCTGACTGAAAGTCTCCATATAAATTATTCCTGTACAGGTGGTCAAATCACTGTTTTGCAGCTACCTTTTCAATTATTTTAGAAATAAAGGGGAGATTAGATGTTGGTCTGTAATTGGCTGAAACACCTGGTCAAGACAGGGTTTTTTAAGTAGTGATTTAATTACAGCTGCCTTATAGGCCTGTGGTACATGGTCTGTTTCTAAAGATAGATTGATGATATCTAATATGAACGTATCTATTAAGGGTAAAGCTTCCTTGAGCAGTCTAGTTGGAATAGGGTCTAGCAGACAGGTTGTTAGTTAGATGATGTAATAATTGAAGTTAGCTGGGTAAAAAGCAGTCCAAGAGGGGTTGGGGTCTTATTGATGATTCTAGCACTGTTGTACATGAAGATATATCTGTAATATTTGGGGGGAGGATCTAGTGAATTATTTCTCTAAAAGCTACAATTTTATTCAGAAACCCAGTATCATTTTTTATCATGGCTTCAATTGCAAATTCATTTTTTTTTTCTCTTAAACAATTTACTTTTTCACTCTGTTGTGCTGTTTTCATTTAGACATTAAAAAAATCTTTTATAGACTAGAGCTACATTTTAGGCGTCTCCTCTCACAGGTCTAGCCTACATAACTGGACACATTCACACCTGCACCAGTAGTCAGAACACGTTCTGTGCTGCTCATAAACTCCCTGTAAGACTTTATTGTCACAACCACCCCCCTCCCCAACACACACACACACACACACACACACACACACACACACAAACTGTTTTCTTACTTGTTAGCAGTCCTCTCAGGTGGCTTTGTCCTCTTGCATTAATAATTGCCTCGGGCAAAAGTGGATTGCTGTTAAAGTGTCACAAGAGGTGATTGACAGCTTCTTTGCTCCTGACATTTACAAGCTGTGGAGTAAGATGCCCTGTCACAGAGTACTGATCCTCTTGCTGTTTGATTTAAGAAAGAAATTTGGCAAGATAGGCACCCTTTCATGACAGCCATAAAAGAAATCACTTTTATAGAGAGCTATTCTACATATGTCCAAAAGCAGGTTTTCCATCAGTGTGGAAAGTAATGTGATGTTCATAGAAGACATTCAAAATAAGGTGAATTAGTTTTAAGGCTGAAAAATGTTTCCTTGTGAGGGCTGACAAACTGCTCTGCGGGTCAGTCAAATTTCCAAAGTTATCGGGCCTTCATATATATGCAAGGATAAAAAATAGGGTTAAAACCAAAGCAGCAAAAGCAGCTACATGTATCCAGTGCTCAGCTGATAGGGATAATTACAGTAGTACTAGGTGAGGAGGTCAGGTGACCAGGGGACAAGGGGAGTGCTGGACATGGCAGGGTCACAGCTGGATGTTAAAATGCAGTTTAAAGGTGCTGAGTGTTGGTCAGGTGCCATGTCACTGTCCACAACCACATCGAGAAGTATGTCAAGTGATGAGGTTACTTTAGGTAATGATATATTTAGTATAAACTACTATAGCTTCCATGTACCATAGCAAATATTATTTACCTACACAGTGGTAGTACTGCTACAGTAAAATAGTAGTTGACGTAGTTGTTTTTATACTATACATACTAATACAAGACAACATTATGGAAAATGCTGGTTTTGCTAGAAGTTTAGAGCTCAGGATTGTACATTAGCAAGATACACAGTTTTTAGAGTTTTATAGAGTCAATGAAAAAAGACTAATAAAAACCTTACAGAGTCATCAGGAAGAGGAAAATGGTCAAATCACCAGCTTGTCCCTTCAAGGGAACACGTTTCGCACGTTGATTTGACGTTGAGTTTTTACACCAGATGCCCTTCCTGCTGCAGCCTCCCATTTTATCTGGGCTCGGGACTGGCACCAAGGTGGCACTGGGTGGCTGGGCGTGGCCTTCTGCATCCCAACCTAATGGTCAACCACTGAGCCACCAGACCCCAGAGGAAGATGGTGGCGGAAAGTAATAACAGAGGTTTGTGTTTATAAAATGGTTTTATTAAATTGGCCAGGATGAATTCTACCTGTACAACAGATGGTTGCTGCTATGTACTGTATATGTCAGTATGTAGAGCCAACATAGTGTGCTTCAGCATGAGAATGCTAAATTCCCTATCTAGAGTCAGCACTTAGTTGGACATTTTGGGATACAATATTGCCATGGCAACTTAGGGGAAACAGGACCAGCTCCCAGTGTAGAAATACAAGGCCCACATCTTACTTTTAGGTGATTACACACCAATTAAAATAATGAATACAACATTCACTTCCTGCTATTAGATTAATATCAATATTAGTTTCGATCTGTTTTCAACAAATACAGCCATTTCTATAAATGCATCAAATTGTATGAATCCAAAGTAAGAGTCATATTACTGAGTTATGATTTGACGTGGAAAAATTTGACCCAGCACATAATATCAGGGTGGAAAAAGGAGCAATCATAAGATGCTGTGCAAATGAGTCAAATGCATATTGGTAAACCAGCAAGAATAGCAGCAGATTGTTATTAATACATGAAATTTTACCTAATTGTAGCGTGCAAGCCATATATTTTCAAATGAAGTGCTTTTATGATAGTTTTCATGGCAGTGGCAGGAGGTGGCATACAGAGCACACAGCTGTCACCATTTGTGATTACGTTTAGGGAACAGTAAGCACTTTGGTTAAGGTTAGGGAGAGGATGCAGTTTTTAAATCTAAAAAATACATGTTGTGTGTGTAAAACAATGATTATTATTGTATTAAATCTCACCGCAGCATTTCCCCAACCTTTACAAAGTGCTGTGAGTTCCTGGGCATAACTATACATACCAGCATCAACACGTCCTCATTGTAATAATATAAAATGCAATCTGGTTACAATTATGTTTCCTTCAAAATGTATTTGCCTTTGTAAATTACTTTTTTATAAATATAATTTCTAGGCTACGTGGTGGGAATCAACAACTTAATGTAGCATGAATACTGGTTATGTGCTGTGGAGTTGCATCTAATCTAGATGATGTAGCATCAAGCTAAAAAAAACCTCCTGATGAATATGAGAAGAAGTTTAGATTCACTTAATGGCTCAGCGATTATTATTGGATGTTGTATCTATTGGGTGCAATATGTTCATCCTCTGAGCGCCGTCTCATTCCTCAGCCCCATGGAATCAGCTCCTGCTAAGGTACAGTCTGTCTCCATGCTTCAGCGTGAGGGTGCGTTTGTTCCTACTACAATAGAGCACATGTGGGAGGGTGGGTTCAATTTCACTCAGTGTAGTAATGATGGCATGAGAATGCAGTTGTCTAAGAGTGCGGCTGGCAGCATTGGTGGTTTGATTCCTTGCATAACTGTCATATGTAGAAGTGTCCTTGAGCAAGGCACCGAACCCCAAGTCAGTTGCTCCTGATGGGTAGAGTAGGAAGCTAAATAGGCTCATTCA
Source organism: Channa argus (assembly GCF_033026475.1). Classification (NCBI taxonomy): domain Eukaryota; kingdom Metazoa; phylum Chordata; class Actinopteri; order Anabantiformes; family Channidae; genus Channa; species Channa argus. The sequence continues at coordinate 23,703,228 of NC_090203.1, forward strand.
AATTTGCAAAAACCAAAAGAAAACAGACAATAAACCTAGTTTGAGCAGACAAACAATTGTGATTCTCATTGTAAGGCTGTAAATAGTGTTTTCATGAGTTTAGCCTCCAGTAGCCGCAAAATGGAGAAGAAATACCAGAGAAATGGAGAATGTTATATTTTCTCTGGAAAGATTATTTTTGTGCCCAGAGAGCTAGAAGAACTCATCAGTTATGACTGTGACTAGAAAGTAGGGAGACATGAGAGGCACGAATGTTCATCTTTGAGTCTGACTTCACAGAAGGCATCTACAGTTCAGCACCTCTCCACAACAGGATGCATTTGGAGACATACTCAGAGAAAAACACTATGAAACATTGAAAAAGTAAACAGCAAAAAGTTCCGTACTGTAACTTTAGATAACAGTTGCCGGACACTGTTGTTAAGCTTTGACACAGCTGGGCTTGCACATTCTTCATTTGTGCCTAGACTAGGCTAAATACGTCCTGAAATCCTCTCAGCATCTGCTTTTAAATTATACTCCGACTTAGGGAAAAGCAGCAAGAATACTCCCCAAACTGATGCACTGCTCCATTGAGAACACAATAAATGTAATTTCACTGCAGGATTTACACACTGCTGAGGATATTCCCTTTGACACCAAGCGGTAAGGACTTCTCTGATTAAGACAACTGATGAAAGCACGTTGATCAGCTGTAATGACAACGTCAGTAATAAGTGAAATGGACAGTTATAAGTGGATCATTAATAATCATAACTGCTCCTGCACATTGATGTAACCCTTATGTGATACTCAAAAAAACCAAATCACCATTCACTTGACAGCATGATAACAGTTCTCTACAGCCTGTCACAATAATCCTTCCCACAAAGAGTTAGCGTTGGGCAACAAGAGGGAAGCAGAGCAGTCTTAACCATGTAGAAAAAGGGCATTTTTCTCAACTAGTGTGTTTCAGCGACCGGGAACTCTCTTATCGGAGAGTGTCAGAGGGAGAGAGAGGAGCTCAGCTAATCCAAAACAGCTCTTCTCGGTAATCTCAAATGAGATGGAAATCCAGACGTTTCACCGAGCCAAAGAACATGCTGCCTCCATCCTATAAGATCTTGCTTTAGGGGGAAAAAACAATAATTTACAAATGTGGTAAGTCACAAAGTAGTGAAGTAGTGAAAAAACGAAAAAAAGAAAAGTCTAATAAGTCAAAGAAGTTGCACTCTGCTTTGGAGCCAGTTCATATTGTTGTCAAGGCACAAATGTACATAACATTCTGCGTGTGTCCCTGCAGAATTAAACATTCGTATACTGAACAATCTATGCTGGCTCTATTAGTAAAACTTTTTAAAAATAGTACAAATATTTTTCATAAAAGGTGCAAAACAACAATATTCTGTTTTTTTCCAAAAATGTAAGTTTTTAACAAGGTGCAATTTATCTGCGCTAATGTTCAGAAAATGAATTGAAATATTACGAAGGCCTTCGCGAAATGTGTGTAAAAACAGACATTTCATAGATACACATGCTTGCGATCAGGTTCAAAGCATTAGTGTTAAACCAATATTAGACAAGAATGTAAAAAGTGAAAATCCAAAACTTGTGGAGCAGAGCACAATGGAATGATATCAATGTGTCTATCATAAAAGATTCTTTTCTTTTTTTTTTTTGTCAAGAAATTATATTTTTTATTTAAAAAACAATTAAATTTGATCAAGACATAATGTAATGCAAATTTTAAAAAAATGGTTGTATAGGTTTTCATCATCACTCTATATATTGATATATATAAAATGAAAACACTTACTGTATAATACATATAAAAACATATACTGTAGCACCTTAGTTTCTAAACCTGTGACTACATCCCATGAAACTATGGCCTGGCATCATTTTAATCCATCGCTGGAACCTCTCTCTGTAAAGTCCAACACATGGCTGTATGTCCTGCACATGCCTGTTGACCCTGGTTGGGATTTTGCTGGGTACCATGTGGGATGGCTCAATTCAAACGTCTGCATTTTTCAACATAGAGGCTTTAGCAGGCGGCATTATGGGCTGGCTCGGGGTCTCTTTCAGCGCTCGCCGTCAAAGTCACTGTGAGCCTCCTAAATTAACACTGACATGATCCTCATTTTGAGAATACGTCTCATCTTCCAAAGTGGACCAACTCCTTCCAAACTAGCCTGTCTGACTGTCGTCCAATATCAGTTTTCCATTACTTCTTGCCTTGCTGATCTACAGTGATCAGGAGCACACCTAGTTTTCCTTATCTAATTTACAGTGAGAAACAGTATTGTACAGGTTCCAGAGAGTCGAAAGATTAAATGCTCTGGGGAAAATAAAGATTAAAGAGTTTCTTGTGCTTTAAATGTGGCAGAGAGGGAGACACTTAGGTATTTTCTGGTAAAACTCGAGCCCCACTAACAGAATATCCCGTGTGCATAGAGACGTAATGCAGTGTGTGCTCAATCAAAATACATTTTACCGTCTTCACACAAACGAGCTCATCAGTTTTAGACTGAAAAAAACAATTAGTTGACCACTTTTTGTTTCACCCAATATTGAAAACAGACCCAAACATCACATAAGACTTGAGTTTTCCTCTTTTATTCAGAAAGTCATTGTCATATTTAACATACCACATACTACGTCTCTTTTTAGGTAAATGTTATATTTCTGTATAATATACATAATGTACATGTCATTCTGTTATGCCAGAGCTCAAACTCATTAAACAGCAAAGGGAACAGACACATATAAGATGAAAATGGACACAAAAATTCACGCACGAGATGAAAAACTGCAGAGGAAGAATTGTTTTTCTGCTGACACGACTAGCCTTTTCATCAATTACACACCATTTCAACACAGGAGGCACAGTGCGAGCAGCAAACTGGCAGAGCCACAGCAGTGTCTGTGCATTCAGGCGCGGTATTCGGTTGTAGGTCAGCCATGTTTTGGAAGCGCTCGGAGCCCACGCACACATTCACTCGAGTTACACAATAAAACTCGGGAAAATCAACTTTGGAGCATACAAATGTGCTTTTACTCACTCTACACAATCGTAAATGTGTCCCAAATAAAAAAAAAGATCGACTGACAAACACACAGACAAACAGACAAGACACATAAGAGGAGATCATAGACACCTCACCTTAATCATTCCCACGTATGACAGCACCGTATACCAGAGCCTCCCTTTCATATGACTAAGAGTGAAGATGCATTTGCTTGTGTGTGTGTGTGTGTGTGTGTGTGTGTGTGTGTGTGTGTGTACGTGTGCATGTGCGCGCGTGTGTGTGTATACAAAGCCGTGACACAGCCATTCATCTTCGAGGACCTGGCAGAGAAAACTCCTGTCTCACTAATGGTGTTATTTGTTAGTCAGACACTGGGCGGATGCATCGTCTAATTTGCCATACTTTTCATCTTTAGACACATTAGAGCAAGTCTAAAACAAGGCAACAGTCCTGACCATCACGGCACAGATTGCCCACGCTCCCCCCCAGCACCCACGGGGAGTTTTTACTTTGCGGTGACCGCATAGACAAATTATGACACAATGGAACTGACATCCAAGTCGCTGGTAAATGTTTGATGCCTGTTGTATTGTCTTTTTGAGTCTGTAGTGTTTGTGCTTTGCTTCATTTTTCACAATTTTGTGTCTCTTTGTAGTTGTTTGCACTAATTTGTCATTATTTTCCCTTTTTTTTCTCTCTGTGGATGTCTTGCAACTATCTGTAGTTTTTTTTTTACACTGGTCTTCTTTGATGTGTTTGGAATTTTCTTTTAAAGTCTTTATTTGCAATTGTTTGTGCGACTCTGAAAGGGTTTTGCATCTCTGTAATTGTTAGGTGTTTGTAGTCGTTTGGATCATTTTTACATTTTATGTGTGATGTCGTGCTTCCCGTTGTTTGCTCGCTTTTGTTTTGCATCTCTCTGTGGTAATTTTTCACCTACGTTGTTGTTTTGTGATGAAAGTCTGATTATTTCATGGCTTTTTGCCATTGCTGTGCATTTCACTTTGCAACAACCGTTGCTTGGATAAATTTGTGCATAAAGGTGCAAATGCCTGGTGAAATACAGGCAATGCGGGTTTTTTAACACTAATTGTTTTGGTTGGTGTTGATTTTTCTTTGTGGTAGTTTTGTTTATAGGCTTGAAAAGACAAAAAAGCACGACATCATCCTCCATAATACTTATGTTTCTATGCAACTAAACCCCAATATGTTTTGTAAAACACGTTATTTTGCCTCAATAATGGAACCTAGGAATGAATTGCTACATATATTAATGACAACACTGTGGAGGTGACAGGCCTGAGAATGTACTGTTAAGCTTTGTAACGGCCTCAACACAACCATAAAATACATAATACCATGTCCCTTTTATGTTAATAGAAAATGGAGGAGGGTTTTACAACACTATCAGTTAAGATGCTGCTGTGTCTTTGTCTTTGGTTTACTTTCTCTGTATGTCCTGAGATTTAAACTAAGCCACCTTCCCCTCACATCCCTCTGCTCCACCACCGACTTATATTGCAGGAAACCAGAACATCATAGGCTTTCGGATGATTCATGTGCTGTTGCTTTATGCTTTCTCCCTTTCATCCTTTCCCCCCTGTCCTCCTTTGTTTCACAGAGTAAATGCTGTTGTGGATGTAATGTTTTCAAGTGAATGAGGGACTTAATATGTTGATGTGTATGTTTTCTGCACTTATGTCATGACAGGTACGTAGCCCATTGTACAATATGCATATGTACATATGTAAATGTTCATGTTTTCGACCCGTCTTTTATCTTTCTGTCTATAAGTAAACAAACTAATGAATAATACAAATAGTGGTGAAATGGGAGTCGTACGAGGAAGTTCAGTCAATGGAAACAGTTTAGAAGCAATATTTGCCTATTTAGAATTTTTTTAAGAAGCAGTCAAGTGTAAATGTAACTGCCCTTTAATTAGAATTGGGTAACACTGGGAATAGTAACGTTCTCATGTGTCATTTGCCAGATAATTACACAGGCTTATGTTTACCATTTGTTGTTATGATATGTTTTTAGTTCCACATAAACAATATGAATAGACGTGGGGATGGGAAGCCAAATAAGACTGAGCAGGATAAACCACTTCAATATACATATACAATATGTAGAGTCGGCTGTAGCTCAGTTGGTAAAGCAGTCGTCCACAGGGTCAGTGGTTCGATATCTGGTCCCAGCTTTATGTCCAAGTGTCTCTGGGCAAGACACTGAACTCCTAACAGCCTATTCCCATCCCCAGCTGTGCAGTGCAGCTGCCGTGTGTTTCTCATAAGGTTTCCTCAAAATCCGATCATGTTTTAGGTCAAATTAAGGCAGAATTGGAGGCAGATATAAAAGCTTTGTAAAAGGCTCAAAAACAAAAGCAGTGTGGATGATGGATACTAAATATATGTTTCCAAGCCAAAGCCATTATTAGTCAGGTAAAAATCAATAGGGTTATTTTCTTTAATTCCTTCAGAAATGAGAAAATGTCATATTCTTAGACAGCATTAGGACATACAGTGCTACGAGATGAGCTTCGTGTGTGAAATTGTCTCAGTAATAGATTATATTTTGCCTGATTCTTTTTCCTGCCATTTTGTGTTTAATTCTTTGTGTTTTATTTCACCAGACCTGTTTGGCTTTAGGTATAAAACTTGCTTGTAACAGGTAAGATTCGGCTGCTCATCCCTACCATTTAGCGTTCAATACCGGTTTTAATCAGGTTATCTAGTTACGGAGGAGCACAGCGGGGGAGTGGATAGCGCGGCCGCCTCACAGCTAAGAGGCCCCCCTCTTGAATATCTGACCAGCTGTGACCTTTCTGTGTGGAGTTTGCATGTTCTCCCCATGCTTGAGGGTTTCTTCTGGTTACTCTGGTTTCGAGAGCTCCAAAGATGAATGTTTCTTGGTGACACTAAATTGCCTGTAGGTGTGAATGTGAGATTGAATGTTTGTCTGTCTGTGTATGTCTCTATTTGTTGCCCCTGAGATAGACTGGAAAACTGTCCAGGGTGCTGACGGATTGTGTTTAAAGGTTGTCGTGTAGGACAGGACATACTCAGCCCACTGGCACAGCGTTTGGCTGTGCCAAGCCAGTGTCCTCTACGCAACACAGCATGTGTGCCACCACAGAGTGGGCTTTGAAAATGCGGAGTGCAAAATAAAACATGATTAAAACAGACACTGAACACCAAACAAAGGTTTAAATTAAGCTGATTTATAGTTTAATCAATTACCCAAGAATCTTCAGCAATTCTTTTTCTTTTTAAATTGCTACCTCTTGTAGTGATACGGTCGAGCAGTTGCGTCTCAAACATCCTCAGATGTGTGTTTGACACTATTCTACAAATTTTCTTTGGAAACCTTATTGGGCTTTATTGGTGAATCGTGTCAAAATGACCCGGAGAAATATTCTTTACCTTCCTGACACGTGAAAAAAAAACACAGTGGAAAATCATTCTCAATGCTCAACTTGTGTGTGTGTGTGTGTGTTTCATGACTGAAAGAAAAGGATGATGTGGCATATTCTGTACACACAGGCATATTTCATTCTAACTTTTACATCTCAGAATGTGCCACTCAGCCATGTGGTCCACTCCAGTCTGAGCCCACCACCTCATGAACATATTCTGCTCTTTAATACGACTTCTGTACAACACCACACATGCCTCCCGCCTTCTGGCTCATCTGCATAACCACCAGGGGGTGCCAATGATCTTTTTCCACCCTGCCAGCGGTGCGGTGAACGGTGTGTGTTTTCACATGTGCAGTTTTGCATGTGTGAGTCATATGTTAGAAATCCTGTGCTTATGCAACAGCCCCTGCTCTCTGAAAAAAAGGTTTTTGTGGTTAAGTAAGAAATCTCATTAACCTATATTCTGCTCAATGCAATAAACATCTCCATCATAAACAGTATTTTTATATATCGTATGGATTCTATAGATACATTATGTGTGGTCATGTATTTGTATTTGTCTATTGCCTATTGGAGCATATGTCATAATAAAATTCCAACATTTAACACAGTCAACACTCCATCTAAACTTGCAGCTGGAGAAAAATTAAAATACAACAGAATCGCTTTTAAAGATGCATTACAGGTCTAAAAATAAATGTCTCTGTTCCTGTATGTTCTTAAAAGAACCATTATTCATAAATTCTTGCTGTTACTTTATAATATGATCATGCTGATATTCTGTTGTCTGGTCCCCCCCTGTAGTGATTCCTTGAGTAATTATTTGCAGAAATGAACAAAACTAAAACTGCCTCATTAAAATAAAGTATTATATCTGACTCATCATTGACAAATAGCCAAGTCCCCTGAAAGGGATCGAAGCCAAAAGGCTGTGATGGCACATATGCTGTAACACAACACCTGTATACACATTTAGATGCGTGAAATTGGTTCACGTGTTCGGTTGTTCTTCAAGTGACACGGTGGCATTGAGTATTTATTCTCTGGCCTGTCTGTGTGAAGTTCAGAGGTTCATGGAACTGGAGACTAGTGTGACACATCTTTGTCACAGGAAATCAGCACCTCCTCAATTTACTGTAAAGCTAAGCTAAACTAGCTCTCACATTTTTCTACCCAAACCACGGTGTTTGATTAGAGACATTTTAGTGGTTTGGCGCTTAAAACAAGTTTGAAATTGCTTCCATTGTAAGGAAGGGCAAACACCATTCTGTCTAAAGGGATGCAACACACACTTGGTGATGGTGTTTCAACAAACAGTTCACTGATCTGTGAGAGAGGGTAGGTACAAACGACATCTTTGTCATTAAAGTTGGAGGACTTGTAGCATTTACTTAGGTCCCCCTCAGATGGGTCTCTCCTAAAGAGCCGTGTTGGAATCAGTTTTGAACACGGCTTTGAACATCGGTTTTGAAAGACCTCAACTCTAAACTGTTGACAGGTATGAATGTTACCGTGCATGGTTGTTTGCCTCTGTATGAGCCCGGTGATATCTCTGAGACCACCATGTTTAAGTAGGTAGGTAGCAGATAGGTCTTAACGACCATATACTTTGTTAATCTTGTGCAATCTCATGTGCTGCTAATCAGTTACAACACTCTAGAGTGTGAATTGAGGCAAGTGTATAGTCAGGATACACTGTGATGAGAAAATTCTTCCTTTTTGAGACTTTGTACAGCTGTCTGACATGCCACACATGTGGAGACTGTAACTGCTCTGAGAATGCGATCGGAATGGGACAGCACTTAATGATGCTCTGTGGTCGTCTTCTGGGGGTTTGGCAGAAAGAACAGGTGTCGGAGGAAAGTCGGCTTGATCTGCTGCAACTTTATCAGGGCAGGCCATAGGGCTCATCTCTATCTTTGGATCTTCTGTTGTGCAGAGCGCCTCTGAGGACTTCATCTCTTATCACACTGAAATACATTAAAGACAAGATTAATATGACAGAGAACACATCTCAGGATGTTCTGCAAAGACTGAGTCAGGGATCTTCAGCCAAATTCTAGTTGTCAGAAATAGTTGATGAAGCTGAAAATGGGGGCGGTGAATGAAACACAAAACAAAAAAGGTTCCTCCTCTGGGAAGCTTAAATGTCTTCAGCAGCCCTGCCATTTCTTCTATCAAGAGGGAAAGAAGATTGATGAATGACAGATGAGCTAAATTTGGCACTAGATGCAGTTTCATGGGGATGGGACTGTCCCATCTCCATAAAACATTAGACTGACCCATCTCCATTTATAGGTTACAGATTCTAGGTAAACTTTTGCTGGTTTAACACTGACCATTGTGAGGCTGTAGTGCCCCTTCACCACATCTTAATCTTATATGTGTGGTATTTCATGTTGTTGCCACTAAACCTAACTGTGTTCAAATTTTCATGCAGCCATTTACCAGATGCTTTTATCCAAAGTGACTTACAAGCGGGGAACCCACACTAAAAGGCAAGTGTTGAAGTTTTTAGTCCCACAGCAGCATGTTCAGGAGGCTGAGACTCTACTGAACTGTACCGTGTGTGATTTTTAATCACATTTTGGGGACTTGCATACCTTTTTAACTTTGCACAGATTGAATGGCCCACACCGTTCATATTATCACTATTATCTTCTACACATGAACAAGTGTACATCTGATAGTATTGTATGAAAATAAACACAGTCCAACACACCCTACACTGCTATTCCATCCGATACATCTCTGTAAAATGACTTCCTTGACGTGTCTCTGACTGGAAAACCACACATTCAGCACGCACATAATCAAAAAAACATTTTTCTTAGGAGAGGAAGCACATAACTGAAAAAAAGCATTACGCTATAAAAAAAACACTGTAGGGTTTACTGTAAGTAGGGGACAGGATGAAAAATATGTTTCTGAGATATTAGGAAACATTTTAAGACACTGTGCAGATCCATCAACATCAGCCGTCATTTCCTACTGTTTCCCAAAGTGGCACTAACCCAGGGCTGGGCAGGTGCCTCTATATAACATTTAGCATTATGTGTATTAATACCATAATCGATGTATTTATGAAGACCAGAACCAACATTAAAGCAAGTAGAACTCAGCACTGTTGCTGTAGAACATGCACAAGCCTATGCTGTAAAGTTTGTCCTTGCAGGCTGAATTGCTAGCCAGCAGTGAAAAGGCAACCAGAAAATATGAAGAGAGAGAGGATATGACATGCAACTAAGGTCCCCAGGTGGCCTCAAACAAAGGATGTTGTGGATATGACATATGCTGTGGCTGAGCTACCAGCATAGTCAATTTTATTGGAGAACTTTCACGTTCCTCTGCGCCTTCTCTTTTCTTCTACAGCAGCCTGCTGTGATCTGCTGTGGATTGTTCCACAGAGAACGTTACAATGTTAGAGAGCAACAGCATGGGTGAGGGGTGGGCTCATGGGGGTATGAACACACGGATTTTTGGAGATGGTGCACACATCTACAGAGGCATTTGTAGGCAATCCTCTGCTGCGAGCACGTTTTGATCGTGAAATATGTTAAAATACTCTGTGGAGCTGAAATGCAGAGTTGATGTAAAATGAACATATAATAATATTAACACACAACTTTATTTGTATAGCAAAAACAATTCAAAGTGCTCTGCATATGTGCAGCAGAATATCATTTCAAAGACAATGAAAATAAGCAACATCAGCTAAAATGGAACAAAATGGGATTTAAATTTAAACCGATAAAGCCGTTGTAGAGCTGTTTACAGTGCAGTTATAATCTAGACAAAATTAGTTAACACAACACAGACAGCTATAGAGCAACATTAAATATGACTGACACGTCTACTCCAGAAAGACAGACACATGCTGACTTGTTATAGAATCTTTTCTTTTTTTTTTTACCACTTTGATTCATTAACCTTGAGTGTACAACATTTAGAGGCATTTATTATTAACGTTATTTTCCAGACAAGGTCAAGTGAGTAAAGATACACTCCCATCAATTATCTTTATAAATGATGCATGTGAACAGTTCCGCCAGTCCTCTTTTTTTCACACTGCAACATCATAGAAAAAAGATCAAAATTCACACATCAAAATCAGTCAGAGCGTGCATCATATACTGTATGTTACAGAAAAGACATATCCCCAAACAATATACTTAGTCAAAAAATGTGTTTGTCCTCAACATGTACTGTATCACATTAGTGTTTGACAAGAATAACCAATGCATTGATTCTGCTGTTCCCACCCACAGTACCTTCAAAAGGTACTTAGGGTGCCCAGCAGATCACCTGCTATTTGGAGGTGCACATGTTGAAGTGAACTAGGGCAACATACAGTAGTGAGACCCCAGTGGACTGGGGCTGCGACCTGTTCGGCAGCTTCACCACCATTTATACGTGAGTGTATGAGGAAAACGTCTGTGTCTACACCATATATTTAAACCACAATCATAATTAGCAGTACTGCCATCTGATTCTCAGCATTTTATTTTCACTTGAAGGCACTGAATGAGATCATTGATATATATGATTTCACAGGTAAAACTTGAGGCTAAATCCAGGTGTAGTCATTTAAAGGTGTTTATTGTTTGAACCATCTATTTCACCGGACACCCCTGGATAACAAGAACACCTTCATCTTCTCATACTTTTGCTCACTAAAAATGTGTGTGATCTGATACAAAATGTGCTATGCTCTATGTTGTTTAACATATTGTAAATAACATGAACATACCATGTAAATCCCAATGTTGTGTAAATACCATTAAATAAAACCTGAGATTCTGAATTTCCTTCCATATAATTTGTTTTTGCTACACACCGAAAACTTTTGGGTTTAAGATGAATTGGTTTTACTGTTCCAATAGTTTTGGAGGTGACTGTAGCTGCATGATCATACATTTGTATCTGTATCACAATGTGGACATCTCACATGAGTCTACAAACAGAAGAAGCATAGTAGGCCAAAAAGATATTGTTGAATCAGACTGTCATCATAATTTATATATTTATATTTATATTTATATTGTACCACACAGAAAATATTACAAAATGTGATGTCATTTTACAACCCCAATTCCAAAAAAGTCGGGAAGATGTGTAAAACATAAACAAAAGCAGAATGCAATGATTGTCAAATCTCATCCACCACAAATTTTGTTCAAAATAGAACATAAACAAAATATCAAATGTTGGAACTGAGAAATGTTAACATTTCAGGTAACATATTAGCTTGATAAGAGAATCCCATGTTTCTAATCTGCACTTTAAATCATGTGTATGGATGTGGAGATACTGTGGATGTACTCTACAAAGGGTGTCAGGTGACAGATTATGGGGCTGCTAAGTGCGTTTAGAGGAACTGGAGATCTCAGCAGATGGTCAAGTAATTGGTGGGTTATTGATCATGCTCCTGTCATCAACCCTGTGAGATGTAATGTGGTCATTTTGAGTTTTGGGGACAGGGAAGAGAAGAATAATCCTAGCTGAGGTGATTCTGGAGCGGCAGCTTTGTTAGCCAAGGCCTCACATAATGGAGGAGCCATGCTATGCCACCGTCTGTCTGTCACTCCTGTGAATACCTCAGTTCCTCACAACAAGCATGATGGAAATTGCATTGTTAGAAAGAGAAAACCGATTGCAGCTTCGTCTTTCTCTTGGACAGTTGCTCGTAAGCCTGTGGGGAACCTCCGTTACCCCCGACAACAACTAGCTCCTGGGACTTTGCACGCTGCACAGCTCTGACACTGCTAATAATAAGACATAGTGAAAACACAGCTCAGGACTGATGAATGGGTAATGTCAGATTCTTGTGTCCGGCTCCAAATCATGGCGTTCCTCAGCCATGTGGTGTCGTCTCATGAATAAATTGTGACTATGCATCCTGTGCACAGAGTGGCTTTTCTTGTTACCACAGAGAAGGAGGTTAAAACTTTCATGACTGCTAAATTATTCACACCACTGTTAGATGACAAAAAACAGCAACATCCTGAAAAATATAATCTCATAGAAGAGAGCAAGATAAGTGGATTACTGGTGGGTGACAATGGAATATGAAAATGTCAGAATTACCATAATTTACTCTGTGGGCCTGCTGTTAGAGGACTATTGGGTAATTGGCTTTCACAATAAAACACTGGAGCATAGATGGTTAAAATACAGTCACTCCATCCTCTGTGGGCACAAAACCTCCGTGTCCCACATCTCTGGGGTAAATGGAATTGTGTTTCACGTGTGGACAAACTGTGTTTCTGCTGCTTTACAGACCTCTTTGTAGACCAATACGTCTCCTGCTAATAGGTTGTTCTTTGCCTTTTGTCCAAACTAAAAAAGCAAAAAAACTATTTCAGATATCTACAATTAGGATCAGTACTAGAAAACAAACAATTCTAGATATCAACAAATGTATTGTGGATTATCTGGATTTTATTTTTTCTTTTTTATACCTGAAATTAAACTTATGCCTTGTAAAAAACTGCTCTGAAACGGTAAAGGGTTATTCTTAGCAATGAGCTTAATTAATTATGGGAATCTTTACTTACCATTTCAGGATTAAAGCCATTATGATGAAGCCATATGAAGCCATTATGAAGATTGTGGTTCAGTTTACTGTTAAAACCACTTGACAGGAATGAATACAGTTTTCCCTTGTTACATTTCATATTTTTCAGTCTTATTTAAATCTATAATATGGGTTATTTCTTATATTCAGAAATGTTTGGACTTGAATCAAGGATTCTGAAGCAGTTGCCAGATTGGCAACAGGCTATAAAAAAAAAGTAAACCATCAGGAATAAATAGTCTAATTCGACACTGGAAATCTTTGCAGGAAATAAAAATATCATCACGGCTTTAATGGTGCTGGACTAACCCTGTGCATAATTTCACCACAGATTACATATTTGCACATCCTTATTTAGGTTAATAAATCCAGTACGGTGCCGTGTGGTTGTCAGGAGTGTGGTGCACTCAATGATTTTTACCTACCGATGCATACGGATGCTGCTTATAGCTGCCTAATGCTGCCATATGTCCAAATGAAAAGTAAAAGTACATTTCCAAAAGTAAAATTTTAGTAAAATTTACTGGAATCATTTTCTACATTTTTGTTTGTTTGTTTGTTTGTTGAGGTGTTGTCCAATGTCTCTGTTTAGCTAACGTTATATGTTTTTGTGTCTTTTACTTGGTTGGCCAGTCAGTTTTGTCTTTGTTGATGCTTAGGGCCCATTTTGTCGTAATAAGCGTTTCTTTGTATATGTTTACATTTTACATTTTACTATAGGAAAATTATTAATTATTGATTTATATTGTTATTAATTAGGCTGCCCTGTCATGCATGTAAACATTATATAAGATTTCACTAAGTCACAGTATTGAAATAAATCGATACTCAATGAGTTTAGATGAACTTCCTTGACAGTTATTGTGTTGTTGTTTGTTTCTATTCATGCATTTAATGAAAAAATTGCTTCATATCCATCATATCTAAGGCGGATGCCACTGACTGGACGTGATTTAATAAAAAGCTAATATTGTCCCTACGTAGCGATGCATTGCTGGTACCCAGAGACGATGTGAACAGCCTACTTGGCCGATGTGGCTGTTTGTCTAACTGTGAGTGGAATAATTGAGTTTAGGCATTAGGCTGGCAAGTGGGAGTAATATGTAATATGTAACAGGATGAAGGAGGAGGGAGACCTGATCTCCCCCTTGGCTGAATCTCCAGACTCCTCCGCTCCTTGAGCCACTATTTTGATGAAATTAACAATCCTCTTCACCCGCTTTGCCCTCCATCCTCCAGCTCTCTCTGTCCTAAGGAGATTAGACCACTTCAGGAACATTATTCTGATTGTTTATCACTCTCAGCTCCAATTGAAATGAAGTGGATTCTGTTGCACTGAGGGTTTCTGCAGATATCTGGATCATACTTTTTCTCTGCCTCTCTGCTTACATTATATCATATTTTTACATATTTGAGACTCAGTTAATGATTAAAAGTGTTTTCCCTGCCTCTACCACAACTACACATCCATGAACAATAAAAGAATGAATGCTGTGGTCATTCAATGTTGTTTTTCCTAAATTAAAGCAAAAACAATATCAATACTGGATACAAACATTTTTCAGGTGTGACTACTTCAGTGACCTAAATAATGCCACTTCCATTAGATGATCCATTAGATGCGCATACAAATGCATTAGTAGACAGCATTTCTGCAACAGATGACTCACTGACTACTCAAGGACTCATTTAGAAATGATCATGGTCTTGTGAAGTTTGGTGTATTACAAGAAAGACTAGAGTGATTATGTTTACATTACATGTCACTTTTGCTGTATATAGTACTGTTATTAACTTTTGTTCTGAGCTGCTGTTTTATGCTGCAACAATAATACATAATGGTGCTATTTGTAATTTTTCTGGTCTTCTGCATAAATTAGGCATGAAATGTGATCTGATCGCCACCAAAATTACAAATATCAACAAACATAATATTCGTAAGCTGATAAAACAAACAAAGGTCTCGTAAACAGATAATAAAAGAAGGTAGAATTATGTGGGAGGGACACAAAGTACTTTGTATGGTTTAAAAAAAGAACGGCATGACAACCAGATATCATCATCACAAAAGTGAATATGAAGCATCTTGGTGGGCGGCTACCTTTGCTGTCTCTGAAGCGGGACCACTTGCTAATGTGGAGGGGAAAACTAATTTTGAATGTTTATCAAGGTCCTCTCGAGGTTAATGTGAGGGTGGTTCTCTGCAAGTTCAAGTTCTGAAGAAGCTGTGTGATGCAGCAGGACAATGACCCTCAACACTGAATCAATTCGGTGCGAGGTTTAATTCAGAGACAAAGTCCACTCTCTTGGAGTGGGCCTGGCCCAGCTCAGACCTCAGTCCAATAGAGATGTTGTAGAATGACTTCAGGAGAGCCGTAGAAATCTCAGTGCGTAAAGGCCAAGGGCTGAAACCACTGTTCAATGTGCATTTTATTCAAGGCCTCAGGTGGCTTTGCCTGAAAAAATGTGGTGAATGTGATGAATGTAGCCAGATGGCTCAGGATTACTTTGGAAAACTTTGATGACTTGACACAGTCCACTAGTGCATTCAGAAATGAAACTGGAAATAATTACATGAGAAGGAGAAGCCATGAATCAACTCTGAGCAGAAACACTGTCGAGTTCTCTGGGGCCGAGCGGCTGGAAACAAAAGACAGAGAAAATGTGTTCTGTCATCATACGTGTCCACGTTTCAGCTTTTTTAGGGGAAAAGAAATGGAGGTTTATTTATCCCAAAGATGACAAAGACCGTCCAGACTGTTAAAATGTGCTGTAACGCTGAGGAAACCTATAAAAGGTTAAGTACGTTGGTGCAATATTAGTACCTGCTTCACCGTATTCTGGACATGTTAATGATCATTTTGTGTGATGTCTTATAATGTGAGCGACTGACCCACATTATTAACAATCAACGAGATTACAATCGTTGTTAAATCATCTGACAAAACAAGGTCCACTGGGTGTGTGGCCTCGGAAAGGGAAAGTGTACATTTGATTCAATATCTAATGGGAAATAGTTGAAAGGTCTGAAGCGTATCCTGTGGTGACATTCAGCAACCTGCAAATCAGCGTTTCGTGCCAAAACGGCCATGAAATGCACGACCAAAGCCCATTCATGTGATACTGATAACAGTGGATACTCACGACGCTCATGTAGATTAATTTTGTCACATCCATTGTTAATTAGTGGAGATTGGGGAGAAGCTGTGATTATCAAATGAGCTTAGTGTATTTAGCTGGGACTAATCCCCGGCTTCCCTTGTTTATGGGATTTGATGAGGGAGTCATCGGTGAGTCAGCTGGAGAGGTGACAGAAGAACTGGATTTACAAGCCCACATGCAGGCTATGGCTGAAACTGAACTGAAACGCCGAAACCTGTCTCAGATCTCACTTTGGTCCAGTTGTCATTAATGCTAATGACAGTACACAGCTTTTTTTTTTTTTCTTTGATGAATGCACACAATACAAAAAGAAAATGTGCTTGGCTCCCTACTTACTGTATCATTACAATCACACTATAAAGCAGAGAAGTCCATCGAATAGCAAAATGATAGGTGAATCTCTTTCATCTAAACCCATCAAAGACATCAGAGATTTTCATAGCAAACAAACCACATAAAGCACTGGATCACAGAAGCAGGTGTTGAGTGGTCTACTGTGAAGTGTACATAATCAGCATCAAATATTTTCACATATTGGACATAAATACAAAATGTGCATGCTATTTTTTTTATATATATTTTTTGTCTGAAGAATGTGCAAAGAATGTCCCAGGGCCAGACATGTTGATGGCCCCCTAATATCCTACATAACACAAAGACCTTCATTAAATGATACCGTTTGTTTAAATGTTTGTAGTAATTCAGCATCATATTGTGTTTTATGTTTGTTGATGCTTTGTTCTGTTTGTCACTTTTTGGCATCTCCGTGGTTTTTCTGAGTCTCCTGTTAGTGGCATTGTGTTTCTTTGAAGCCACGTTACATGCATTTTGCTTTTGTTACTTCCTGAGTTCTTGCGGTTGTTTTATAACTTTTTGTAGCATTTATGTCTTTCTTTCATACTTTTGTGGTTGGAATTGCCTGGATTTAGTTCCGGTCCGTGGCTAAGCTCTTATAGTCAACAGCTGTTTGAGCTGGTGAGGACTGTCAGCTGTTCGGTAGATTTAAACATCTATGGGAGTGAATACCAAGGACAAACCCAGGACTACAAAATAATAGCTGAAAACGGTTAAGGCACTGATTGATGAGCTCCTACCCCGGGGGGAGAACCTTTTCTCTTGGCTCACAGCACTGGGTCCTGTTTTTTCGTTCTTTCTAGAGGATGCTATATGGTGCTGTTGGGATGATGCTGTCAATAAGCTGCAGGCAGTCTCTCCTCTAATTGTTCCCACAGTAAAATGTCTATCTGTCAAACCCTTCTGTCAGCCCAATTCTGGTGACTTTATCCCTTTCTTGTTCTTATTGTCATGCGATATTAAGCAACACTATGTATTATGTTTGAAAAGGCCTGTGTACTTCATCAATTTTCAGCTTGCCTTCTGTGGGTTTAATTTTGGTTGTAAATGTACACCAATGCTTTTCAACTTCCCCCTGACTTCCCTATATTAAAATATTTCCTGCTTCTAGTTGAAAAACTCCTCTAGATGACATCACCCACAGGAGTCTTTTATCTGAAGGAGCTCTGGAAAAGTGGTTTTACCATGATTACAAACTCCATGGTGTGAGCAACAAGATAACATGATCTGAACAAAAGGTTCCTCCAAGTGATGTCACCTGGAGGTGTTTTTCAGCTTGAAGCAGAGACAAATAGTAATATAGGGAAGTCAACAGTACATTTAGTACATTTACTAACCAAACTAGAATCAAAAGAAACAAGTTCAAAATCAGTGAAGCCATCCTTTAACTAAAAGGTACTATCATCATCATCATCATCATCATCATCCTTATGATCATGGAGCAGCACCTCTGTTGCTGTTTCTCTTTGAATGAGAGTCCTATGTGAAAACATGACCCTGCAGTCATATGTCTTTTTATGGACACTGTTGGTGGTGTGTGTACCACAGAGACAAAAACCTGCTTTCAACTAGGACAGTGGCATTTATCATCATAAGAACATACTGTACTGTAAGTACAAAGAGTTTCTACATTTTAACCAATTTAAGAGACAAACTCAATATATTGGTATTTAAGGCCCAGTGGATCAGAATGGGCCTCTTGGAGCTATTCAAAGCTACAGGAGTCATGTGACTTATTGTATTGAGCCCTTGCTGTCACAACTAACAGACTAAAGTGGACCAAAGTGCTAAATGAAATGACTAATTGACAGATTATCATTTGAGTGGAATTTTCATGTATACAACATAACATGTAATCACCTAAACTGGACCTTGTTTGATTGGCATGCATCTTTGGCATCTTTGGCATCTTTGGCACGTTTCCACGTGCACTACTCAGTCTGGTTCTGTCAGCCCATACAGGCCTTTATGGAGCTGTCACCATGTTGCATGTTGCAGTAGAGGAGTGCATTTCTGTGCCAGTTATTTGCCATGTATTCTCCTCCATCTGATGCTAAAAACATCAATGTAATGTGGGTGAATGAGAAGCAACGGAAAGCACATTGAGTGCCAATAGGTAGAAAAGTGGTCTGTAAGTGCAGATGTAGATGCAGGTGTCTGTTGAACTAGCATAATAATGGATGTTTGCTCGAGTACCAGAACTTCCTTGTCATGGAAACAGTCCTAAACCATTTTTTTTTTTTTTTTGATTGTAGGACCATCACAGCACAATGCCAACAGCATAAGACAGACATTTTTACAAAAGATGTTGGTGTTGCTATTAAATATTTACGTGCTTCGTGTTACAGATGCTGCATTGTAAATAGAGTTAATGCTGTAGAGAGGTTTAAAATAGTCACATTTCACACTGCCCTGACTTGAACACTGACCCAACCATTTACCCCCTATTGGTCAAGACAGCCTGTTGGCACAAATGATGTATGACTTTCTATTTTTCAGTAAGACAGGCCCCCCAAAAGGCAAGCACACCTGAGTTTGTTTATAGCTGTCCATTTGATTCAGGTGTGAGGACTTTTATGCTCAAGAACTTGAGAACTTAAACACAAACACACAGTCTTTATTGTCCCACACATACAATAGTAACTAACATAACTGCCTTTGCTATAGACTGTAGCTCTGGGTAAAAATGGGCACCATTTCCTGGTGAGTGCAGAAATGTACCACTAAAATAAATAAATCCCATCTTTAAGCACTTTATGTTGGTGAAGATTGTGGCTTATAGCGAATGAGCTGGAGCACACATTACAGGGGGTAACAGGATTGTTTTTTCTCTCATACTTTTTTTTTTTTTTTTTTTTGGAAGCTCCTCAAGTTCAATTTGGCACATAACAGCTTTCTGGGGACAAGTATGAGGAACAAGGGACACTAATGAATTCTTGTATCACATCTGCTGAGGAGCTCTCCACATGCCAGCTATTTACAGGAGGCTGATGGAGAGCTGCACTATCCTCACATTAATTGTTGAAGCTGCCAGATGCCAGTTCTGTCTCCCAGTGTGATGGACACTAAAGATTGTTTTTGTCTGAAAGAGGAAAATACAGTATTCTCTAATGGACACTGAAGTGATTGCTTGTTTCCATCTCTGACTCTCATGCAGTTTCTTTTTTGTATCCTTTCACCACCCATCCTCATATTCTTTACAGTAAAGTTATTTTGCTGGAAGCTCAAAGAAAATATATCTAATTTACGGGGGATATTTTTATATGACGAGCACATGTCTGGCTTGTCTGAGGTGACAGGGCTAAGTCCATATTTTAGTTAGATCACATTGGCAGGATAGAGCCACTGAATTTCTCGAACCAAACAAATCAGGAGTCCCCACTAAATAGCTAAAAGGATGTAGTCATTACAGTTTTCTTTAAAATACACATTTACCTTAAATCCATGCACCGTCCCCATTCACTCAGTCATTTAGACAGACCGTCATTAGCCCTCATCATCTCCTACTGATCAGCCTCTCAGATGAGCAGCAGACAAAAAAGAAGAAAAAAAAAAAGAGTAGATGACTCAACCGTCATAATGAGTCTGCAAATGCTAAAAAACTGGGAATGAGATAAGAAATATACTTACACTGGAATACTTTTGTGAAATTTGCTAAATGTCTGCTAATGTGAATGGGTCACTTTCGTCAAATGTAAATCAGAGGGACAGATTTAAGGCGGTTAATACCATTAAATGTATTTTCAGACTGAAACTGCTAATTAATATTCTGAGCCCATAATGTAAATACATACAAGTACTGTATCTTTTAACAAGATACTTCTTTAATAATATTATGAATTAATTACTTTGAAGGTATAAGTCAGTTGAATTTTATTCATTTAATATCAATTCACAACAAAACCTTAAAGCACTTCACTCAGTTAGGTCAGGACATTACAGAATTATAGAGAGAACCCAACAAAGCAAACTCTAGGCCTCAAGTAGGTGACCTTCTGCCTCAAACGCATCAGCTTTGAATTCCACTGATTCAATTACCACACACATTCCGACCTTCAATTGTATCTTTCCACATTCATAAACTCTTTTTCTCATTATATCTTTTGCTTGTCTCGCAGTAACTACCAACCCCCCAACCTTCAGATGGCTGAAGGCTCCTCACTGGGGCAGGGTCAGATCTGCCAGGATCTGTCCAGGCCTTAGTCACACAGTCATTACTGCAAACTGAGTCTGAGCTAACTGTATATTAATAAGTAATAGGCATCTGTTACTAAATCATGTTTATCTTATATTCTTGTGACAAAGTCTCGTTTGGTTGAACTGTGTTAAACGAAGCATTTGGGATTTACAGCATTGGCATCATGCTGCACCAGTCTGATTCAACCAGCATATACAAAGAAGCCAACACATCGCAATCACAAAGACAGGGATTATATCACATAGCATCATATCCATCGTTGATCATGTTGATCTAATGCACATGGCGCATATGAACTTATTTTCAGAAGAATTCAAGACAATTATTTTCAATATTGTCTGCTAACTTCACGGAATCTATTTTCTAAGTTTAATAAAATTTAGTTTCTGATCTTTTCGGCCATGCTTGAGATTCTTTTGGCAAAGTAAAAAGAAAATCAGCAAATTTATCATTATTCAAAAATTGACACTGACAACATTATTGTGCACAGTAAAACAGTTGGGGTGGCATGGTGGAGCAGTGGTTTGTTTCACAGCAAGATGTTCCCTGGGTTCAAAGTCAGAGCCAGCTCAAGCCCTTTCTCCTCTTCTTTTCCAATATAAAGTATTACTAAAGCTTTTACAGTGTGTTACAGTTGGGTGCAAAAATTTGCATCCCCGTATTTTAAAATGGCAAAAAGGTAAAACACCCCCCCCCCCACATCAACAAAACCAAGGGGGATACCAACTTGTGCAATAATACTTTTCACTATTTTACAATCTAATGCTCAGTTAGTCAGTCAATGTTTTTTTCATCAGAAATAATAATAATAATTATTGAAAATGTATCAAGGGGGAAGCAAAATTTGGCACCAATATAATCAGCCTTTTGCTATAAACTTTAACACGCTTATTGACCATTTTTTGTCACTTCTATGATGAAAGAACCTTAGTACTATTATTATGTTTGGCTTGAGGACAGGTTTGCAATTTCTGACTGAGAACTCAGAAGTTTCAACTTCTCAAATCGAATGGATGCAACAAAAGACACCCAAGATAAATATGACTAACAAGCCTGTAGATGTGAATGTGAGCGGTTGTCTGTCTCCATGTGTGGCCCTGTTAATGACTGGCCACACATAAAGACAGACAGGCTGTACCCTGATAATGAGAGAACATGACTGATAAGTTCATAAATTTAACTGCTAACGTCTCCTCTCGTGCACTGATAAGCTGAACAGCCAATCAGAGCGGTGTCTCTCTCAGACAGGACAGATGCTGAAAGAGCTGAAAAGCCGCCGACAGGCCTCTGACTACTGCCAACAGTGCAGGACACACACCCACACCCACACCCACACCCACACCCACACCCACACCCACACCCACACCCACACCCACGCACGGTCGTAAAGGGACTCAGTGACTAAAATTCTTAGTCCGTCACTTCAGGCTGTGTGTTGTGAGTCCCTGACCTGTACAGAGGCGTGGCACTAATTCTTTGACTGTGTGTTACCCTCTCCTTTTTAGATTGACACCAACCACTTGGCGTCCCAATATTTGTCCATTTGGTGTAAAACACTACAAATTGAATGCACTCAGTTGTGTCCAGACATATTCCTGGCACTAAGCTGAATGTGTTTACCAGCTCATTTGTAATCCCTAATAGATGTTATGATAAAATGTCCTCCGCTGACAGCAGACAGTAAGCGGCTTTGGCTGTGTGGCCAGGCCGGTTGTGTTATAATCCGACGGGGCTGTGTTGCTCCTGACCCCCAGGGTAATGCCTCGTAGCAGTGACAAAGAGCCAATTTACACATCGCATCTCCACCATGAGTCAGAGTGATCATATCATCCACCAGTGTCATTAGTGTGACAGCATATGATTATTGTATGTGGGCATTCAACAAAAAACAAACAAACAAACAAACAAAGGTAAGTCCATCATAGCCCCCTCGTGCATACACAAATAAACTGAAAGTGCCCTCTAAGGGGCCTTTACAGTAGTAGTAGTAAATCAGGCATGTTCAGCCAATCAGAAGCTGGAAGATACCAGTTCACTTTGTCTTTAACTATTCTTTCCTATCTACAATGGTACATTTGATCAGCAGTGTGTAGGCTTTAGTGAAGCCTTTAGTAAATGGTCTGTCTTGGTTTGGGTCTGCCTCTCTGACTGTGGTTTTGGCAATATTGTCTGAATTGTTGGGATTAACAAGGCTAAAATATGAAGACAGGTTTTAATTCATAGTGTCTTCCCTTCTGGAAAGTGTCCGATTGGAAACACAGTTTAAAACACTGTTTACAGATTTTCTAGTTGCAACTTAAACATGGCCTAGAAATACATACAAACTGTCATTGTAACCTTGCTAAAACAGCAATGCTGATAGTGGCCTAGGGAATTTGCATTTAAAGTCGTCAGACTGCTCCTCGGCTGTCATCTCTTCCAAAGAAACATCTAAAACGCGTGTTAAATGCAGAGCCTTAGCAACAGATTCATTAAAAAAAAAGCCCTGAACACAAAATGTAAAACGTCTGAACCAACCAAAACTAGAATGCAATTTCAGTGTGAGACCATTTACAAATGTATTAAATTCCAAGTTCTGATAAAAATCAATGGAGCCAACAGCCAACAGTGTTTTCTGTGACAAACTGGTGTGTACAAGGACCCAAATGAAGAAAAGGCAAAAGGAGGTAAAGCGATTTCTTGCCAGTACGTGAGGCAACTAGTGAAGCAACCGACTTAACAAAACCGGACAAAAGGTACCAAAACTGGAGCTAAAGCAAATTAATATGATACAGGGCTGAGTAACCTAAAGATTAAGGGGAACTAGAGAATCAAAAAAATGAAGCACTAAAGAGGCTAAGTGACCCGATTCAAGAGAAAACAATCTCCACAGTGCCAGGGAGAACGGGAAAACCAAGATACATACAGGGAAATGCCAAACACACGAAGCAAAGCAAAAAAAACTATCTGGACAAGTGGTAAAATTATTGCAAAGGGTTACACACAGTCCAAACAACCAGAGTCAGAATGAACACTAAATTAAAAGGTGTTCACATAACTAAATGTTGCAATAAGAGAGACCACTAGGCAGGAATCACCAAACCCAAACAGACAGGGACAAACCAATAACCAAAGTGAAAGCGTAACAGAGTCTGGCAACACTGAATAACTAAACGTCACTATAAGTAAAGGGAAACAATCTGGCAAGGGACTGTGAGAAGAGCTGGGTATTAATGGCCAAGGGAACAGGTGAGAACAATCCAGGCTGATGATGAGTAACGAAATTGGCAAAATGACTAGACAGGAAGTGGGACAGAGGGACTACAGAATAAAAGCTGGGAAACACGATGCAGGACTGGGGAAAACAGGGTGAGAGGGGAAATGAGAGTGAAGGGCGGAGATTGATGGGAAAGGGGGAAGAGACAGAGAAGGAGAGGCGGGGAGGGGGAGTGCAGGTCTAAGAATTGGCAGACGGTAGGGGGGAGTGAGTGGGTACGACAAAAGGTGAAGTAGGTGAGTAGAGTGCAGTCTCAGATCCATGACAGTATTCTGCTCTTCAGCAGAAAAAAAACCCAAACTCTTCCTGTTTTTAATGTAATTCTCATTCATCTTAGGTCTTTTTCAGCCTCCAGTATGTGTGTACATTTTCCTGAGGATCTTATAAACCCGTCTTTTGGGTGTGTGGCCTTTTTATCAAACAACTCTTCCAGTGGAGGTTGTGAATTTATGAGGACCCACTGAATATATGAGACGCCCCGGCCCCTCCGGCATCCTGAGTCCGCTACTGAGCTCCGCATTTGCGAGTGTACTGGCTGCAGTACTTTGTATGTGTGTGCATGTCTGAATGCATGCATGTGTGTGCGTGTGTGTGCATGTGTGGATATGGGAGAGAAAGAAAAGCAGGAAAATAAGTGAGTGTGACACTGTGACCGTGTGTTAAATGCTTGACTGTGGTCTATTTTGGTGCTCTGCATTTTTGTGTGTGTACAGTAAGTGGCTGTGTGTGTTTCTGGGCTTGCGTCAGTGTGTGTAGGCACCATGTGTAATTACTAACACCACCGAAGCTCCTAGTGTGGACTGCAGGAAAAAATATCATTAACCTCTGTTGCAGGACTTCACAGCCACTGGAGGGAGGGCAGCGGGAGCAGGGGGGGGGGAGCTGTGGGGAGATTACAGCTGCTGTTGTTGGCCACTGGGAGCTGCCCACTACATCCGAAGTCGTGTACTGTTGGCCGCGGAGCAGCTCCCCTGGAGGTTTCTGCATGCAGACACCAGGTGTTAGGAGGGTTTTTTTTTCACCTGTCTGAAAAAGTTGAAATGATCAAACTGTAAGCCAATTCGTATCAGTTCACCTCTCGCAACATCATAAAAATGGTTTTTCCTCCCGTTAAATTTATGTGCCACACAAACGAATCTAAGGTAGCTATTGGCTTTCAATTTTTATTTATTCTTTAATAGCAACTATCTTTCATTGTATATTTAGGTGGAGCTGTTGGAGCAGACAATTAATGGCTCATTAAGGGTTTTGCCGTCACTTCCAACACAAGCTAATTAAAGCGTCTCCCCTCCTCTCACGACAACATGCAGAGGATCCATTAAAAGGTATCATAACTGCAACATTTAAGAACACAAGCATTCATAGAGAATAATGAATGTGGTGCTAAAAATAGCTCTACAAGGACACATATTCAGACATGGTGTGACCACAAAACCCACCAGAATCCGTCTTCTCGCCCACACAAGCATCACTCCCACATCCAGCAGACTCCTCAACATCTTCTTCCCCTCCACAATTCAGATTAATATCATAAGAGTGAGAGTCCTTATGTTTTTTGAATCTTTTTCTTGGTGCAAAGAAAAGCAAACCATGCCATAAATAGTTGTGAGCAGTTGTGCAATGGGGAGTGTTTTATCCATTAGACAGTATAGTAAAGTAAAGGCGATGTGTTGGATGCTGTGGCTGTTTCTGGTCCTACTATTCCTCCCTGCAGGGTTTAAAACCAAACCACTGACCAAATACCACATAGACATAATCTCTATCTTCTGTGAGGCTGTAGTCATCACATGTTGGTTTGGCATGAAGCTAGCCCATCCATCAATCATCTTAAATGTTTATCCCTTTAGGGGGTCACAGGGGGGGGGCAGAGCCAATTTTTGCTTTCATTGGGTGACCAGCAGGGTGGATTCATGGACAGGTTACCAATCTATCTCAGGGTTAATACACAAAGAAATACACAGACAGACAACCATTCATGTCTATGTGCAATTTTGAGTCAGCAATTATCCTAACAAGCATTTCTTTGGAGAGTGGTAGCAAACCAGAGTACCTGGAGAAAAACCCAACCAAGGAGGGAGAGAACACACAAAGTCCCCACGGAAAGGCCCACTGCAGCTGTCTGAGATTCAAACCTGTGACCTTCTAGCTGTGACGGAGCAGCACTAACTCTGTTTTGGGGTTTGGATTAGTCAGGGCAGCATGGCTACAAAGTATTACAGAGACTCCCGGTTTTCAATGACAATTAAGCATCACTGTCTGTGCATACTTCCATCCAGTGTCTCACACACACACACACACACACAACCTAAACATATCAACTCCACGTAGAGAAGCTGTGCGTGTCCTGAAGACAGCAGGTTACATCAGGAGTTTTCTGCCAGCAGGGGAAGCTTGCTGGCAGAGCTGAAGACCTTGCGCTGATTCAGATCCAGACAAAGTGAAACATAACAAATAAAATTTGTTTTCTGTGGAATGAGTCAAATTGAGGTATTGTTGTTTCATCCTTCAATGAAACAACTGTTAAACAAGTTCTGCTTGCACAACAAGTTCTGCAACCATACGTGCTAATGTTGCAAGATGGCAGACAACAATAATGAGTAAAAACATTATATTATTATTTTTTTATGTGTTCAGTAGCTAATTATCTGTTGCTTTGAAGAGTTTTCATACTTCTCACTCTTGTGAGATATATTCCAAGAGGTCATCCTTTCCAGTAGTTGACACTGAGTTTTGCACTTAGTCAGCATTTTGTTCAGTGTTTTCAACAGAATGTTTTATACTCATATTAAGCAGACAAAATGATGCAACACTCTACACTGGAGGAGATTTTTCATTTATTCCCCACAAGGCCTATGAAGTGAACATCTTTGGTAAAGGTTTTTTTTTCTAAATAAATAGCGAAACTGCAAATTCAGCAGGTCTGAAATTACTTTGAATACATAAAAATAAATACAATGAAACTCCCCACTTATGTCTCACAAACGGTTTTTTGTACAATCACTTAATCCAAAGGCTTAGTTAATTTTCAGGCTGGACACATTTTTGTTTTAAGGAATGTTCTGCTACGAAAATATGTGCAGGAACAGCACGGTCACACAGTCCAGTCTGCTTCTTATTGTAACACTGGCTTTCAGACCTGTCAGTTCTATCTATGCAGATCCACTATGAGCCCATTTGAAGGTCCGTGGAGCAACCTCTGATCACATTTCTTACAAGGAATAGATGCTGAAAGAAGAGGAGATTAAAGCAGCTAAAATGATCATTAAATTTACTTTGTGCGTTAACATTTAATTTCCCCCCCCAGGTATACGTCCTCACGTGTTCTTCCATAACTAACACATCCACACACACAGACAAAATCCTGCTGGCTAAAGTCTCACAGACACAGATCGGTTGCCCTTAACACAGCTGCTGTCAGTCTCAAACTGCGACTGTACATCTTCTGCTAAGATTTCAGCTGTTCCAGTAGCTATATCAGCTGACAGCAGGGGTTCTCCCCCCCAGCCCCCCAGCAGATCATCTTTTTGCTTATCTCGAAGGGTTTCGGCAGATGCACTCCTTCACACGTAGCCCTTCTGAGTTCTCACCAACCCAGCAACATTCAATACATGTCTTTATCCCCCCCCCCAAAACAAAATAAAAATAAAAAATAAAAATAAAGAAATCCTCTGCATCCTCAAAAAAATACTTGTTTGCATATTGCCGAGCTTTAAAGGACTGGAGAAAGACTCTTGTGCCAGGTTGAACAGACTCGGCAATGCAAAGCAACCCTGGCCAAAGTATTTAGTGCAATATATTTAGAGTAGGTGGCCAAACATTGGAACCACCTCTTAATATAATGCACTCCACCAGCTACTTACATGTTGCGATGCTTTTCGTGTGTTTTAAACTGCAAGGTTGCACAGAATTCACAAGGAATTGGTTAACTTAATTATTGTGACCGTGGCTTCCTGGAGGCACTGGTATATTCTTATCTCGCACTGCAGAATGGGTAAGAATATAAAGACACACAAACTCATCACTCAGGTTTGTTTTGATCTGCTTGATTGGAGTCAATCTACTCACAGCTTGAGCTCAGAGAAGAGCCTTTCTGATTCTCCCGTATGGGAACAAGCCATGTTACTGTGGAAAAGGCAAAAATAGAAACATACATTTTAAAAACTCAGAAAGAATCATGTTAAACAATACATTAATACATATTTTGATGCATTAAAATGAATGCATCAAGAACCACATATTTTAATCCTATAACCAAAAATCAGTTGATTTTGGGCCAAAACCAGGATGGTTGTGGACTAGATGAAAAAGCAACTTGTCTACTGCTCACAGGGTTCGTGGTCAAATTCTCAGCTCTTTTTGTCCACATGTTGAAATGATCCTGACAAGGACACTTTTCCTGGAGAAACAAACAAGCATTAATGACGACTTTTCTAATTTATTTTGCTTCATCTCACCATTTGCTGATCTTGGCTACTGCCAGGAACCCGATCAATCGAGTGTCGGGGAATAAAACAGATTTGAAGCATGAAAAAAATTGATGGAGTTTAAAGAGTGAGTCAGACCGATACACACATTCTATAAAACGTGTCAGTGTGTATATCCACACTATGCGATTTGGTCTTAAAGAGCTGCTCACACCAGAATTTAAACCTGCACGATGTCTTGAATTAAGTTCATTCTGAAATTGCTGAGTTTAGCGGTTTTGGGAAAAGGTGAAACCATGCATGTTTTTGGAGTAACGTTAAGGTTTTGACCAATGCGTTTGGACCAAATAGTTCTAAATGGTCTGCTTATATGAGACCTGCGGCCGCACCTGTTCTTCTGCTGACAACACAACTTTTTAGGGCTTTTTTTTCCCATTTGCACCACCAGTAGAAATGATAAAGTGATGGAGACTGATCTACCAATCAGCCTAGCCTAAGATTATACCACGGTTCTTATTGTGCTTGGAGTTTACCTGATGTAGGAGCTAATAAACTCACTCAAAGTTTAATTCTGAGGAGAAACGTCCCCCAACATTTATACAGAATTATGAAAAATGTCCACCAGTCAAAAGCACCTATTGACTAATAACAAGCCATCTTGTCAGTGCTGACCTCTGTAAGAGGTCTATTGTCTTAGCAACTGAGCTAATATGCTAATCAACTCTTAACCAAAGCATCAGCTCAATAAGTCTTTTTCTTTACCCTTTTCATTAACTTGGTGTTGAATTTCCACTGAATGTGACTAAAATACTTGGTGGAAGTTCACAGCATAAGCATTAGAGAAAATACAGAGACGCTTCTGCTGCGACAAGGGGCAGCAAGGCTGTGTAGCTTCAGCAGTTGTTTGCTTGGCAACACCAATGTTACCAGAAGAACTCATTTTTGCACCCTTCATTTACAAGCTGCCCCTCATTCATAAAAGTAATATCATTATGCAAATAATGAATATTATGTGGAGACAAAAATAATCATGTAAAAGCAAATTTTACAAAAACAGTTCTTAGAGACTCAGGACCAAAATGAATGGAATATGAAAACTGATGCTGATATCAGTTGTGGAAAGGATAAAAAATGCGTTTGAATCTCATCTCTTGCTCTGGTGCACCTTTGGACAGGATATTACTTTCTGCTGCTTAGGAGTATACATTTCCTTTCTTGAGCCCATCTGGAGATTGGGGATGGAGCAAACCAGCAGCTTCTTATCTCAGAGAGATAGACTCTGATTCCTTCATACATGATAGACTAAGATGCCTCACTGATGCTCTCTCTCTCTCTTACTCGCTCTCTCTCGCAAACACACACACACACACACACACACACACGGAGGATTTAATTTCCCTTACAGGAAGTGTGGCCTCTCCACACTGGTTGCAAATGAGAGGTAAAAACATTTTCTCTCATCTCCCTAAAAATGTATTGCAAACCCCTCGTTGGGCCATTTGCCAAAGAGAGGGAGTTGTCGTGCTGGGTTGCTTCCCTAAAGAGTCCAGTGGTCCCTCTCTATCAGCCACTGCAAGCTCTCCATCAAAGGGTCTTTATAGTGAGCACGGCCGAGGAATGAGAATGGAATCCAAGCTTTCACCATGCAGGAGCAGAATTGATATTATAACCTGAGGTGAGGAAAAGAAAGAAATGCATTTTCATCATGTTTCATCATGGTTTAAGCTTGGAATGCATTTCCAGTTTTTGGTCAGCCAGTTTTATTTTTACCAGCAGTTTTACCTTTAACTGTATTAGTATGAAATATTTGATGAAAAATGTGCAATATTAAATGCAACAACAACAATATTTGTCATGTTGAATTCAGCACATGTGGCCGAAAGTACTGGCACTCTTCAATTTTTACCTTCCAGAAACACAGAGTTGATGTGACCAATATCTTTTTGATTACAGGATCTTCCCTGGTCTTTTTTTATGGAGTCCATTCAGAACTCACACCCATTGTTATGCATTTGCACACTCATCCCAAACACAGAAATGGGCCAAATCATTTCTTAATAAATGAAGACATTTGTAATACTAATAGCGATGGTTTTCACACGGTTCCACATTTTGGCATCAGTGTGCACAGTGCCGCTCAGTTTGTGTACAGCTGCTAGCAAAGCATTAGTAGGACTCCTACATGTGAGCACATCACTCCTAACCCTGCCATACAAGTGCAGGGGCCATACTGAATCGGCAATGAGTTTGTAAAACATTTTGAGATGCCTTGTTATGATGCTGAACAGCTTCCCTGACACTAAAAACATTAGCTAACTGGCACTTCCCTTTTCTCTGACATTGAAGAGTTTCTTGCCCTTCATCTTTCAAACTCCAACATTATTAACTCATCTGCCGTGACAATACAGACAGGTCCATAAGTATTTGAACAGTGACAAATTTTTTTTATTCTGTACACTACAACAATGGATTTAAAATTAGCCAATCAAGATGTCAATAAAGCCTAAACTTAACTTTAATTATAATAACAAAATAATTTATTTAGCTATTTAGGGATACAGCGAGTTTCAAAGTTAATTGGACCAAGTAACAATTACAAATATAATTTAACAGTTCAATGAAAGTCCTACGCAGTCAATGACTGCCTTATGTCTGGAAATCATGGATAGATTTCCAGGGGGTCTTTCTGCATTCAGTCTTGTCTTGCAAGCAGATAAAAAGTTGCACTATTGGGCTCAGATCAGGTGACTGACATGGCCCGTGAAGAATTTCCCTCTTCTTTACCCCCAGGAATATAATATCAATCTGCAATATAAGGTGCTGTCCAAGGTTTGTGGCATTTAGCAGATTCTGAGAAGAAAGCATAGACCCAGACACTTCAGAATAACACTGTCTCCACAATATCATGAGCCATTTCTTTCCTCTTGTTCTGATACTTATGATACTCTGATCATCATGGATCCATTAGTCCAAAGAATCTTATTCCAGAACTTTTTTTGTTTGGTGTCTTCTAGTAAAGTCTAAATGGGCCTTGCTGTTCCTGAGTGTTAACAGTGGCTTGCAGAAGGATATAAATTACACGAATGCAATAAAGCCATAGTCATTTGCCACCACATTGGGCTGTAAATTGCCATGGTGGCCTTTGTGCCCTTATCAGCTCTACCTCCAAGGACATAACTGTAGAGTTGTAGTTACAGTGTACATGATCACTAAGTCATTCATTTGTTCATGTTTACTCACATACCTTTCAGTTAGTCTACCTTGGATGCTTTTAGCAGAAGATGCACTCACATAAGCTGTTTATCTAATAGGACTCCACAAAACCTCTGTGGTACATGTACAATAACATAATGTGTAATGTTTGTATAAGCTTTAAGAAAACTCCGGTAAAGTGAAAGTTTTTAGTTTAGGTTTAGTTTGATGCTTTGACGAAGGGCAGTTCAAGAGGCTCATTCTCATGAAGTTATTGCACCTGAAAGTGGAATTAGGAGAAAGTAGACATCCTATCCTCAGTTGTCTCCTAAACCCCTTGAGCTCTGGGCTATTTTTTTAATTTCACCTAAAAAGCCCGCCCCCAATTTATCACATTTATGGCAAGGCAGACTCAAGTGAGGAGACATGGAGGGGTTGACCAAACACCACTTGTTTATTGTAATAATCAATGAACAGAACTCGCTCCCAACAGCAGGGTATTAAAGGAAAACATGACTGACAACAGAAATGTGCTGAGTAATACGGATCCCAGGGGAAAAAAAAATAAAACAACCTTGAACACAAAACCCAAATGAAAGAAAGACAAATAACAAAATAAAACATCCCACTAAACCAAAATTACTGACAACGAAGCCCGACCAAGACTAAAAACTAAGGGGACAAAGAGCATAAAGCACACGTAAGAAAATAAGACAGATGAGAAAACAAACTACAAAACCAGAATGAACACACGGGAAAAGACTAAAGGGAACTAATTAAACAGAAACACACCTAACAAAATAAGACATGGATAAGAAACAAAAACTACAAAACCAGAGAGCAACGCTGGGACAGCATCTTAACTGAAGAACCAAAACACTAACGTACCTAAAGAACTAGCAGTACAGAACATTAATCTGCAGGGAAACTCTGGAAACAAAAACACAAAACAGAAGCAACTAGGTTTTAATACAAACAATGAACTAAAGATGTATGCAACTAAATATGGAGCAGGGGTTAACAACTAAACAAGGTTGAACTCGTAGCTAAAGGACTAAGAACTAAGCCTACCAAAAATGCACACACAGAAAAATAACAAGGAGACAGGATGAAAAACAAACCAAACCTCAGACCAAAAGTTGCTAGAAAACAGAGCCCAATATTCAGGATTGCTACAATCAGGTAAATCAAGAGCTCAGCGCATTGGCTGGGAGTGAGATGATGAGGAAGGCTGGACTTAAATAATGAGGGGAACAGGTGCAAACAATGAGGGATAATGAACAGTAAGGCTAACGGAACATTACTGCGACTAGGAAGTGGGGAAAAAGGGGCTACAAAATAAAAGTCCAAAGGGAGGAAGGGAAACGCGAGTGTCGGATCATGACACAATTGTATTCAGTATTAGCTCCACAACTGTGAGGTGGAGGATCAGTTGTTACACATGTAACAAATTATGATACACAGTAGATGCAGAGTTACTACTATTTATGTTGTTTTATGTATATATTTTTATGTCAGCCATGAGGCCTGGAATAGTGGCCTCAGTGCCCCTGAAAGAGTATGAAACTAAAGGCCAAATAGCTTTGCCCTTGAAATTATGAAATTTGGAGCCTGAATATTTACATTCATGAAGCTGTTTCCTGTCTGTAGACTTCCGACAATGACACATCTCTTTACATCAAGAACGCTCTGGACTTGGCTTAATGCCATGAAGAGGTTTTTCTTCTCCAAGGACAGATTTCTGTTGTCATGGACTTTCGTGGCAATCAGAAAACTTTTGGTACTGCTGAGCTTGCAGCCATCGTTTTAAGAAGGCACCAAGCTGTCAGTTTGGCCACAGGTTTCCGCTGCATCTTTCATTGTGTTTTTTTCAGCGTTATCACAGCCTCCTCCGCTTGCACACACAACTGCTTGGACCTCATTTTGAGTTCAGTAAAGAACTATCAAATAGAAATTCAACACTTATAACCAACTCCAGATTATTGATCATCGATTGTCCAATTTCCTATGTGCTTCTGAAAAGGGAAAAAAAATGAATATTTTTGTTAAAAACTCTGAGTTAAAGACATCTTGAAGGCCTAATTTGAAGTTTATTGTTGTGGTGTAGAATTGCAAAATCACAATTATTACGTTAAGTAATTTACCTGGTTGGTTGATTTACATAATTATGATGTGACAATTCAAGTACAAACAAATAAATGATTATTGTTTGCCTTCTATATTTTTGACACATTCTCTGGAAATACGAA
This sequence comes from Channa argus, assembly GCF_033026475.1. Taxonomy (NCBI): domain Eukaryota; kingdom Metazoa; phylum Chordata; class Actinopteri; order Anabantiformes; family Channidae; genus Channa; species Channa argus. Next base: position 23,737,069 of record NC_090203.1, read on the forward strand.
AAGCACCTTATGTCATGACAAGCGACAGACAGGTTTTTACAGTTTGAAGTAAATAATGTCAATGTTAATTGACGAGTTGTCTGCATTAATAACTGCTAACAAAAGTGAGCTTGACCTAAGACTTTTACAAACCCATTTTTAATCGTGCAGACCTTCTTTTTTTTTTGCTTGTTTTCCCATTTTGGCCTCAGAGGTTGCCACAGCGGACGGACCCTGCACATGAGATGTACAGTATATACAATAACCCCCGACATTTTTAGTTTGTGATCTCGTAATTGTGTTCGTGAATGTGATCGCTGCTCCTTTCGGAAGGTAAGTGACACGAAGTAAATGAACCTTAATTCCAGTCATTAAACTAATGCTGTTCATTTGAGCTTTGTTTAAAGCAGATTTCAGAGGCTGTGGGACCCTCCTCAGGAAACAGAGCCCTGTTAGTTCAGCCTTATTTGTTTACATTTTGGAACAATTAAAAGAATGCTAAATTAGCTATTAGCAGTTCCATGTAATGACTGGATACTGTTTATACAGAAGTGTCACTGTGGAATTGCATTGTCTTTGCAACGGACTTAATTAACTGACAACATACAAATAAGCAACTAGCACAGCACATGACAGTTTTCCTTTATTTTGATGATTTTATTAGTGAAAAACTAATACGAAGACACATCACTTGAGTTATACAAAATACACAACTTTCATAGATTGATAAAAAGACTTATGTGTAAAAATATAAACCGAATTTAGGTGGAGGTTGATCCAGGTGGGACAATAATGGGAAACTGTTGACAAGTGAGTTTAAAATATTTAAGTTTAATATTTCACTCTACATAAACCTCATAAGTCTTCAAAGCTGAAACCTGCTGATATACAGTACAATTTATATCATTTTTTACTGAGAAGCTACTGGAATTCTTCTTCTTTTTCTTTCGGCTGTTTCCCCACAGCGAATCATGTGCCTCCATCTAACCCTGTCCTCTGCATCCTCTTCACTCACACCAACTAACTTCATGTCCTCTCTCACTACATCCATAAATCTCCTCTTTGGTCTTCCTCTAGACCTCCTGCCTGGCAGCTCCAACCTCAGCATCCTTCTACAAATGTATTCACAATGTCTTCTCTTAACATGTCCAAACCACCTCAATCTGGCCTCTCTTACTTTATCTGCAACACATCTAACATGAGCTGTCCGTAAGATGTCCTCATTCCTGATCCTGTCCATCCTCGTCTCTCCCAAAGAGAACCTCAACATCTTAAGCTCTGCTACCTCCAGCTCTGCCTCCTGTCTTTTCTTCAGTGCCACTGTCTCTAAGCCGAACAACATCTCTGGTCTCACCACCGTCTTGAAGACCTTTCCTTTCATTCTCGCTAATACTCTTTAATCACACAACACACCTGACACTTTTCTCCACCCGTTCCAACCTGCTTGCACTCGCCTCTTCACCTCTTTTCTACACTGTCCGTTGCTCTGAACCGTTGACCCATTAGGGTCCTGCACCTTCTTCACCTCTGCTCCCTGTAACCTCACCGTTCCACTTGGGTCCCTCTCATTCACACACATGTATTCTGTCTTGCTGTGACTAACCTTCATTCCTCTGTTTTCCAGAGCAGACCTCCACCTCTCTAGATTTTCCTCCACCTGCTACCTGCTCTCACTACAGATCACAATGTCATCTGCAAACATCATAGTCCATGGAGATTCTTGTCTAACCTCATCTGTCAGCCTTTCCATCACCATAGCAAACTACACTTTCCCACAACTTCATTTGTTTGGCTCATCAGCTTTATTCCTCTGTAGTTGCCACAGCTCTGCACATCTCCCTTGTTCTTAAAAATTGGCACCAGTACACTTCTCTTCCAGTCCTCAGTATCCTCTCACTCTCCAAGATCTTGTTAAACAAACTAGTCAGAAACTCCACTGCCACCTCTCCTAGACACTTCCATACCTCCACAGGTATGTCATCAGGACCAACTGCCTTTCCACTCTTCATCCTCTTCAACGTCCTCCTCACTTCACTCTTACTTATCTTTCCTACTTCCTGCTCCACAGCAGTCACCTCTTCTCCTCTTTGTTCCTTTTCATTTTCCTCATTCATCAACTCTTCAAAGTTCTCCTTCCATCTTCGCATCACACTCCTGGCACCTGTCAATACATTTCCATCCTTATCTATAATCACACTAACCTGCTGCACATCCTTCCCATCTCTGTCTCTTTGTCTGGCCAACCTGTACAAATCCACCTCTCCCTATTTAGTGTCCAACCTAACATACAAGTCCTCATATGCTCTTTGTTTGGCCTTTGCCACCTCTACCTTCACCTTACGCTGCATCTCCCTGTACTCCTGTCTACTCTCTTCAGTCCTCTCAGTGTCCTTAGTCCTTAGTCTTAGCTAACACTAGTGAACCTCCTCTTTGGTGCTCATTTCAGCACCAAGTTAACTGTAGTGGTCTAGTCATCTGAAAGCCCCTCCAAACTACCCAGGGTCTATCTCAGCTCCTCCCTGAAAACTAGACAACCTTTTTCAACTTCCACTACTTTGTCCTGCTCTGCCTTTGTCCTCTTCATCTTCCTCACCATCAGAGTCATTTTATACACCACCATCCTGTGTTGTCTGGCTACACTCTCCCCTACCAATACTTACAGTCACTGTAAGTATTGGTACAGTCACTGATGTCTTTCAGAACGTCTAAACAAGATGTCGTCCACCTGAGTGCTTCTACCTCCGTTCTTATATGTCACCCTATGTTCCTGCCTCTTCTGAAAGAAAGTGTTCACTACAGCCATTTCCATCCTCTTTGCAAAGTCTACCACCATCTGTCCTTCTGCGTTTCCATCCTGAAGACTAAACCTGCCCATCACATTCTCATCATCTCTGTTCCCTTCACCTACATGCCCATTGAAATCTGCACCAATCACCACTCTCTCACCTCTGGAGATGCTCTGCATCACTTCATCTAACTTACTCCAGAATTTCTCCTTCTCTTCTAACTCACATCTTACCTGTGGTTCACAACCACTGACAACATTAAACATCACCCCTTCAATTTCAACTTCAACTTCAGACTCTTTTCACCTCTAGAACATTCCTCACAAACTCCTCTATCAGGATAACTCCTACTCTTCTAGCTTTGCTACCTTTCCACCTGGTCTCCTGGACACACAGTATGTCCACCTTCCTTCTCTGCATCATGTCAATCAACTCTCTAGCCTTCCCTGTCATTGTCCCAACATTCAAAGTCCCTACTGTCAGTTCTACATTCTTAGCTTTCCTCTTCTCTCTCTGCCTACAAACACACCTTCCTCCTCTCCTTCTTTGACTTCGACCAACAGTAGTCCAATTTCCACTGGTACCCTTTAGGTCAACATCACCAGTAGCGGTTGTTGTTAACCCAGGCCCCGACCGATCCGGTATGGAAGTCATTGTCACGATACACATTTTTGATTTGGCATGTGTTTTACGTTTTACTTTCCGACACAATCCCCTGACTTTATCCAGACTTGGGACTGTGAAGCTACTGGAATTCAAGATATCAATTCAAGAACTTAGTAAATACACAACATGGACTGACAATTCAAGAAATCTATTGCAGAAATCAATCAGTACATAGTTGCATTACCGCATCATATTTTTTAGCAGGATAATCATGATGAAGGGAAATTTCTCCAGTGACCTTCTATTTCTGTTTCCATTTAAATTTAGTCATTTAGCAGAGGGTTTTATCCAGAGTGACAAAGAGTGAGGGACAAAGCAAGCAAGAAAAAAAAATCTAACTCAAGGTGAAGATATTAAGCAAAGTGCCATGCGAAGAAATGTTTCCATTTTACGAGACGCAAATGCAAGATAGGACAGATAGGAATATATTTTTAAATATGGACCTATTGTTAAAATATTCTAAATGAACTATTAGTTGATAATTTAAAAAAAACTGACGTAACAAGTCAAGTTATTAAAATTTAACTGTAAGTAAACTGTATGGGGTTTTGCTTTTCTTTAACTATACAAATATTAATTTAAAAATGGTAAATGTACCTTTATGGTAAGACTAAGATGGTTTTTTTTAATCCAATTTCTGTGGGGAATCTGGTGTCACATGATCTCATCATAAATGTGGACATACACATGTATGTTCATAGCTTTGAGAATTTAAAATATATTTATGAACCAAGCCAGACTGAACGTTATAACTGGAGTTGAATATACCCAGCAAAAGCAAATAAAAGTTAAAGAGACAAAAACAGCAAATAGGCTTAAAATGTAGCTTAAAAGTGTTACATGCATGAACTGACTGTTATTTAGCCTCCCTGCCAACAAGGTAAAATGTTCTAATAAATGTTCATTCCATTCATATTTTAATTAGTTCCTGGGAAACAGAATAAAGCCCATCTCTGCTTCAAATGCTCTACAGAGCAAATGATCTGAAAATAAAAATGTTTGCAGAGTTTAGAACGGTGATTACCTGCTTAGTAACGTTGCAGGAATCAATAGCTTGGTCCAACAACTTTATCAGCAGGCCGAGCTGCTCAACAGCCAGCTTGCTATTTGACAAAGAGCTTTTTTGTTAGTTTGTCTGCAAAGCTGTGAGAGTGTTTTCACATGCAGCTGTTTGAGGCAATCTGTTTGAATGTTGGCACAAAGCCATTTAGACTACGCTGAGGTGGCTGATGGGGTGGCTGTCTCTCTGTCCTCTAATAAAGAGGATGTATGCTAGACTTACAAGAACACAACCTTTTGCACACAATAAAAATGGCACTCTCTTCCATTTATTGTATATGGAACAACCTCCCAGACCACTGAGATATTTGGAGATTTTGGCGTCAAGGTGGGCCAAACAAAATCCCACCACAAGCCAGGGCTGCATTCTACAATTCAGTTGACAATAATAGCAACAAAAGCTGCACGGCGGCTGGTTTGAAGACAAGAACGTGTTGGATTTGTTGTAAACTTTTCTTATATCCCAGTAGCTGCCAGTACGGAAACATCAGCCTTTCAGAAACCACCTGGAAAATCATTTTGAACGACCAATTACTGCGGCTCACCTGGAGTCCATCAGACATACAGTCACCACTGCCTAAGGAGAAAGGGAGAGGCAGACATATCAGAACCACAACAAAAAATGCAGTATAAATACAACCTATTGTGAAGCCCAGGTGCAGAACATCCTATAATTACAACTCAACATAGTCATAATTGACTGGTCTTTAGCTACAGTATACAATCTGTAACTTGGAATCTAATAACAAAAATGCTGACAATAAAAACCAGTCTGGACAAATTACATCTTTTCCAACTAGTCAGAGTCTTGTTCACTTTACAGCAGTGTGTTCATTCAGCTGTAGCAGTAATGCTCCTCTCTGACTGTCAAACAACCCGACAACACAATGAAAGGCTGATCAGTAACCACCTGATAGGTGACATCACCAATCCTACAATCTTTAACTGGAAATAGATAACTTCGTTAGAGAACTGCATGGAAAACATGTTGAAACTAAACGGGTTAACTTGTGTTAATATACAGCCTTAACTGAGTACAGCAGACAAACCAAGGTAACAGCCTTTACTCAAATTAAGCAGAACATGAAGTTACATTCACAGCTGTTGAAGCCAGTTTTCACCAATATCAGACCTAAGATGACATGTGAGATTGCTTTCTTCTTATTGTAAAGGAAACCATTTCATAAAATAAAACACGGTTTCTATCATGTTAAAAACTACAGTTTAAAAATTTTTCAAAACAACTTTTGTTTTGGTCCTTTTGGCTTTCTACAAGTCTCTACAGGTCCAGTGTCGCCACAGTGGATCATTAGTCCGCATGCTGATCTGGAACAGTTTTTGTGCTGGATACCCGTCCTGAAGCAACCCTCCCCAATTTTACCGAGCTTAAGCATCAGCTGTTAGGGGTTCAATGTCTTGCCCAGGGAAACGTTGGACATGTGGTCGGGAAGAGCGGGCCACACACACACACACACACACACACACACACACACACGCACACACACACACACACACATCATTGACAGCAGCTTCTATGCAAGGTGCTGGCCGGACCCACTGGGAGAAACTTAGGGTTCAGTGTCTTGCACAAGGACACTGACATGTAGCCAGTAGTAACAGGGAGTCAAACCACTGACCCTGTGGTGGACTGTGGTTTGTGGATAACTGCTCTGCACTGTGCTACAGCAACCTCTGACTTTCTACTTGGGAGCTGGTAAAGAAAAGTCTAGTCTAATGTTCAGGGCAACTCACTTGGAAATTTGCATTCTCACAAAGAGCTTATCTGGGTGCAGCCCGTTTTCCTGCATTTACATGAGGTGTTGTTCACTTTACTGATGATTGTTTCACAATGTGGCACATGTGGTTACTATGTTAAGTAAGTATGTGTGTGCTGTTGTCACTTTTGGTAGCGTTTTGTTCCTATGTAATTTGTCTTCTAGCTTAACCTTACTCTGACATTTTGGGCTTATCCCTAAGACTTTCTTCACTTTTTGCATATAAAATCGTTCCTGTTGCATCAAAAGGTGACGCTCCGGGATCATCCATACCGGACGCAGTTGTATCCAGGGCTTCAAACAGTAACACCAAAGGTAAATATGATATGCCAAAGGACGTACAGAGTGGTATAATCTGATGCCTTAGGAGCATCAGTATCTGATTTCTTGATACAAATCAGCCTTCCTGTGCATATCTGCTCCACATTCTGACTTTTGAACAGTTTCTGACTCTGACTGGAGATGAGGTTAATAAATGTATGCAAGCCAGAAACCACAACAATGATATTAAAAGACTTGGTTGAACTAGAGCCTTTCACCTTTCAAATTTCATTTCATTTAAGGTATAAATAAACTATTGTATTTGGGCAATTTCAGCTTAACAAGAAGGTAATTATGTAGGTTTCAGAACAAACAAAACCAATTGCACGCTAAGATGCTAAGCCACTCATATACAGTTTGAGAGAGAGAAAGAGAGAGTCGTGTGTGTGTGTGTGTGTGTGTGTGTGTGTGTGTGTGTGTGTGTGTGTGTGTGTGTGTTTAGTTCTCAGCCACAGTCTGGAACTGCAGGACTGAAGCTTTATTGAGGCAAGCTAATCCATGAGCTGCAGGCCTCAGCTGCCATCACCAGGCTGAAAATAATTACATTTTAAATGGCTGTGCAAACAACAGCCACCACATTAGTCTGTTAATTCAGGCCAATCACTTCTACTGAAAAAAAAAATAAAAATAAAAATAGAATAACAGGAGCAACCCTGCCTCCATTCTGTCCCCCATACACTGATAAATGCACAGTAGTCTTCCACGCCCTGGGTGACCATTTATAACATTAGATTTTTTATTTATTTTGCTAAATCTGCATAATCATTTTGACTATAGGTCATATGCGAACAAGATGGGAAGGTCTGAATAGCATGCATTATTCATGAACTGCAGGATACAGTGGGTGCCAGAGGTTTACAAGATATGTGATTAAGATTTACCAAATTCATCCTTTTCTTTATCACATAAAAGCTTCTTGGACTGGGGGTTCCTGGGGCACCAGATAGAGCACAAAGTGTGTAATGAAGAAAATGGTAAAAAGATGAGGTAACCCAGATAAATAAATGGCTGTGCCCTCTCTGTTCTGTATCCTTGTCCAGTCCTGTATGAACAAGAACATTTGACATCATAGTGAAATCTCTCTGTGTATGAGGTGGATTTATTGCCTATGGTGGTTATAGATAACTTGTGCAATAATGAACTTCTGCTATCTATAAGCGGAGCAAAAATACATCCCATCACTAAATCTTCGCGTTTGCAGTTGAGCCTGCTGCGTCAAATTGCACAAAATCAAATTGGTGACAAAGTGCACTGCATCATCTTATTACAAATGTTAAATTACTTGCACAAGGTAAACTTGAACAGATTTCAGAAAGCACGAGCTCAACTATGCTCTTGATGTTGTGGTTTCGACCCATGGTGCTTTTTAATCAGAGGACAAGTGCATGCTGCTGTGTGTGTGTGTGTGTGTGTGTGTGTGTGTGTGTGTGTGTGTGTGTGTGTGCTTGGGCAATAGTGGATATGTGTGTTGATGGCATGATAGGAGAGCCTTAGATCAGAGATAAATGACTTCATTAAAGTGTAAGTCTCAGAAAGCTGGAATGAGCCACATCTCCCCCCACAGTGTCACTGCAGATTATGAACTCCATAAATCAATACATTTCTGTAAAGCGATAATGTTCCCCTGCCTGCTACGTCCACCCTCCAACAGTGGGGCTTACACAGCTAAGGACATTCACTTTCTGTCGTGGTTTCTGGTTTGAGGGGGCACTGGGGACATGGAAAGGGCTGTCTGTGTGTGTGTGTGTGTGTGTGTGTGTTTGTGTGTATGTATTGGGCAGCATTGTCAGGTTTTGATGTACTTGCAGGTTAACAGTGTTACATTAGCAGTTAACATGTTCTTGGCTGTCACGGACATGTGATGCTCTGTCACATCAGGTTCACTCATGAAAAAGGCTCAAACTTATAGATTAATGTTGGCAACAAGTCTTTGAGGAGGAACCAGAAGAAATCAGCATCTATTAAATCATTTGTGAAAAGATAAATCTCACAGAAACACGAGGGCTGCACACATGAGCACCGTTTACAGGAGGTTTCCTAATGACAACTTTGGATTAATAACCAAGTGTATCACTGCACCTACTGCTATGGAAGAAAAACGGATTACTGCGACAGTTTAAAGGATACAGCCATACGGGACTGATGCAAAGTCATAATTATTCCACAAATGTTCAGGTTCACTCACAGTCAAACATCACTTAAGACATCCTGACCTAGTGACTCTTACAGCTACATTAACTCAGTTTTACCATAATTCTGATCCACTTATAAACTTTAGGTTACAAAGAGAACTTTAACCAACTGTAATGAATCTGTCAGAAAAACGTGGGACTCTGAGAGGGCTGCGCCATTGTCATATAAAGAATTTCTCCATATTATAAAAATCGGTCACAATGTGGTATCAAGTTTAGTCTGAGCCTACAAACAGAACAAGTGTAGTTGAAGACACAGGAGTCTATCGTTCTACACTACTGCAAGTTTGCTTTGATGATGATTGTAACACAACGTGGCCATGTGGTCATTATAGTAAAGAAGTAGCGTTTGTAGCGTTCTGTTTTTATATAATTTATCTTGTAACGTAATTTACCCAAGTTTTAAAGTCATTCCCGTGGCGTCAAATGTACCTGACGTTAATACGATACGCTAAAGGATGTAATAAGTGGCTTATTACATGATAAGCCATTATCATTATCTGATGCCGTGGGATGAGAACATGTCTGAATGACACATCTTTGATTTGAAAGTTGTGTCAGATACTTTTTTGTGTGTGTGTCGGAAACACACAGCACCAATAAAAGGAGGAGAATACGGCAGATGATAGTAACAAACTTGTGCATAAGGGTTTGCCAGCTCCTCTCCGAATAATGACTTCAATTATTTTGTTATAATTATCAAGTGAACTAATTTGTTTATTCTACATGGCCCAGGACCTCGACAACAGTCCAGCCTGCACTGCAACGTGCAATGGAAAGAAAATACCCAGTCATCCTACAGCTGACAATCCCCACCCTTAAGAGACAATTCATGGTGTTACAAGTTGCTCCATTGTGTCAGTCTAAATACAAGTGAAAATGCAAATAATGATAAATATGTCTCAGATAATGTAGAAATTACTTTACTAGCCCAAATGTGGGGAGACATGTAATTTGATCATTTTTTTATACGACACATGGAATTGGTTTCCAAGAAGGTTATAATATCCCACCATTCAATGGTTATCAGTCCTATTACCCTGTCATTCTGTTTCAACAGGCAACCTTCTACCTAATAGTAGGCTCAGTAGGTTGTTATTATGGGCTATGCTGCACCTGGCTGCTGCTTTTATGTTTGCAATAATGAACTCGATGCAAAAACCTCTTTGGTTTAGGCACAAAATTAATTTAGGCAAAACATCTGGCTTAGATTTAGGTAAAAAAGGGATTTGGTTGCTGTCAATTCTTTGCTGATCCATCTAACCAAACCTTTGCCTTTCTTTTACGAACAGTCCCTCCTGCCTCTGTCACTTTTACTACACCTGCTACTGTAAATGTCACTTTATTATCAGACGTATGAAAGATAAGAAGCCTACTGAAGATACCAATAATAGCCAGTGAATGATGTGATAATACTCACATTGGCTGGGTATTTCAGAGTTTGGTAGTAGGCGAATAGAACAACTAGCACTACATGAAAGCCAGATGTTTTCTCACCTGTTCACCATCTTCAGCTTATACCAACTTCCAGGCCCATTGCTATATTCTGTAGTGGGGAGTCTAATTCTGTCAGTGGCACTGAATCATAAAATCACACAGATTTTCTATTCCCTCAGTTGAAATTTGCATAAAAGGGATACAAAATGCCAAATTTCAGGGCATCCAAGAGACAACATAATTAGAGTAACCCACTACTTATGCAGATGTGCTAAAACATTTTCTCTTTCACGGTCAAAGCATCAGTTAAACCAACATGTGCTTGCGCCCTCCCAGCAACGTGACTTGGTCCTTGAGTGGCAGACTGAGTCCCCATTAAAATGATTCTAGTGACGTGTTTTTTGCTTTTAAACCACAATCCTGTGTAAGAAATGTGACAAAGAGGAAGATGTGACTAGCTGTGCTGCATCGATGCATGAGAAAGAATAAGCAAAAGAAGCCCTGCTTTCCACGGAGCTAAACAACACCCTTAAGGACCTCAGCTCTTCCTCATCTCCTGTTCATCTGTAGTGTCACTGCTGGACAAACATTTTATTCGACCAGTGGTTTTATAGATTGTCAGTTATGTCCCACAACACGAGGCCAGGTGTCCTGTAGAGTTTTAGGACAAACTAAAACTTTTTATTGGCATATGGCTCCAACAAAATGCCTGACTGATTTTCACATCACTACACTCCCTGGGCCAAGAAAGTTTGAAAACTGCTGTCCTAATAATTAAGGAGGAATAAAATCTGCAGGGCTATGTGCTTGGAAGCACAGCTGATCTGGTCTGTTTCAGTTTAATAGCCTCTTCAAAAGGACGATGATGGTGTTGCCATTGCCTTGACAAAATATGTTTAAAAAACAGATTCAGTTGATTTATTTTTACAACACTTTATAACAGAAAACTAAATACATTTTTTCCCCATCATTTATAACTACAGACTATGTACAGTATGGCCTGACATGTAAATCCACTTCGTCAGCTTTATTTGCTTTGGATAGCCATAACGCATGGCCAGATCCATCCAGATTAGAAATAAATAGGTACTGACAGCAGAATGCCCCTGATAAGTGGTTGCAGTTGATATAACATGACTTTTTAGCACCCATATTTTATGCGGTAGACTTTTAATTGGCTTGTGTTGGACTCTGCAGTTCCAAGCCAGATGTCATATAAACACCCATCCATTCATTCTTCCGTTATATATGCACACAATTGCTGGGGCGCTAAAGCTGAACCCAGCTGCCAAATGTGCGAGCGGCAAAGTACCCTCTGGACAGGTCACCTGTCTGTCACAGGGTCACATATTGAGATGGACAACCATTCATACTCACACTGACACCTAAAGACAATCGAGAGTTACCAGTTAACTTAGCTGCATGTTTTTGGATTGTGGGAAGAAACTGGAGGAAACATGCAGGTTCCACATAGAAAAGACACAGTTTGCAGGTGGATTTAAACGCGTGACTTTACACTGAAGCTGTGAGGCAGGAGCACTAATCTCTCCTCCAGTCTGGTCTTCATTTTATACACACTGTCCCAAATGATGTTCTGAAATACAGTAACTGGAACCTTGTCATCAAGACTAAAGAAGTTAAAGTTCAGCCTCATCAATTTTCAATGTGCCTCATATGGCTGTGGGGAGTACAAGTGTATTTATGATTTAAAATGTTATTTTTTTGCCCTCCCTCTTTTAAAATGCCACTCTGCTTCTAGCTACTCCAGAGGACATGAGGACTTCAGATGATGTCACCTAGAGGATGTTTGGGGGTCTGCTTGACAAAGATGAAAACCTTGGTAGCATTAGCAAAGAGATGAAATCATCTGAACCACTTATAATGTCATGCGGAAAAGTTTTAAAGGAGCAGGCTCAGTGGGCTGACATTTTCTAACGCCTCCAAATGATGTAACCTGGAGGCATTTTTTGGCTAGAAGCAGAGAGATATTTCAATATGGAAAGGGCAAACGTTCATTTTATATAATCTATATACAGTAAATGTACTTCCCAGGAGAGAACCACTAGGTGAAACTAAGTGAAAATAAGTGATGTTGCCCTTTAAGTGCCACTGTATTTCACAACTTAACAATGACAAGAATTCCAGCAATGTTTTTATTTCTGTTTTCACATCTGTATGGGATAGGGGTTACATTCATCATCAAAAGAAATATAAAGTCAAAAATGTGATTGACTGGCAATTATTTGCCTTTCGTATTAGAAATTGTACCTGTTGGTCGAATCCAAACCAAAATGCAAATCTTGCCAATGTCAGTTTTGTGAAAAAAGAAAAACCGTAGGATGCGTTGGGAAAGTATCAGGCAGCAACATGACAAAACTGGAAGAATTAAAGGGGACCTGACTTTCTGAAACCACTGTAGATCATGAGTTTTAAATCAGTTTGTTGACTTCGCAGAAACGGACTTATCAAGAAAAACCAACTGCCAAACTTAAAGAATAACAAATAACATAGATGCAGATTTTGTAAATTGGTTCAAAGACAACATCTAAGGCTCAGTGTCGCTCTTACGTTTCAATTGTCTCTGAGTAGGGAGTGAATTCACCATAACCCCTATCATGGATACTAAATGTTTTTGTTTTACTGTTATGAATAAAACTATGAAATATGTATTTAATACATATACACTCTTGCCCATAAAGTTTTTAAGTTTAAGTTTTTTGCTAAAGGTCATTGTGGTTTATTTGTTACTGTGATGTGTTTGGAAAAGATTGATCAATAAAATTCACAATAATTTCATGAGAAGAGAACTTCATGGGCAACAGTGTAGATTAGATAGTTACATACATGTAGATACATACAGTAGATATGGAATAGATAGTTTTGTTTTTTAAAGAAATGTAGCAGCCTTCTCAGCTTCCAGTTTTTGACTATAGACCTCATTTACTTAGTTGAATTAACTCAGCAGTTCATTCATTGAAGTCATCATTTTAAGTTAACTGAGTTTTTTTAAGTTGTCTAAAAATTGAAACTAGACATAGTAAGTTGAATTTACATATTTCCATCAACTACAAAAACCTTAATTGATTGCACTGAATTTCTGTTCCTAAATTTCACTTTAGAGTGCTGAAATCCATCCGAGAGTATAACTCAGAGCCTTACTTTCCCTAAACTCCATTCCTGTGGGCCTTCAGCATGTGGTGAGCACTTCACCCGCAGCTATCCGCTGATCGAACATGAACTTGCGTGTAATTGTATAGAGCGCCTCTCTCGACCTTCTCTGTCAGGAGAGAAATAGGGGCCATCATTCATCCTTGCCATTACCAGCCTGCCTGCCGTGAATAATGCAATTTGTATCCTCTATGGAGTGCATCCAGAACAACAGGCACTCCAATAAACAAACAGCAGATCGCAGTAGAAATCCACTTACAGGGGCAGCCTGGCAAACGCCACGGCCATTAGAAGCCCACTCAGGTCCCATCATTTCAGTTCGATAGATCCCTACCTTATCTGCTTTAGAGGAGGCCTATGATAATCGGCCTGCCAGCTTCGTTCAGCTGAATCGCTGGATCACACACGGACACGTGGTAACACAGACACACACAGTCATGCACTGAGGAATTCAGTGGAGATTTGTGGTCCCTAAAAGTAGAGGTAAAGGTCAGTCTTTGACCTTTAGTGGTCACTAAGAGCAGTCAGGGCTGAAATGGATCAGTCAGGGAGAGTTATAAGTGTGTGTGTGTGTGTGTGTGTGTGTACACTGATGAGACCTGGTTGGTTGCAACATGAAGGATATAATGTAGAGTAGATTAGGAGTTGTGGCAGAGTGATGTCACACTGGGTAATTAAGCTTTAAATGAAGGCATTAAAAAGACATGGACTTGTGTTTATGTAATTGATTTTTCCAATTGATCCTGTCTTTCTATAGCTGCTGTTCATTCCATTAGTTTTTTTTTGTTTTTGCTTAAACAAAACTGGCTAGATTTTTATTATTTTTGCTGTCTTACATTTTAGCCTTGCTGTTGAATTCCAAGCTTTCTGACACATAAACAAGGTTTTATTGTAATCACCAAATTGCTGAAGACAAATTTTATGACCACTGTTGGTAACATTTTGAACTTTTATTGAAATTTTATTTTTTTATCTCTTCAGCTCTCAGTTTAAATGCGCAATCCTAAAACAAAACACGTCACTGTCACGCCACAGACCTGAGAAGTCTTTATGTCTAGTTGGGTTTAGGCAACAAAAGCACTTTGGTTAAGGTGAGAGAAAGGTTTTTGTTTAAAGGTTAATAAACACATTGGTGCCTTAAGCAAAAACCAGTCGCGCAAACAGATTTGTTTTAAGCAACTGATTTTAGAGAGTTTGGGGCATTCACCAGTTTTCTTGTACTTTCCCAAAATTCCCAAGTGGTCCATACCTAACACACGTGTCATGAACAGACTTTCTCCAAGGGAAAACGCACTCATCTGAACTATAAAGGGTTCTTTCGAATAAACTTGGAGGTTAAATGTAAATGTTACAAATTCGTTTAGTTAAAACACACGCTGCCAGCTATTGAGCCAAAGTAATGCTAATTAAAAATTAATTATTATTCTGTTATCATCGTTGTTTACCAAAGAACGGAAAAGCATTTCAAAGATTTTATTGACATCATAAAAGCTTCCACATTTCTTTGGTTAAAACTCATTCCCTCCTTTCTCTGCCTCAGGAGCTTCAATGCAGGTCACTGTCCAAAATCCTCCTCTGCTCTAACAACCGACACTGTAACATTTCCTACTGTAGGTAAAATATTCACTGCTCTGTGTCCTCTGGACTGCACTGCACATTATTCATAGAGCACTTTGCTTCAGAAAGGTGTTTTTGTCTAACTTCACGCAGTCTGAACTGTTCCTTCTTTATTTCGGTCACAGCACAGCTACACCCCACTGACATATGCACTACTAACGTTTTTGTGTTGTTTTCAGCTTTGTACGGCAACTTGCTGATGCTGGTAAATTAGTCCTGTTTCAGTTTGATTTCTTGCAGACCTGATGCTCCACTTGGGGAGATTCTCTTTTCTTTCATGTGACATTTTTGGTTTTTGAATAAAAACTTAAATCAAGCAGGACAGTATGACCATTTTGGGGCATTGATTATGCTCATGGTCTCGTGGGTGTTCAGCTCCCACTGAACAGGTTTCAATAATGTAATTGAGCAATACTGGAGGTTTGTGCCATTATAAGAGTGTTGCATAAGACCCAATGTAATTGAATTCCCAATAAAGTGTTTTTTTGTTTTTTTTTTTACTTTTAAACCAAACCCCAGTCTTTTCCTAACCATAACTAAGTGCTGCCACTCACAAAACTGATGAAAACAATTTGATCTTGTGCTGCAAGATTGAATATTCTGTTGGGAAAGAAAAAAAAAATGCTGTCTAGAACCATTTTGCTGCCATTATGCAAATAACAGCATATGCTCATTGTGTTCATTGATAAGATAATCCAGTCACAATTATGTTCTTCATAAAACATATTTGCGGTGGCAGATTAATTGCATAGAAATTACAATTTTAGGAAAGAGGGTTGCATAGGGGGACAAAGTGTCTGTCTGAATATCTGAATGTTTTATGTAGGCTGTATGATTTGATATGGCTTTGTCTGATAGTTTTAATGCATCTTTCTATTTTTGCCCTCCCTGCAGAGGCACACTTTATCACCGAATGGGTGAATCAGACAGTGTTAAGCAGCTCTTCTCTGACTGGTTTAGTCTAAGAGCAGATTGACCTTCAATCATGCAGATCACAATCACCTAGATGATGAATGCGTTTGTGGCATTATTTTACCTACTCTTTATGATGAGCTACTGTATCCTGACACATATCTATTTTCTTTTTTTTTTGGATTTAAGTAAAACAACGACGGGAATGCCAAAGACTGGATCAAAACAAAATCTCAAACTTTTTTTGATCTTATACTATATTTGGATTACATGCTGAAGTGGCCCAAATCTACTCTTTTCCTCCGGTTGACTCAGATCTTTTTTTTTTTTTGAAAGTGTCATGTCTTTTCTTGTGGGAGGAAACTAGAGTACCTGGAAGAAACACATGCAAGCACAGCGAGAACATGCAAACTGCACACAGACAGACCACAGCCACAGTGGGGACCTAGATGTGAGGGAGCAGCGCTAATCACTCCACCGCTCTGCTGCCCCAATTGAGATCTTTCATGAGTTTATTGAACAAATGTATAGAACATATATAACAGCCGAGGAAAAAGCAATTGCAACACTAGGCTTCTGATGTCACTAAACACCTAATGGTCCACTCTGGTCCAGTGGTTTAAAACTAGCTTGACCTACAAAAACCACTCAAACAGTTTCACTGTGCTATTCCCAAGCAGTATCCATTTATGTGGCCATGCATCACAAAAGAGAGATCTCAGAAGACCTAAGATCAAGAGTTGCTGATTTCCTTGGACCTTGAAAAGGTTCAAAGACTCAAAGATTTTAGATATTCATCATGCCACAGTTAGACATAAGGTATTGTCTATAAATACAGACACTTTGGTACTTTGGCTACTCTACAAGGAAGCAGCCAGACCAGGTTATGACAAAGGCACATGCAGAATAATACTTGAGGTAAAAAAAAAAGAACCATAGACTAACAGCTGAAGGCTTAAAGGATTCACTGTTCATTAACATCTCTATTTATATGTTAACCATAAGCAAAACACTGAACAGACATAGCAGCCATGGCAAGACACCTTGGAGGAAGCCATTGCTCTCTAATAAAACACTGAAAGCCAAGGTGGCCCTTGGTTGCTGGGTTGGGGCCACACCAGGTGGGGTAGGATTCAAACCCTTGGCCTTCTGAATCCCAATCCAATATTTGACCACTGAGCCACCAGGACCCCAGAAAGACAGAACAGCATACCGACATGAAAAAAGCATCCTAAAAGTGACCTATGATGCAAGTAGCATCATGATTTGGGGCCGTTCTGCTGCCTCTGGACCTAAGCCACCGACCATTGTGGAGAAGAAAATGAATTTCGAAGTTTATCAAGGTATCCTACAGGATGACTTTAGTGTGACTGTCTGCATGCTGAAGCTTAAAAGCAGCTGGGTGAAGCAGCTGGACAATGACATCAAACCACAGAATGGCTTCACTGAGCCAGATCCCAATAGAGATGCTTCAGAATGACTTCAAGCGAATTATTCACACCCGACATCCTAAGAACATGGCTAAACTGAAGCAGTTCTATGAAGAAGAATGGTTTAAAATAAGTTCTGAATATTGTGCAGGTCCAATCCACTGCTAAAGGAAGATCTGATTTTTATCTTGTTGTGAAGCCCTTTGTGGTATTTGATGTAGAAAGGTGCTCTATACATCAATAAATACATTGACTTCTACTAATTACTTACAGGTAACTGAAATGTGTTTTTAATCTGCCAATAATCATTTATCAGATGAAGTGGAGTTAACTGTGTGTTATCAGTGTTTAATGGTTTGTCCTATAAGTTTGGATCTGTCAATGACTACCTGAGGCCGTATTATCATTCTGGTGTTTAAATCAGTGGTGGCGTCTATTGCTTTGTTATGGTGGGCAAATGCTTCATCATCATTCTGTGCATATATAAACTTGCATGATTGTTGATGCAGGGCTGTTTCTTTCTTTTCTCTGCTCAGTTTCAAACCCTTTTCCAACAGCCTCTCCACGCTCCGCCTGCCACAACAAGATAATCCTGCCGTCTCCCATAAGATGGCGGCATCTGTCATCTATAATAATCTGTGGGAGTTGGACGAGAAACAGTCAACAGGAGGCAGCGGGGGGAGAGGGGAGCCTCGTTCCCAGCGAGATAGCCAATTAGAGGGGGTATTATCTCCTGATGTGAAGAGGCTTTCAGCCCTTCTGACTGCCCCCTCTGGCAGGGGACTGGGAATGGTCTGCAGGACTGGGAAACTGAGACAGACAGCGCTGCGTGACACTGCCAGGACAGGAAGTGGAAGTAAAGGCATTATTTCTTCTTCATTGGGCACAACATGATAGCTCTTGAAGCGAGCCAAAGCTTAGCCCCAGAGGACAGAGATCCTCAGCATGGCCTCATTGCCTCAAAGTCTTTTAAATTCACATCAACACTTCATAGCTTAGAGTATGATGGAATTTCTACTCCCCTTATCTGATTGATTTTGCACATAGGGAACTCAAATAAATCACTGTGCTGCTTTGGGAGTTGTATATATGTGGCACTACATTTACCTTCCCTTGTTTTTTTTTGTTTTTTTCTTTGTTTACCGGTGTATTTGTCTCCCTCCTTCATCCAAAAGGTAAATGATGTGGAATCATGTAAATTTCTATCAGTTACTGTAAAGTTTAAAAGTAGTAAATGTTTAAAACATTCAAAAAATAGCAATAACCTCTTATAAAATCTAGGTTACATCATTATGAATTATAATGATTTTGCACAAATGGTGGAAGTGGCTTAGAGGGTGACCATAGGGTCAGAGGTTCGTGCCCCACTCTTTTCAAACCACATGTCGAAGTGTTCCTGGGCAAGATAGTGGACCCCCAACAGCCCATCCTCATCCGCAGCCTTGCAGTGCTGGTCCCAAGCCTTGTAGACATTGGGGAGGGTTGCGTCAGGAAGGGCATCCGGCATAAAAACCGTGCCAAATCAACATGCGGACAAATGATCCGCTGTGGCGACCCTGAACTCACGGGATAAGCCGGAAAAAAAAAACATTTTCCACAAAGCTGAAAAAATGCAACAGTATGTCTAAGACACATGACTTATGGTTTAATTGGTTGCGTTTTGTATGTGACTGATTTTTGTAAATACATTAAATTAGAGGTTCGCTTTAAATATGGTAAGATATGCAGCTGTGTGTGCGTATACACAGAGCAATGTGGCTATGAATGTAACTGACCATTTAACAGAGTGCTTATTAACCAGGTGGACTTCAGAGTGTTGTAGTAATGTTGTTCAGCTAAGCAGCCACAAACTACACAGCTGTAAACCTGAGTTCACTAGTACTGTTGTATCATTTCCCATTCGGAAAAGCTTCTCCTCATGAATACCCTCGCACATTAGAAATACTGCTTATAGATAATAAACTAGAATCAGGGTCCCTGGTCCAAAAAAAGGTTAACCAAGTCACAAGTGACATGAAATCATTGACTTGATGTGAAATGATTGATCGTGCATAGGTCATCACCATTGTGAATTTCTTTTCGTGTGGACACACTGTGCCAACCCCTGGCAAGATGTCCCCCCCTAGGCAGCCGCCTAATACATTTAAACTATACCTAATCCGTGTCTGCTTCAAGGCTGAAACTTGCTCGAGTGTCCTGGCACTAAAAGGCCATTCTCAAATACAGTTTCAAGAAGCTGGGCCAGTGACAGCTGCTGGTTATTGCCAAAGAGGGGTGACTGTGCAGCTCACTGAGCTCATCAGATTCAAAATGTGCATAGCTACACTACAGGGAAAGGCTTGAATAAGAATCAACTTTATATGCAACAACTGCCTCCTCAGATGCGGTGCAAACAAAACTGCCTAGAACTACGGTTGATGACATGCCGGATACTGCCAGATACTTTGTAACCATACGTGTAAATGCATAGCAAGAATCAGAATCGAATAATACTTGCTGTGTTTGATTGTAGTTTGATCAGGTTTGATTGACAGTGGCACCATGCTGGGAGCACAAACAAAGTCCTGATAAGCTGGGGTTTGACAGATAAACTCTCTGATTTTGATTTTGTTACTTATTTAAACGCACACAAATAATTATAATTACAGACAGAGAAGAAACAAGTTGTTGAGTACTTCAATACGCCAATCAGCAGCCGGCATTCAACAGCAGTCCCTGCAGTGGAATGCAATCCAGCAAAGATGTGGTGGTGGTTAAAGCTGCACTGCATCTGTTCCTCTGGTTTGCTATCACCATTCTTGCAGATGTTGGGGGATTTTCTGTACAATACTTTAGCTTTGTTATTCTGTATATACAAAGTCATTTGCGTAGAATAATTGAGTGCTCTCAACCATGTCAACCACAGCTTCTTTAATCAATCCAGAGGCAGGCTTCATCATTACCGAAGTCTTTTCTGCATACAATACACTTTACCTTTTGTGATTTCTTTTTTTTTATTACCACCATATAGACTTTATATCCCTTCTGCCCCCAACATATTGCAAGTGATTCCTTATTCATGGGACTAGTGCTCACCATCATTCCTTTTGGCTTGCTCTAACTCCTGGCCTTCCTCTGTCCCCACACAGGTCAGTCCAAGAGCTTTTACAGCACTGGCTCCTCTTATCACACACAAACGAACACACTAGTCTGTCTTCCAGCTATTCCCCACCACTTCTCTCAGTTTTCAATTTTCCTTTAACCCCGTTCATTTTGACTCCATATGACCCACCCAATCCCACTGTGTGTCCAGGGCAGCCTGCCCTGCATGTGTCAATGCTTCTTCCAACTACCTGTGATTTTTTTTTGGTTTGTCTGTTTGTCTCTCTTTCTCTCTGTGTGTGTGTTTTAGAGAGAGAGAGAGAGAGTGTGTGTGAGGGAGAGAGAGAGAGAGAGAGAGAGAGAGAGAGAGAGAGTGAGAGAGAAAGAGAGAAAGAGTGAGAGTGAAAGATAGAGAGAGTGAAAGAGTGAGAGTGAGAGAGAGTGAGTGTGTGTGAGTGTGTGTGCGCTGCATGGAGACAGATAGCACTGAGATGGGTTTCTGGACTTCACCACTATCTCTCTAAAACAGGCACAGACCTTCAAGTTCCCAATAATCTTCTCCCCGTATCACCTTGAAGTCCATAATGTAGAAGAGAGAACTCTCAGGAGCATTGAATTGATTTGTCACTTATTTCTAATTAAAAATCCCAGACTGAAAGTCAGATGAATGTGTGAGTCATTAGCGGGACTGATTCCACAGGAGGGCTAATTGTGCCCGGGCTCTACACTGCTGATATACTGATCTGTTATGCAACTGCATTAGCAAATTGAGAAGTTCTGAAGAAATTCACAACTCTTTGGAAGGTGTTAGTCTCTGTTCGTCTCAGCCTTGCCTGCTCTCTTCTCTGTCTTAAATATTCTGTACAAATGAAACGGAAAGTGCAAGGCCATAAGAAAATAAAGTGTTTCATCCCCTTATAGTAGATCAAGGGGCTGCTGTGATGTGTTTAAAGTTACCTAAATTCTTTTGTCCTTGTGCTACTCTCATGTTGTTTAAATAAAACAGTAAATTGTTTTTGGGGAAAAGCATAAGGAGTATGTTTTCTGGGGTGGTGTGTATCCCTGTTTGAAAGCAAAATCACACGTGCATCACAAGGTAACTTCTTTACTTTTAACAAACTGTTCTCCCGAATTAAATTGAACTTTGCCTTAAATATGTCGACTAGCCCAGAAGCATACGCAGTCATTCTGTACTTAAAATTACTGTGGTTTTGTTTAGCAGTTCCTTAGCATTTTTAAAAGTGCTGCACCAACACATATTTTTCCCATTGTCTATATGTTTTGGCCAGATTGTAGATTGGCTAAGGATCGTAGCTTTAATAATACCTTGGGCTCTACCTAAAGAAGGATAAAAAGGTTATAGAGGTCGCATTATCAAAAGCTATAACCCCAGAACAAGAATGGAAATATAAAGGACTGTTAAAGTGCTTAAATATTGTGTAATTATTCTACTATTTAACCAGTGGCTGAATGTACATCCATCAGCTATAACAATACAAACTATCGTCTAATTTTGAGTAGGTCCACCTTTTGCCACCAAACCAGTGTTGACCCATTGAGGCGTGGGCTTCACTAGACCTCTACGGATATGCTGTGGCACCAAGCTGTGAGTAGCAGATCCTTGTCCTGAGTTGGACTTCCAGCACATCTCACAGATGCTTGTTTGTTTCTTGGTATTTTGGAAGCAAAGTCAACTTCTCCTGTTTCTCAAACCCTTCTTCGAAGCATCGCTTTGCCAGCCCATAGTTGATCCCGCTGCCATCTAATCCAAGGTAAACGATGCACCCGCACCAAGTAATCAACATGAAAACAGAAATGAAAAAAATCAATCAACCTTGGCTGCACATCACCCTGTTGCCAGTTCACCCTGTTTGCCACCCTTGGACCACTTTTGGTGGGTCTTCACCACTGCAAATTCTACAAATTTTAAATACTTATGTAATAACTTTAAAACTGGATGCAGTACAAATTTAAAGCTGCATTTAATTTATGAGGGAAATATTCTATATAGTTTACTCCAATATATTTGACTGATACTTTTACTTTAGTTTTCAGATTAAAATTTTTACATTACAACACTAAATGTAATCTGCATTTAAAATTAGCAGCATCTTAAATTTTATTATGACGGTTTATTCTGATTTAATTAAATAACTAATAGCAGCAGGGTAAGGAAATCGCCAAGAGCACGACTGCTGTAACTTCATTTATCTTTATGAATTATCCCAGCACTGAGACAGGATTGACCAATATCTAAAAACACATTAAGCTCTGTACTTTTAAGTATGTCAGACAATTAAGCTAAGTCTCAGATTCACAGGGAGATTTCATAAGACACATACAATTTCTTTCAATATTTTTCAGCTTGCAGACAGATAATGTCAGTTTCCCTGTTTCATTTGCTTACAGTTCTCTGGTGCGTGTTCATTGCTTTTATAACTGAAAATCAATTTTTATTTTATTTTTTTAATGTCCATTTTTCTAAGGAAACTTCAAATACCAAAAGGGACCGGGGCCATTGATCTGGATTATTATTTCTGTCCAGTGTCATCTAAAAAAGTGATCGTCTGCCAAAAACTAAATACCTATTCCTAACACCTTTCAGGGGGTACCCTTAAGCTTCTGTTAGAAATTGACTTTTGGGCAGGCAGTCGGTTTTTGGCATGACACTGACAAACAAAACCAAAGGCATTAAAAAACACCCAGCTCTTCATTTCCTCAAAATCATCATGACGTTACCTTGTACAGTGCTCAAGCACGACTGTCGCCCCTCCCCCTGTCTGCTGCTGGTCTGCACTCACCTCGCGCTATAGCAATTTGCGCCTCTTCCACCCCTGATCACAGCATTGATGTTCCACGTTTTTTCAACCACGCTTTAGCCATATAATACCACTGAACTGTACCTGGGGATGGCAAGGAGGGATCACCCGGTCCAAATGAACCAGACTTGGGGGGTCAAACGTGCTCAGGTATGGTACAGATTGTCAAGTGTGAGAAGTGCTAAGTGCAACCAGACTACTAGGGCCTTCAGAGTTGATGGAAAGATATAATTTTGCATAATCTTCATAAACATTAGTATGTGCCTGTTATGTAGCCATGGAAAAAAACATTAGTAAATTAATGTCAGATTATCCCCAGTTTGCTTTAAATGTTTCATGTTAAACAGTGGAGATTTTCTGTTGATTTCATTCTATGACAGCCTCTAGTTCACCAGTCTACTCTGTGAAGATGGATGGAAGAAGAAGTAAAATGCACCGAATGCAACAAACACAAACACGCAACTTAAAACACAGGCAACACAAAAGTTAGAAAGGAAGTGGCATTTAGAAGAATCTCATTTAGCCTGGAAAAACAGTGTAAAAATCTACAAGAAATCTCTTAGTGATACCAGAACAACATATTATTCATCATTAATAGAGGAAAATCAAGAACAGCCCTCGGTTTCTGTTCAGCACTGTAGCCAGGCTGACTAAGAGCCATAGTTCTGTTGAGCCTAGTTTTCCCTTAACTCGGAGCAGCAATGACTTCATGACTTTCTTTATGAATAAAATTGTAGCTATTAGAGAAAGAATTCACCAGACATTACCCCAAAATATTACAGATAGATCTTCACGTACAACAGTGCTAGAATCATCAATAAGACCCCAACCCCTCTTAGACATTGCTGCTTTTTACCCATAGATCTCACTGCGCTAACTTCAATTATTATATCATCTAAACCAACAACCTGTCTGCTAGACCCTATTCCTACTAGACTAAGAAGGAAGCTTTACCATTATTATTTACTTTTGTATTAGATATAATCAATCTATCTTTAGAAACAGACCATGTACCACAGGCCGATAAGGCAGCTGTAATTAAACCACTACTTAAAAAACCCTGTCTTGACCAGGTGTTTTAGCCAATTACAGACCAATATCTAATCTCCTCTTTATTTTTAACATCCTTGAAAAAGTAGTTGCAAAACAGTTATGTGACGACATGTACAGGAATAATTAGTATGAAGACTTTCAGTCAGGATTTAAAGTTCATCATAGTACAGAAACAGCACTGGTAAAAGTCACCAATGATCATCTCATGGCCTCAGATAATGGACTTGTGTCTATACTTAGATCTTAGTGCTGCATTTGATACCAATGATCACAACATTTTATTACAGAGACTGGAACATGAAATTGGGATTAAAGGAACTGCACTGGGTTGGTTTAAATATTATATATCGGTTAGATTTCTAAAACAGCATTTTGGTATACTGATGACACTCAGCTATATCTATCTATGGAATCAGATGAAAAATATCAGTTAATAAAGCTTCAAGCCTACAAGACATAAAGGCCTGGATGTCTCACAATTTTTTACTTTTAAACTTGAAGTCATAGTATTTGGGCCCAAAAATCTCATAAATATAATGTCCAACCATGTTGTTACTCTAGATGTTATAACTCCGGCCTCCAGTGCAAGTTAAAGGAACCTTGGAGTTATGTTTGACCAGGATTTGTCCTTTACCTCACATATAAAACAAATCTCTAGAACAGCCTTTTTCCACCTGAGGAACATTGCTAAAATTAGGAGCATCCTGTCTCAAAGTGATGCCGAAAAACTGGTCCATGCATTTGTTACTTCTAGGTTGGATACTGTAATTAATCCAAAATGCTGCAGCAAGAGAGCTGACTGGAACTAGCAAGAGAGATCATATTTCACCTTCACTAGCTTCTCTCCATTGACTTACCATAAAATCTAGAATAGTATTTAAATCCCTGCTTCTTACATTTAAAGCTATGAACGCTCAGGCTCCATCATATATAGAAGACCTCATAGCACCATATCATCCCAGTAGACCACTTCGATCTCAGAATCCAGGCCTACTTGTGGTTCCCAGAATTTCCAATGGTAGAATGGGAGGCAGAGCCTTTAGCTATCAAGCTCCTCTCCTGTGGAACCAGCTCCCAGTTCAGGTTCGGGAAGCAGACACCCTCTCTACTTTTAGGTCTAGGCTTAAAACGTTCGTCTTTGAGAAAGCTTATAGTTAGTTATTGTCATGCTGCTATAGGCTTAGACTCCCTTTCTGCAGGTGTCCCTGGCTTTGAAGCTGTGCGTCTTCGAGCGTGCAGCTACTGGTCCTACCTGCCCGATGTTTTGTTGTTTTTGTTGATCTTTTCTCTCTCCACTTTCCACTCACCCCAACAGGTCAAGCCAGAAGGCTGCCCACCCTAAGCCTGGTTCTGCTGGAGGTTTCTTTCATTAAAGGGAGTTTTTCCTCTCCACTGTTGCTTAGGGCTTTCTTAAGGGGGAATTGTTGGGTTTTCTCTATACATCTTTATAGTCTTGAATTTATTCTGTAAAGTGCCTTGAGATGACTTTGCTGTGAATTTCCGCTATATAAATAAAGTTGAATGTAATTCAATTAAACAACTGAACAGATTAGAAACATTCTGTCTGGTCCTTTACAGCAAATTTCAGTGTGTTGTAACATTAATTTAGAATTGTGTATTCTTTATTGTGTATTCTTTATCCACCCTGTTGGACTAAATTATTGCTACGTTCCGCAGACTTGTATTTTCTAAAAAAGGCAGAGGTTAAAAAAATGTAATGAGAAACTAACAAGGCTTTTCTTTAATTTATCTGATTGTACAATTCTGTCTAATGTGAGCCTGTTTCTGGACAAGTGGCCTTGAGAAAGACATTACATTACATTACTACCACTACTTTCTAAGACCACTGTGATGAAAAGGGTTTGGTTCTTGTTTGTCATTTCATCTGCTCCGATACCCAAGGAGGCAAGACCATCAGCAAAGATAAAGCTCTGAGCTAGAGAGTTTGACGATGGTAAGAAGGGAGATGAGGTCAGTGATGTGGCGTATAAACATAACATCCTGTTGAAGACCATAATGGAATCAGAAGTACTTTAGCTCAGTCAGAATAAAAGGGAAATCATTCCTTTCAAGAATTTCCTAAATTGTATTTGCAACAATTAATTAAAACATTTTTTTTTTTTTAAACATCGTCAAAACATTGTAACATGCACATTTATTTAGCATCACCAACATCAACTTCAGCAACGTCCTGGAGATGCTGATAAATACCACTGACAACAAACCCCCAGCAATGACCAATGTAGTGTTTGCACTGGCGATTATTAGTTAAGATGGCATTTTTATAATCGCATCTTTCAGAAAATTTAGATCAGAATTAGAAACTGAATAAAATTGTATATTTAAAAAAGAATGACAACATGACCTGCCGAGATAGTGACAATTTAAATCACACGATCGGGAAATGATACAGTTTTGCCACTGATCTCCTCACCTTCTCCTCATACTACCCTCTCAGCTCAAATTTAGTTCAAATCTTAATCTCTGTTTTTTTCCTTGAAATTATTAGTGATGCAGTAATATCTACGTTGTAATTTCTGACCCCTAGGAAATAAATGTTGTATATAGTAAAGCTTTCTGTCTTATCACAGGTTTAAATGGATTATGTAGCCTCCTCCCCTGTCCATCACAGTGTAAAAGAACAGAGAAAAAGGGAGACAGAGTAAGCAGTGTGTCAAGCTGCTACTAATGGACCATTAGCTTAAATAATTCCTATTTAATACTTGATTAATCAAGCTCAGGGCTTCCTGTGTTGTGTTTTCAGGAAAGCTTGCACACAGTGTTAAGAGTGCAAGAAGCGAGCTGGAGATTTTTGTGTCTTTTACAGATAATAGATTCAAGCCGTTACAATACTTTGCTTATTGACTTAATGTTGAGAAAAATTAGTGCGTCACGCCAAAAGTACACACACACACGCAGAACTGTTTCATCACACACACTGCAAATTATGTTCAAATGCGATTGGTTTCTAATCAACAAGACCAGGTGCTTTTATTTCTGGACCCTAATTTATCACAGTAACAGCATGTTGTTGTTAAAGCTCTTATATGAAAGGTTTACTTAGCTCCTGGGAACCCAGAACAATGGCCTGAAAGGGTCTGAGCAGTGCTCCAGACTCGAAGGGAACAGTCACTAAATGTAACCACACGCTTTTGACTTTGCATGACAATTTCCATATCACACATTTGATCCATCGATGAAATAAAAATATTGATTAGTGCAGCTCTAAATAATTGCCATATGCTGCTAGTGGGAGTTTTGACAATGATAACATTAGTGAGCAGACCAAGGTTTTATTGGCTTGAGAGCATTCATTATTCCTGTGAATGGATTATATTGCCCTACAATGTACAGGTTGTAAAACTTGTAAAGGTCGGTTCGAACGGTGCCACGGAACCAAACTTCCATTTATTAAAGTGTTTTTACAATAATTTCTTTTGTAAGTCTTTCTTAAAGGCAGCAAAATGACATCCTATCTGGACCTCGAAAGCTATTTTATCCTCTCTTTTTGAATTGTTTCTGAATGCTTTTTACTTTAAGGTTCTGTTTTTGTAACGCTTTTACTTTTTATCTGTATGTCACCTTTTTTCATTTCGCTCATTTATATCTTTCTCCTCTATATCTCTTATACTTTAAACTAGTCAGAAATACTCTTTTCTTATTTTTTTTCAAATGGCAAGTTAACACAGCCACATCGATGCCCTGGGGTACGATTCTTGCTTCACTGCAGCAAGTTGACTTTGTGACAATTACTGATGAAACACAAAAGTAATATTTGTTTTTACTATACAATTAAGAATGTTTTTTTGGCTGGACATGTGAAAGTACCTTTTGGCCGTGTTAAACATGTCATTTGACATCCTTTCACACTACAGCAACTACTTTTACTGTATCTGCAGTTTGCCACTGATACTTCCTGGACTGCACTCAATTGTCTGCGAGGTGCTGTGGGAGTGTAGGACGGGATAATACAGGTTTGGAGGAGACAGTAATAGTTTTTACAGCATGCTCAGACACATTGTTGTTCAACTGCATCTTTTTGTTTACCAGTGGCTCCTCATCAGGAGATTTACAGACCATGGTGCACACACACACACACACACACACACACACACACAGTAAATGGTAAATGGTCTGCACTTATATAGCGCTTTTCTACCTATTGGTACTCAAATAGGCCGCTCTGCCTCCTGCACCACAGTCAGCCCAGTACCAGTACCAGGAAAATGCATATGATTCAGCAGGAATTAACATGATGATTAGGCATAATGTTTCGTGTTTTTTTTAAATAATAATATAAAAGAAACATTGGATAAACCCACTCCAAAAAGTCAATGACCAACAGGCCTAGATCTCTGTTCTTGCTCTCTGTGCTGGACCAGGCCCCATGAAACAAGACCTAGGTCAAGGAGATTGGCACCAGTTTCCCTAATTTGTGCAAGGTGACACAACTCCACTTTAAAATTACTCTTTGTTTGGTCCTTCAACTGGGACCAGTATTCCTTGATAGACCTTCTTGATAGACAAGGGACTTAATCCAATACAGCCAGGATGTTAGCATGAAGTTGAATGTTGAGTTATCAATCATTATCATAACACATTGCTTTAATCAATGTATATTTAGCACCACATAAAGTCACATGATAATGTTTCATTGAATGGCATAGTCTGGGCTCATCCAACTAGTATAGACACTAGGGTAGACCCACAAAATGCTGGAGAGACTTTATATTTCATCTGAGCTGTGAATGCCTCAGGATCCTGCTGGAGCAGAAGGAAGGATGACATCAAGACCTTGCTGAGCACCATGATGCAACTCAGGTTAAGTTGTACAAATGTAAATCTGTCTATTTATCTTCCGTCTGATCCCAGTTTCTTTTCTTTGATACCCATAGCTGCAGAGTAAGTTAATATCACATAATAATATCTACACTCAGCCCGTGGAAAACATATTTGCCACACATGCAGGTTTACAGTATAGATTTTATTCAAAGCATTTATAGCTGTGTTTACTGTTGCCTCCAGGCCTCCAGTAATCAAAAGGCTTTTTTTTTGCTGTTATTTCCTTTTAGCCAGTCCATGACACTGGCAATACATCTAGTATATCAGTAGAATAGAACACACTCAATTATTATTGCGACAACCACAACATAGTCAGAAATAATAAAAAAATAAGATAGTAGAAATAAATCCTCATTACATTTACAAGCCTACATGACAGTTATTGGTTTATTTCATGGTGTTGTAGATCTTAATACACTGGGCATGCTTTTACCGGTATTTTTAACAGTTTGATTATATTGTACATGTTTAACCCTTATTTCCTAAGAGTGGCGATGGTGTGTTGGATGTCACTGGAAATTTTCCATCAACACTTAGTGGACTGGCCTTAGATGACCCCCTCACAATGCAGCGATGTGAAGGTGGTCAAAATAATGAGGGAAAAGAGATTCGAGGCTACCAGCAGGTGGTGATGTGGTGTTGCTGAGAGCCTTTCAATTCCATTTTAGTTACTTGAGAACTGTTTGAAATCACTAAAGGGGGTTAAAGTCTTCCCTCCCACTGTGCAGTGAGTCATCCTCTTTCAAATACTTGTTTACAAGTATTTGATCTAAACAGTAGATGTTTGTGCTGTAAATGGGCTAGCAATACTCCATCATGATGCAATTCCACTAAAGTGGAGTTTGTGCTTTATCCAATACACAATACAGTACAATTTTGTATCATTAGTGGTCACGGTTGTGAAAAATATGATGCATGGCAGTTTGCTCTACAAAAAAAAAGGGCTGCCTATTATCGCTTATAATCTAAACCAATCTGAAATATACTGTCAGTCCATGTCCACACCCTTTGGATTGTTATCTATTAGGACGAGGGCTACTGTTTGCTGCCCTCATCCTTCCCCTGAACCAAAACCTAATAGTATCAACAGCTCACAGAGCAGAAAAGAACCTTAGTTTGCACTACACTACAGTATAGTGTGACCTAAATATGTGTTGTCTGTGCCTGCCTTCTGTGCAATCAGTTATGCTTGTCTGCAGACGTCTACACGGCCGGCGAATGCAGGGATGTGTCTTTCTCCTCTGTTAGGTACTCAGACAAACACACATTAGATAGATACAGAATCACTGAATGGACCGGACTCATCCAGTCACAGAGAGAAAGCATTCTGTGCACACAGAGGCCACAGCAGGACAAAATGTTTATTTCATCAAAGGGCAGCAAGGGGCCAAAAACAACCCATAATATATGATTATAGTATATCAATTTGACAAATGCGCATTTGTCAAAACAGATTAGGTTAAAACTTTCATCATTATGTGTACAAACCCGAGACACTACCAGTAGCAGTTGCAGTGTTGTACCACCTCGCAACCTCACACAGGTTTACTGCCCTAATTACACTGCCCACAAACATTTCAGTAAGAAGCCTAATGTTAGGCAATAAACTAATTCATGCTATATATACATGCTATATTCATGCTGCGCAAATTACCTAAGAATCATATTGTTAAGATTTTGTAACATCTGTGAGTAAAAACTGTAAAAACCAAACAAACAAATAAGCTAATCCAGGCTGCAGACTGAGACACTATGGGTGGAGATCATTTCTTGTTGCATTTCATCTAGAGATTGTTAAAAATATAATTTATTAATAAAAGTGATGCTTCAACCCAAACTGTCTGTTACCATGGTAACAGGTGTTGCAAAAATAAATTAGGACTACAATCAAGTATTACAACTTTTACAAAGTAATTACACTACCACATAATGATGAGAAGTAATTGGCTATATCACATTTCTTACTGAACTCAACTCTAAAAAACATCTCACACAGTCTCAACACCCACACACCATTGATCTCTACAGATACTGTGTACAATTACAAAAATTGCAAACTGTGGTTCAGTGAGCTGTATTTGTAAATTGGATGGTTTTCTGCAGTATTAGGCTGTTTCCATGTAGACCCTCTGAATGCGCTGATTTCAGTCTAGGTCTCAGAACATTTCCCCCCTATTAAATAGGCCCTACATTAAAGTGACACAAACATCCACTTATGGTAAAAAATTGCTTTAATCCACACAATGGGCATCGATAACTTACAAACAATAACTCAAACTCTGTTGAATAAAAAATACTTTTCAGTAGCAGCTAAATGGATGTTGACAACCTACTGTTACAACCTAAAAATTTGATCATATTGAACTTATTTCATCCCCAAAGGCATGTGGTGTCAAAAATGCTCATTGTTTACCATAAAAATAAATAAACTTTATGCATAGTAGCAGATCATAAGCTAACAAATGTTTATGTAAACATGTATTTACATATTAACAGCCTCCTGGCTTTGTTTCCTCCTATTTTTTAACAGTTGTTATTCTAGTTTTTACTAGACTTTTCAAAATAATGGTTTTACTAGAGAACATTTCTAACTCTGTTCAATTGTAGCTACACAACACTCCATCCACTTTTTTCCAGTGGAATTACAGAGTGATGCCTTTTGCCTCAAACAACCTTGTTCACGGACAGCGTGTTTTGTTGAGGTGTTTTCCCACCGACTTGCAGAGAACACACATTTTTGTCACAGTTTGGTTTTAATATGTGAGGAGCAGAACATTTGGCAAAAGTAAAGGATACAACATCATGACTAGAAGATTAATACTTTAATATGACCAAGTAACACGGAAACCAGTACTCAACATGACATTACATAGAGACTAGTACTTAAAAATAACATTAACATGGAAAACACACAATAAAGTCACAACTTGATACTTACACAAATCAACAGATGCACAAGAGCATCCTCCAGAAATTACAAATGTGATTGTAATCAAACATCTAAGTAATACAGGGGGAACCCCTAGTGTGAGTACTACAGTAGCAACACCACTAGATTGCTGCAGTAAACTCTGCTGAAGTCAGTCCAATCCTGCAAAAGGTTAAAAAAAAAGACAGGGAGAGAAATAAACTAACGACGCAGATGGAAGACTTAAATAGGCCTGTATTCTGCAACATTAAACACAGAGCAGCTAAATTGGTAGCAACTGTAAGAGCTAACCTTGACAGCTAAGATGAAGTTACACAACAAAGGGAGCAAACAAAGAGCACTCAGCAAAACACAATCCAGATGCTGAGCAGCAAACTGTCAAAGTCTTAAAACAAAGAGTGTGCAAGGCACTAAAAACTTGGGCATGATGAAAGAATAAGTTCATAGCCTAACAAGCACTGGCAAAATAGTGTAAACATGGGAAGGGAATCTCCTTGTCACAGTAAGGCAGAGACTCTGTGGCTGAAGGCAACAGAATAAAAACCTCTATACTTCAAGCTATTTATTGGTCTGTTGTTGGTTCGTGTCAGTCCATACATATGGCTTAGTAGGTTCTTAATCAACCTGCCTGTAGTCCCAGGAGGTCCTGGGTATCCTTATGCTTACATTAAAAAGCAGAAGGATTAAAAACGCTGCATCTGTGTTACAGTAGACAAAAACACTAGAGAAAAAGGTTGTTCAGAGTTTAGAGTTGTTACATTATTTTAATCCAAAGTTAGATCATACGGTTTACAATGGGAACAAACTGGAGTCTCTCATTTTGGCATCTTGTGTGGTTACCAGCATCTCCTCTGTTTGCAGACTTTGTCACTTTTAAATTGCTGTACATCACAGACGACCATATTTTCTTACTAAATGTCACCAAATTTCCACACATTTAATACAAACCTCCCATTAGTCTGGAAGGTGTAGTATGAAAATGAGACCACCTGAAAAGGTGACAACTTGAACCATAACTATACAGTAAGTATGATAACTGAATGAAATAGGATAGGACCCCTGAACAGGATGATAACAGCCCAACTGACTGCAGGAAAATTAGTTCATGAAAAACATTTTAGATCCCAGGAAAGTGATGTTATAAATAATCTAGAAACAGAAGCCTCATGCTCCATATTGTCTCAAAGATGGTCAGTGTAATGTCAGACTAAATGAAACGCCACTGAAATCTTCTGTCTCTCCAACAAGCGTTCCCCTTGTGGAGCAGCACTCTTCATGCCAGTCCCTCTATATTTACATCCAGACTTGAAAGAGCGACATTATACAAAGAAGCCTCTTCAGACCGTGTTGGACAAAAGCCATTAATCAGAGTCAAAGTTTCCACCAAGATTAAACTGTCTCCCTGAAAACTCTGCCTCCCGCATCCCCACTCATCGTGGCCTTGCCATTATAAAAAATTTATTTGCAGAGATACTGCATGAGTGAAAGAGTGTAAAAATAATTACACGGACAGAGCAGTGGTGGTGAAGGAGTGCAGCCCCTTACTGAGGACTTTTCCAATTAATTGGCTTTAATGCAGCATAATATGATGTTTTCTTCTCCCGCTCTCCATAATGGCTGCCACCTGACTGCTGTATAGTCAATTAAATCATAATACAAATTGACTTAAGCAGTCAGTACTCAGTGATTAGGTTTCCTCAAGACAATTAAATTTAAGAGAGAAAGCAGGGAATGGTAATTCATGATTCATCATCCCCCCCCCCCCCCCCCCCCCCCCCCCCATATCATGCTGTCACATTAATTCTGTTATATTTAATGGCATGTCGCTTGTTCTGACGAGTAGCTTACAGATGTTCATAGTCATCTAGGTGTGTTGATTTTCCTACGCATATGCACCAGGGAGGCTATTCCGTCTGTAGTGCAAATGTGAAATGTTTCAGTAGCACCACAACTGATGGGTGTAATAACCCCATGCTCATATGCACACTTCCACACAAACCCCTCTGCTGGAGTTTTGTCTGTATTATCTGTTTGGCAGTGATTGAGTGTGCCAGTAAAAAGGCAGTGAGAAAGACACGGGGATGCTGGATGATTGCTGGGTGGCTTCGCAGAGAGCTGAGGTAATTTCCCTTGCCGCCAACTCAACTCTGTCGTTTGTCAGCCACCACTTGCGCCGTTGGCAGCTATTGTGCCAACAGCAGTCAATCACACAGCTTATGAATCTGAGCCGCAGTCAATTGGCCTGCTTATGAAACCGAACAGCAGTCAGTCGCTCAGCAAAGGAATCCATTGACACATCTGGCGGATCCAGCTGGTCACATGAATACCTAGCGGCAGGGTATCCTGGAGGCAGCCAGAGATTAATCGCAACAAACGCCTCAAAGGAAAAAGGACGGCTCAGCGTGAAATACCCTCCATAAACAGTCCATATTTTATTTGTTTTATATGTGTGTGTGTGTGTGTGTGTGTGTGTGTGTGAGAGAGAGAACGTATAGGTCACATGCTTAATCATCATATGATTAATTGGAGCTCGACTCTTGAAACTGTTTTCCTAGGGCAGCAGTTGTCAGTTGGAATGACCCTTTGTCATCATGAAAATAATTATAAATACTTTATTATGAGTTTCTAACCATCACTGTTTAATTACACTCATGGGCAAAGACAACTTGGAGGATTAGGACCAGAAACTATTTAGTCTTTTTAGTAAACTGATTAATTTTGCGATAGATAGAACACAGTTACCTGGTGTTTAGAAAACTTTGCCACGAGCTGGTTGGGGTGGATGGATAGGTCAACAAAGCGGAAACGTTTGCCACAGCGACTGGCTGCCATCTTGGCTCTACTGTAACACTATGTGCTATTTTATAGTCTGAAGGGGTGAAGTTTCAACAGGGACATGCCCCCCTACATAGGGGCACTATTTTAACCAATACTTTCAGTTTCCGATGTTTGTAGTATGGCAAAAAGCTCACGCAGAGATTTAAAACCTCAACAGTTTCACTTTTACTCAAGGACAGTCTAGATTATAAGCTAAAAGACTAGGACCCCAAAAACACTACTACACTATACATGCACCAAAGAAACTATTGGATTTCAGTGGATGGATTCACACCCTTTCCATGTGCAGTACACCTCATCTTGTTCTCCTAATAACTGCATTTGTTGAGTGAGGGTTAATGAGGTAGAAATTGGGGTGATGAGTTGGAGAGTGCTGCGCTCCCTGGCTTGGGAAAATGGGCCTCCACCACCTGTTACCTTCGTCTCTGCCTCCTCTCCCGCAGCCTGCCTGTGGAGGATAACACTGGCCTGGCTGGCTTCTCACTGCAGTGGTTGGAGGTTAAATGGATTCCACCCTGCCGCTCTCTTATCATAACTGTCTGCTATTCTGTCAGAGCAGACCGCAAATGCAATTCTCTAACCCTGGGGTAGACCAACCAAGGCATCTGTTACACTTAATAAAGTGCTGACCTAAATTTAACTCTACACTCTGGCACTTATGTGGTCCAAGGAGGCCGTGGCACCAGAGACTGGGGCTTTTGTTTATGAATGGCATCTCAAGTGTTTTTCAAATTCATATGTGATGATATCAAAGAGAGATAAAGGATGGTTTTAATCACAATTTGTAAAAGGAGTGCTGACGTATGGGCCATGTTAGAGCTGAAGGTGATGGATAGATTGTACAACTCATTTAGTCTTATTTCCTTTTGATTTTTTCCCCTGGTTCTGGTTTAGTTTTTTTTATTTGCTGATCCTTTAACTTATAACATCAGCAGGATGGTCACAATTATCACTTACACACACACACACACACACACACACACACACACACACACACACACACACACACACACACTTTTCTTATTCTTGTGTGATTTTTTTTAACATAAAGTTCTAATTAGAGAACAGGTGTTCTTTGGTAACTTTTAAATAATTTGTATATGTCAAATTTTGTTGCTCTTTTCTTGTCCTTTTCACTTGGAAAGAGAAATGTTCTAAATCCAAACTCATTATCTCACTTGGTTCTGCAGTAAACCAACCAAGCAATGTTCAGCGTGTTCATGGGAAATCCAATTAAATTTTATCTCTTTACTGTGTCAATTAACTGATGTCAGAGCCTACAGATAGAGTTGCGACAGCCAGGGGTAAAAAACGATAGCAGCTCATGTGGGTCATGTAAATTTGAGTCCGTTTTCTACTGAAAAAAGCAGGATTTTATTTATTCATTTAAAACATACATTAAACAGTAAATATTTATAGTATGGCATTCTTAAGTCATACACACACCAATAGTTTAACTCGTGATAACTATCACCATCTGCTACCCTGTCTCCTAAAAATGTTCCAATACAATTAAACTGCAAGCATGATTATTTTTTTGTAGCAAATGTAATAATGTGTTCATTATGTTTCGGACACAAATAGCACTTTGATTAAGGAAAGGTGAGTTGCAAGGAGGTGGTGGCAGGTGTAAAAAACTAGTGCTTGACCTGTGGGTGTAACAGGAGAGTTTTACATTTGTTAAGGAAAGATTATCATAACTGTATAAGATGGTGGTGGTCCAGTCATTCACATAATTAAACACCATTAACGCTTGAAAAAAATATTATTTTCAATTCTTAACTTAACCCTAGTGTCTCTTTCCATTTTCATATTTTATTTATTACATTTTATTAATGCAACCGCAAGGGGGCACAAGCTAGTGTCTTCTTGTGCCAGTACCAAGTCTGGATAAATGCAGAGGGTTGTGGCAGGAAGGGCATCCGACGTAAAACACATGCCAAATCAAACATGCGAATCGTGACAAAGGCTTCCATACCGAATCGGTCGGGGCCCGGGTTAACAACGACCGCCACCGGTGCTGTTGACCTACAGGGCACCGGTGGAAATTGGACTACTGTTGGTCGAAGACGAAGACGAAGAGGAGGAAGGTGTGTTCGTAGGCAGAGAGAGAAGAGGAAAGGTAAGAATGTAGGACTGACAGTAGGGACTTTGAATGTTGGTACTATGACAGGGAAGGCTAGGGAGTTGATCGACATGATGCAGAGAAGGAAGGTGGACATACTGTGTGTCCAGGAGACCAGGTGGAAAGGTAGCAAGGCTAGAAGCTTAGGAGCAGGGTTCAAGTTGTTTTACCATGGGTCAGATAGGAAGAGAAATGGAGTAGGAGTTATACTGAAAGAGGAGTTTGTGAGGAATGTTTTAGAGGTGAAAAGAGTATCAGACAGGTTGATGAGTCTGAAGCTGGAAGTTGAAGGGGTGATGTTCAATGTTGTGAGTGGTTATGCCCCACAGGTAGGATGTGAGTTAGAAGAGAAGGAGAAATTCTGGAGTGAGTTAGATGAAGTGATGCAGAGCATCCCCAGAGGTGAGAGAGTTGTCATTGGTGCAGATTTCAATGGACATGTAGGTGAAGGGAACAGCGGTGATGAGACTGTGATGGGCAGGTTTGGTGTTCAGGACAGGAACGCAGAAGGTCAGATGGTGGTTGACTTTGCAAAGAGGATGGAAATGGCTGTAGTAAACACTTTCTTTCAGAAGAGGCAGGAACATAGGGTGACGTACAAGAGCGGAGGGAGAAGCACTCAGGTAGACTACATCTTATGTAGACGTTGTAATCTGAAAGAGATCAGTGACTGTAAAGCATTGGTAGGGGAGAGTGTAGCCAGACAACACAGGATGGTGGTGTGTAAAATGATGCTGGTGGTGAGGAAGATAAGGAGGACTAAGGCAGAGCAGAGGACGAAGTGGTGGAAGTTGAAAAAGGAAGAATGTCGTTTAGTTTTCAGGGAGGAGCTGAGACAGACTCTGGATGGTCAGGAACTGCTCACAGATGACTGGACCACTACAGCTAATGTGATCAGGGAGACAGGTAGGAGGGTACTCGGTGTGTCATCTGGAAAGAGGAAAGCGGACAAGGCGACTTGTTGGTGGAACGAGGAAAGTTCAGGAGTGTATACAGAGAAAGAGGTTAGCTAAGAAGAAGTGGGACACTGAGAGGACTGAAGAGAGTAGACAGGAGTACAGGGAGATGCAGCATAAGGTGAAGGTAGAGGAGGCAAAGGCCAAACAAAGAGCATATGAGGACTTGTATGTTAGGTTGGACACTAAAGAGGGAGAGGTGGATTTGTACAGGTTGGCCAGACAAAGAGATAGAGATGGAAAGGATGTGCAGCAGGTTAGTGTGATTAAAGATAAGGATGGAAGGATGCTGAGGTTGGAGCTGCCAGGCAGGAGGTCTAGAGGAAGACCAAAGAGGAGATTTATGGATGTAGTGAGGGAGGACATGAAGTTAGTTGGTGTGAATGAAGAGGATGCAGAGGATAGAGTTAGATGGAGGCACATGATTCGCTGTGGCGACCCCTGAAAGGGAGCAGCCGAAAGGAAAAGAAGAAGATTTATTACATTTTATTGTACTTCAATTTTGCAAAGAATATTTAATCACTTTAAATTCCATTGGAAACTGTGTGTTTATTTCAAAACTTTAGTCTTGACATTTTCTTCTTAATCTTTCCATAAAATGTGACAGGGGTCTGTCAATGTGGCTCAAACATTTTAAGGTTAAAGACAAAACCAGCACAGCAATAGTCTACAGACTTAACAAGAAAATCAAGTAGGTTATAAATTAAACCAAATCAAAGTTAACAAATAAAACAAATAAAAATGAGAATAGTGGAAAACACAAAAGGACAGTGAAAACAGAGTTTCTTACAGGAGTAAAAGACCTGCTCACACTAAACCACAGCATACTTTATACAGCACTCAGGTGTGTCATTTTCAGCCTCTGATTGGTAGGTGGGTCCCACCAGGAGTAAGGATTCTAGGTTGAAGAGGGGGTGTGACTAGGTTGGAGATCCAGACTAATCAGGAAATACGTAGGCATGGTACTAAAAAACTAGGCAGACCATAAAAGTACGAGGTAAACACTGCTAAACAGCTTTACGTACAATTAAATACAAAAGAAGAGGATAAAAGGCCAGGGGCTATAACATCAACCATTTGATGTTATATACTGAGACTGTCTATATATATGTATCAGAAAAAGTTTATTAATGCCAGAGGGGAAATTGCTTTCGTCCCAGATCCTCCATGCCAGAGTAGAGAATTGTGCATAAGAACATAACTTATAAACATACGAAGAGAATACAATAAATGGAATATACATTTACAAATGCAATCAGAGATGGAGAAATGATAAAGACTGATGGCCACAGGAAGGAATGACTTCCTGTGGTGCTCACTTTTGTAGTGTGACTCTTGCACTAAAGATGCTCCTATGCTTCACCAGTGTTTCATGCAGAGGATGGGAGCCATTCTCCAATATCCCTTGCAGCTTGGACATTGTCTTTCTGCTCGACACTGCTGTTAAAGTGTCCACCTCCATCCCTATTATGTCAAGGGCCCTTATGATCAGTTTGAGTCTGTTGGTGTCTGCAGCTCTCAGTCCACTGCCCCAGCAGCAAACAGAATCACATCGGCAACTACAGACTCATAAAACATCCTCAGCATGGTTTGACAGGTGTTAAAGGACCTGAACCTGCTCAAAACATAGAGGCGGCTCTGGCCCTTCTCTCAGAGACGTCTTTAGTGTTCTTACCCCAGTCCAGTTTGTGGTCAATAAACAGTATTTATAATCGTCCACAGGTTCCACACTGTGACCCTGAATTAAAAAAAAGGAAGAAGCAAAATCAATCATAACAGTGATAATACAACCCCAATTCAAAAAAAGGTTGAGATGATATGTTTTTTCTTACGTTTTACACCACGCAATAATTTAAAAATCTCATCAACCCATATTTTATTCACAATAGAACATAAACAACATATCAGATGTTGAAACATATTATCATTTCATGGAAATTTTATCTCAATTTGAATTTGATGGCAGCTACACATCTCAAAAAAGTTAAAACAGGTCCAAAAAAAGGCTGGAAAAGTAATAACTGCAAATGAAAAACAAGTAATTGACAAATATTTAGGTTAATTGCCAACAGGTTGGTAACATGAAAGGACATAAAAGGAGCATTTCAAAGAAGCAGAACCTCTCAAATGTAGAGATTCACCAATCTGTAACAAAATGGATCTAACAATTATGGAACAATTTCAGAAAAAATGTTCCTAAAATAAAAAATTCTGAATACTTTGAAGATTCCACCATCTCAGGCACCTCAGGCAGCACTACATTAAAATCAAGCATGATTTTCTAGTGGACATCACTGCATGGGCTCAGAAACACTTCCACAAATGTTAAAGCTGTATCCTGCAAAGAAGAAGCCACATGTGAACACGATCCAGAAATGATGCAATGTTCTCTGGGCCAAAGCTCATTGAAAATGGTCTAAGGCTTAACTGTTCTGTGGACAGATGAATCAAAATTTGGAAATGGACCCAGTGTCACGAGGACTAAAGAGGACAGGGGCCATGCAGCTTGTTATCAGAAGATAGTTTAAAAGCCTGCATCTCTGATGGTATGAGGGTGGATTAGTGCCTAGGATGTGGGCAGCTTACACATCTGGAAAGATGTTTTTCTTCTTTTCAATGCTGAAAAGAAAACCTTGCATATTTCAGTTAGACAATGCTAAACCATATACTGCATCCATCACAACATCATGGCTTCACAGGAGAAGAGTCCAGGTGCTGAACTGGCCTGTCTGCATTACAGACCTTTCACCAATAGGAAACATTATGGCATCATAAAACCATAAATCCAGTTACAAAGGCCCAGGACTGTTGAGCAGGTAGAATCCTACAGAAGACAAGAACGGGACATTCCTCTAGTAAGACATCAGCAACTGCTCTCTTTTTGAGATGTGTTGCTGCCATGAAATTCAAAATGAGCTAATATTTTCCATAAAATGGTGATATATTTTAGTTTCAGTTTACGTTCTATCATGAATAAAATATTGGGGTTGTATTTTAATTAATGGACAGACAGGAACTTACAAAGGTTCTAAAAGGAATAGCCAAGTAATATCAATATTATAACATTTTATATTTAATCAAATAAGATGTATTGTAAATGTTCTGCACTTATATAGTGCGTTTCTACCTATTGGCACTCAAAGCACTTTACACTGCTTCTTATTACACCCATTCACACTCACAATCACAATCACACACACACACACGCACACACACACACTCATACACTGATGGGAAGCTGCTATGCAGCTGGCCAACACTCACCGGGAGCAACTAAGTTGGGGTTCAGCGTCTTGCTCAAGGACACTTCGACATGTGACCGGAGGAGCAGGGGATCGAACAGACAACTGTGAGATTGGTGGACAACCGCTCTACCTTCCTGCACCACAGTCGCCCCACAATGTCTATATAACAGATGTTTACATTTGTAACCTATTGAAAATAATATTTGATGATACCAGTCCACAAAAGCTAACCATAGATATATTTCCCTGCTTCCTTAATTCTCCAAAATTCTGAACAAAACTGTTTGTACGTTATGTGATTTTAGTAATAAATAGCATTATTTATTTATGCAAAAAAACGAAAAGAAAGAAAAGAAAATGGTATAGAAAACAATACATATATTTTGGTTAAATGTATTCATCCTAAAAATGCATTTGATACAATTTATCATTGTCTGTTTCTGGAAAAGTTTCAGAAAAATGGAATTAGAGTGATCAAAAAACACAAACTCAGAAGAAATACAAAGTCATCATCAAGACAATAATTAATTATTTCCGATTCAGTTATATACATTGTGTTGTGTACTTTTACTTCCATACATTACATGTTGTTTTGAAAATTGAGTAAATGCATATGAATCAATTTTCACTTTGAAAATTCCTTTATACCGCAAGGACATTC
Organism: Channa argus; assembly: GCF_033026475.1. Taxonomy (NCBI): domain Eukaryota; kingdom Metazoa; phylum Chordata; class Actinopteri; order Anabantiformes; family Channidae; genus Channa; species Channa argus. The sequence continues at coordinate 23,778,960 of NC_090203.1, forward strand.
TTTTCTCTGTTTTGGCTAAGCATTTAGAAAGTTATGATTCCAAGCAAAATGTCAGAATCAGAAGGTTTGGTGAAAAGGTGACATTTTGACATTACAAAGTGACTACAACGTTCCCATTATTTTGACAAACAAAATTGATCCCTTCTGTATTAGTTCCGTTATATACAGTGTGAAGACTTTAAAGACTAGTTTAAAAACTATTCAGAATGCAGATAGAACCTTATAATTATCAGGTAATATCTACCAAAGTTCTTACTTGACCTGTAAAAAACTATGATGAGCACAAATTTTGAAACAAACAATTCACGTTGCCAAAGGAGGCCCGCACATTTCTTGCATGCAGGGTTGGAGGGCTTTTTAAATTTTAACACTATCATATGTAATGTTTTTGGGTTAAGTTATGAATGGACGATTGTTGTAGTTGTTGTTGAATATAATTTTCTATGAAACTCAAATAATTTTCCAGCTGACAAATTGTTAGACTCATTGCCTTTAGAAAAGAACATTTCAGCACTCAGTTACAGATTGAATAATCCTCATCATAAATTGAGATTAGTTTTAGTATTTGAAATATTTGAGCCTGAGAGTTCAGTCTTGACCTATGGAAACAATTCATATCAGCGTTGGCTGAGTAAAGGCTGAGATGTTGTTGAAAGCTCTCAAAAGCTTCTAAACAGACCTTTGAGTGTAGATGGGTTTTTATTTTGATTTAATCCTTTAAAATATGTTAAAGAAACGTATTGGCAGACATTAGGTGAAATTAAAGTTAGATCGTTTTTAAATCTACAAATGAAAAATTATATTTATGAACATTTTTAATACACTGATATTATTTACTAAGCCAGCTGCAATCATAGACATAATTAAACATTCCATGGTGTGTATACTGAGCATTGGTGGTTATGTCATCGCTCAGATTGGTTCCTCTTTGCTAAAACTTAATATTAACACCCATCCTGATCCTGCCATTTACCCTTGATGTGTTCTTGACTGTTAGGAGACGAGAAAGTGGAGAGAAACCCGCAGAGGAGAGTGTGGGGGCAAAGAGCTTCCAGTGTCCCATGTTGATTTACCGATCTGTCCTGACTTTATGTGGTCGAAATGGAAAAGAGAATTGGGCTATGTTTACAGCACCGTAAACCTTTCTTTTAAACCCAAGGACTTGGCCACCCTGAAACTATAGCGTAGCAGCCATAAAACTTAGGCTAACTGCATCTTTTAAATCTGATGAAACATTTATTGATTCTTTTCAGATCTTGTTTTATTTGCTCCCTCTCTGCCACCTCTGGGTTAATAGAAGTGAAGCAGAGGACAGCGGAGGTACCGAGGTTGGTAAAGGTTTGCATGCTAACAGAATGGAATACAAAGAAAACAAAAAGAGGGAGCTGCTGGAAGGAAATTTGGCTCGGTTAGATAACGTGATTTTTGTTGACATTATGCTACACTCTCCCTAAAGGGTGATCCTACCACATTAAGGTGTTAAAAACAAGATATTTTGGTTTTAATTTTTCATTTGTTGTATTAAACTAAAGTAAGAACGTGTTTTACTATGTGTTATTCAAGATACACTGATGGCTAAAAATTAGGCTTTTATCAATTTGCAAATAAAATTCACAGCACGTGTGTCCAAAATCACCTCCGCTCACTCATTCCCCTACTACATATATAAAGTAAATTAAGCAGCTCTCTCAATAGTGAGCAGTCAGTTGACATTTCAGACACAATTATCGTTGTCACGTTGTTTCATCACTAACTGCTGTTTGGGTTGCGCAAAGGTAATTTTCTCATCTCTACTGGGAATGTTTGCATTTTAATATAGATGTCTTCAGGGATTAACACAGCGAGTCCACATAATCGTAAGTCCAAATGACAAAGTCCAGAAAGGGGGCAAAAGGAAGGAGACTCCAAATAACAAGCGAGAAAATAAGGAACAAGGCATGCAGATCTGTCACATCAAAACACAGGCAAACATCCAAATGAAATGAAACAAGCTCATAGGAAGTAGTTAATCAGTCAAAGTGGGAACCTAAAAACATAACAGGCTTGATGGAAACGATGAGGTTGCTCAACAACATGACAACTAGCGTGGAGGAAAATGGGAGTAATGGACTAATGGAGAGGGGATCACACCCAGGTGTGTGGGTGGAAAGAACGCAACGAGGAGGAAACCTGGGGAGACAGGGCAGGATGGGGTCAGCAAGTGAACAATTGAAATGTATAGGAAAAGAGAGGGACGGCATTTTTTGGTTGACAACAGACAGAAAGCAAAGGAACAATCTAACTAAAACATATGCAAATGCATCCAATTTAATTGTGGCTTCATCATGAAGGAGACAATGACCCAAAACTGTCAGCTCAACAAAAGGACTTCGGAGTGAAAAAAAGCGGAACTTTTTACAATGGTCAGGTCAATAAACACATCCCTAATCCATCTGAACGTGTTTTTCTATCTGTCAAACAGAGACCCTGCACAACGCTGCAGTAAAAGCCTGGAAAAGCATATTGAGAAGAAATAATCTGGTCATTTCAGAAAGTTCGAGGGCTGATAAAATTTTAAGTTTTATTCACTTTAATTTCGTTGAAAAATCCGCTCCTGTATTTTTGCAACTTAGAATTTAGGTCATTTGATATAAAAAGTGCTATTATCCATCTCTAGGTGTAAATTCAAAATGTTCATCTTTTAACAATATCTTGAACCTACATTTCTTCAATCTACACCCGAAACAAATGAATTGCCTGTCCGTTCCACTACTCTTATATATGTATATATAAATGTATATTTTTTTATTTGTATTTCTTCATCAATGGTTTCTATGGCAAGTCTGATTTCACTGGCCTCTGCTATTGTGAGTCCAAATCTTGCTGTTTCCTATCATTTTGTGTTACCAAGAGCGATATTGCATCCTTCTCTTGTCTCCCCTCCATTTCCATTGATTTTGCATGCACTCCACATTGCCTGTAATTTTTCTTTCTTGCTAATTCTGTCTGAATAGAGGAGGACACAAAATAGAACTGTCTGAGGAGCTTTGTTATGAGAAAGCAAGAAGCAGGATTGGGCTGTTAATTTCCAGAATTTCAGAATGAGGTTTACTGCTTCAGACAATTTACATCCCCAGGTCTTCTTAGACCCATTCTCATTTTATTGTTACATCTTCACAGGCATATATTTCATGTTGCAGACGCTAATAGCAGAGCTGTGGCTGCAGCTCCCTACAGTGAGCCGATGGGCGACTGTTGTTTCATTCTAATAGATGGCTTCACTCATTTTAAAATGTTGAAGCATTTTGTGAATTCTCTATTCTAGCTTGCACAGTATATGGAGATTCTATATAAATATACATGATTAAAGATGCACAAAAACCTTTCAAATAACAGTTATATAAAATATGTGGTCATTTTCTTTTTGTTTTCGCAGTCATTAGTTACTAAGCCTGTCACTCTACTCTACCACCTTCCCTTTAGGAAAAAGAGGCCATCGGAGTGGTACTAGCCTGGGATGCGGGTAAAACTTCCTCTTTTGTTTAGCCCCTCAAATGCCAATTAAGAAGGGACAGGCAGTCCATGACATGCAGTTACTTATATGCTACATACAGAATTTTGGCCATTGATTTTGGAATTGTGAGTAATGTTTCATTGTGGCATTTACCAATCAAGTGGTCTATGAGGAAGGAACTGCCCTCTTGTCATGCAATACATATATTTGTACTTGTACTGTTACTTTTGGTTCTTTGTCTCAATTGCCATGATGCTCTTTCTCAAGATTCACACAACTGTATTTATCCCAGAGGGACATTACTTTTCCTTGTTATAGCTGCTCTCTGCTAAAAAAAAAAAAAAAAAGGCAAAACAACCAACCCCGCCAACCAAAATTTAAAAAAAAGAAGAAAAAAAGGATGCGATCATACCTTTAGCTGTTCCAAAGCATCACATCTCCTGTACGATGTGTTAAGTGATGTTTTCTTTTCAAAATGTATTTTCAGAGTGCATTTTGCTGGCAGAGATTTGCTTGCAATGTTAAGGACCAAATGTCAATTGTGCAGTTATTAAATCTTGCAAAGCAATTTTTCACTCGGGAATTTCAACTGGTGCAGGTTGACATCTTTGTTCTGTATTTCCATGCCCATCCCAGACCCATTTAACCTAATGACCATCAATATGACTTTAGTGTTGCAGTTTGGTTTACTTGGACATTTCTATGTGGAAGGAAAGCAGATCTAGATGTTTACACATTGGTCCAGAGTAAACCAACAATCAATTGAAATCACACTTTTTAGCTTGTTGAATAAACTTGTTATTGGCTGTAACATACTAAGAAATGTGAGCATTGTTGTTAACTGCTAGCTGATGTAAAGAAAAGACCCTCTTTACATCAGAAAAGGTTAAGAAAATCTCAACACTTTTTACCAAGGCGTTTTTCAGGTTTCACCAGTTTGTTTGTGTCGGGCCAAGCACAGTAAAATCCCTTTCCAGCTAGGAAAAAATAAGATCAACGAATTTTAATTAAAAGTAGCTAAAAACTCCACTACATTACGTTCTGCTATATATTCCATATCTGTGATTTAATACTGTAAATATTATACTGTTTTAATTGAAATGGGGAAAAAAAATGAAGGCATATTTACTCACAGTGGCCTTGTGTTTGTATTTTGAACTGTAATGAATACATTTGTGTTGCACTCATTAGCAGTCAGTCATTACTGCATGGTCACTGAGAGGACCAAATCACGGAAAGCTATCTCGAGTATTTCTGCTGTTACCTAAGGCTTAGAGACCATTTAATGGTCTGAAAAGTTCCAAATGTGAACACAAAGGTGCCTGCTGGTTAAAGTATGTCTTTGAGCCTCTCACCTAATAAGCAGCGTCTGCACCGTTGTTCCCATCTGCAGCAATGCTATAGGCCAACACATCAAGTGCAGGTGATATTGACAGTTATGGCAATAGTTACCCTTTCTCAAATTTTTTAGGCCTCATTGCTTTTTTCGTTATGCGAGTGCAACTTTGGCACCTTTACTTACCTCATAGTTTATGAAGCTACTGTGCTGTTCATTGTGCAGAAGAGTGTTTCTTTTATTGGAACATGTTAATAACACTTTCTACCATGCTCTGTGAATTATGTATGTGGGAGTTCTCCATTCATAGTCAGGTTGCTAGTGTATCACATTCGGAGACGTTTTCAAGCAGCACACTACAGCACAATCAAAGAGAATACCTAACACGTCCTCATCCCACAGCATCAGCATTTTCAGGCCCCTAAGGCGTCAAATTGTGTTGCTTTGTATGTGGTTTGCCATATCCTATTGAAAAAAACACCCTTTGGCGTTGCTATTGGACTGTCCAGGAGAGTCTAAATTCAACACCCTGGGGACCACTGCATCCAGTACTGATGCTGTAGGTGCACTTTAGCGTCAGTATTGGACGATCCAAGAGCGGCACCTTTTCACGCGTCAGGAACAACCTTATATGCACAAAAAAACGACTTTGGGGTTAGAGAAAACAACTTTAGGGTAAAGTTAAGTTAGAAGACAAATTACATTAATCCAAAACACTACAAAAAGTGACAACGTCACACACTGGCTTCCTTAATATAGTAACCGAATTGCCCCATGTTGTGAAACAATAATGAATACAGTGAACAACAAGTTGCTCTAGAGTCAAACCCCAGTCTCTCGACCAATTGGCCTGTGTCTTGTGGTACCATCCACCACACTCGTCCACCTTCCTATGAGACTTTTTCTCCTCTCAGGTTATGTCGATTTTGGCATCAAATATTAAAGTGTCAGGGTTTCTAATTACCTACGAGCTCAGAGCGTCAATCACTGACGTAAACAGGGATTCAGCGCCAGGATGTCTTGACAAAAATGTGCTTTTTAACGCCTCAGGAAGGAGAACGGGCTGGAATTCTAGATGAGATAAGGAAAATTGCAAGTAATGTATGTATTTTATTAAGACATTTGAAAAGGCTGGAAAATCACAAAGACACTATTACCTCTACATTTTAAATAAAATGCACTGTAGTTAACCTTTGCAGTGATGACCAGTCATCTAAAATTCTCCTAAAAGCACAGCGATGATTCATCCAGGAAGTCACACCACATCCGAGGACCTGCAGGCCTCCCTCACTCTATCAGGGTCAGTGTTCAAGACTGTCGTGATGCACACAAGCAAAATGGATGCTACGTTATTTGCTTCAATAAATACACATAAAAACTGTATTATGTGTTTTTCAAGAGGGCAGTACCGTCCCACAAAAATATAAAGTAGATAGGAGAACTATCTATGACCCTATTTAGCTTATATTTAAGTCTGCAGCTTATATTTATTGAGTTGTGGAGAACTACTGCACCAAAAGATTGCAACATAATCAAAGTGACATTGAACTAATTCCCTAGCTGGAATCTTTAATGTTATGCTATCAAGCAGGCTCCTTTCCTAGCTACGAATTTAGTCAATTTGACACATTTAGCATGGCATGGCACTAAAGTGTTTTTAGTGCCATGACCTTCCCTGAGAGCTGATTATCTAAGATCCAACCTAAATAATTGAAAATAGTTTTAGTTGCTATTACTGTCTGACCTACTTTACCTGAAAGTTGTGGATATTTGCTTAACTTAACATCCAGTTTTCCCTTAATGAAGAAAGGTTCGGCACTCAACAAATTTTCTACACAGGTTGCAGGAAACCGGAGGTAAGAGAATGCATGAAATACAGATTGTCATAAATATTAAATAAAGAAAAAAGAAATATCTGCATGAGTTAGCCAATTTGCAATTTGCAATTTAGAAGAATCTCAAAGCATGCTAGCGTCTCATTGAGACCTTATCACATTTTAAACTAAATACTAAGAAGCATTATGATATAATGCTCACAGTGACATGTAGAGACACCCCGAGCTAAATGTCTTGCCATCCCAAGAGCCGTGTTCTCCATTACGATTTCATATCCCAATTATTTTTGTGTAGGTCAAAGGTGCAAATTCTTAACAAAATGCAACTATTTCTATAAAGCACACCTGCGCTTTTCACAGGTGAAAGTCTTACCTTTATGACAGAATAGCACAAAACATTGAAAATGTGACACCCAGAGCTGTGACAGTATGAAAAATGCAACCACAAAGCAAATGCTGACAGTATATTGTTTAATATTGACCCATGAGGAACCAGTCATAAAATAAAAGTTCTGAATCATACTACAGTTCTTTTGTTTGTAATTACCTTCATTAGTTATTTTGCTAGCAAGTATTATTTCCCTCTAATCTGTATGCAAATGTGACTGCGTTTCAAAATGAAGTAACAATTTGTTCAGGAAAGGTTGACTGGGACATTAATTATTATGTGTTGTACAAAATAAAGCAGTTTAAATTAGGATGTAATTATGAGCAGTCCCACAACAGAGTGTTTTAATGACACTGGATATATTTTGGCAAGGGGCTGTGAATGGACAACATAATTACACTTTGATAATACCAACATTCAAGGTAGCTCAAACTCTTTGTCAAAGAAATGACTGAATAGAGGAAGTCAAGCGTGTCAGCTATGTTGGTTTTTGAAACACTGAGTGGTTCAACTTGGACACATCATCTGTGATGAACCCAGGCATTTGCAATTTGGATCTGACTGTTGGTCAACACTCGGTTGACTAAAATGTGGGAATATTTCCCTCAAAGTCGGCACAGACACTTATATTCCCTCAATAATTTATGAAGCATACTGACAAGGAAAAATGTTTAGGTCAAGTATTGATTACTAACTTTGGTGATCTTCTGCCACCACCTTGAAGCCAACAAACCTTTGTTGAAGCCAACAAACCTTTGTTGTCTTCAGATGAAGCTGAGTAAAGCAAATCGCTTCCTAAATAATTAGGGTTGTAAACAGTTTGCTTAGCACTATGCTATTCTGTCTGTGCTTCATGTCCATTGAGAAGTGTTACCATGCAATAGGAAAGGGAAGATGCTGTTGTTTTTTATGCATTGTTTATAATATTTCCCTTGAATATGGGTACTGTTAATACCATGTCAGTTTTTCTGAAGGTATCCAAAATGCTAGCTCTCTGATAAGAAGGGCTTTGCTACCATTCAGGGAGAATCGAAACGTGCTTCTTGCATATTCAGGATCAAAGAGGCTGTGTTGATTTTGAGATTTTTTTAAAATATGTCTTTTCTGTTCGCTGCACATACTAAAGGGGGAGCGATCATTTTGTTTCAGGGGAATAACGTTCTTAGCAGAATGCACATGACTGCTTGCATTCAGTGAGACTGACATAACTAAAAGGAGGCTAAGTTGGCAGGGAGGGGCGCAAACCTCCAACCCTATGGTCATTAGGTGGCCACTCTACCAACTACGCCTCTGCTGCCCCTTTTCAAAGCTATTTGTAAATCTGGAAATTGGATGGTGATTGACTATGATTGAGAAAACAGTCAAAGACTTGGTTAAAGTACAGTTTAGTCCCCATTAACTGGTTATTAGTTTTGCTGATTTGGTAGTTGTAAAATAAAACATGGAAAAAACTGAGAATTGGTTTTGACCTTTGACTTGCCAGTACTGAAACATGGTTTAAGTGAGGTTTAGGTCTATACAGCTCATTTTTAAAATGTCAGATTTTTTACAATGCATGTTTATTTGAAGGCAAAGCGTTTCTCAAGTAATACAATGCTATAATTGTGTAGTTACATATAATTTGTTCCTGAATTATTGTTTGATGGCAGAACTAAGATTACAAACATAATGAATTGATAATGAAGGCACTTCCACATACCCAATGTCTGCAAGGAAGACATGGTCAATTTGCCAGATAAAGCACAACACGTACAACTCATCATAGTTTTCGTTTAACCTAATATCTGAGAGATTGTTGATACAACTAAAAGGTGAAATTAAACACCGGGGTACATGGGCATATCAAATGAACTTGGTAAATTTGATTAAAATATATCAGAAGTGTGTGGACATATTTTGTAAAAAAAACTTAGTTTTTTGTTGGTGTTTCATATTGCTGGAATGCACTACCAGGGTTACAGCAAGTTATTGTACAAAGTCACTGACAAAGATGAAATGCCGACGATAACTGTTTATCCTGTTCAGGGTTGCTTAACATGCACATGTTTGTTGACTTGGGAAGAAAACCCGCACAGGCACAGAGATTCAAACTCAACACAGAAAGGCTGCAGCCTGCTGCAGCCGGGGACCTTCTAGCTGTGAGGCGGCAGCGCTAAAGACTCTATCACCATGAAACCTGACTAATTGTACATGTGAAAATGTGAACAATGCTGGAAACACTAGAGAACAAAACAATAAAAAACACCGGGGAGCGAACCACTGACCCTGAGGTCCATGGACAACTGCATTATTCACTGAGCTACAGCCGGCCCCATTGCAAATTTGTTTAGGGGAATTTGTTTACAGCGTACAATTTTTACAATTACACAATACAATTATTATTATATTATTATATAAAAATATTATTATTATTATATTATTTAGGAATTAAAGGAATAGCTGCAGAGAATAGAGACAGGACAGAAAGCAAAGTTGCAGACATTACAAGATTACATAATTTAATATAGAACTGAAGGGATTGGTCATGAATTAGATGTAGCACTCATTGGCCCGAGGTAAGATTTTCTTTTAAATGGTAAAAAGTGGGAATCTGGACTAAGCACAAGTAACAGAGTATATTATGTTTGAAAAATTACTACACTTATATCTATAAATCTGCTGCTGCATATGATTCAGCAACACCACGTGGAAATAAAACTGCTGAAAACATTCATTTCTGCAGCAGCAGCAAGACAAAATGTGGGGATAATAATCAAGAGAATACATGGAAATCAGAGTATACCCATTCCTGGTTTGTGCCATAATGAAATATGACAAATGATTTATGTCTGGCATTTATTGCTATAGAAGGTAATTTGTTAGACTGCAAACGCAGAGACTTCCCCTTTTGTAATTGAATCACGCAAAATAATGAATATCCTATTTTGTTTAGTCTGGCTGTTTGTCTTTGTTCTCCATTGTTTTGCTTGCTCTTAGAAATTAATTATGCTATACATTATGCAAGTGCCTTTGATTAAACTGGGGTCATAATTTGGCTAGACGTTTCATTCAAGAACCTTTTAAGTTGTAAAACTGCAGAGAAAACTTCCTGGCTCAAAGACAAGTGCAAGTTATATTAGCGTCTTTCTCCCTAGGATTTTGGATTCCTGGTGATGAATCTTATATGATTCTTATACGATGATGCCATATCAGGTTATTATTATTATTATTTTTTATTTTTTTTTTGGTTAATCAGCTTATCCCATAAGTTCAGGGCGACTTCAGCAGATCGTTGGTTGGCACGTTGAATTGTCAGATCTTTACACCGATGCCCTTCTGACTTAACCCTCCCCAATTTTTCAGGGCTTGTGACCGACACTGCACAACTGGGGATGGGGATGGATGGTTTGGGATTCAGTGTCTTAATCAGGGACCTGTTGCATGAGAAATTAATAGCCCGCGTTCCTCTAGGTCAGCTTTTAAGAATCCAAATAGAACTTATCGGAATAGAATGCGTAAGAGTAACTAAGGTAATGAGGTGACCCTTGGGAGTCTGAATGTATTCAGTAAACTTCTTGGCAATCAGTCCTTTAGATATGTTAGGCATAGAGTGGGAAATAGTGGGCAAACGGATGCCGTAGATAAACCCCATAGATGTCAGCACTAATGTGTATCCTCTGGGGAAAAAAATGAATGGCGGATTTTCCATCAAACTTCATGTTAAATACATTCTTGTGGATAAAAGTGCAGGTCACTTGGAAATCCCAAAGGTCCTACAACAACTTTGACACTATAGTATTAATCATCCAGGTGCCATGGATAACCATATCAGAAGTCATGCCAAAGTAGCAACAGCTGGCCGTAGCCATGAACAGACAGTGCTCTGTATCAGCCTCATCTGTAGATGGCCAACTCAAGGTAAGTTGGCAGGGAGGGGCGCAAACCTCCAACCCTATGGTCATTAGGTGGCCACTCTACCAACTACGCCTCTGCTGCCCCTTTTCAAAGCTATTTGTAAATCTGGAAATTGGATGGTGATTGACTATGATTGAGAAAACAGTCAAAGACTTGGTTAAAGTACAGTTTAGTCCCCATTAACTGGTTATTAGTTTTGCTGATTTGGTAGTTGTAAAATAAAACATGGAAAAAAACTGAGAATTGGTTTTGACCTTTGACTTGCCAGTACTGAAACATGGTTTAAGTGAGGTTTAGGTCTATACAGCTCATTTTTAAAATGTCAGATTTTTTACAATGCATGTTTATTTGAAGGCAAAGCGTTTCTCAAGTAATACAATGCTATAATTGTGTAGTTACATATAATTTGTTCCTGAATTATTGTTTGATGGCAGAACTAAGATTACAAACATAATGAATTGATAATGAAGGCACTTCCACATACCCAATGTCTGCAAGGAAGACATGGTCAATTTGCCAGATAAAGCACAACGCGTACAACTCATCATAGTTTTCGTTTAACCTAATATCTGAGAGATTGTTGATACAACTAAAAGGTGAAATTAAACACCGGGGTACATGGGCATATCAAATGAACTTGGTAAATTTGATTAAAATATATCAGAAGTGTGTGGACATATTTTGTAAAAAAAACTTAGTTCTTTGTTGGTGTTTCATATTGCTGGAATGCACTACCAGGGTTGGAAAAGTGCAGGTCACTTGGAAATCCCAAAGGTCCTACAACAACTTTGACACTATAGTATTAATCACCCAGGTGCCATGGATAACCATATCAGAAGTCATGCCAAAGTAGCAACAGCTGGCCGTAGCCATGAACAGACAGTGCTCTGTATCAGCCTCATCTGTAGATGGCCAACTCAGGTATCTCTGGGTAAAATATTTAACTCTAAAGTCTTTTAAAGTTTTTTTTTTAAACACATTTAAACCACTATCTTGTTAAGCACATACAGTATGGGTGGGGAAATATCACATCAACACACTGAGCAGCATCCTAAAAGCTTTACATGCAGTCGTTGCTCTGTAACCAATTTAGCAGAATTGGATTAGACAGGGAAAACTCCTATGTGGATAGCTTGAGATGCTATCAGCATTCAGCCGCTGTACAACATCACTCCGTGAGCTCTTCTGTGATTACTTTAATGCTATCAAAACCTTGCTCCTTTTGAACACAGTCTTAATTAGTACAACTTTAATTAAGAACCAATTTATCCACCACTGACTGACTGTTCAGTGCAGGGACATCCACTTTACTTGATAACTGTTCGTTTCAAACTGAGGATTCCAGCACTGAGTGACACCCACAAAGGGTAGCCTGGTGGGAATGATTATATCCCCTGAAGATTGACAGTATATGTGAATGCCCGTGTGCGTGTGTACACTTTAACCATGTTTTGGTCAGATGATTGTGTAATGGCTGCATCATAAAACTGCTGGAAGGAGAAAAAAAATCCCATTAAAATTGACAGAGTATTAAAGCATTCTCAAGATTTACTGTGATGTCAAATCTCAGTAATCCATAGCCTGTCTCTTTTCTGTCAGGAGTAAGGATGTTTTCAATGTAGAAAAATGATCTTTTTTTTGCTTCTTCTTCTTCTTCTTTTTGCAGTGATGAGACAGGCTGAGAAGTTGGTACATTATGATTGACCTGACGGTCCACATAAAGAGGCATTGTTTGAGAGAGCAGAGGGCAGCACCAACGAAGTGCTGCTAATTTACTGGCTTGAATCTTGGCCGGTCAGTGGGGACCTCTTTGTGCAAAGTTCGCATGTTCTTCTCATGTTTGCGTGGATTTCCTCTGGGTTCTCTGGTTTCCTCTCGCTCTCCAAAGACATGCAGTCAGGTTGAGAATTTGTGACTCTAAATCGCCTTTAGGTGTGAATGCATCTATCTGCATTTTGACGGATAAGATAAGTGATGAGTGATGAAATAAGTGACAGCTACGATCTGCTCTGGCAACCTGTGACCCTCAACAGGAAAAGTACTTAAGGTAACATTCACCTTTACAAACCTTTACAAAGATCAACCAATGATTGTAAAGTTTTATTGTAATAATTTTGCCCCTGCATTCAACAGGGCATTATCGGCTGTTACCAGCCCATAATTATGGTGCAGTAGGTGACCTACTTTTCATTTGATGTGATAGAAAGGTGACGAAGTGGCTGTATAAAGTATGGCCAAATGCACTGACGGGAGTCAAAGCAGAGACAGAGCAGTGGGAGTTTTTATGATCTGTGTTTTTAAACAATTGACTTTTGGGAGATTTGCCTTGAGCTAAAAAAAAAAAAAAAAAAATCAAATAAACAATCAATCAGCAGTGTGTTCCCACATTGAATTTACCTTCAATAACTATTTGAACTCAAATCACAATGTTTACCTACCCACCCCTATGTTTTTGAGCCTAAAGCAAGACGTCTTTGTCCTCGGACCTAAGGAGGTTGTAGCTCCACTAAAGCAAAATTGTAATGTCTTTAAAAGCAATCTACATCACCCTTACATTAGTTAGACTAAATATTGACCTTAGACTGGTGGTTGTTGTAGCCATATGTGTGACTTAAATGTATGAGACTTTTTAATGTTTTATCAGTGGTCGTGTAGGTCTAATCAATGAAGAAAACATCTTTGTGTTGCTGCTGTGCATTAAAGCACTGGATAAGATCCTATATGAGATTGAAAGTGAACCACACTATAATTATGTATCGTAAACGACTGATGATGGACCATTCAATCGTGTGATAACACCCCAATTAGATGTAATTTAGGGAGAGCATGTAAATGGGCAACAATATAGTTATCTCTGCTTCTTCTTCTTCTTTTCCTTTCGGCTGCTCCCTTCCAGGGGTCGCCACAGCGAATCATGTGCCTCCATCTAACCCTGTCCTCTGCATCCTCTTCACTCACACCAACTAACTTCATGTCCTCCCTCACTACATCCATAAATCTCATCTTTGGTCTTCCTCTAGACCTCCTGCCTGGCAGCTCCAACCTCAGCATCCTTCTACCGATATATTCACAGTTTCTTCTCTGAACATGTCCAAACCACCTCAATCTGGCCTCTCTGACTTTATCTCCAAAACATCTAACATGAGCTGTCCCTCTGATGTCCTCATTCCTGATCCTGTCATTCCTCGTCACTCCCAAAGAGAACCTCAACATCTTAAGCTCTGCTACCTCCAGCTCTGCCTCCTGTCTTTTCTTCAGTGCCACTGTCTCTAAGCCGAACAACATTGCTGGTCTCACCACAGTCTTGAACATCTTTCCTTTCATTCTCGCTGATACTCTTTTATAACACAACACACCTGACACTTTTCTCCACCCGTTCCAACCTGCCTGCACTCGCCTCTTCACCTCTTTTCCACACTCTCTGTTGCTCTGAACCGTTGACCCTAAGTACTTAAAGTCCTGCACCTTCTTCACCTCTGCTCCCTGTAACCTCACTGTTCCACCTGGGTCCCTCTCATTGACACACATGTATTCTGTCTTGCTGCGGCTAAGCTTCATTCCTCTGTTTTCCAGAGCAGACCTCCACCTCTCTAGATTTTCCTCCACCTGCTCCCTGCTCTCACTACAAATAACAATGTCATCTGCAAACATCATAGTCCAGGGAGATTCTTGTCTAACCTCATCTGTCAGTCTGTCCATCACCAGAGCAAACAAGAAGGGGCTCAAAGCTGATCCTTGATGCAGACCCACCTCCACCTTGAACTCCTCTGTCACACCTACAGCACACCTCACCACAGTCTTACAGCTCTCATACATGTCCTGCACCACTCTAACATACTTCTCTGCCACTCCAGACGTCCTCATACAATACCACAGCTCCTCTCTCGGCACCCTGTCATACGCTTTTTCTAAATCTACGAAGACACAGTGCAACTCCCTATGACCTTCTCTGTACTTCTCCATCAGCATCCTCAAAGCAAATACTGCATCTGTTGTACTCTTTCTAGGCATGAAGCCATATTGCTGCTCACAAATGTTCACCTCTGCCCTTAGCCGAGCTTCCACTACTCTTTCCCACAACTTCATTGTGTGACTCATCAGCTTTATTCCTCTGTAGTTGCCACAGCTCTGCACATCTCCCTTGTTCTTAAAAATTGGTACCAGTACACTTCTCCTCCAGTCCTCTGGCATCCTCTCACTCTCCAAGATCTTGTTAAACAAACTAGTCAGAAACTCTACTGCCACCTCTCCTAGACACTTCCATACCTCCACAGGTTTGTCATCAGGACCAACTGCCTTTCCACTCTTCATCCTCTTCAATGTCCTCCTCACTTCACTCTTACTAATCTTTGCTACTTCCTGCTCCACAGCAGTCACCTCTTCTACTCTTCGTTCCCTTTCATTTTCCTCGTTCATCAACTCTTCAAAGTACTCCTTCCATCTTCCCATCGAACTCCTGGCACCTGTCAATACATTTCCATCCTTATCTTTAATCACCCTAACCTGCTGCACATCCTTTCCATCTCTATCTCTTTGTCTGGCCAACCTGTACAAATCCACCTCTCCCTCTTTAGTGTCCAACCTAGCATACAAGTCCTCATTTGCTCTTTGTTTGGCCTTTGCCACCTCTATCTTCACCTTACGCTGTATCTCCCTGTACTCCTGTCTACTCTCTTCAGTCCTCTCAGTGTCCCACTTCTTCTTAGCTAACCTCTTTCTCTGTAAACACTCCTGAACTTCCTCGTTCCACCACCAAGTCTCCTTGTCCGCTTTCCTCTTTCCAGATGACACACCGAGTACCCTCCTACCTGTCTCCCTGATCAAATTAGCTGTAGTAGTCCAGTCATCTGGAAGCACCTCCAAACCACCCAGATTCTGTCTCAGCTCCTCTCTGAAAACTAAACGACATTCTTCATTTTTCAACTTCCACCACTTCGTCCTCTGCTCTGCCTTAGTCCTCTTCATCTTCCTCACCACCAGCATCATTTTACACACCACCATACTGTGTTGTCTGGCTACACTCTCCCCTACCAATGCTTTACAGTCACTGATCCCTTTCAGATTACAACGTCTACACAAGATGTAGTCTACCTGAGTGCTTCTCCCTCCGCTCTTGTACGTCACCCTATGTTCCTGCCTCTTCTGAAAGAAAGTGTTTACTACAGCCATTTCCATCCTCTTTGCAAAGTCAACCACCATCTGACCTTCTGTGTCCCTGTCCTGAAGACCAAACCTGGCCATAACATTCTCATCAACTCTGTTCCTTTCATGTACATGTCCATTAAAATCTGCATCAATCACTCTGGAGATGCTCTGCATCACTTCATCTAACTCACTCAAGAATTTCTCCTTCTCTTCTAACGCACATCCTACCTGTGGGACATAACCAATAACAACATTAATCATCACCCTTTCAATTTCCAACTTCAGACTCATCATCCTGTCTGATTATCTTTTCACCTCTGGAACATTCCTCACAAACTCCTCTTTCAGGATAACTCCTACTCCACGTCTCTTCCTATCTGACCCATGGTAGAACAACTTGAACCCTGCTCCTAAGCTTCTAGCCTTGCTACCTTTCCACCCGGTCTCCTGGACACACAGTCTGTCCACCTTCCTTCTCTGCACAATGTCAACCAACTCTCTATCCTTCCCTGTCAGAGTCCCAACATTCAAAGTTGACTACTGTCAGTCCTACATTCTTGGCTTTCATCTTCTCTCTCTGCCTACGAACACACCTTCCTCCTCTCCTTCTTCGACCAACAGTAGTCCAATTTCCACCAGTAACCTGTAGGTCAACAGCACCTGTGACAGTCGTTGTTAACAAGGCCCCCGACCGATCCGGTGTGGGAGTCATTTTCGGTGTGAAAGAATTTATCCAGACCTGGGACTGGCACAAGAAGACACTTCCTTGTATTATCTTGCGGTTGCATTGCTTGGTTTTATTTTGTATCAATCCTAACCAAAAACTAAGTACTGCAGTAATTGCATTTGTTAGAAATATACATCAGCCAGAACTATAAAAATAAACCACTTGGTGGTTTTTATTTAAAATTATTATTAACTAATACATGCTGATGCATCATTGAAGCACATGAAATAGTTAGAATCATTTCCACCTTTTCCTACAGTGACCCCTGACCCATATTTTTCTTTAATGACTGTACATGTCTTGCCAAAATTACAATAATGAAAGTGGTTTAAAATCCATTGTTTTCTTAGTAGAGTACTTTTGTACTTTAAGTAGAATGTAAATAATATGCATGGTACTGTTCCTTGAGTATAAGATTTGAAATGGCACTTGTAGTGGATAATATTTTAGGTCAATTCTTTTTACTTGAGAATTGAGTATTTCTACTACCTCTTTACACACAGCCCATTCTCATTCCCGAGGTGTTAAAAAGCACTGGTTTGGTAAGACCTTCTGCATTACACGCTGAAACATGTAAAGGTACCTGTTTGTGTTGGTGATTGAGGCTCAGAGCTTTCAGATTAGAGATTTCAGATTGTTTCACCACGTGGCACACGTGGGTAATATATTAATGAAGCACGTGCTTGCCGTGGCCACTTTTTGTAGCGATTTATTTTATGTAATTTTTCTTCTAACTTAACCTTACCCTGAAGTTTATGTGCTTAACAGTAACCATATTTGTTTTTTAAGTGGACACACCTGGTGCGTCCAATACAGAGGCCAGCGTGCACCTGTGGCGTCAATACAGGACGCAGTTGTTCCTGGGGCGTCAAATAGTGGCCCTCCTGGAGCATCCAATAGTAACGCCAAAGGGTACCTCAAACCCACAAAATGAAACTCAGCACAGTAGGAGTTGTTTTTCCTTTTTAAGTATTACTGTAAAGGTAAATTTTGAGGTAAGATCATACTGTTTGTCTGGGTAATCACCAGGACCGACTATTGCTTAGGAACCATATTGTAATAACTATGGTGCAAAGTGACTTGAGCTTAACATTGGATTATGTGAAAACGTGTTTAGTGTCAACTAAAAGCCATTTAATGGTGGCACCATTTTTTTAAATGGATGGCATTGTATGCTGCAGACTTGAGACACTCCTTATCAGGCAACAGACGGAGCGGGACTTGACAAACAATTGTTAAGATCTAAACATTCTACCATTTCTCAATATACACTAATCTGGACAACTAGAATAGCGCTGTAGTTGTTTACTGTCTGACAATAAAGAGTGTTCTCTGATAATGAACTAGCTACAGTCATATTTTAATAAAGGTGTATCTGACCCAGGTAGCAAGGTGGTGAAGTGGCTAGCGCTGCTGCCTCACCGAAGGTCGCGGCTTATGCAGCCTGTGCTTGCGTGGGTGTTCTCCGTGTACCCCTGTTTCCTCCCACACCTAAATACATGCGTGTTAGGTTAATTGGTGACTCTAAATTGACCGTAGGTGTAAATGTGAGTGTGAATGAATATCTGTCTGTGTTTGTCTCTTCGGGCCCTGAGATACACTGGCAACGTGTCCCTGCCTCTCACCCTATGACATCTGGGATAGAATCCAGCCCCCGCCCCCACAACCCTAAACATGATAAGTGGTTACAGATATGGATGTATCTGACCCACTGAAACACCTAGATCTCCAGCATTTTTCAGGAGTAAGACGCTCAAAGTCTCCAAACTGAAGGACCTATACGCCTCTCTCTCTCCACACATTCCCAGTCATCGTGTGCATGGACGAAGAAATCTGTTAAATAACAGAGCTCCTTATTTGACATTACAAGCAGCCCAAGAGAACTTTACAGATGAAACCATATCAGTCTCCCATGAGTAAACAAAGCAACTAACATTACCTTACATACATCGAAAGTTCATCATGTCTTTCTCTCCACCCATGATTTAGATTGCCTCTCTTTATCAGCCCTTTTTTTTCTTTCTATAATCCTCCCCTGGTTGCCAGAGGGGACATCTTTATTAAAATGGATGGCAGTGTTTGCTCATAGGTGGGTGGGACTTTCTGTCTTCTGGACCTGAATGGTTATTTCCAGCCAGTGTTGACTTATGACTGGCTGCCTGGTAATGAGACTGGGTTATAGCCTGCTGTGAGCAACCACAGCGCTATCCCAGCCAGAAATTGTGAAATTGTTGTGTATCACATGTTTTCAGAATAGGGAAGCTGGAGTTAGTGAAAACAGGTGTACAGCAGAATGTGATGTGTGCTGATTCAAGCAGCCCCTGTAGGATGGAACTCAAATGTGTGTATGTAAGAACATAGTTTCATTGTGTTAATCTATGCAATGTGTCAGTGATGGGCCACTGGTTGGCCACAATAGAGGGTGATGTTTCCATCCAGAAGATGCCTTCATGGGCCAGGAAACATCTCTCTATATTGTGACTGACCACTGGCCAAGCATCAGCATGTCACAGACCGAACAAATTCCAAGTCCGACTGTTAGTTGTTGCATAGAACATCAAGTGAACCTGGTTGTGCGCCATATTAAGTTGAAACATGCACAATTAAAAAAAAAAAAAGTGCAGTGAGTAAGCTTAATTTAATTACTTACTGACTCACTGTGTAATAAAAGAGGTACAAACTTATCCAAAATAGACACACAAGTGCTATGATTCCTTTAGAGAAATCATTTACATTATAATTTTGATTAACTGTTATCCAGTGAGCACTCAACCAAAATCCATTAACAACTTGGCAAGTCTCCCTGTGCAATACGTCCAAAACATCTTGTTTGGTGCTTCTTTCAATAAATCATGTCTCACTCTGCAGACAAAAAGGCTGAATCTGCTATTATTTGTTACAAAAGGACTAGCTGTAAGATTTATTATTTACTGAAGTACAAATCGATAAGCAAATGTATGGGCCAGGAAGCAATAGCTATAGATCATTTGAATAATTTATAAAAATCTTAAGAAATAAAATAAACTGAAAATGAACACATTGGGTTTTATAAGTGTCCTCCAGGTGCACAGAACAACAACTAATAATTCCTGCAGAGCTTTTCATTATTAATCAAATCCTAAAATGATGAAATATTAATACGGGCTTTATCTAAACCAAAGTGACCCCCACTCCTACTCCTACAAAGTTTTGAAGTGCCAAGAGATAAGCAAAGGAAAGCATCACCTCTCTCAGCTCATCCTGTTGTTTTGTGCCCAAACCAGCTCAAACTGATTTTGGTTTGGCCTACTCTAATACCTAAATAAAAATCATATATCGAGTTTTTTTTTGTTTGTTTTTTTTTCCTTTCTGGAGCAATGTTAGAACAGGTTTTGTTCTTCCTGCTCTTCATGAATAATCATTTTCCTCATGTTTTAAATCATGTATGTATGTTTGTATCTTTTTTTACATTGAATAAATCCCATGACAAAAACTAAACCGATACAGGGTGGGGTGGGGGGTACATTTATGACTCTTATGCCCTTTTCAGACCACAAAGTCTACTTTTCCTTTCTCCTGTCTAACAAGGTTCTAAGAGCATTAGACCAGAAAGAGTTCTTATATGATCATCTACGATATGTTGACAATCACAAAGACTTGAAGTCGACAACACGCCAAGTTAATCCTAACTTGGCTCCTAACATAGATTAAACATCTATGTGGTTGTTCCTGATTGAGTGAGCGACCATCAGTAGCCTACTTTAAAATCCATCATTAGGTGGCAAAAAAAGGAAAAGGTATCACGCAACTCTTAGTGTCTGTTTTTGATGTCTTATAAAAAAGAGTGACCTGAAATTAAACCCATTGCAACAGGTCAGACAACGGACACAAAATGCTCAAAAATAAACAGAAACCGACCAAAGGAAGAGTAAAAATGTATTAAAGTAGACAGAGAACATCCAAAATGTCCATTCCTTTGTCTATGTCCAGGGCCCCAAGCATTCATATTCTTTCTATGATAATTATAGATAAAGTGTAATGAAGTAATTTTGAGTGTGGATTTTATTCAACTTCATACTGACCCATACTTTTGTGGATAAAAATAGTGGACCATCTGGATCCAATCATTTAGAGAAAATTAAAGTCTTAAATAAAACCCTCGATTAAGTCCTCAACCCCCAAGTGGGAAAATTACAAAAATAAAAACAAGCAAACAAATAAAACAATTAAATACAAATTTGTAATCTATGTAAGATATTTTGCTGTCTGACATAACAGATTTCCCATTGTTTTGAATCATGATTTTTATCTAATTGATTTATTGTTAATTTCATTAGCAAGGTGTCTGGGATACCTAACCTCCACGAATACGGTGCAAAGTAATAATGATTAAAACATTTTATAGCTAATGATATTTACATAGTTACCTGGATTATTGCAAACCTGGATAAAGCCCTGCTGAAAACCATGCGCATCAGACTTAGGCTGGACTTTCCCGCATAGTATCACATAGTCCGTGAATTGAATTCTTTCCATGTGTGTAATGTTTCCCTCATCAGCAGCCTGACAGCCGGGTGCTAATGTCTAATTGGTTTACTGTGGGCTTTAGGTCACAATAATTGACCTCACACCAAGTCTCACTCACAAAGCAGTGACTTCTGGCTTCATTAGTTCTCCCTTTGAAGCACGAAGTGGACAACTTTGGTGACCTCCAGAGAATTGGCTGCTTGATTTATACAAATTGATGTTTGGCTCAATATCTGTTTCATGGCCCTCACTAGCTCACAGCACTTTGATCATTTTTCAAAGCAATAGGCTACAGAGAGGCATGATACAATGCCTTTACACAGCCTCTGGGATTCAGTAAAAAGGGAAAGTCTCAGATGAGGCAGTGGCAGATCTGGTAAGAGCAAGTCCGGTAAGTCTACCGGTTCCCTGCAGCTGTATTGCACTCAGAGAGCAGATGCTAACTATACAGCAGGGAGCTTTACTCCCGCAGAATCACACTGATGCCATCTGATGGAGACTGAACTACACAGTGTTAGAGTGACAAACATATGGCAGCAATAAAGGCCTTATTGCACAGTGTTTGGGATGGACAGTGTGTCTCACGGCTGCATGTTTTCATTCAGGTCATATGGATACACTGACACATTCCTAAAACATCTTAGATGATCAGAAATGTTACCTCTGATTATAACACAGCAAATTTAGGTTTTTTGATGTTGATGACACCATGAAAAGGAGAGAATTTCATTCCTTCTTTGGAAATGCATTGGCCAATATATTATCAATACAACATTAAAAGTTACATATTCAAAACAAATCAGTTTTCACTGGAACTGTCTATTACAGTCCCATTTTTGCCTTCATGGTTATTATTGGATTCCAGCATCCATTATTCAGTCCATACTGCGCCTTTAAATTAAAAGAACTTGCATTTTATTTTACATGTTTTTTTTTTACCCCAGTTAATCCATGCAGGTATCCATTATCTATACAGCTCATAGAAATGCCGAGGTGCTTAAACTGATCACAGCTGTCACCCAACTGTATTTCATCTTTGGTCTACGGGGCAGGTCACCATATCACAGGGCTTATACAAGTTTACTTCTGGGGCAGACTGTTTTATGTTTACTGCCTGGCTTTGAATGTGTGCCCGACTCACTGACTTGTAGCACAGGAGATTAAGTCTTTTTAACTCAGCAATGGAGATGATTTAAATAGTGCAATTCCAGTTTTGCTTATTAGTTTATTTTATAGCACTACATAATTAATGGGAGAAAAAGCTTCAATTTATATTTACACAACAACAACACCAAAACTATACATTAAATATTTTTTTTGTCTGGTAAACATTTTCTTTACTTTTCATTATTATAAATATGGTAAAATCACACAAGAGAGGCCCTAATGGGAAGGACATGTGGTTGAGCTGACCTAAACAGCATTTTTATTGATGACAGCAAATATGTCTTAATATGTAAAAAGAGATGCCAAGTTACAATGCACCACATTATCCCGAACATGCTCCAGCACATGTCTGAATGTGGAGAGGTGTGATCGAAGCCTCTGATGACACGGACTTGGTGAAATACACTGGCAGCAGTGCAGAGATATTCGTTTAGAAAGGTTTTTGAGTGAGGCTTGTCCTGCTAGACAATCACAGAAAAGCAATGATGTCTGTTGAAGAATGCCAATAAACGTACTAATTATTTGTTATAATTTAATAACTGTGACCACCTCCAGCACTGTGCAGAGTGTGGTGAAGCATAAAAAGTGAAAGTTGTTTTACACTAGGCAAAGGGAGACCTGTGCAGAGCAAAGAGAACTGACTGTGTGTTTTTTAAAGATACAGAGTTCAACCGTAGCGCTAACATGAGACTTGCAAAGAACTGTCCTCTATTGGCTAAGTTTAATTTAATATATTAAAACTGTTATTTAAAAATGTTCTGTTAATTTGTAGATTTCTAGATGACTCATAACAGGCCAATTAGCCAATACAGTTTTAGGATATCGAATAAAAAAGGTCCCAGGCCAACATGAGGTCTTTAAATCAAAAACTGTTCAGTTAACAGGGATCTAAAGGCAGGAAATCCCTACATTTGCATTTTTCCTTCTTAACAGAACTTGAAACACCACCAAATATATCCTGCAAACTGTTCTTTATTTGAACTCTCCTCTTGGACCACAGTCCCAGTGTGTGGGATTCTTTAGTTTGCTGTTCGAGTCAGAAGTTTTTGATCACACCTGTCACTCAAGCTTTATAGTGTAAAAACTTTTTTTAATGATTATTCTGTTGAAAAATGATAAGTCAAGACTCACTTGGTAAATGGTAAATTCTCACTTTTAGGTTAATAACAGTTAATAATAGTTTCAGCTTTGACTTACGATTAAATTGTGACTTTTTTTTCCTAGCAACCTAATGCAGTAATTGTTATGGTGATTTTAAGACTATAAAGCTTCTGAATGGGCTCACAGACTACATGACTAGTGGCTCAAGGAGTGCTTTTATCAACCTGAAAATACGGATACGGAAGTCATGTCATTCTGCTATAACATGTTTCCTAATGATGTCTAATAGTATAGAAGTAAGAGCTGAATATCTTCCTCCCACTTCCTTACCATAAATCTTTCCAAAGACCTGCAGTAACCTGACTGTCAGCATAGTGGAAGTAAGCCTCATGAATGGCCTCGGTTAGCAGACCTGTCAGCCAATCAAAGAGTCCAGTCTCTAGCTGCATTCTGCTGAAAATCACTTTGACTTCTCTTTTGCAATGGAAATTAGACTAGAGCAGAACTTAAAGTCACCTAGCTCTGGCAATAGATGCATTCAGGGGGAAAATGGGAGCTATCTTCAAATCAGTGTTTGCTTTATAAGAGAGTTTTTATAAGAGTGTGAAAATGTTGATGACAAATCCTGTTTCTTTGTGTGGAGGTAAGAAAGGCTTACTTTTTGCAACTGCAATTCTGCAGTTAGCGAGGGCAAAGAGGTAGGGAGGGGGGCGGGGGTTTCGGGGTGGCAGCCGGGGAAGAGGTGCTAGCCAAAGGATTTACAGTTCAGAAAAGGCAGGCTGCTTCAAAAGCAAAACACTGCCATTGTCAGAGAGTAATTTCATTTCATGAATAAGCGCTTGACTGCTTACAGTGACAGCCTAGTCCTCATCCTTTCTGAACCTGGCATCACTCCCCTTCGCCAACCAATGACAGAATGTCATTCCTGCTTCTAAAAAAGACACAGACCAGGAGGACAGGGCTTATGTGCAACAGCCCAAACATGTGCCTCTCCACAGATGTTTAAAATAAAATGTAAAAAGGCAGAGAGAGGACTGTGTGGAGTCGACTTTGCCTGCTCCCAGTAGGAACCATTGTTGACACTTGCTAAGGATGGGAGTGCGATTGTTGAGGTTAGATTTCTCTGGTGGATATCATCACTGTCAGGTAACAAATGGCATCCAGCAGGGGGAGGCGGAAAAAGAACATCAGCACAATTCTGCTCACATACAGATGAGGGGAAAACAAATCAGTACTTAACAAAAAAGTCCAACATACTGCCAGTGCAATGCTCTGGGCCAAACGTTTCTGATGAAAACAGGCGCATTCAGCAATGACGCACCTCAGAATTATTACTGTGCCACATGTCTGTAATGCACCAGTGGAAGATAACTAAGCACAATTTAGTGAGTTACATGATATTTTAGAAATACCAAAAAAAAAAAATCATCGTTAATATTCATTTAGCATATTACTAATGACGTTATAAAGTAGTACTGTTGCAGTGTAGTAATGGTTAAACATGTTAAATTGAAATCTTTACAGAAATAAAACATACTACACATTCAGCTGCAACAAAAGCTTTATTACATTAACGTGACGATTGTGACTGTATGGGTCACACAAACTTTGTACTTGTTACCTCTGCTTTTTACCTTGTGTTGTCATAATGATAAACAGTACAAGGAAACAGAAGAAGTTCTCAACTATAACAAGGCAGCGACAGCAGTTTTAGAAGGTAATTATTGTTTGCAGATGCCAATTCACTTTTAAACCACTGATTGGTCATTGTTATGTTTAGTACTGACCTACCAGTAGGCAGTTATCAGTGATAAATATGGTATATGTGACGCCTAGTGGCTATTGACAGTTGAGGGAAGCAAGAGTGAGAGGTGACGAAAAAAAAAAACATTTCCTTCCTTTTAAATAATTTAGTCCAAACTGGGATATTTCTCCTTTACCTAACTAACACTGTGCAAGTCTTTCTGTGGTTGAAAGGATTTTCCATGTAGAAGCACAGACATCATGCACTTTGTCTTTGTCTGCACTTTATAGGCTGCAGAGGAAAATTGAGGTGAACAAATTTTGTAAAAGTGGGTTAACATCTTATTCCTCATTTGTTGTAGAGGCATCAGTTTTTAAGTTCGATTCAAAGTTTTTACCTTTATTTAACAGAGTGTCTTAGGAGACATTCAAATTGAGGAGACATGGGGTGACTGTGGCGCAGGAGGTAGAGTGATTGTCCACTAATCCCACAGTTCTTGGTTTAATCCCCGCCTCCTCTGCTAACATGTCAAAGTGTCCTAGAGCAAGACACCAAACCCCCAACTTAGTTGCTCTTAGTGAGTGTTGGCCAGCTCCCCCATCGGTGTGTGATGGGAGTGATTGTGAGTGTGAATGGGTGAAGGAGAAGCAGTGTCAAGCGCTTTGAGTATCAATAGGTAGAAAAGCACTATATAAGTGAAGAACAATTACCATTTATTGTTTGCCAATGTTAGCTATATGTTAAAAACATGATTTCAGAAGAAAACAATAATAATGTCTGGAACCAACATACATTTACCATCAACACTGACCCACTCAAACTGGACAAAGACGGTCCAATATTATCTGATCAGACATGACACCCAAATCGCTTTTAGTGAATGGCTTAGTGTAATTGGCCCTGTGCTTTGACCTCATCTTTACAACGTTATGCTCCAGTGTCTTAGCGAGCCCCACCCAGGTCTTACCCCTAACAGGACTAATTAACCAGCATCTTTGAGTCATTAGAATATTTAAGGAAATGTAAGCAGCAGCAGGGGATAATGAATGTGTTTGTTGTTATATAATGTTGGGTTCATGGGTTTACAGTAATAGTCATCATTTTATGCCTCTCAGTGGAATGTATCAGAATAAAATTGTCATAATTTCCGTTTAAAAAACACAGTCATTGACTGATTACAAGTTGTATTTATTTAACCCAAATCTAAACTGTTTTAACAAACAAGTTGCCACCAACAAGTAAAAGTGGAAATTCTGCCACGTGCACACTCTGAACGGAGCACTGCAGCTGCTTTGTTTGCCTTTGTGTGCTACTGATTAGCATTGTCACTGTGGGCTCTTGTCCTAAAACATTAAACACAGTTATTTCTCCCAGAATGTCCTGAGCAGAGGCCAAGTGGTGCAGGGTTGTGATGAAAACAGACATGTTAATGTACGGATGAGCTGGGGCAATGGCTGAGTGGCACACAGTGTAATACAGTCCAGGGCTGGGTCTAACCAGGAGTGACAGTTCCCAGTTTTAAAGAGGTGGGGGGACTGCATTATGCATGAGCGACCTGTGTTCCACGAGTCACGCTGCTTCACTTTGCACTGTGAACTACTACTGCTGCTCTACTACACACTACTACTGACACACAACACACATTTTCCTTAGTCCCTCTGCTGTGCTGCAAGGATGGTAATGTGTGTGTGTGTGTGTGTGTGTGTGTGAGCAAACACACAGCTTTGCTTTAAAAAGAAATGTATGTAATGTTAAAATAAAATACATGCACATCAATATGGTGATTACAATTCAAAACATTTACTAAGGTTGCAATTAACCCCAAAATTCATTTGGCCATCTAAAAGTAATAAAATTATAATAATCTTTATTTACAGAAGGGCTTAATCCAGTCACAGCCAGTAATTAAGTTTTTCTAAAATAAATGAGAAGGGATGACATGAAAAGATAAACAGCAGAACTCATAAATGCTTACAAGCTACCTCAGTGTAAATGTCATGGTTTAATCACCAACGTGTATTAGCTGCTTGATTAGTGAATGTCAAGTTCAGCTTTAATGAACAAACAACTCCCACTAACGCTTTATTTTGTGTTATTAAACAGTATTAATATCTTAATCTTTAATTTAGATTTTTAGTGTTTCAAACCAACAAACAGTAAGGGTCTAATTCTAAAAGTGAATGTAGGAACTGTTGCTAAGAAGAAAATAAAATAAAAAGTGTTTGTCAAAGTGGCGGCTCCACATAGATGAGTGATTTAAGAGAACGTGTGGCAATTTTTCTTGTATGTTGATTTTTCTCTTAGTTATGAGCCGAGTTCCAGAGTTGTCCACATGTGATGTGAACATTCAGACCTTCCTTCACATGGCTAGTGAACCTTTCAGTTGAGAATTATAATGGCTTTGTCTAAGCCCATTGAGAGTTGAACCCTAATACAGAAATTTAAAATGTAAAACATCACCCGTTTTAGATATTATCACACCAGTCATCATCTGTTCTTATCAGCACCGACGATAGGCCAGTAGGTACATTCACTACATGCTGGCAAGGTCATTATCATGCAATTCATGCAATATTATGCACTGCTATGTCCAGATGCGCACACACACACACAAACACACACGCAGAAGGATGTTGATGGTTAGGGTTAAGGCACAGAAACATGAATTTATGGTTAGTGAAAGACTGTGGTCTGGTTTACAAACAACATTCATTGAAAAACCTGAGTAATGTCTTGAAAAGGGAAATAAAAATTATGTAACTTAAACTAGTTTTTTTATAAAACATTTTAATTAGCTTTTTATTTGTTGAGGAGCTCACAGAAAAAAAAAAGATTAATTTAAGAGAGGTTATACTGTTAGCCAATTTTTTTTCTTTTACTCCAAATCCATGTTTCCAAAACATTCCTCTGCCGGGCTAATGCTCCTGCAACATTTGTAAAAAGAAACTGATAAAATGCTATTTAGATTGGAAAATAAAAATATAAATATGACTTGTGGCTTTAAATACGATGATTTGTGTTTATAGAGACAACACTCATCTCGAACCTTTTGCATCTGAACGTTTGCATTGATTTCTAAGTTAAAAAACTGCAACTTATCATCTAACAACCCAACTTAAATTAATCTGTTCATTTTAATGAGTCAAAGTTACATTGGGCTCTAATATGTCTGTACCGAGGTCTGACATTAGAGTGTCTCTGAAATATCAAAAACTTGAACTGGAGTCATCTTTACTGGCTCCAACTTAACTTGAGCCTCTATTTAAAGAGCTGGTGTTATTTACATAAAAACACATGAGCTTTAGAGTAGATTAAGGTGATGCAAGGGGCCCTGCAGTGCTACCAGGGGAACTGAAGTAATATAAAGTTGCTCTCATTGTGATGTCACAGTAGCATCTTTGCATACGTTAAGATGGCTCTGCTGAGGGCACACAGAGCGGCACTGTCACAGTTGTGTGGCCGGCTCATGTTGCCCTGGTGATCAGCTCTGATTCACTCCTGCCTTTTTCTGTCTCTCCTGGCTCCTAATCCGCCTTGCGCGCCTCACCTGTTGCCTCCTCCATATAAACCCTATTCACCTGTTCTCCTCTGCCAGATCGTCTTCCTGTTTTCCCCGAGTGATCAGTCTCTTTGACCAAAGATTTCTGTGTGGTGAAAAATCTCTCTCTCTGAGGATTTTGTGTTTTGTTAGGCTCCTGTTATGTTTGTTCTTCCTGGAATTTCAAGCCGCCTTTAGTTGTCTTTCTCCCGGTCACCCATTCAGAACCGCCAACGCTGCTGTCCCACCAGTTTACTTATCACTCAATAAAATATTGTTTGCTTTCCAACTCCTCCGTGCTCTGCTCTTCTCTGGGTCCAACAAATTGTTTCCTTATAGGTACAAATGATTGCAGCTGGGTGAGGAGCAAAGCAGAAGTTTGCTTTAAACAATTAAAGCAACTACCCAATGAGTTACGAAAAAACACAGCAGTTAGCATTGTTTGTTATTTAGCTGAAAGAATACAATGCATTATTTACGCATAAACAACTAATGCATAATTATGCATTGATTGTTCAACAGCAGGTTATTCTCCTTTATTTCCTGGATCAGACTCCTGTTCAAAGTTCACCATTAAACTACTGTTTTCCTATTAATGACTTCAATAGCCGTGAACATGGTGAACAACACTGAGTGAACGTCTCAGATATATTATATAAAACAAATGTCAAACTGTCATAAAAGCATCTCTTTAAAGGACCCACAAATTATCTTAGTTGTTTCTAATCACTAACTTGGCTCAGCTCAGTGGTATTGGGAGTATTGGGTTGGGATGGAGAAGGCCAGGGGCTCGACTCCCACCCCTGCCCAGCCGCCAATGGCCACCCTGGTGCCAGCCCATAACCTGGACAAAATGGGCGATTCGGGGCAGGAAAGGCATGTAGAACAGACTCCACTGTGGCCCAAACGTGTTGAGCTTTGTTTCTAATAACTAACTGATTCAAAGCTTCACATGTTTTGTGGCATATTCGCATGTATCCAATACCTGTAGTATAAAGGGTCACGTGGGGGATGGAGTCAACCCAGCTGACCAAGGATGAGAGGCAGGCTACACCCTGGAAAGGTCATCCCAGTGTTGACATGTACAGAAAACTATGCAAACGACTCTGGTGCAGGAAGGTAGAGCGGTCGTCCACAAATCCCGCAGTAGTTCGATTGATCCCCAGCTTCTCCGGTCACATGTCAAAGTTTCCTTGAGGAAGACACTGAACCCCAACTTAGTTGCTCTTGGTGAGTGTGAATGAGAAGCAGTGTAAAGCACTTTGAGTGCAAATAGGTAGAAAAGCACTATATAAGTGCAGAACATTTACATTGACACAGGCAATTTAGAGTCACTTATTAACTTAAAAGCATGTTTTTAGACTGCAGAAGGAAACTGGCAGCAGTTACAGTGAGAACAAACTGTCTCCAAATAGCCTTGTCGGGGTTGCTGGCATGTCGGGGAACCTGCCTAGAACCTGCTTGCTGTGATCAGACAATGCTAACAACTACCTCCTCTATATTTAGTGGAAATCAGCAATCAGAGTTTTCAGGTTTCATTAATCAAAAATTTCCACCTTAAGTGCACATGCATTGCCAAATCCCAGAAACGCCAAGGAAGCATCCCAATCCCTTCCCTCCATGTGTGGCTGTATATCAATAAATCTGATGGTGCTCTCCCCTTTATGGATATTATACACCTGAGTTCTGAGTCCCCACTATAATGTCACAGGCTGCTGACCAAGCACATTCACTGACATCACAATTCTAATTTTCCATTAGGGGAAAGAACAAAAATATTACTTGTAATCAATAACCTTCTCCACCAATTAGGTGTGGCATGACATCTTGCTCCTGGTGTGGCTCTCCATGACAGCAATTCAAAGCTAATCAAGTGCAATGCCCTCTCATTCTTCAAATAATCCTCCTGCTGTTTCCTTACAGGGTCTCATTTTCACCAGTGCTCTTGTTTGGCAACTGACGAGGCTCTACCCAGCAGCACAGTGCATTCTGGGAGAAGCCAGAGCAGCAGTGGATGGGGTGACAACATGACAGAGTGTCGGGGCTCCAAAATGTGTCTATTGCCAGTTAGATAATGGGTTATTTTGGGCATTGAGATGAATCTTCCACATCATTAAGTTGTGTGATGGGGGTTTCTACAGAGCGACTAGCGGCGGGGGGGGGGGGAGCCGCTGAAGGTGAGATGAGGAATGTGACGAGAGCCCAAGCTGTAGCATTTCGGTATAAAGGACAAAATGTGACCACTGACAACACACATTAAATTATAGCAACATAGCATGCAAAAATAGCTTTATGTATCTATATGCTGACAGCAATAAAAGTTACTGTCTGTTACACACTGCATGGAGTGCTAAGGCAATGCAACTGTGTGAGACCATGTATTATATTCTTAGAAAAGCGGGGAGGAGAGATTGTGATGACTCCCTGTGGCTTTAATTAGAGTTTAAGAGGTTTCATCAACCATCTCAAAGGTCTCCCAGAGCTTCTTAATTTGATTGCATAGTAGTGCTGTACTGTACATAAATTATTCAGCAAAAACAAGAAAGGAAAATACATTTATACACATTTATTAGGTTAGGACAAACCCCTTGACACACATCATCTCTTTCTCCAAGACAAACACACACTCTACATAGTTACATCCTGTAGTGATAAAGAAACACACTAAGGTAAGATTTAAAATCAAGGCTCTGTACTTTATGTGGTAATAGTTCTTTAACTCCTGGTGACAAATATTTAGTGGAGGGGATACAACTATTCCACCAGGTTAAGGAGTAAACATGCCATTCAATGGCCCGTCAGTCCAAAAGTATGGCTCACCAGGCAACCTTGTACCTCCTAGTAGGTTCCAATCATGCTGTAAAACAATCTAATAGTCGGAATTAGTTCAAGCCAATGATTAATGAATAAACTGTGCAAACTGTTCAAAAGTTCAATTTAAATGTGAGGGGCCTAGAGAGAAGCATAGACAAGGCAAACAGAATAGGTGTGAGGAAAGACCCTTGGGCACAATTAGCCCTTTTACCTTGTCCATTCAAAGCAGGATTACTGCCACCTGAGCGTAAAATATTGAGGATTGAAAGTGAAAAACAATCTGTTAAACCCCTGAGGTAAAATCAGTGAACTCTGTTTAGAGATTTTCAGAGATCTGTTTGTGTGAACTACTGGATAGTTAAGGTGCACAGAGAAATAACAGGACAGAGGCTGAGACTAGATGTGCTTCTTTTCTGAGGAATATTTTTCAAATAGTAAGTTGTAGCACAGTGTAGAAGGTCAGGTTGGACTTTAGAAGGTCTGATCAGTCTTTTTTAATGATTTGCATAAAAGAATGTTGTTTTCCACCACCTGGTCCAATATAAAGATAAGGTTTATGCATTTGAGTTTAAAAAACAAACAAGGTAGATGCTCACTGATGAACTCTCCTAAACTGTTTGCTTAGGAGTATTTGTATTTGTTTGTAAGTATTTGTATCATTCTGGACACCATTCCTGGACTGTTTTAAAGGACACACAAAGACCAAATATAATGCAGATTTAATTCCTATCCATATTTAGTATTATGGTTATGAGCACTTCTGAATCATCAATGACCTAAGTCCACACATAGCTGCCAGTAAGAAGTCCATGTACAATAACAAGAGGGTTACTATTGTACTATTGTGTTGAGGGATGCTATCAGTTTGTCAGACTCCTAGAATGTCTGTAGGTAAGTATTGAATTGGAATCAGTATTAGCATATATCTAATACTTAATGTATTGGATCAATATTGGATCAAAGAAATTGGGAAATGATTAATACGACGTTTCAGATTTAGCTACTTTGGCAACTCCTATTCATATGGTACAGCTCTCTTCTTCTAACATGTATAAAAAGCTAAAATACAAAGCATGACGGGTCACTGTTGACACAAATGATTCAACCTAATTCTACCTGTCTATAAAAATCACAGGTGAATTAATTTTTGCAAACCAAACTTCACACTGCTTCACTCTCAGCTACCAAGGTATTTTCTCCAACACTGCAGGACACTTCCTGTTTCTAATTCAAGAAAAAGTATTGTGTATCATGTACAAAATGTTTATGACTTTATCTAGATTTGAATTCATGTACAGCTATAGGTCTGTGGCATAAAGTTTATGTTGGAGGAGAAATAGAGAAACTCTGAAAGTGACCCCTAGAACATGGATCAATGAAGGAAGCCAAAACACCAGGTCCGTTACTTTTCAGAAGCCCAAACAATCATGTGACATGAGGGAGAATAATTTGGATCTAAAAAAAAAGACTTAAAGTCGGAATCTGATCACAGATAAGATGGAGGAATTCTTTACTTAAGGGATGTCTATTTAGCAAAAGCAGTGTGAAACTGGGAAAAATGACAATAGAAAATAAACATGGGGAAAAAAATGATGTGACAAGTACTTTACGTCCAAACATCATTAGCACTGGCTAGTAAAGCACTGATTTAATGTTTTGAACATTGATATGACAGAAGCAACTTGCCATGGAACGTTTAATACCTAAAATGCATCATGTTAAACTAAAAAAACAACTAAAAAAGGTGTTCAACAGCTATTACAATTAAAAAAAAAAAGTGATAATTCTATATAAAGAAGAAAAAAAAAACACGACAAAATCAAGCTCCAAACAAAATAAAAGTATTTAAAAGTTAAATACAATTGTGTAAGCAGGACCTGGACTATCCAACAAAGCCAACAAACCACATGACTTTCCCAGTCCAGCATGAGACTACTGCTGTTGCTTTTGATGCACATTACGCGATATAGACTTGGTTTGGCTAACTTTAATGTTAGCCCGATCCGAAGGTGGACTTATTTTACTCTGAAGCTGAAAATATGCTGTAAATATCAGGGAGAACATGGATAGACCTCATTACTGAGTGTGAGAAGCATTAGGGTGGCCAACCCCTTTTTCAAATACATGGATACATTGTTATTGTTTCGAGAAAGATTAGAAAAATCCCAAATCTCCTTATAAACAGTCTATAGCCAGCTACAGCAGACCACAAATCCGTGTTCGTGTATTTGGACATGTGACATTTTGATATGGTTTAAGAAGCACTGGGTGGGCCGAGACAGGCATTCATTTTTCAATAATAAGAGTCATCTTGTCAGTGTGACTTAGACCTGTGCAGACTCACAAACACACACACACACACACACACCTCTTTCAACAGGATGGAAACACCCAGATGATCAATGCCATTACCAATGAACAGATTATCAATAAGAGGAGGCTCCACCCGGTTCAAGTGAGTCTTTGATTAGACTGGCTGCACTGCTCATCTCTCTCAGATGCAGCACTGTCAGACCGACAGCTCCCTGTTAATGATACAACATGATCCCTGTGATGTGACCCCATGCTGGTAGCCTCTGTTATTAGAGCCCACATTATTTAGCATGTAGGCATAAACAACTAACATCATTAAATATTGTCAATAAGATGTGTGGAAATGTGGAAATGGCTGTGAAATGAATGAATACAACAGTTTACTTTAAGCAATTTTACATTTCTGCTGAAACTCAGTTTAGGTCTATAAGTATTTGAAAATTGTCACAATTTTCATCATAAAACGCTGCTATAGTGGATTTTAAATGAAACAATCCTAAATTTCCAAGACACTTGCATTCAGATTCTGCCAAACAGTTTCTAACTTGCTTACTTCTGTTGCGATCCCGAGCAGAGTTGGAAATTCGTAGAAAAAGGTCGGCAGATTTTAGGCGGTGATGATTTGGCTCAACCTAAAATCAATAAAACAGAAGAGTGACATATTGTTACCATTTGATGTGCATTGTGGAACGTGAGTCTGCTTGTATCCCTTGGACACAATCATGAGGAAAAATTGTCTCTGAGGCGTTTAGTCACGGGGTTAAGCGGGATGGAGAGCAGACCAAGGACGAGACACAGGCCAAGAGGCAAAGGTTAAAAGCTTTTTTTTGTTTCCAATGTGAACAGTTGTACAGTACATTAGGACCCACTTGAAGCAGGAGTTAATAAAACCCAAACAAACCTAAGTGCATCAGAGGAGGATGATTTCTTCAGTCTCTTAAGCAGGACCACAATACTTTGTTTTCTGCCATCTTGAGTACAGTGATTTATATGGATGTTTTTACAGTTTCACAGTGACAACAAAGGTCACTGTCATAGTTTTAGGTGTATTTCAGTTTGAGGCTAATAAAAACAGAACATGGCTGTAAATCATAGGGGAAAACATAATATTGATTAGAAGGACATTTGAAATTGTTTAAAATGATGGTCAGTGACTTTAGTTGTGGGACACCACAAGGATTCAAACGTATTTCACAACAAACATAAGCTATGCTCAACGCACAGTGACAGAGAAAACTGGCCTTTTACATTTGAAATTTGAAGTAACTTACTTACTGTTACTTAATAGGAATGTCAATGATACGTTTTTGTACTTTACCTTAAGTACAGCTTTTAAGCAGTTCATCCCCCTCTTCCAGGTATTGCGTTTGATTGGATGTCCAACTCTAGGGAGAGTGAATTAACTTTTTTCCATTTCACAGTTATTGAGGCCACTGTGCTCCTGGGAAAGCTCAAAGCTTTAGAAATGGTTTTATACCCTTGTCTTGACCTATCCCTTGCCAGTTTTATTGCAGAGCTCTACAGGGACTTTATTGGACTTGGCTTGGTGTTACTGTATCTTGATTTCATAGTAACACGGAGGATGCTCAAACTCAATAGGTTTATTGTGTAGCGATTATGAATGTCGTATATTGTTTATATATGTCTTACACACTGTGCCAGTGTATATTGACTAGATCTTAAGATATTTTTGAACTATGTGACAGAATAAGTTGCAACTTTGTCCTTTTACAGTAGAATAAAGGTCATGGGATTACAGAAGTAATTGGGGATTCATCTTCTGGCCACCTTGACTGTACAGAGTTTATGGAAGTCCACCTAATAGTTGCTACAGGTAAGAAATTGTACTAAATGCTAAAGATGATAGTGTCATTGCAGCACTTGAGAAAAGGTTCCATTATCCCCAGAGACGGTAGGATTCACCTCTGCGCGCCCTAAATAATTGTGTAAGCCTGCGTAGTAATACATCAGCAGGTGTTGATGACCAACATTGCTACTGCTCAACATCTGAATGAGTGAAAAATGACTGCATTCCACCCTCACTGCCACGTCATATTAAGCAGAACATCGTTAATAACATTTCTTTCACCTGTGCCTTTCTTGCTATGACATGTTACAACAAATATAGCTTTATTGTCAGTACTATTAAAATGATTTTTGCATTACAGAGCTGATCCATTAAGAACTCAAACACATAACACAAATGGCCAGAGGACTTCAAAAAGAGAGAATGTTGTGTAGAAGTACGGTTTCTCAGGATCCAGCTCTTATATAACTTCACCCTGATGTTGAATGAGCAACAGTGTAGACAGGCCCATTAACTTTAAAGACATGGAGATTTGATTATATAGTTTTGTTTCACGTTTCACAGACAGACTCTTTAAAAGAAAAAAAAAAAGACTTACAATAAATCTTGACATTCTGATTAACTAACTTGAAAAAACGATTTAAGAATTTCACCGCCGGCTCAAAAGGATCTAAGCCTAAGAAGAAAATGCATGTACTGCTCTATCCTCTTTCAAAGGAATTCTATATGTGTTACAGATTTGAGAAAAGTTGCATAATGAATTTCAATGAGTGATTTTATCATGTTTGATTCACTATCTGTCAAATGTGGTAAATGTATGGTGGAGCCACAGCAACATCAAAACTTGTTAGGTTAAAATTCATCATATCACTTATTACATGTGAGTTTAAACTAGTCCAAGGGTCAGAATATGTTATTTTGTTATAACTTTTATATTATTTTTATTCTTAATATCACATGACCTATGTATATATACTTTGTTTTAGGTGGCGTGCGTGAGTGGGGGCGAGTTCTCGCAGCTCTGTGTTTCTCTTTTTTGTTCTTTTTTGCATTTCATGTCGTTTATTTTGGTGCTCTCAGTGTGTTCTCTTTCCTTCTTCAAACCCTTATGGATTTGTGTTACTAGGGGCCCTGACCTCATTCATTTTTGCAATGTGTTCTATACATTGTGTTCTATCTGAACTTTTTGAGTCTGCCTCCGCTCCCAGGTGAGCTCATCGCTGGACTCGCTGCAGTTTGCTTATCAACCTGGTATGACGCTGTCATCTACCTGCTGCATCGAACCCTATCCCATCTGGAATCCCCTGGGGGTACTATTCTTCGACTTTTTGAGTGCTTTTAACATGGTGGTCGGTATCACATGGGCCCTTCAGGGGTCCGTGCTTCCCCCTCTAGACGTCGGACTTCAAGTTCAACTCGCCCCACTCTCACCTACAGAAGTTCTCAGACGAACTGAATAGGAAAACAGGGAAGTCAGGACTGACTTTGGTTTGCTCGTGTCCAGGAGCAGGTGTTTTTTTTTCACACCAGTCAACAAAGGAGTTGGTGATTGATTTCCGGTGGAAACCCCCACTAGTCACACTGGTGGGCATCCAGGGCTCCAGACATAGAGAGTGTGGACACTTTTAAATACCTGGGTGTGCATCTCAACAATAACCTGAACTGGTCCAACAACACTGATGTCCTGTGCAGGAAGGGCCAGAATTATCTCCATCTGCTGAGGAGATTGAGGTCCTTTGGTTTGAGGAGTGCACACTCTGAGTTTTCTATGGGACTGTGGTGGCCTCTGTAGTTTTTTACGCAGTTGTGTGCTGGGCGGTTGGCAGCACAGACAGAGGCAGGGAGAGACTCAATTAGCTGGTTAAGGGAGCCGGCTCTGTCCTGGGGTGCCCAGTCAATTCCAACGAAGAGGTGGCAGACATCCATGATGGGTGTCAGTTTGGCCAACATCTGTCTAACACCTCCCACCCCCTGCACCACACTGTGGAGGTTCTGAGCAACACATTCAGCACCCCCAGTATATGAAGGAGTGCTATCACAGGTCGTTCCTCCATGTAAAAACATCCATACAGTGAGACACAGCTGGGGGGGTCACCACCTTAATCAAGCTAATTAATGTGAGTTGTGGCACATTACAATCTAGCTGGTTTGTCTGTTGTTCTGTCTGGACAGGACCCTGGCAAAACTCTGACTAGGCCCCTTTGGTGTCAACACAGACAAAGCGTGTTTGTTAATGGAACAAATATTCATTTGTGATTCTCTTCTTATTTATTAAGTCCATTTTCACTAACAATAATTTGTTTTATTGGAATCCAGAAACACACATGGATGCTACTGATACACCGTATTCCTTCTGAGTTTAAGGTGCTGCATTAGTGGGGA
This sequence comes from Channa argus, assembly GCF_033026475.1. NCBI lineage: Eukaryota > Metazoa > Chordata > Actinopteri > Anabantiformes > Channidae > Channa > Channa argus. The sequence continues at coordinate 23,817,150 of NC_090203.1, forward strand.
TGCGAGTGATATAGATCCTGGAAAAAATACCTTTACAAAAGAGGTATTGACGGTATTTTCTTCCAGGTGTCTTGCATTGAACCCCTGCTCCACTAAGTGCTTGACAAATCTGGACATAGAGTAAAGATTAGATACAGAACACAAGCTTCGCTGCTGAAAGGCCAGGACATGATAATTTAACCTGTGATTACCTGCCTTTGGAAGTATTATATATGTGGAGTGCTGTTGAATGTTGACTTATTGTATGAGTTCAACAGTCAGGAGACAATGAAACCCATGACACACTGCTTTTTCTGTTTCCGTATTTTATTAGTTACGTTACTCACGGTTGCAAATACTCACTGTCAATCACTGCATTAAGGTTTTTTTTGTAAAAGTTATTATATTGGTTAAAATGGTGACCACTATTTGTCTTAAACAGTCAAAAGCACATGTTTGGGAAGATCCAGAACATGCTGACAAGGCCATATCCCTCATCTGGCCTGGAAACTACTTGGCATCTCACAGACTGAGCTGAGGATCACACTGGGGTGAAGTATATCTGGACTACCTTGCTAAATCTACTACCTTCCAATTTGTAACTTGATTTAGTGGTGAAGGACTCTAGCAACACTTGCCAAGGAGTATTAGGCAATTTGGTGGACTCCCTCATTAATTCCTATCATTGTTGTGTTAAGTGTTAAGTAATGTTCTTGTATCCATCCTCTGACTTCTGCTTTTTATTATTTTAGTTAGAGTGTTCTGATGTCTTCATTTTGGACAGCATAATGGCTAGGATAAGTCTCAATGGTTAAATCCCAGTCCTGGCTACACGTCCTAATGTCCTGAACCCCAAGTTGCCCTGGCTTAGCAGCTTAGCATCTTGCAAAGCAGCCACGGCAATTGGTGAATGGGGGCAACATTGTGAAGTGCTTTGGTTAAAAGCACTATATCGCATCGATTTACCTTGCAGATACAGGTGTATTTATAGTAGAATCCTTTAAAAACATTCACCGCACTCAGGTGCGGATATAACCAACTTTTTAAAAACGACCGGGCCAGGATTTAAATGAGTCACAAAATAAAGGGTTGCATATTTAAAGCTAATTTTGAAATTATTTCTAGGCACATAATATGGTTGTCTAACACACACAGACATAAACACACACACACACACAACTCCATTATAGAACTGAGAACCACAGACACATTTATCTGTTTCTTTTGTCACACTTTAAATGACTGCTCAGAGGGAGGTTGTCTGCAGCAAACATCTGGGTTTAATATTTCTGTGACAAAACAATGGTTAATGGAGCTTTGACTAAATATCTGAAAAACGTGGGTTATATATATAATATATGGTGCTTTGGGTTTCATCTCTGCATTTACAGAATGGTAATGCAGGAGCGACCTTTCAACACATGGGCTTTTCAACAATGCATGTTGAATTTTACAATGCTGGTCAGAGTTGAAGGACACTGTACTCATTCTTCAACATCTCTGTGGAGGCACTGCAAATGGATGCATGGTGGAAAAAATGAAACTTTCAAGTGCTGCTGTATTTTGTCCAAGCTGAAGACACTTTGGTTACAGTGGCCAGAGACAAAAACACAAATAAGGATTTGTGCATCTCTGAATGAAAGAAAGGGCTTTCGGGCCTTTCGGTTTGGAGCTTGTTTTCCCCATGCTTGCACAGGTTTCCTGTGGGTACTCTGAAGAGGTCATTGAGTGCATGTTTGAATGTCTGTACAGATCTGGTGCACATTAAGAAATCTGAGAATCTCCACCTGGCAGTTCATGTGCCTCCACCAACTATTTAAGCAGCAGTGTACATACAGTTACCTTTGATCACTAAAATGTAAGTAGTTAATCTTTGAGTTCAAGTCGGTGTTTCTTTGTTTGAAGAAATTGTCTGAAGGCCTTCCTGAAATATTGCTTTTCTGACAATGGGATGGATGAGTGGACAACCCCGAAACATAATGGCTCTGGCCACAGCTCATCCAGTATTCAGGTGAAGGCCATATGAGCAACAGTGCCTTTGTATTTCTATCCTGCATGAGCTGACATATTTTTACCTTTAGTCAAGGTCAAGGTGACTTTCAGGCCCTCAACATTGCAAAAAATTGTGAGAGTATAATGTGAAATGCATGTAAACATTGGTACCTTAACAGGGCTAAACTCTGCTTTTTTTAAGTTCCTTTTTCTGGATTTTCAGGTCAGTCGGTCAATCAAAATCCAAAGCAATATCACAAATACCCTCAGGCACCAATGTGTTAATTAGGAATGAGAACCAAATGCTCCTATTTTGTTATTGTTCAGCCAGGAGGCAGGAGAGCCATTTGGAAATGAGTATCAGTTAAGAAACCGTAATTGTTTATATGGTCATGGGTTATGGTCATAACCATTTGGAAAAGCAAATGGCAATTTTGTTCTTTGAAGTGACCCAGTTAGGTTTGACAGTTCTGTGATGAAGAAGGTGTCATTTGAAGGACTGCAAAATCAAGGGTGTCACTGTAAAATGTGTCACTGTCAACAGAGTGACGAGCTACAACAACACATTGCTGGTTGTTGCTTTGTCACTTAACTTAGCTGTGAATAGGTCCAGCTAAATTAAATAGACTTACAGCTGTTTAAACCGCACCAGTCAAGCCGAGGCTGAACATATTTGTTCTAGTACAAGCTAATGAAACATTGTTTAGATGCTTCGCTCTGACTGGGTAGCTGTTTTCTGACCATCTGCCCCCTGGGATACAGCACTGTCTGACTGATGCTCCAGGCAATGTTCTTCTGGGAAATCTTGGATATATATATATATATATATATATATATATATATATATATATATATATAATAGCCTTTGTGTGTAGGACAGTGTGCCATGACAAAATCCAATTACTGTTTAGGAATAATTTGAAAAACTCTCTAAGACCTATATCTCAATCTCACCAAACATCTGCAGATGTGCTAGAAAAGCAGGTCTGATTGAGACCCCACCTCTCAGCTTATAGAACGTTAGGATATGCTGCTGATGTCTTAGTGACAGACACCTTTTGGACGCCTTGTGACGTTCACACCTTGAGGAGTCAGAAAAGTGTTGAAGGGACGACAAGGACCTTCACACTATTGGGTGGTTTTATTTTGTGACTTATCTGATCTGTACAACAATTTAGCGTATTGTCTATTTGTTCACATTTAGACCAGGCAGAATCAGGTAAAACTCACAATGTTGTGGCTGCAATCTGTTTCTTTTTCCTGTGCACAGACAACCGCAAACTGAAACTAAATGTAATGAATATGAAAGAAAGAGACGATCTGAAATTATGACTTATGACTCAGAGAAACGCTGTGATGTTTGTGGCTGTCTGTCAGTATATTATCTGGCCATCTCTGAATAATGCATTATTCTGGCACATTGCTACTAGATTGATTTTTTTTTTCTCTTTATTTTACAGACACACTGTTGCATCAGAACAGCCTGTTAGCTGAAATCGCACAGAGGGTCACAGAGAACGTCGCAAAGCAGATGGAAAGAATTCAAAATAGAGGACGTACACACAGGGCAATTTTCCCTCTTAGAGCAAGCAGAGCCCTGTAAGTATGACATGAAACTCCAACACTGTGTCTTTGATGTTGCGAGTAACAATAATCTCTTTGTTTGGAACCAATTCCATTTCCTTTAAAAGTCTGACCCCAGGCTCAGTAGCTAGAGCTCTATCGTAATGATGTAGCCTTTTGCAGAAGAACCTGATGGAAGAGAAGACCTGGACAGCCCATTAATGCTGACAGCTGAACAGCAGAGACCTTTAATGTGCTGTCGCCAACTATCTGCAAAGCTTTGTCTTGCCAGCAGTTTCCTTGGAAAGATGTGATTTGTAGAGTAGATCAGAGTGAAATGATATGGCTGAATTAAGCAGCAATCCATCATGTGTTTGTACATGTAGACAGATCTTGTACAGCTAATTCCTGCTTCTTCCAATTTATCTGCCTTCATTCTCTGTTATGCAACACTGTTCCATTATGTTGATAAAATCTTTGCTCATGCAAGACTTATATTTGTGCTTTTTTTTCAACTATCTCAACAATGAATTTTTTCCTGAGCTACCAAATTAATGCATGACAGGCAAAGGAATTGGAAGACAGTATATAGTTTCTTAAATAATAAATGAAATATTGGAACAGGCTGAGTGGCAGGACGGAGAGGAGTGCGCTGCAGAGGTAACCGGAGGAACAGGTAATGGCGTGGAGATCTAAGGGAAAGAGAGAAGGCTAGTAATGGCTTGAGCACGGCGAGATTTACGGTGGCAGAATTCTTACGGGGAAGTGGGCGAGAGGTGATCCTCTGCAGCAGAGCTGGAAAACTGGACGGTGAAGGAGCCAGAGCCGGTGAGGGGGTGAGGAGAAGTTGGGAACCAAAGGTGGCTGAAAATGTCAGGGAGAAAAGAAAGCAGTAAAGTAAGGAAGAAAGCAGGTTGACTATGATGACAAACTCCTCAGTGTGAGTGACGAGATAGCATAAACCGAACTGAAGGTTCCTCCAAGTGATGTCATCTGGCGGCATTTTTCAGTTAGAATAAGAGAGATGTTTAAATGTATAGAAGTCAAGGGGAAGTTTAGTAGCATTTATTTACATGTACTACCCCAACTAAAACCAAAAGAAACAAATTCAAATCAGTGAAGGCTTCCTCTAACACTTATTTGTATCCACAAATCACTTTTTGTAGGGAATGAAATTATAGCCACTTTATGTTGTGAAATGACATAATGAAGAGATTAATTTCCAGAAATTGTAAATATGTCTATCACTAAATGGACCATTTCCTTTTCCCCAGAAAACACATATATTTTCGTCCAAAATATCAAATGTTGGTCTACAATATTTACTTTTTACTTGTCTCTAAACACTTTTTTTAAGGCTATATTTAGACTCTCACAGCATTTGGTTAAGGTTAGTAATAATCTGTGACATCCATCTACACAAAGCTAGTCCACAGTCACTTTCCACACATGTTTATCGACCTTTAGGAAAATTACAGTTGTTCCCTAACTCTAACTGAAGCACTTTAGATGCCTAAACCACACAAAATCAGGTGTTTGGCCTGACAGTTGTTTCCTTTGTACATTCACCACTCACTCCAGCCTACTCTGTTTCCTTTAATAAATGCAGAGCTTCATTGATTTATCAATATGTTGTATAGAACCATAACCTATTTAGTGATGACATTTGCTATAAAACCTATTTGTGATTGCTGTGTAGTTGCAAAGGGACCTAATTTTGGGGGTAAAGGCTCGAGAGGATTTGCATTTCTTCTGCACTCCATCTGTGTTTTGTAGATGTTGCTAAGTTGCCTGTGGGAGTCTGTGAAGCATCATCGTGTTGTTTCGATGAAACAGCTCACGTTTCCATTTGTCCATATAAGCATATAGGAGGAAGCCATTATGTTCTCGGAGTACAGTAACATGTCTGAGCTGTGCGGCCCATTAGGAAGCCTTTAATTTCTCGCTGCAGAGCTGAGTCTGATTCACGGTGCCCCTAGGAGCTATAAAATGTTGATTTATCTCCCTCTCCTACAGCTCTGCACATTCAGCCTGGAGAGGAGCTAATGATGTACTACTGCAGCTATTTAAACCACTGTTTGAACACTGGTTTAAATATGGAAAGGAAAGTATGAAATTAGCATCAGGTTTCCACTGTGATTTCAACCTACCTTCCTCGTTCCGGGCGTACGGTACTGACTTGGCACTAGCTTTAGAATTAGTTGGGTATTTTTTTTTTTTTCAAAGAAGAAATGGTATGTACAAAGCAGGCAGATTAGTTTAGAGTAAACATTTTACAAATTTATTGTGTAAATGCCTACTTTCAATAAAAATAATATCATATAATAAATTATACATTTCACAATCTCTTCAAATTTAATCGAACTGAATAAATCTAATTTGAATCAAATTGTGTTTTTTCGGAATGGGGGCTTGTGGTGGTACTAAAATTAGGATTGTTATTCCAATTACCCTTTATTAACCCCATTTTATTAATCCCCCCATGTAATAATTCCTTAAATGTAAACTTTTCCCTTAGGAGGATGTGATATATGATCATATATATCATAAGTAAAGCATTAAAATAATGGTACAAGTCGTGTAGTTAAGGAATGTTTAGCCAATGCATGACTCATGATGATGTCATACATCTTTCATGCAATGTATCATAAATTTGTGTTGCTCTCGATTATCAAATTATCAAATCACTGTGGCTGGACTTTTTTTTTTCTCACTGACAAACACACGAGCAACTGGAATGTTGCTGTGTGGGTTACAACCCCAAGCGCAAGTCAAGTGAATCATTATAAATATTTCTATGTCCCTAGCTCATTCAAGACTTTATGGAGAGAGTCCTTTGGTGTTTCACACACTGATTTGTGATTGTTGGGCTTTATAAATACACTTTGACAGTCCTGCTCCACTCAGGTGTGTTTTTCTTACTGCTTCTTTATTTAGCTGTATGTTTGTCAGTGACATGTATCTGACATAATTGTGAGGCTGACAGTCAAATCGTGAAGATTTCCTCAAAAAGTGCTTGGTTACAATATGTCACTCAGTTTGACGTTACCAAAAGCCTTTCAGAAAATCAAATCAATGTCCGAAACATCTGAAACTTATTTGTCTCCATTGACGTCACTGTTGTTGGTGTTCCCCTCCGTGCCTGTTTCTAGTGGCTGTTACGAGCCACTGCTGATTCATGTTTGGATCTAATGTATCTTTGTCAAACTAGGCTTTATCTGAAGGTGGTGGGGGTGGGTGATTCCCGTCACCGCTTATCATTTCTAAGTGATGGCACTTCTATCCATCCATCTCCATGACAACTGAGCCATTTCCATCCACTTATAAAGACATAGGTCAAAAGCCAATGATAACTCTGGAAACTCTGGTGTACTAAATGATACATTACCTGTATTTATTGAAGAATGTGTAATAAAACATGTGGTATAATTAAAACCTCCTCTTTCTACAACTGAGAACTTCTATTATAAATGATTTTTGATCTGACAACAGCAACTCAGTCCAAAAATGATGATAGACACAAGTCTGTCCTCTTTACTGATACATTCTTCCTCTAGTTTTCCCCCCTGAAAAAACCTTCATTAACATTCCAGACATTGACCAGAGGTGATAATCGCTCCACCTGCCATTGAAATTCCCCTCAGTCCACATTTCCTGGGAGATTTTTCCCCGTGTTCATTCGGTATTTACAGAAGCAGCAGGCTATCAGACAGTAAACTGCTCTTAGCAATCAAGACCACAGTTAACTTTGTCCAACAAACTGCACAGAATTAAATCTGGAGACAGACCTTCAAGGTAGAGAAAAGCTTGACTTTAGTTGCCTTCTTCAGAATGTTTAAAAGGCTTTTTGAAATGGTATTTTCCTACTATTATGATTGCCATTTTTTGTTACTTTATGCCTGAGACAAAAGGAGAACTACCAGCTTTCTCCTTTCATTCCAGGCCTTTGTTTCTTCTCTTTGTCTAGTAAAAACTCCATTAAAAATGAAAAAAGCCCTGCTGCTAAGTCAACGTAGTTTGAGGAAAGTATTACTGATTGAAGTACGTTGGCACATTGAGAGCTTGATAATTTCTAAAACTGGCAAAAGAAAAAAAAAAAAAAAAGAGAGAAAAGCTAACATTTTCTGCTCAACTGGTGAAAAGTATCACATTCTTGCTGTATCAGAGTACAGGAGGTGATTACCCCTCTTAAAGATAAACCTAAGCCTGGGGAACCCAATGACGCTTCACACAGTGGAAAAATGAAGCTAGCTTTATTATGAAAAGCAGTATAAGGTGTGGATGAGGGGCTTAGGCTGACCTGGGCTTGGAGAAAACCGTTCAGCAGGGGTGAGACCGGCACAGATTACTGGATGCTCCTGGCAACGCACAACACAAGGATTAGCAATAGCCAAGCTAGAGGAACTTCTTACAAGGTAGCAGAAAGTTTAACGGAATACTCAGGTGGGTTGATAAGTGAGTGAGCGATAATTCACACTGGTGAGTGGCAGGACAGTGGCTGAGATGGCAGAGTTGAGCAGCCGAAAGAGTCCCAACATGCAGGGTGACAGAGTGGTCAAAAAGTCTGCGATTGTCCATAAAACTGATGATAATAACTCCCGGGGCCAGGAAGGGTAAAGCTGAGGCGATGGTCAGCGCAAAAACAGGTCAGAGCCAGTGGATCTTTAGAAACTGTGAAGAGTTGAGCACAAAATGTGACAGACAATCTGGAAAGGAAGAACTGGATAAGTGGCTGATGACAGGGTTATACCATGAAGGATTGGGGGGAAACCAGAGAAACAAGCAAACCAAGAAAGACTTTCTTGGTCCCCCAGCAGGCTTTTACAAGCAGACCAATCAGAACAGAGTGGAGTCAGGGTGAGAGAGGACCTAAAAGACATAGGAGCTAAAAATGTTTCATACAGAGGTGAAGAAAAAGTATTGCACATACACCAATTTAAAAAAATAAAGCTTTTTGAATTATAATAAAAAACAACAAAAGCAATTTCGGTCATAAAAGTCATGCCACACACGTAGAACAATTAGTGAGCTTTTATGCAGGTGATTTTTAACTAAAGGGATGTTATGACCTCTGTGACACTAATTCCAATTTAGGGAAAGAAGAAATAGAATAGTCAATGGCAAATGCTGCAAATGTTAACACAGGGGCTCTGTTTAGAGAAGCACTGCCAGGAAGGTTGTGCCATAGTAGAGCTGACATTCTGGCTCAGAATGTGATTTGCCTTATGTGAATGTCATTACAAAACATTAATTGTTACAATAATTTAAAAACTCTCATTGGATTACCCACTAACTTTAAGCTAAAAGGTAGAATTTTGCATATCATGTTTCCTCATGACACAACCTCAGAAAAAAAGTTTTTTTTTATGCCGGACTCTCAAAGGGCAGAGTGCTGTATATGTACACCTTATTAAAAAAATAAAGAGAAAATTAAAGAAAGTGATGATATTAATTTGATTTCAGAAAGTGTATTTCAAGGGGTTTAAAGAGAAGCAGGGAATTAAAATTGTGAATAAGCTTTTGCTTAGAAATTGAAGCTTATATCTTACATATTTTGTCACTGAAATGTAAAATGATAAATTTAAAAATTCATGTGAAATATGATCTTTTGAAAAGGCAAAGAACTCTGTTTGCCCCATTAAGATGTAGCATTTTACTCTTGTGTTTGGAAACAGGGTGTTATGTTGGTACTAATAAAAACTAAATGCGTGTCCTGCAATCTAATGTTTGACACATACAGCAAAAACTATCTGTTCATTTATTCATTCAGTTAATTGAATCATTCATTCATCAGTCAGAAAAGAAAATGTCCTTTGTACTTTTTTACTACATTATATGACTGGTTGCCATTTGTTATAAAATTAAAAAGTCATTTTATGTATTTCTTTGTATTTCTTCTTTGTATTTCTTCAGCTTTGTATTCAGTTGTTGTTGTTTTTCATTGAGCTCCATTATAGATTCAGGGTACTCATGTATTGTAAAGTTGGACACTGACGAGCCACACGGGGAGGACAATTCTCAAAGCCTTGGAAGAAGAGACTTTACTGGAGAACATAGGACATGCTCTGCTCTCCGCTTTAGCTGCTTGGGCCATGTTCAGATGACATTTTGCTCCCCTGTTCTTCTCTTGTGGACAGATGGGGCCCAGTCTTGCCTGAGGTTAGATTTGCAGCAGTGACTGGTAACAGACATTATTTGTCAGCTCTGAGAAGCCAGCATCAGAGAAGACATGGACAGCTGCACTTGTCAAACAGCAGTCTGTATAAGAGCATGACAACACCTAGAAAAAATACATTTTCACAATATGTATTTACACAAAGAAGTTTGTTTATGCATTTAATAAGTCATTTTCATACCTGCACACTAATGTTTCTGCATCATATTTCCAAAGACAATAATCCCCATTGGCTAAGAGCTGTATCAAACGTTGCAAGTTTCCAGATTTCCCGTGACTCTGATGCAGACAAATTGCTTTTTTGCCTCAAGGACACTTGGAGACATACTTTTTAAAACTTGTCATGACGCATAATAAACTCCCTGAATTTGTAAACACACTGTAAAACCAAACACAGCAGGATTTTGAATGACCATCACAAGGCAACGCGTGAAGGATGGTTACTGTACATGTTCACAAGTTTTTTTTATAGCCATTAACTACAGATTTTTAAAACATATCTTTTGATAAATCCCTCCTGGGGTCGGTTATTAGGTTAAAGGGAGTTAGTTGCAGGGTGGCACGTGCCCTTGGGCTTGCTAGATTTACCAGATTGTGGTCTGTCTGTTTAACGGTTGGATACAGACATTAAATTCTCTCAGCACCTCATTTGAATGTAAATTTAAAGAATTTGCACTGTAAGATTTCAGGTCTGTAAAGTTTCTTTTTTTGCTTAGGAAAATCATTGGATGTCTTCACTGCCCAGCTTGTAACTTTTTTATGCTTTACTTATCATGCTTGTCTTCCTTGATTTTACTGAGCTCTTCCTCTGTTAGCACGCTCTTTGGGCTTAATGGTTTTAATGTCCTCTTCATTAGCAGCATCCGCCTCTTCAAAAGTTAAATGTTCACAGAGAAGGCTCAGTTGGTTTTTAGACAGCCAGCTCAGCCACTTGGTGGCGATGCTTCAGTGCTGTTGCTGAGGTTACGTACAGTTTCATAGAGGTGCTTTAATTAAAATAGTAAACAGGTTATAGGTGTGCAGTTACACTGTACATTACTGCAAAGCAGTATGAGAATCCAGAATTTTCCATGACCATGGTATCGATGATGATATTCTGCAGTCAACAAGGGGTCATTTTTATGATAGGACAATCTCATTATAACCGACATAAACAGTTAAATACATGGAACAGCAACAAGTATTCTAATATGTTGGAGTATTCACATGGAAGACTTTGTGTTGCTGTTAAACATAGACTTTTATTTTTGGAGTATATATTTGGTCAAACAGTCATCATCAATATCAACAAAGGCTACAATACTGACTATTTTACACTACAAGCTGATAAGTATGAAGTTCGTTTAAGTAAAAATACATAAAGGAACCCGAGCAGAGCACAGCGGAGAAGACTTTTAAGCTGCCTGTGGCACTTTAAAGCTTCTGCTTCATCTAATTATCTGATTTTTTTTTTTTCTAATAAAACATCACAACTGAAGGTATGTGATACAACATTAACCCCTCACATCCAAGAAAGGAAACACCCCACAGCTTGTGCCTCTGATGTAATCCCTAATTACACATTTGTGACTTTAGCAATAATAACATTCAAATGACATAAACCAGCCACGGCATAAAAAGGGAAAATAAGCATATTGATGATTACATGAGAGGCTCAGACTGAGGCTAAGTTGACAAATCTTGATAAATTAGTATGCTGAGAAAGGCCTCCATCCTCAGACTGAGGGACATGTCAACATGGCCAGAGATGATGGAGTAGAGATGTTGTTGCAGGGCAGCTACCTCCTACTGGAGACCGGCTGCTCAAGTCAGGGATCGGACTGGGCAGGAGCAACCCAGTGACACTGTAATGACAGCAGCTACCTGTAAAGCACAAGCAGAGTAGACAACAGGCATCAATCACACAGCAGACACCGCCCCCTCTACCACCACCTTGTGCTCAGTGATGCCACTGTTAGCCTTCTCGAAGCATGAGGAGGATGCAGAAGTCTTACTAAGAGCCGTGCCTCAGGCTTGTTATTCCTTTTCATTTGTGAATTATTAATTGGTAAGAAACCAATTTGTTCCTTTTATTCTCAGAGTGTCACAGGTTGTGGGAAGTAATTTATGATATGTGGTCAGCAGCTGAGTTTTAATTAAGTCCAGGCCAGAGATCACGGTGCTGGAGATGGAAGTGGTTCATTAATCACCAACTACCAGACTAACCTGGTACACGAAAGGCCAAAGCACATCACTTTTATCGGAATTAGACCTAATAGTTGACCAATAGGAAACATGTAAGTGAATTAAGCCTTGTGGCGAGAGAAGATTCAGAGGATCATGTTGCCATTAACTAAACCTGATGGAAATATGGGATTACAGTAGTATCGATCTAGGGGAAACCACCTGTTTTAAGGACAATGGGTACATTTAGTTTCTTTTCATCAATCAGAGGTGGACAAAGCAATATTACCTGGGATCATTGTCTGGCTATACAACCTAGTTTCATTGGAGCTTCAAAGCATCGATTGATACTGAGAGAAACAAAAAATATCCAGTTATGACAAGTTGGTCAGGCCCTGAAACAGCAAAGCATCTCCACACCATCACTATCACAACGACAGTATAAGATATTGTCATTGTGATATGTGACTCTGACAGATTTGGCCCCTTTCATCCAAACAGTTCCACTCTCAACTCGTCTGTCCATTGAAGATTCTCTAAAAAGATTTGAGGGTCATCAAGATGTGTTTTGTCCATATTGTGAGGAGCTATTATGTCCTTCTGGGTTCAAATTGGTTTTCATTTCACCTCTCTGCCATGCCGCCTTTGACTGGGGTCTTTTTTTAATAGTGGAGTCATGAACACTGACCTTAATAGAGGTGAAAAAGGCCCGAGGTTTCCTGTGTGACTTTTTGGATTAATCATAGCTGGGCTATTACAGGAAAATGTGGCATGTTGATTCACCCTGCAAAGTTTAGTAATGTGCAAAGTGTTATTAGTTTGTAGATCCTGGTCTTCACTGAGGTCCTTTGACATGTGTATAAAACCACTTATCTCTTTTGAAATTTCTAGTTCTACCAAACAATGAAGTTTGGTAAGTTAGTGGATTTAGTAATTATAAAGGCAGATATTTTTTTCTCACACAGGTCCTTTTAGGGTTAGACAACTTTTTTCCTTCTGTTAGGTCATAATTTAAAAACTGGATTTTGGGTTTATTCAAGTTACCTTTGCTTTATGTTGCATTTTGTTTTCAGATTATTATGAGACAAAGAAACAAGTGGAAGAAATTAAGAGAGAAGCAAATACTTTTTTCACACAGTTGTAAAGATGAACCGAGGAACCACTGTTAACCATCGGAAATTGATGAAAAATAGCATGGCCATTGTATAAATGAGAGTAGCTGAAACTTAGTTATGAAGTCAATTTGTATCACTAAGCAATGACCAAAGTGGAAATATTCATCTGTCCTTCCACATAGCACAATCAGATACAATGCAGAGCTCACAAGGTGAGAAACTGAAGTAAGTAGTCAAGAGGACACATGAGGGAGACTCTTCTCATTTTTCATCTTCATCTCAGCTAAACATTTCAATACAACAATGTCTGGAATGATGCCCATGTTTGGATAATGACGTTTGTCCACAGCTATCTCAGGATCACTTGGTGCTCCGATGGCTTTTTAGTTCTGGGTTGCTGATTCTATTAATAATGAAAAGTGTTGTCAGGTCCCCTGTGTTTTGTCCAGCAAAGAGGTTTAGGTGAAGTTGGAGTTTAAGCATGAAGAAACCCCGCAGGGAAAAAGTAGTTCATTATTACTGTTATTGAATACTTGACCAGTTTCACTCGTCCTCCAGCGCTTAATGTGTGTGCAGATGGGCTCCGTGCCAGCAGGCAAAGCATGTAACTGCTTGGGGCCCTAAGCCAGTTGAGGGGTCCACCAGGGCTGACAAGAGTTAAACTATGTACAGCACTGACTGTGTGAAAAGTTTGCAACGACACTACCAGTCGCAGATCTCCCTAAGAGGACCCCGACTCTCACTCCATTGCAAGTAGGGCAAGGACAGGTCTAATGATAAAATGAAAACCAGCGGACGAAAATAAAGAGGAGTTATCATTCTGGGAGAAGGGGAGAAAAAAAGCAAGATAGTGGTCAGTCGAGCAGTGGAGATAATGATTAAATATAATAATAAATAGTGTTGGTTAAATGCTGCTAGTGTAATTGTGGTGAAGAGACAGTTAAGGGGTGGCAGTAATGCACCTTAACACAGGTAGCCACCTGCAAGTAAAGGTGGGGAAGAAGAAGAAAAAGCAGCTTGCCCTCTGTTCACCTCTGCCACTGCCAATCAAGGTGCCATTCTGTTTTGTGGCTTTCTGACAGAAAAGGCTTGAGAATTGTGGGAGAAAGAAGTGAGTTGTAATTATTTTTTTTATGCTTACCTTTAACTTTGAATACTCCGTTTGAGTCTGCTGTTCCAAAGTAAAGCAGACAGAACAGGCTTAAATGCATCACTATAAGTCACGTGAGAATACTCGTGTCTGCCCAATATGTCAACAGAAAGCTGTGTGGACATTTTGAGAAGGCGGCCTGCTATCAGTTAGCCATTAGGCAAATTCGGCACTTTGGTTTTGGGCCTGGATCGAGGTTAAGTGATGTTCCCACTACAAACAAACCTCTGTAGTTTGTTTGGGACCGGACCAAGGCAGTAAAGGCTCTTGTTACACCTGTTTTGCTCGACATGTGAGTGTGGCTTGTGCCTTCAGAGCTGCCAGAACAAATCACATAAAGGGGAGAAAAACAAACCGTTGGATTGAACTGCATTTGAAAATGCCCCTAGATCCTCATCAATAACCAGCTACAGTGATCTGCTGTATCAGAAAATCAACCCAAAACTTTGTGTGATATGTTTTACACAGTCCGCTGTCTTTCCCTTCCTCCACCAGCCTATAATCTTCAGACACTCCCAGATAATCACTGAATGCAGCCTGCAGCAATGTCTCATGTTCTATCACAGATACTGAAGGCTGCAGCTGAGCCACTGACCACACACACCCACCCACACACACACACACACACAGTCCCTGCTAGACCAACAAATTTTATTTCGTTTCATAGAATATCTTTTTATGTAGCAGTTATTTTCATTTCTATTGAATTTTACTTAGATATTCTGGCAGCGCTGGATGAAGAAGATTAAATTGAATGGAACTACAGGAAGTGGAAAAACAAATTTGTGTTTCTCAAAGTTTTCTGATGGACTCAAGAGCCTCCAAACTCTGGGTGATAAAGAAAATAATAAATTGCATTAGATGAGCAGAGCCGGGAGGTTGACATTGAGAGTAATTTCACACATGTGACCCAAAGTTGTGGACGACGACTAGCAGATCGGGACTTACAACCTAGACAAAGAGTGCTCCTCAAAACAAATCTCCAAGCAAAGGCACAGCTTATACTGCCACTAGACAATCCAGCAGACAGGTAGATCACATCAAAAATCCCTTCAAATGTCAGACATCTGCCTTTGCCTCACTTTATCGGCGGTGATCGTTGACAGAGACAGATAGGGATATTTAGACAGTGAAAACACACCGTCAGACCGAAAAGGCATCACTGAGAGTGACACCGGAGAGGCAGCGCATAAAAGTGGAAAGACTGCTGCAAGAGCGAGAGACGGGATAGAGCTGAAGGGAGAGCAAGAGTGATGAGAGGGCGATGAAGTTTGACAGGAGAATGAACATGACCACACTGCAGAGCCCGTCCGTGAAAAGACCTGAGGCGTCCGTCAGATTAGTGATTTTGTGCCCATCTGCACAATTTTCCTATTCTGACCAAGTGGAAGGATGCCAGTTTAGGAGGAGATGAGGAGGATAGAGCAGTCAGTGTCAAGGTACACCCATCTGTGTGTGTGTCTACTGTGTTTATATCTATATCTATATCTCTATATAGATATAGGCATAAAATTTATGTGTGTGTGTGTGTGTGTGTGTGTAAAGATGTTTCTTTCTAGGGATCAGATGCCATGGGGTCTAGGGTTTGTGTTGCACATCAAAGCTCTGCCTGCCTGCAACCGCAGAGAACATCCCCCACTGCATTAAGCACACACACACACACACACACACACACAAACACAATCATTCCTCAGCCAATATTGTTTCCATCAGCCGTCACCACTGCTTGTTCTTTGTTTTAATCTTTAACTTAGTCTTGACGTATCTTGGTTTATTCCACCACACCTAAAAGATACGAGAAGTGGTTTACCCACATCTAAACCAACTTATGTGGAAGTGAGCGTCTCACATGGCTTATGTGACAGCTAGCTGCCAAATCTTTCTAATATACTGCATATTCGATGCTAGCTGACAACTACTGCCAGTACATGTCCTAACATCAACAAACCAGAAGCTGCATATTAATTGCTCATTGTACAGGAGAATAGTTGTGGACACATAACTAGGATATGTACAATATAACAAATTTGACACACAAAATTGGCCTTTAAGATGTGACATTTAACATTTTAGGTTTTTACTGCTCACCTTTGTTTTTTCTTTCAAATAAATCCGACTAACTGTGTGGGTTTGTTTACCTGCCTAAACATGTGACTGCTTGTATTTTTCACCATATCTCACTAGGTTTACAATCTTAGCACATTACCTGATCCCATCAATCACCCCAGTGGAAACACTGACTTGAATACTTGCCAGACCTCCCCCTCCAGATTTATGGCTACAGGTTCCAGGCCCTGGTCGTATCTGTGGTCCTCACCTGGCTTGGCAACAACACAGCCAGCAAAGAGAGGCCAGCAGCGGTTTTGTTTTATGAGGCTGCTTAAAAAAGAGGAACCTACACATCAGCCCCTCACTCAGGTGTCCCAAAGACTTGCTGGGACCATTCATGTGGAAATACCAACACAGTGAGAGGAAATCTATCCCAGCGTGTCATTAAGACTTCAGAGAAGATCATCAGCTATACTCTGCCCTCTATAAGATCCACCCACCCTTTACACAAGAAACAAAGCGTGAGCCTTCCTCAGTCCTCAGAGACCGAAGCCATGCTGTATAGTCTGTATAGGTGGGATTCACTGTTGATCCTCACTGGTGTTAACTGACTCAGATTGTAGCCTAAATGACTCCGCTCACCAACAACTGCTATCCAGCTGCTATTAGACTGCACACTGCAGTATTTCACTCCTGTCTGGATGTCTGAACCAATGACTATGACTTTAATATCACACCAGTGATTCTAATGTGGCATTTAAAATGCTCTTGTTTTGAATTATTTTATTTTATATTAAAAACGGATGAAATTTATTATTTTCTTCAAGATTTTACAAAACAATAATCCATAATGACAATGTGCAAGACACTTGTTTGAAATCCTTGCATTTTTTATTTTTAATAAAACCACATGCACATAAGTATTCACAGCCTTTGGTTAATACTTTGTTAAAGCAACATAAAGCAGTTTCTCCCATTTCTTCTTTGCAGTACCTCTTAAGCTCCATCAGGTTGGATGGGCAGCATCGGTGCACAGCCGTTTTCAGATCTCTCCAGAGATGTTCAGTCAGGTTTAACTCTAGGCTCTGGCTGCACCACTCAAGGACATTCACAGAGTTGTTCCGTAGCCATTCCTTTGTTATCTTGGCTGTGTGCTTAGGGTGTTTGTCCTGTTAACCGTCACCCCAGTCTGAGGTCCAGAGTGTTCAGGAACAGGTTTTCATCAAGGATGGCTCTGTACATTGCTGCATTCATCTTTTCCTCGATGCTGACTAATCTCCCAGTTCCTGCCTCTGAAAAACATCCCCACAGCATGATGCTGCCACCACCATGCTTTACTGTAGGGATGGTATTGTCCAGTTGGTGAGCGGTGCCTGGTTTCCTCCAGATATGACACTTGGCATTCAGGCCAAAGAGTTGAAGCTTTGTTTCATCAGACCAGAGTATTTTGTTTATCATAGGCTGAGAGTCCTTCAGGTGGGCTGTCATGCGCCTTTTACTGAGCAGTGGTTTCCATCTGGCCACTCTACCAAACAGGCCTGATTGGTAGAGTGCTACAGAGATGGTTGTTCTTTTAGAAGGTTCTTCTCTCTCCACAGAGAAACACTGGAGCTCTTTCAGAGTGAGCATCAGGTTCTTGGTTACCTGCCTGACTAAGGCTTGTCGCTCTTAATTGGCCAATTTGGCCTGGTGACCCGATCCTGGTGGTCCCAAGATACATCCATTTATGGATGATGGAGGCAACTGTGCTTGGGACCTCCAATGCTGCAGAAATGTTTCTGTATCCTTACCCAGATCTGTGCCACAAATACAATCACGTCCCAGAGCTCTACAGACATTCCTTGGACTTCATGGCTTGGTTTGTGCTCTGAACATGATTTGGAAAAGAATACACCTGTGCATGTCAATCAACTGCATTTCACGCAGGTAGAAACATTTCAAGGATGATCAGTGGAAACAGGATTCACCAGAGCTCAATTTTGAGTGTCATGGCAAAGGCTATGAATACTTATGTACATGTGATTTGTTGTTTTTTTTATTCATAATAAATTTGCAAAGCCTTCAAGCAAACTTTTTTCACGTAGTCAATTTGTATTGTTTGTAGCTCTTGAGGAAAATAATGAATTTGATCCATTTTAGAATAAGGCTGTAACATAATAAAATGTGAAAAAGCACTGTGAATACTTTGTGGATGCTCTGTAAGCTGCCGACTGCTATTACTTTAGTCATAATCACTACCAGGTAATTTCTAAATAATCGATAACGGTAAACCTGCTGGATTACTGGCCAGTAGAAGGTGGCCTAGTGAATCATAGGCATAATGATAAAAAATAAACCAATGACTAGCATGATAACAGTCTAAAGGGTAAAACAATTCCTTGAAATATGTCTCGATTGAGAAATCTCCAAATTATGTATCTTGAATGGAGTCAACATTGATTAAAAAAAACACAGTAGGGTCCCACAGTTGACACTGCATATCAGAACACTGAACCAATAAACTTATGGTGAGAGATGGATCAAGGGAATGGTATAAAACCATGCAAGGGTTGAACCACTCAAGAGAAAATTCAACATATAAAATGGTAAATGTTATAAATTCTTTTAAATCAGTTGTTAAACAAATAGATGTGCCCTTAAGCTGCTCAGAGTGTTTTTCTGCCTGTTGGTCCTTTGTCTTACAAAATAAACTTTCCTTCAAAATGTATTTGCTGACGTAAAACTAATTAATTATATGGAAGCTGGTTTTGGAAGACAAGGTTGCAAAAAGAGGCACAGATGCAAAACAAACCTCAATAGTTCACAAAAAGGTATTTTGAGAAGTGGAGTCAAAATCAACCGCTGCCTGTTTTTTGCGGTCTGGTTGTTGCTGGGACTATGTGGAAGAGATTTAGATCCCATTAATAGCTCCTAAATAAAGCTTAGTAACCACAGCCAAACGGTTTGTTAGGATGAATCTGGGCTGTGTGTTGATTTAAAGAAAAAGAAATCACATACAAACGATATGCATTAACCTAATTATATCCTATTCATAACCTAAAACCTTCCCTTGTCAGGGTCTTGTTGCACTTTCTGTCCCTGGACTTTTATTTTGTGGCCCCTTCTCCTTACTTCCTGTCCTTGGTTCTTTTGCCCAGCTTTGCCCTCGTTGTCCCTCATTGTTTGCACCTGTTCCACCCTCTATTTAAGTTCAGTCTTCCCTTCACTCCCCTGGCAGATCCTTGTCATTGTTCATGTGGTCTCTGCTATTGTGGTCACTGTCTTCATCGCGGGCATCATTGTCGTCATTAATACCCTCACCAACTCCACAGTAGACTCTGGACTTTTGGTAAAGCCTGAAACTTACGTTTCTCGAACTCTTGGGAAATCTGGACTCCTGCATCTTGGACTTTGGTATCCTGGACTCTGTGTTTCCTGTGTGGTTTTGGTCTGAGGTTTTGCCTTTTGTTTAATTCAGTATTTTGGTCTAGTCCCTAGTTTTCTCCGCTTGTTTTATCTGGGTTTCTTTCATGTTTAGGTTTGCTCGTGTGCTCTTCAGTTTGCCAGTGCCTTATGTTGAGTTTGTTTGTGACTGCCTCCCTTTAGTCCTTGTGTTTATGTGCTCTAGTGGTTTAACGTTTATCTGTGCCTTATTTACCCAGTAGCCTCCGTTAGTTCTTTCTTCTCCTAGTCTAACTTATTCCCTGACCCTTAGTTGTGTTTATTCTGGTCATTCTGTTCCCCTCTTGTTTTCAAGTTAACTCCTTTCATGTGCTGGTCCTGTTCACCATTTAATAAAGTCAATAAAATCCCTTTATTTGCTATCCCTTTCACGGTCTCTTTACTTGGTCCCTCCCTTAACTAAAAACCCTGACATCCCTTTCCTAACTATATTCCAACCAACCGTACTGTGATGACTGTGTTGATACTATCACTGTAACAATTTTACAGTAAATAGGCAAAAGCGTCCAATTTGCTTGTACGTTGTGGACTAATTTGACAATAGCAAATCTATGTAGAAAAAAATTACGAGATGGTTCAATTATTTTAATCAATAGTGTGCTAACACTAACATTCACTAAATGTTGTTTGCAGCAGTGTCACTTACCGTACTTTCTAAACTGCAGCAATGAGTCTCTCAAAACGTATCTAAGTCAGTATAAATATAACAAGCTCAGAAAAGCCATTGCCAATTGTGCACACTACACCTAGTGCTTCTGCACTTCCGTCTGTATTGCTGGCAAAATAAATGAGTAAAATTGCTGGTGTGATTGGGGTTAATTTGTAATAGTTCATTAGATTGTAAACTTAAATAAATTTATATTAAAATGGAATCATTGCTGTGAATTTACACCTAATAACTGACTACTGGATTGAGGTACTTTACAGTATCTGTCATTCTACAATTGCATACTGTGACCACACAGCAATGTCATAAAACATTTCCTGTAATATCACAATTTAATATAGTATATATTGGATATATTATGTATAGAACATAATGTTACATCAAAGCAATATTTTGAGACGATTACAGTGAAATTACAATTAAATACAGTAATTTTACAGCATAATGTCATGTCAGAATCAGAAACACTTTATTTTATCACTTTTACTTTACTATTTTACTTTAATACTTTATCACAGTAACTTTGGGTACATTTATTTTACTATCACAGTATAATACGGTATTTTCATAGTGGTATACTGTTAATTCACAAATCAAATCAAAATGTATTTATATAGCAATTTCCAACAATCAACAGGTTTACAGTACTTTACAGTAAAACAATGAGATTTAAAAGGTTTAAAATGCAGAAATGTTATTAAACATAATCTACAGAACCACAGATAAAGGCTTGAAGTACTAAATAGAAAAAACAAAACTATCGACGTATTAGTTTTGATGTAAATGTAATGTAATGTAAATTGGTTGTTATAGTATTTTAATGGTACGTTTTGTATTTAGACTGGGTAGCTCAATAAAGTAGACAAACTGATAACAACAAATAGAAAAACATAAATAGACTAATAAATAAATAAATGTGGGTTCCTACTGCTCCAATAAATGAAACGCCTGCTTAAAAAGATGTGTTTTGAGTTCGGATTTAAAAGACATTACAACTTCATCTGGTCCCAGATTTAATGTCAGAGAGTAGGTGCTACTACAGAGAAAGCACAGTCACCCCATCTCTTGTATCTGGTGTTAGGAATACAAACAATTCAGAGTAATTTAGTGTCAAACTTACTGTGAAGTCACAGCACACAGCTGTCAATTAACACACATCTGCATACTGGGAAAGTAATGTGTCCAGTAGCTGGTAATCTGCTGTGAACCTATAGCCTAATATTATACACGGTGCCTTTAGATCAGGGAGTTTAAAGCTCAACAGATTTGTGAATTTACCAGTCTTTAGCCATCAAGCAGCAATTTGTACAAGAGCTAGTTTTAGCATTAGCTAAGTTGCATTCGTACAAGTTTGTCCTTCAGTCCCAGCGGTCAGCACATAGGGTTACAGTAAATATGGTTACAGTAAGCAATACATACATAAATACATACATACTCAAGTAAATTTTTAAAACATAATTTAAAGTCAGAATACTCATAGAAACTGAGTTAAGAGACTATATCTTTGTTGGACAACTGGGAACAGCCAATGTAAAATCTTAATTTAAGCTTAATGCTGAATATTGTAGAACTCTATTTAAACTCTCCTTTAGACATATAACCTGAACAAGTTCTAAGTAGAAATTTGTGACTCACATAAAGCAGCTTATTTAACAAAATGTTGTCATCAACAGTATTAAAATCTAAATAGAAAACAATAATATAATACAAATTAAAATAGTGATTCTAAGATTTTGTAAAGGCAGGGCAGCTTGGCTTTAGGTCAATAAATGTTAAGATCACATTATGAAACTGAAGGACTTTAAACGATAGATAGATCGATAGATAGATAGATAAAATACACTGTACAGTGTGCACTATGTCAAAAGTTTGAGATAAACAATTGAAGGTTTGCAATAGGCTTCATGCAACCATCATCACAAAACCCAGTTTTAACCTATTGTATCTGAATGCAGCAGTTAGAGTGGTTTATCCACAGTCTTGAGAGATTTAGAGATTTCAATCTGGTTTAGATCAATACAGCTACTGTCCCTCCCCATTTCCAAAACACAGTGTCTAGATGCAGGAAGCTAATAGCTCTTATCAATCACAGCCAAAACTGGTGCCATGGTGCTGCCATTGATTGGCAGTCAGCAGGAGGATGAATGGTTTCTCTGTAACGCTATAGCAACCAAGCCAACAGCACTGAACATATATTTTACCACATTATACACACAGGGTGTAGAAAAACACAAAGCCATTAAAAATAATAGTTGAAATTTGAATTGTGTCTGAAGATGTCAGAGGAAGCTGCTTGGATAAGTGGCCAAACATTTCTAACCAAGAAGAGAGAAGTACATTTGACATGGCTCAACCTTCAGATAACCAAGCCTGTATGGCTGAGAACCTTCACCGACAAAATAAGAGTCGTTGCCATATTGACGAATGAGTCTAAGAAATGAATTTCAATGAGAGGCATTGTGTTTTTACTCAGAATAAAAAATATGTTGTCATAACATTATACTTGTAAAAAGTCAACTCCCAAGTAAAAAAATATCTCTATGTGTGAAATGTGGTCATGATTAGAATTATGACTGGTCACAAACATGTTTGTGTGGCCTTGACCTTTAACCTACAAATTCTAATTAGGTTGTCTTTGAGTCTAAGTAGATGTTAGTGTTAAATTTGAAGAAATTCCCTCAAGGCGTTCCATATCACATTTAGAGGAATGGCAAAGACAGGGGTTCACATTGACCTTAACCTTTGACCTTAAATTACCAAAGTCTAATCATTTCATCCTTGATTCCAATTGTATGTGTGGGCTCAAATTTGAAGCAATTCTCTCAAGATGTTCTGCAGATGGCACATTCACATAAATGGGATATATGTGGGGTCACAGTGACTTTGACGTTTGACCACCAAAATCTAATCTGTTTAATCTCACAGCATCAGATAATGGCGCTTCCTAAGGCATCAAATTGCACCGCTTTTTGAAGTTCTTTGGTGTATCAAATTGATACGCAGGTGCCCTTTGGCAGTACTATTGGATGCTCCCGGAGAACCACTATTTGACGCCCCGGGAACAATGGCGTCTTATATCAACACTCCAGATTTGGCGTCAGTATAGGACGCTTCAGGAGCGTCACCATTTCACACAGAGGGATCGACTTGATATCCCCACATTGCACCACATTGTTGTACGATCATCATTAAAGCATTAAAGCAGTATCTGGCTTTAAAGTCAAACCCCGGTCTCCTGTGGAAAATTCCTGTGTCTTGTTGTAGCATCCACCACCCAGTCCAGACTTCATGTTCTACGTCATTGCATTAGACGTCAAACATTGAAGCATATCGGTTTAAATTGAATCACAATTAAGGCTCCAAGCATCAATCCCGGATGCACAGGGTATCCTAAACCTCAGTATGTAACCCAGAGGGGACTGGCCAAAGCGGGGTTTTTTGACACTTTGGGAATGAGAACTGTCTGGATCAAGTGAACATTTGTGCAAAAATTGAAGAAATTCCTTTCGGGCATGTGCAAACACAGAACTTACAAATTTTACTTTTTAGGACCCAATTCTCTTTAAGACAATCTATGGTTTAAAAAAACCTCAACACCTTCATTCTGATTAGTCCCAGTGACATGGTTGTTCTTAAATGATGTGATTTAGCATTAAGTCCTCACTGGAGGATGTCAGTCATTTCACCTGTTAGGGCAAATACTTAGCTTTAGCTAAATCTGAGATCTTCTGAAAAGCTGTTTCCAGTGTATGCTGGGGACCTGCGGTTGAGCAGTTACGTTCTGCAGTAGCGAGAAGGCTCGAATGTTGATTTGATTGGGGATTAAAGGTCATGAGGAAGTATTTAAACACTCCTGCTCAACTTCTGGGGCTAATCATTCCTCCACAGCTGTGAGGTGGAGGAGTCGGTCGTGCTCTCAGATCACTGTTGTCACAGCATGTTGTCTCCCACTTTGTGGTGACAGAGCCTTACCCACCCAGCCAGTAATCCCTTGCAGTGAAGTTTGGAGTAAGCTGATGGCATGGAAAGAAGATAAATAAGGATTTTCATTTTTCACTCTGTAACGCAAAACTCCATTGCGCTCTCTTCGTTGCACTTATCTCTAATGCTGTTTCAGATATGCCCATATTTATATGTAATTTATCACAATCCACAAAAACGTTCCGCTGTGGGCTTTTAAGAGGCCAAACAATTGAATCTTAGTGCATACGCAGTCTGAAAGTGTCCCTTTTATTTTATACGGCTTCACCAATGCCAGACTGAATAAGTAACACATCTGCACACACACAAGAAACTTCTCCCATTTAGAGAAGAGAGATTGAGGACGTCAGTGACAAATGTCTTATATTAACTTTGTTGTTTATTTTCCCCCGGAAGATGTGAAATAACCCTATTAAATCAAGTAGTCACTTGGCCATTAATCTCAATGCAGCTGACTAGTCCCTCAAAGCTAATGGGGTTTAGAATTTGCATGAGGCGAGTTTACCCACAAAGCTTCGCCTAAGAGGATTGCTGTTCAGACAGAGAGCTTATTGTCACACTTGTTCATAGACATGGATTAACGATACTAGGCCCAAAGAAACTCCACTAACTCACAAGTTGCACTTCACTTGCTCAGATGTGTGTTTTACAGGGACAGAGGTGCAGACAGTCTGCAGCATGCATTGCAAAATACCATATATTTGGTGAATTTATGCAACTTCAGTTTGTGACGCATCCATCAAAATCATCCATGTCTGTTTAAGGGTAAAGGTAAGAGAAGCTAAATATGATGGATTGTTTTTGCTTCTGTGCTTTAAGTGATTCCCTGCGAAACGTACCTTCCCATTGTTTAATATTAATTTCCCTTTCAATATTTATTTTTGTCATATCATCGCAGTGCTCCTGAATTTGCACTCTGTGTTGTCAACTTAGCTTTTTACATCATTTGAATAAGCCTCTTTCAGTGGGAGCGTGTCTACTGTGTTTCATAGGAACTAAAGCAGCTTTAGAGGCTAAATATAACATGTATCCACTGCATTAATTCTTTAATATTTATCAGTGGGAAAAAAGGTGCTCAAAATGTGGCTTATATTCCTGCTTAAAATTCAGTTCTGACAGCTCGGTGTGCGCACACAAACACACACACACACACACAGACACACACACACACACACAAGCACACCTACAGTTGTTGTTAAATTGTGAAGTATTTTTTGAAAAATTCTTGCGTACTAGTCCATAGTTTGAATTACAGCTTAACTGACTTTTTAGCTGTTTAAATACAATATTATTTCGTAATGATTTGTTTCCTAATGGAGAATATCAATGGGTTGGAGAAATCTTGCAGAGCACTTTATACTTTTGCTTAGCCAAAAATGAGATCTGAATATGCTTTGCTGTGTGTTAAGGGAATGGGTTTTGGATGTGATTTTCTCTTAAGCCTTTATGCCTTTTGTGCTGCTTGTCAGTTTATTATTAATTTACACAGAAGTGTATTTTTGCACCATAGGGCTGCATAATCAAAAGACAAAGTTGTATTCTATTGTGCCCCTTGAAAGTGGGTAAAGGGGGTAAACCAATCTATTGTGGAGCAAACTGACAAAGGATAATTACATATTCCATGTTTTTGTTGACCCTGTACACACTTTCTACTCAGAATCACTACAGGACTCGACATGACACCCAGAGGTGAGTGCTTTTGACAATCAACAGCTGAGCCTGTTGCTTTTCCACTGCAGCACCTGTGCGATTGTTAGTTTCCCAACAAATAGTACGGAAAGTATTTGCTGAACTGCACATTTTTTACGGAACTAAATTAAAAGTAACCTTTAAAAACTGGAATTACGACTTAAGATGAGCTTTAAGACAAAAATGAGGTGAAGATCAACCTAGTATTTATTTATTACCGTATTCAAAAGTGTAAACCTACAGGATGTTTGAGTGACTCGTGCATGTAGAAGTAATAAAAAGAATAAAAAACTATTGCTTGTGTCCAAGCAATAATGTGGAAGAAGTACTGTTTTATGCAACTACCTGCCCACATCTGTGTAATTCAACCTTAAAGCCTGTGATTAGTGACACGTGAGGCATAAACTGTGAGGCTAACGGTGCCCAAGCTTTAAAAATGAAAGAAATGAAAGAATGATGCAGGATTTATTTCAGATGTCCACTTGAGTTTTTCTCTACACTCTTAATCAGACTACTACAAGTACAACTACCATTAGTTGACTACTAGAAAACTGCTCTACAAAGGTGGAACTTAACTTGACTAGTCTACTGCATCCAATACATTTTTTTGTTAATAAAACTTCCACTGAAGCCTGTTAACACTAGCAGCCAGACCTCCAAATCTGCAGATTTCCTTAGATTTTTTAGATTAAAAGGATAATTTTGGTTATTTTTATAAATCAATGGTACTGTCCACAATTACAATACAGATACTTAAGCCAACATTGGATCCTTCTACTTGTGTTGGATCTGTTGTCAATCTGCAGCCTGAATTCAGTCATTGTTGATGAAAAACATCTTAGTTGTTTTCCAAAAACTATTTAAAAACACATCGGCCAGACACACCGCTCCACTGATGACATATTTTTTTTATTCCTTCAGGTCAAAAACAATACCTGGAAATAGTGATGGATAATATCAGCTCTTTTGGATAACAAGGTTGATTGGGATGATATAAATTCCCAATCTTCCCAATTCCCAATCCTGAGACACTGTTTTCTTTTTTTCAATTTTCGCACTCAACTAGAATGTTGCTACTTTACTCTATATTATGCGGGAATCAACAGGAGATGTGTAAACTTCATTTGAAAGCATAGTTCCTTTTATTATGGATTGTGCAGCTCTTCAAGGAGTCATTCCTCCATTATCCTCTATTGCTTGTGTAAAGCCAGGTATGTGACCAGTCAAATCTTGTCCTCTTTAAATAGACTCTGTGGTAAGTCCATACACAAAAGCCTCAGATTTCCATCTTTAATGGATGCTTATGCCTTTGGAAAGCAGACTCTGCAACTGATGAAAAGTCATCACTGCTCAAAGGAGCTTTGTTATACTCTGCTAATCTCTAAGATCAATGGTTATCCAGTAAATGAAACCACAGGTTGTTTGAATGGGAATGGAGGACATGAATATATGGGAAGATAATATTCATTAGGACTTTGTGCAACATTTCTAAAATGAATATGTTATGATTAGTCCAACATGCAAATAGGCTATACAGTTTTTGTACATGTTAAAATGCAATATGTTGTTGTGTTTTTTTAAGATTTACTTCTAAAAGTCTGAGTGAGTCTTTACTTCTGCTTTGGTAGTAGGTTTTGCAGCATTCACAGTTATTGTCAATTTCATAACGACCAAAGTGCTGGGTACACTGTGTCAGCGTGTAGCAGAGCAGGGAGAGGTAGGGCAGAGAGGCGCAGAGTGGGCCGACTTTGAGTTTTGTGCCAATTCTCTCTTAAATTGGACTTTTTAGCTTTAAATTAAAATACTCGCTTCCATTCTTTGGCATTTACAGACACATCCATTGAGTAATGCATCTATCTGGAGGACGAAGTCTTTGAAAAAGCTATAGAGATTAAAGGGGGCATCAGATCTTCGAAAAACAAACATATTCTCCCTAGCGGCACCCAGCCATGCAGATAATTTAGATATTGTAGTGGCTAAGACAATTAAAGCTGACATTTGAAAAAGCAGCGATGTTTGCAGAAACAATATCGTTGTTACTCTGCATAACAGAGCTGTTGCTTGATAAGGCAACATATCAGATTCTATTAAGGATTCTTGTAAATCCTTGAGAACTATAAATGTTATACTGTGTTGCACTCCTGACTAAAAATTGGCAGGCCTCAAAGCACAACTCCACTAAAGGATTAACGTGGCAGATAAAATACCCAGAAGACAATTCAGGTAAAAGGTCAGTGGCAGGTGAATGGACATAAGATCATGTACCAGAGTTGGTAAGTATCTAAGTGCACTTACTGTCAGTAAAACTGTAGTACTGTAGACAGCTGGAGCTCAGTTGGTAGAGCAGTTGTTCACAAACCAAAGGTTTAACCTAAGTTTTTAAATATTTTTCACTTCTTCACAGATGTGCCAGTTGGATGCCACCAAGTTAGCAAGCCGAAAAACAAACAACAACAAAAAAAAAATTAGTAAAAAAACCAAAACAACAACAAAACAAAATGGTCCAATGGTCTAATTACTAAAACACAGGTATTACTATATGCGCAGTAATGCGTTATATTTTTATTTTACACATCTTAAGAGAAATAGTCTGCTTGTAGATACAAGATACTAAGATACAGTTTGTGCATGTATTCTGCAGAAATTAATTATCTTATCAAATGGTATGTGACACTAACCAAGCTTCACTGGATGCTGACATCTCAAAAGAAACACTAACACCTATGCATTGGGAAAGTCTGAGCTGCAGCCACTCTACATGTTATAGGTAGTACGTGGAGGAGGTTGTGTTGCTGTTGTGGCCTAAAGAATCATCAAAACATGTATAGATGAGGTGCTTGTTAGGCTGAGCACAGGAACAGATCATTTTATATACTGTTTGTGAGTAGCACATTTTGTAGGACACCTGTATGAGACTATTGTGGACAAAGTTCTTGACTTTTGATGAAAGGTCTTAGAGGTAATATTTAGGGGCATTTTTTTTACGAGTACTTATCAGTAGTAGTACTATTTTTTAATTTATTTTTTATTTTTATCTGTTTACCAGGTGAGTAATGTGTTCGCATTTAAGAATAACGACCCGGCCAAGAGACAGCATGAAGGACAGAAAACAGTCATTTAAAACAAGACCTACCAAAGCAAAAAGCATTTAAAAAATTCTAATAAATTCAAACCTTCCGAATAAAAGTATAGTTTATGCATTGGTGTACACTAAAAGTGACTGGCGAAAAACAAGCGCAATGATCTAGGACTGAGGGGAAGAGCGGTGTAAAAGAGCTGAGCTTCAGAGTTTGTCGCAAATGATTCCAGTTATTTGCTGCAGAAAACTGAAAGGAGGCGCAACCAAAGGAGGCACCGGCTTTTGGAATCTGGAGGTTAAACAAACTAATGGAACAAAGACTACGACTAGTGTTACGACTACTGTTATCCCAGTGACAATTTTCTAAATGAGCAGAAAGCAGTGAGTCTGTCTGCAGGAGTGGAGTGAAGGCCAATTCGCCAATGAATACAGGCGGCAGTGGTGAGTATTAAACGGATACAAAGCGGATGGCAGAGTGGTAAATGACATTGAGCTTACAGTATGTGGGAGGGTTTTAGAAGCTGACCTAGACAACATTGCCATAGTCTAAAAATAGGGAGAAGTGTCAGTTTACCAGAAGGGTAAATGATGATTTATTATAAAAGAGAAAAATTATGCTTTATTTTACCCTTTGTAAGCAAAAGATATGTGTGTTTCAAATGAAAGCGTGCTATCAGATGCCCAGGTACTGTCAGACCCATCCGGGGAGACACTCAACCTGTGGTAAACTTCCCTTAAAGACCAGGCATTTTGTTTTATTTGTGTTTACAGGTAAGTGAAGATCAAAAAAAAGCCCATTGTATACTAGTGAAAATGGCCATCAGGGAGGACAGAGGAGTGGTCAAGGATGAATTCACCGAATGAATAATAGTAGCGTAAAAATGTATAGGAGATGCCAAATCTTAGTTAACAACAGTAACACAGTTGTTTCGTCTCAGATGAAGACATTTCCTTTTCTTTATATCATGATCTTATGTCAAAGTCTTCTCCCATTTGAATGCTTCCTTTCTTTTAGAATCAGCCCTGTGCCCTTCAATACTCTGGAAAACAACAGGATTAAAAGCACCAGGATCTGTAATCACTGGTTTGCAGCGGACACTGCTTTTATTACAGTAACAGCAATCCCTCGCTTTAAAGAGCAGGTAGTTAACTTTGTTAGAGTTTCAAGCCAAGTTCACCCAATTCTCAAAGTGCCATTTCCACTCACCTTTTTCTTCTTGGCCGAGCAGTAGCCCTGTCACCTTAGCCCCTGCCTGCACCAAAGAAAGCTTTTTGTATTAGTGCTGTGGTTTAAGAGCGAGCGAGCAGGAAAAACCTGAACATGAGACTGACATGTAAATAGCAAAATTTCCTCCCCTGCCCAAATGACTCTGTAAACAAGATGTGAGGGCAGTGCTTGGAACATAATTCGTATAGAAAAAAGTGTC
The DNA here is from genome assembly GCF_033026475.1 of Channa argus. Taxonomy (NCBI): domain Eukaryota; kingdom Metazoa; phylum Chordata; class Actinopteri; order Anabantiformes; family Channidae; genus Channa; species Channa argus. The sequence goes on from NC_090203.1 coordinate 23,847,620, forward strand.
AGGGCGCAGTTATTGCATTATTTAGAGTGCCATAAAGAGCCAGGCTATTGATTTGAGAGCAGACGCGGCTCCCCAGTTATTTCTGTCATCGCCGCTCTCATTACACTGATGTATGGCACTTGCTCCTCTCCTTTTCTGCCTCCGCTGCTTCTGTTCTCCATCACTCTTTCGTTCACTTTTTTTTATGCACTCTGGCTGGTTGTCTGTTGAGGAACGACATCAACAACAGCAAGAAACACACTTGTTGCCTTTAACAGCTTCTTAAAGTGTGTTTTGATCATTCCAGAACGAGATCTATCCATCTTCCAACATTTGTCAACTAGAACTAGACAGCTGTGTATAAGTGATAACAAAAAAGGGACAACAAGGATATTGTCCTGGCATATTGTCCTACTGTCCTGGCAGCTCTAGTGTCACATGTTCCTGTTAACAGAAAGTGTCAAGAGTTACAAAAAAAAGAAAAAAAAGAAGAGGAGCTAGAGGAACCTCATTTGCCACTACTGCTCAGCTGAACAATCACAACAGGAGGTGGCAGATGTCAGAATGTTGTTTTCGGAAAGTTACAACTTGTTGGACACAGGCCACAGTGTTTGAAAGGTGTAGGAGGACAGGGTGTCTGAAAATATTTGACCGTCCAACAAGCATTTCTGTCAGCTTACGGTGAGATGGACTAAGGACAACTTTTAGGTCAATCTGGTGGCCGGAATCATGATCAAAGACTAAGTTCTTTTTTTTAATAATTAGGATTTTATGATTTATATTTCTTATATGGGACTATATTCATTTTAAAAGGTGCAAGTAAAGCCAGTGCTGCATCCACTGATTCTGCCGTTTATAAGTAGAGTTAAATAGAGTTCAAATATCTAGTGAACCACGACATATGGGAACCACGTTGGCCAACAGTCTTACAGGTTTTAGAAACCGTTTTGTATTTTGTCGACGAAACATAATAATGGTCACATTCTTCATAAGTTGTTCACCTTTAACTTTTAAGGTTCCCCTCCTTGGCAAAATAACTCATTCAATATACAGTGTTACATAATCAGTGCTTACTCTTTTTCCAGAATAAAACCGACATGTGAAACATGTGAAGTAGTTGCTTACTGTGGTTTGTTAATTCACGATTATCTAATTATGTCTTACCATTTTTCTGTAGCCTCAAGAAAACTGACACATCATAATGAGCGATATTTATTCATGATTATCTATCATTTCTCACATTTTAATCCACCCTAAAGTGGCACAGTAGTTCATATTAATTAGTCCATGTTGATTTCTGATTATCTGAGCATTAGTTCCACCTTTTAGCACCTACCTATGCAAATTGTCCACTAATTTCTGTAAGGAAACATTCCTTTGCATTTTTTCACTACTATAGGTTTTTGTGCTGATAGGTCAGATTGAGAAAATCCTTCCTGCTATAGAAACAAAGTCCTATACATCTAGCATTATATTAGGTCGGCCTAATGCATTATATGTAACCCTACTTTATCTACCCGAGAAGAGACAATGCATTTTTCATTAACTTTATAGTACCAGCTTCTCTGGAAAAGCTTTAGGTTTTTATTCATCAATTTTACCTTCTGTCTGTTCATAATCTACACTGACAGTTACTTTTATTTGTTGGCTCCAAACAAAGGGAGCAAGTCACTATATATCAATTATTATTTCTTTCATGCAAGTTTGAGTCAAATCTTGCCTTTATTTAGAAATTGTTACTTAGCAAGCCCTCCAGGTGTACTGCAGGTCCTTTAGCTGTGGTAATATTTGTTCTCCTCGGAAAACCACCCACTTGATATCAAAGTGTAAAACTTAATATTACATTTCCAGCTTCCTCTGGTGTAGTCAAGGTAGTTTTGCTGTCATTACCTCTAAGACTGAATCTTTGCACTCTCTTCATTCTTTGACCAGTGTGCTGTGCAGCATCTGGAAAAAAAAGTCAAAATCAAAGTTCTTTTGGTTTTAAAGTGCCACATCAGTTTGACATTTATATGGACTCTGACAGTCTAGAGAAAAGTGGTTTGAGGATAAGAATGTGCCCTAATCTATTATTGTAGCAGAATTACTGCCAGGGTTATGTCATGATGACATCCATCACCTTAATAATGTAAAGGAGAGAGAACATGAAATGTAGGTAGTCTGTGTGGTATAAAAACTATACAGTCGTAGGATTCTTGCATGTGCTTTCATAAAAAAAGGGTAAATCGTACTGAGCATTAGTATCAGAGGCAATTGCACATTGCAGTTATTGATGAAAGTTCCGTTTTTAATATAGACTCATTGATGAGACAAACAAGTAGGTGATGTTGTTTGAATGTGTGAACGATAAAATAAGTCAAGACTGATCCGGCCTGCAAATGTGTCCAATCTCTTTAGCAAATAAAAAAGTAAATGTGCACAAGCTGGTTGTTCAAATGTGTTCTTCAAAGATAGAAAAAGGTTTTGGCAAGAATGACCACACTCTGATGTAGATGCTCACAGGTCAGGGCATATTGTTTGCAATTAACTGAAGTAGTTGTACTAGTCCCTTGGATGGAGTACAATCTTCATGCAGTATGTCAAAGTGTTCTTATTTTGGTCTCATCAGAGGACTGTGGTAGACAGCTACAGTAGACACACAGTGCTACCCACACAGCCAGTGGATCCAACCTGTGGTCACTGAGATAAATGGGTTAAAATGTAGAAATATATATTATATATATTTTGCCTCTTGCATGCTTTACTGTGTTGTAGCTTCAGATGTGTTCACAGGCGTATTGCGTGTTTGACTTGTCACAGAGTGAGGCCAGCTGTTTCCCTGCAGAGTTCCTGCCTTCTGCCTGTTGGCTTCAGTCCACTCCCTCGTGTATAGACTCTATGCAACCAAGCTGCAACTGCAATCACGTTTTTGTTAGCAAACGTCATTACTGGCAGGATAATGCTCTGATGCAGTTTTGAGTGAATGTACGGCTACAGTTTGGATACATAGCTGTGAGGAGGTGCTTGGAGGTGGATGGTGGAGACCAACACTCTCCCGAGACTCCTGGCTGCACACAAAGTTTATGGAGTGCTGATAAGATGGTCGATTTGAACCTCGATTTGAAAAAGTTGTCAACTTTTTCCAGAAGTTAAGGCAAATCAACTAGACCAGTGGTTTTCCCCTAAACTTAACCACATCAACCCTAACCAGCAGATATCTGCTACTTAAACAGATACCCCTAGTATACCCACCCACAGACCCCCGTTTAACTGAAGAGGCTTGTGTGTGGTTAGAATTATCAACTTAAACAAGGGGGATCTTTCTCTACTTTTAGCTCAGTAGTCTAAAGAGTACTACTTCCAAAGGACCCGTTTGTAGTACAACATGTAGACAGCTTGGTTGAAGTGATTTCTTTTATGTGTGTCGTGTTTTGCCTTGTCAAAGAAATTTTTACTGTTTTGCAAAGGATTTCCGGGCAAAAGTAACTATAAACTGCTAAATATAATATGATTTTTTTATCTGTGTTAATACAAATAAGTTTGTTCATATTTCTGGTACTAAAGTCAGCTAAATAATGATAACATAGTTGGCCAGTGGAAGTGTGTTCATTTGGATCTTTAGAATAAGAACTTGTTGACTTTGCTAGGATTATGGCTGCTCTGCTATGGGAATGAATCCAGTCGCTTCCGCTAAACTCAAATAGTGCACTTATTTCCCTCCAGAGGAAATGAATCTAGTAATTCTCTCCCTCTCCCTCTCTCTCACACACACGCACACACACAGTGGATACTAATCCTACATCATCTGCTAAAACAAAGATTTTGGTCTGTTTCCACAAACATGAAGAGCTACTAATCTGTGTTCTCAATTTTCTTCTGGAACATGCACAAATTTCCAGCAGAACTTGTCTTTATTTGTTCAGATCTCAAACACCATCACCATTCTAAAAGCTCAAATACCCTACTGGACACTAAAAAATGATGGCAATGCAAGAAGATTATAGGATAAAACATATGCTGATACAGTATATTTCCTTATGTTAAAGACAAAAAGAAACTACAGTGCGGTGTGTAGTTTGCCCTCCACCTACTGGAAGGCTTTTCATTTTTTTGAATACAAATACACACTTCGTGAAGGTATGCATGCATCAGTAAGTGTATATTAATATTCCTGCCCTCTGTAACTCTTTCCATGTCGCCCTCCCACGGCAGCTTAACTCCAGCTCCCGACAGCCACGTGGCGCTGTGCCAAAGCTCACCTCTGTCTGTTGAAGCGTTGCAATGTTGGCGCCGTCACACAGGAGCTTCTCTCAGACGTTGTCTCGCAAAATGTCTGTGAAACAGTGTCTGAGAGAAGGACAGGATGCAGTTATGCACGGCAGTGCAACAACTTCAGTTTAAATGTTGTGGAACTACAGCGAAACTAAGTATGTTCTGAACAGCAAACAATTAATCGGCAAGTGAGGTTATGCCCAGGGTTGTTCCAACAGCATCAAATCTTTCAATATATTTGATTGAATTTAATAATAAAATCATAAATGCAATATTATTTGAACTAAAAGCAACAAAAAAACCTAAAAATATTTTTCAAAAAAGAACTGGAATAAAAGTTTTGGATGGAATTGTCAACTTGTTAGAGTGAATTTAATTTACTCATAGTAGGTTTATTAATTCAGGCAACATCTGTACAACTGATTTACACATAAAATACCCCACATGCACATATAAGAATGCTAGATCATATCAATTTAAATTATTTCAATTGATTAATACTGCAGTTAAATAGTCTGTGCTTTTGAAAACATGTCTGCTCTCATCTGTATCATCAATTTGTCCGGATGCTTGTGCAGCAGAGGGGAACATCAATAAAGCTTTTTTGAACAGGTGTAAACAGTACGGCCAAAACGGTCTTTTTTTAGCTCTCAGACTATCTTGCTGTGGTAACTGGAAGTGTCTAGCCACTTGAGTGTCAACCGCCAACTGCTGTGCCTCAACACAGGCCAGTCGCCCAACAGGAGCATCGATTCAGCCTGCTGTTTTATGAATAGAACACTTTGTCCAAAAATGCAAAATCCTGTGGAACAGTGTGAACAGGAAAGAGTTTGATTAGGAATCCAAGATTCGACTACTAGTTTAGCTTGAAATTTGCATCCTTTGTACCGTATATTAATTACAATTTTATATTTAAGTAATCATCCTTTAACAAAAGCACAAAAACGACTATTTATATCTCACCAAATGACGACAATGGAGTCCAATCAGCGTTCAGTCCACTGATTAGGAGTGTTAATGGACACTGATAAGTGCACAAAAAAATGCTGTGACAGTAACAGTTTTCTGCAGATGTTTACTGGCTTTATCCAAATGCCACAGATGTTTCACTGAGCTGGATAAATACAATTTCAATACATGCAATTAAAATATATTTTTGGGGAACACTGTAAATCTTAAAAACATACAGTGGCAAGAAAAAGTAATCACAATGTTTACAATGTCCTAGCTTATTTGTAATTTCGTGTTTCATCATGAAATATGATCTGATCTTCACCGACGTTTCAAAGTGATTAAAAAAAAAAAGTCATGATCTTTCATGTCTTTATTAATCAGGACTATTACATCTAGAAAGTAGTATAACCTAGAACCTATTAAATAGCAATTTTTTATTAGCTGTATGTTAGGTCTGTACAATGTTGAGGAGGAAATTCGGACCATTTATCTTTACAGAACTGTTTTTGCTCACACTTATTCTTGGGACGTCCAGTGTGAATGGGTCGCGAGGTCATTCCACAGCACCTCTTAGGTTGAGATGTAGACTCTGACTGTGCCACTCCACAAGTCAGATTTTGTGTCTCTGAAGCCGTTCTGCAATATGATTTACTGTGATGTTTAGGGTCATTGTCCTGCTGCATCACGCAGGTTCTTCTGGGCTTCAGCTTCAGAATATCCATGTTAGCATGATGTTCTCTACATCACGTGTTCTTCTTAAGGAATTCTACCTTTGTCTGATCTGTCCACAAGACATTTTCCCAGTAGTATTGTGGAGGGTCAAGGTGGTCTTAGAGGAAACATGGCTCTCCATAAAGCAGCTTTGCAGCATGCCTGAAGTTTGCCTGTGATGTCCTCTAATGGACACAATGATTGTTGTATGTTTTGTGGAAAGTTAACTTATGAACAGAGATGTTAAACTGTTCTTTAAAGTTCTTTTCTACCTCATTGTTCCCTGGGACTAAGCTTGACTTCTACAGAGTAGCCACAGTACCATATCATCTCCATTTACAGACAATATGGCAAACTGTGGAGTGATGAATATCTCAAGTCTTTGAGATTACTCTGTAACCCTTTCCAGCGCCATGCAATTCCACAACTCTTGATCTCAGGTCTTATGAGATGTATTTTTAGTGAGGCATGGCCACATCAACTGATGCTGCTTGCTAACAGCAGTATTGAGTGTTGAATGTTGATATTTGTGACTTTGGTGAAGATCAGGTCAAAAACACTATATTCTGTGGCCAACTAATGGCAAAAACCAACAAAGTTGCAAATAGCGCCACTAATTTTTCTTGTCACTGTATGGGAGTGAGAGACAATGTTAAAGATGAATGGGAATTAGATTACATTTCAATCATCCATTTGTTAATGAGCTTTTGTAATTGTAAAAAAAAAAAAAAAAAAAAAAAAAAAAACAATGCAAAAGGCCAGACAATCTGTTACTGAATAAAACAAGCTGACAACTCACTAACCAAGACATTCCAAGTACAATACATCCTTTTATAAATGCTGCTATAAATCCTGCTGTCTACACAGGCCATTTTACTTGCTCTGCTCGTACATAAACATGACCTAAAGTGTATTTTTACTCTCCGTGGCTGTTTTCCTAATAACTTAATGCAGTGCCTGAATGCAGCCTGTGTAGATACAGATGGAGCTGCGGCTCTGCTAACATGCTGGTCACACTACACCTTCTGCGTAAACACAGTGGAAGAATCACATTGCAAGGCCATTGCTGAAATCCTGCGTGAACACAAAATCCAGTGTGTTCCTGTACCTAAACACACACACACACACACACACACACACGTGTCATAGCAGTCAGCTTCGACTGTTGTTTTTGGCCCAGTTTTAGGTTTATTTTTTCCACTTAATGCTTCACCCACAAACAGAACGGCAACTTGTAAATATGAAAATGTTTAAATGAGCCATAATTATGTCAGCAGTGAGCAGATCAAATAGTTAACAATTAATAGAGAAATTTAAACTTCCACAAAACTTTTTTTTTCCTAATCAATTGAAAAACTTACATAGAGAAGCTTTAAACTACAGATACAGTATGTTCTATTAATTTCTGTAGAGAATCTGCATCTAGAGTAGAGACAGCACTATATTCACGAAATTCACCTTTGGAAGTTTTTGAGTGAGGCTCATTCGTCTAACCAGGCCAAGCAGGCAGAAGCCTGTGCTTCACATACTAATGTGAAAGTTCACCTTATGTGCATCTACATTTTGACATGTGATGGGCTTTGACACGGTGTCAATATTTCACATCCTGGGTGAACTGATCGCACGTCTCATGCTACAACTACAGTAGCTTGATGCCCAGAAGTTGCAGATTGGTGAGATGACAAAAGGCCAAATATTGTCAAATGTGAGGACTCTCTGCATTTTGTGTTTTAGGTCATATGAACATTAAGAAGCTTAAGTTACCAGGAGTTATAAGCCCATAGTTATTTTAGTGAGTTCGGGAGGAAAATGTTTGCAGGGAGGAGGAAGTGAAAAATGGCTGGGTGACAAAACACAAGACTTTGTTTCTTGTCGTTAGTCAATGTTACTCTAGTCAGTCTTGTTTCTATAAGTTAACCTACCAACGATGTTTTTTTAACCACATCCATTTTCATTTGTTTTGACATCACCTCAGACTTCCGCGAACTGTCATGTACATTTTTTTTTTTATCTGTTTACTGATGTTTTGCATCTCGACCAACAAACTGATAAACAACAAGCAAAGAAACCAACTCCAAAATCATTTATACTTGCAGCCTCTTACAATGCAAGGCCTTGCTGTACACGACTGGTCAAGTTGTATTAAGTCTGTTCTTGTCTGGGTCGATAATTTCATCGTGCTAAATACTGTGTCCCCAAACCTTTGTTTTAAATACTACTATAAAATCAATACATTGACACCAACTGGTGGTTTTATGAATAAAAAGTCAGCAAGGGGACAGTATAATATAAACGACCAGCCAGTATTATTCATGAGGCCGATGTATTTGACCAACTATTATTGTCAAAAACAACTTGGACCTGACAGTGTCGGGTGTCAGACAGGGGTGGTAGTGTTCTATTGTAGATGATGGTTCTTACTGCAGTGGGCCGTCTCATTTTCTTGCTGAAACAGCAATGATGATGATGAGGATGGTGAGGACAATGGCTCCGACCACCAGGAGGTAGCACTTCCTCTTCCTCAGCTGCCTCTGTGGAGAGAAAGGATTCATTATGTAGGTGAAGTTTGAGCATTAGGCAGTCTCCCTTTTGAAAGCATTACAGTGCCGGCTGCGTCCTCCAAAAGAAAATTCCAGGTTCTCCCTTAGGAATCTGGATTAAAAGACAATAATGATGACAACTAATACTATTTCAAGACAAACCAGTTATGCCAAGGTTTAGATTACTAAGTATTCTTTATGATACATAATAATACAGCAGTGATTACTCTGCCGCAACCACTAAAATATTTAGCTCTAAATCTTATTTTTTGCATACATAAAAGCCACAGACAAAGTGCATTAGCATCCCTCTAAATGTCAAGCCCCTGTTTAATAACCACACATACGGTCACAACAGCCCAAATGCCTTTTATTGTTTTGTTGTCCCCCTCAGCACTTGTTTACACGCACTCCCAATTTGCAGAAACAAGCACAGCCGACATCCTAAAAAGTAAATGTGAAAGAACAAGGAAAGCAGCATGTGAATGAGTAACAGACTTGAAGAGGAACTAGGAGGCGAGGCCTTGCTGACAAATACACAAACTACAGAAATGCGGTGGACTTCAAATAAAAAGAAAAAGAAAAGGTGGTTTTCGCCTCATTAGCAGCCTATGGCTTTGTTCACTTTACAAACCTTACGGCTTAATTTCAATTATTGACAGGTCTGATCTTTTTATGTCGATGGTTCACATTTATGGTTAGGTGGATCCGGTTTCATCCAAACTAATATGAAGAATCTCTGCATACGTAAAAGTCACATCAGTTAGTGTTGTCAACTCGGAGATTATATATCTCAGATCAAGTAGATTTAGGACCACATACAAAGTGGCCCATAATAGTTTTTAAAAAAGGATTTGGTCTGTATACACCCAAAATCTAATTTGAAATCAGAAAGAAAAAAAAAATTGTATTTGCCATGTAAATGTGGATAATGACAACAATATTATGAAATGGCTGTGACAGTTAAAAAAGCCTTTTCATGAGTTAATGTATGCAGTAGCTTGTTGACAGAGTCTGGCTTCACATCAATCAACTTGCCTTTTTATGTGGAGTACAAAAATTTCTTGGGCCTTTTAATGTAAAATTAAAACAGTTTTGCTCCGTTTTTAATTTATTCAGAAACATGTAAAGCCTCACCCTTATCGTCAGTTTTATTTTTTCCCCTTTTTAAGAGATTATAGTTTGATTGTGTTCAATACTGTTTCAATTCCAATATAGCCTGTGGAGCAATTTAGAGAAATGCTTCAAATACTTTCTCCGCAGAGCACGAGCTTCATTCATCCATGTCAATTACTTGCGATGTAAAAAAATAAAAATTAAATAAAAGAGAAAGAAAAGTGTTGACTGTGTTAAGCAAAAAATATTAAAGTAATTGGAGTGAAGAGCAGGGATTAGGGAATATTTATATATTTCCTTGTCTCCCCAGGCAGTGATGATTTGTTGGAGTACAGAATCTATGTTGTTTTGAAATGCTTTTTCTCCCGGTTTTTTTTTTCCCCCAGCCTGTTTTCTGCTACAAAAGCAGCAAGAGCCACGGCCAGAGCTGAGGCTGGAGTCTTTAAATCCTGACGTGCTTCAAAGCACGGAGAGAGCAATTCATCTCCTTATCTGAGACTCAAAACAGGCTTTCTGTGTGGAAGAGAGAGGGAGAGAGGGAAAGCGGGAAAAGGAAGGGGGGGAGTGGAGGAAAAAAATGCTGTCGAGTAATTTTCCGTTTAAACGTTCCACTCCACAACAATTTGCATAAGCAGCCCTGCGTCTGTGATAAGAAGATTGGTAATTTTCAAAGGCTCTGTGGGGATTGAGAATTAAAAGCCTTTCTCCGCTATCTCCCCTCTTGCAGCTGGCCACCGCAGATTCCCCAACTTCTCTCACACATTTCCTCCCAAACTATGCCTTATAAACTTTCCCTGCCATCCTCTCCTTCTCTCTGCTCACTCTGACAGTGCAGAGCTGTTTCCACTGTCTATATACTACTGTATTCGCTCCCTCTCCCTCACTCTCTCTCTCATTCATACCCTTTCCTTTTTTTTTTTTTTTCAGCTATCTTCGTCGCTTGCTCACCCTTCGCTGGTGTTTTTTTTTTTTTTTTTCGGGGGAAGAACAAGAAAATAAATAAGGTAGGGGGGGAACAAAAACAGGCTCAGTGGAACAAAAGAAGTGTTGCAGTATTTTTAAAGCAGCATTTTCCACATTGCAGTGAAATTTTTAGAGATGGGGAGACTTGCAGAGAGGGAGTCAGGAGAATGGGAGACATTTGCTCTTATCATCAGTGACTTAATCTAGCAGAGAATGTGTCCTCATGGCAGCCACTTCAGGGCCTATGGGCACGAAAGCCCTCGGGGAGAACACAGCGCCTCCTTCACACCTTCTTTCATTCACTTTTAATGTCTAATATGAGGAAAACCGTTGGATTAGGTTATACCTTTACTGAGATGTCTTTAGGAAGTTGTAGAGAGTGATATCTGCATTGAAATTTTTATAAATTACACATTCTCAAATCGGGCCAAAGAAAAATGAAGAAAGAAAGAAAGAAGAAAAAAAAAAAAACTCGAAATTTTCATCACTGCGAATAACTCTCATTGTCAGTAAAGAACTCTATTGAAACCCATTGCAAATAACGAGCAGGGACGACAAAAATGGGAGAAAAACAACAGATTTTTACACCTGAAAGTTGGGAATTAAAAGGAAATAAGACTAAGTGGAATGCCCCTAGGCTCTGGCCTTGGCCCACCTCCTTTTCTCACTTTACATCTTTCCCACTGGCCAAACCATTTGAAACAGAACTACAATTCATTGTTACATGACAGTTAGCGATGGTGGTCTTATTTATAATCTTATTTATCTTTTCCATCAACATAATATTTAATTGACATGATGGTGCACTTTACAGAAGTGCAATCTTTAGAAATTAGTCAATTTTAATAAATGTTTCCATGCAAACATTTCCAATATTTAACTAGGGTTAGTACTAGTTACTAGGGTTTTACTTTAAACACACTCTTTGACCATCCGTAACAACAATAAATTGTTCTAGCTAAATGTGCAATATTATATTACCTTTAGGAATAAGTTAGCATGCACTTCCATTGAAATGGCATAAGGCAATGCAAACCTAACCCTAAATCTAAAATAATCATGCATGTTCAGTACGAAGGCCTGTTATTATCAAAACTGGTCAAGCAGTGTATTTAAAAAGTGACTGGATGCCTTGTAAATCTGGAGGCCGTAGAATTCCTGCTTCCAAACTCAGATAACACTGAGGTGTCACTGGTCAGGTTCAACATTAAAAGATGATTAGTGGTGTATAAGTGATTTGGGGCTTACATTTAATTCTGGACTCTCATTTGAACACAATATTAAGAATATCTATTAAACATACTGCAGGTTTGACCAACTTTGTCATTTGTGCATGCTGAAACAAGGATTATTCATTATTTCATTTCATTCTGCCTCATTCTGGCATCAGTATTAATCAAATGAAATTTATTAATAGATCACTTCAAAACATCCTGTTGGATCAACATACCTCACAAAGTAAATTCATAAAATAGTAAAAAAAAAGATCTATTACAAGAAATGAAAAAAAAAAAGAAAACACATGAGACAAAACAGCATGATTAAAAGAAAATATCAGACCTAACTATGGATTAAAAGCCAGGAGGATGATAAATAAATTATAAGCAATGATTTAAAAGCTGCCAGGTCTGACGGTGCTCTGACATTCAACTGTTCCAAAGGGGCTAACAGAGTGAAAACACAATCACCCCAGAGTTTGTATATTTGGCCATTGGCACCTCTAAAAAGAAACTGAGATGATGATCTGAGGGACCTTGCTGGTTTGAGCTAATGGAGTAGTTCACTGAGGTAAGGTGGTGTCAATCCATTTATAAGCTTAAAAACACACAAACATTTTGAAATCAAACTTGTAGCCAGTGAAGAGAGTGCAGAACTCTAGTTATATGGCCAAATGTTCTTGTATTTGACAAGCAGCATTGTTTTGAACAATCTCAAGACTGAGAGTACAATGCATTACAGCATGACCTGCCATTTCAAAGACATTACAAGAAAGGAATGACTTGAGTTTACAACTTCAGCTGGAGAAAGCTGGACTGAACTAAGTTGAAAAAATTTCAAACATCACTCATAGTTTTTTTTAGAGTCATCTTCAGATGTGCAGCAAAGACGCCAAGACCTCGGCAGTTATTGTAGCCGAGTCGCCAAATAGCACACACTTGTTCACAGTCTTGTTTTCATTGAGATGGGAAAAGCTAGGTGCTAACCATGTTCTAAAGTCCCTCAGTCGAACAATAGCTGTAGTGACCTGGCTCTCATTCCCTTGGAAATAAATATATTTCAATGTCATCAGCGTAGCAGGGGAAAGAGAAACCCATTTTATTTTTATTTTATGATTTAGAATGGACCCTTGAGGGATGGAGAGAGGGACTGAAGCAGAGGAACAGGCACCAAAATTAACAGCAGAACTTTTGTTAGTAAGATATATGTGATATGTCATGAACCTTTCCCTCTGCAATGGTTTAATGGCACTGAACCAAAAACTGAAAATGCTTTTAAAAGCATGATGTAAAAAGGGGACATGCATATAAATGTTTCAACCACTTTACTGAAAAATTATATAAAAATATAAGCTACATGAAAATGGAATCTTTACTAATATAACTTAATTTTACACTATTTATTCTTATTAGAACATTTCAGAAATTATATTTAATCAGCTAAAAATAATTTGGAGCAATAGTATTCAATATTCTTTAATAGTATCTTGTATAATTTTTTAGTGACACTTCTTCATAACCTTCGCTTTTGCAGCTGCCTGTAAAAGTTGAGATTGGCCTGAGCACGTGCCCAAATGAAATCAAGTGCCAAACATCCATCCAAATCTAGAAAAAAAAATAATTTCGACAAAAAAAAAAAAAGGGGGGGGGGGGGGGGGAACATTTAAAACCATCTGTATATATGCATATACACATGTATATGTATTGTAGATGACTCTGTTAATATTGACATATAGTTGCAATGGCCCAAATCCTATCAAAGAGCAGTAATTTGCTATGTGTAGCTATGTTCTCCTCTGTTCTGTCAGCACTCAAAGCTTTCAATGATGGATGAAGGTGGGAATATAAATTAGCCTTAGGTCCTCAGTGACAGATCAAGACAAAAAGGTACAACATAATTACAGTTTTTGTAACCATCCACCTAATTTATGTGGAAAATCCTTAGATACTGTACTTTTAACAGGGTTTCTACTATCTGCTTTCTACTCTGATGGAACAATTTCTTTTTTCTGACAAAGCACAGTGCTCTCAGACTTGGAGGTGCTAACTCTCACCCTGTCGGTTTTACACTTGGCTGCCAACCAAAGCCAACGAGCGATGTAGGTCCCAGCCTCACAAAGCCAGTAAAACTACATCGTCTGCAAAAAGGAGAGATGCTGGCCTGAGGTCAAAGTAGTTGATCTGGTAATTTGCTGCACATCAAACTTGTTTGTCTTGTTTGTCTTTTGTTTTTCAAAAACAAAATGTATGATATCAATAAAGCAAGATTCAAGCACAATTAATTGATAAACACTTTTTTACAAATGAATTTGTTATTCTGCTTCACTCATACTACCCAATGTTTCCTGAAGAAAAAAAAAAAAAGTATAATCTGCAAATAACATCCACCTAAACAATTTTGACACTATACCAAGATCATTCACATACAAATTAAGTAACTTTGGACAAAGTCAAGACGGAATATTGTGTTGTTATTTCTTTCACTAGCTCAAATGCAGAATCTCTTATACTGTATAAAGAGGATGGCTATATGAATGTCTGCCCACATGGAATCATCTCCAGGTTGCACCAAGTTCTTATGTACTTAACACATGTTGTAAAAGTTACCATAAAAGAGAAAAGCTGGAGGTAACAGCCTGGGGGGGGGGGGGGGTAAAGAGTATTCTGTCCAGGAACACGAGGATATAAATTCACGTTTGACAGTTGAGAATCTGAAGGTTTTATTTTCTTGCAAGAGAGAAGTGCATCAACAAAGACATCCTGGATGTGGAAGCTTCTTTAGTGGTTACACTCGAGGTGTCTGTCACCAGTAATTGTCGAATTTGGCCACGACACGACACCTTGGCTATTTTCATTTTCTTTGGAAATAACTCACTTTTAAAAGATCTTTTATAAATATGTTGATGACTTGTCCACACAATCAAGAATGTCATTTATCATTTACAACTGATACTGTGTGATTTCTAACTCTACTCAATCCAGAAACATTGTATTGTATTAATTAAAAAAGAAAACTTAAAATCTTAGTTGGATAGTCTGAATTTTCAGTATCACCTCTTGCTATACTGTTTATTCTCCTTCTCCCTGTGCCATTCATATTGTTACTGTTTTCTTATATTGGTATTACATTAACTTTCCGCTTCATTTGCTTTGTCATTTAAAAATGTTCTATATAAAGAGATTTTTTAAAAACGACAAGTATTTTGTTCACTTTTAAATAACTAAAGGCTTCTTTTCATATTGATACCTCTGCGTATAGACTTAATTTATTTTAACACTGAGAACATGTTGTAGGGTCCTGCTCTGTAATGATGTTATTGATCATCTACAAGTTTTAATAACTTAAGTTATAACTTTAATAACTAAGTTTTAATAACTTCCTAGTGTCAGACATTAGGGAATCAAAATGATCAATACAAATCATCAGAAACTGATCATAATTAAGTTAAACACCATGGCATCTGTTAAAATTACTATTATTAATAATATGCTATTATTAATAAGCCCCATTCAGTCTAACACTTAAACCCTGTTTTCTCAAAATGATATTTGTATACAACTAAACTGCAACCACAAATACATTTTGTCGGTAACAAAATAGAGAACATATCAAAATATTTGAATTTTTTTTTTCCACCAATATATTCAGTATTGCATCACAACATCCAGTGTGTTTGTCCATAATGTTACTGTACTTTTAGACTAACTTGGGGTAAAAAAAAATAGTCTAAAACAGCCATTTTCCACCTACGGAATATTCCCTACTTTCAGGATGCCCCAGTAACTCCCTTAAGAGCCTGCAATTAATCCAAAATGCTGCAGCAAGAGTGCTGACTGGAACTTTCAAGAGAGATCATATTTCACCTTCACTAGCTTCTCTCCATTGGCTTCCCATTACATGTAGAATAGAATTTAAAACCCTGCTTCTTACATATAAAGCTCTGAATGGTCAGGCTCCATCATATATAGAAGACCTCATAGCACCATATCATCCCAGTAGACCACTTCGATCTCAGAATGCAGGCCTACTTGTGGTTCACAGAGTTTCCAAAGGTAGAATGGGAGGCAGAGCCTTTAGCTATCAAGCTCCTCTCCTGTGGAACCAGCTCCCAGTTCAGATTCAGGAAGAAGACACCCTCTCTACTTTTAAGTCTAAGCTTAAAACCTTCCTCTTTGATAGAGCTTATAGTTAGTTATAGTTATGGTGCTATAGGCTTAGGCTTTGAATTGAATTTTAAAAATGAAGTCACATGAAACCCATCAATAACTTAAAAAACAAAAACAAACAAAAAAAACAATCCTTCTCTATGGTTAACCAAAAAAAAAATAAAAAATGTATTGCATAAACCTAACCACACTGGACCCTGGAGCTGAACTTGGGTCTGTGTGAGGTTGTGAATTAAGTTGAATTCTTGGGAATAAATGGTAAATGGTCTGCACTTATTTAGCACTTTTCTACCTATTGGCACTGAAAATGCTTTACTGCCTCTTATTCACCCATTCGCACTCACAGTCACACACACACACACACACACACACACACTCACACACCGACAGGGGGCTATGAAGCTGGCCAACAATCACCGGGAACAGCTAATTTGGGATTCAGCTTAAGGACAATTCGACATGTGACCGGAGGAGCCAGGGATCAAACCATCAACTGCAGGATTGGTGGACGACCGCTCTACCTTCCTGCGCCACAGTCGCCCTATTAAATCTCTACAATGACCATTATACCTGGTGTTTAACTGTTTAGTGCATACAGTATAACATGGGGTTTGTTGAAAGGTCTGTATGAACTTCTGCAATGCTTGTCAGGAACAAGACAAAAGTTAACTCCACGAGTTTCAAGATTTTCTCAGACTTTTCATAATCATAGACCACTGTTAAAAATAAAAAAAAAGGCTCCAATACGCAATGCAAAAAAGTGACTAACCATTAGAGCTGATAGCACTGTCACCCAGACTAACCATCTATCTCATCTCTGCCTCCCTTACACCCATACGCAGAAGACAAACTTGCTGTGTCTCTGAGAGAGAAACTACTTACCTTGTGTGACATGAAAAATATCCTCATAATACAACAATAATGCAATGCAATGATAATGTCCATAATATTATTCTCCCTTTATCGCATCTGGTTGGGAAAATTGGAAGTCCATAAAATAAATAATGTTTACAGCGGAACTGCCTCACTTGTAATCGGCTTATATGCAATTTACATAAAACTCAGAGTCCCATGCAGTCACTCTGATTATGATATTTAAGGGGAGCAGCAAATAAACAGACTTCACGGCCAATTCTGGCATCCTAGGAGGAAGGCATGTGACAACCATTGTCAACAGTGAAAAATAACACACTGAACACTGTCAGCATATTTTGCCTTACATCAAGATAAATATTAATATATTAGGATAAAATAGTTTGACATTTTGTTAAAAAGCAATGTCAGCATCATGGCAGAAAACTGGCAAGCTCAGTCTGAAGGGTCACATCTCAATTTATGACTTATATAATTTCAAGATAATATTTGATCCCATATTGGAGGTTACATGATATAGGAGACAAAAGATGGGGAACAGATGGAGGTGTTCAGTGACAATACAATGAGAGCGGTGACGTATGGTATTTTAGTATGAACAAAATGAGCTCTTTACTAGAAAATGATTTAATTTGTTTACACTGTCACCGCAATAAAATGAAGAAAAAAGTTATTTTCTCATTAAAAAATTATGTAAACCAGATAAACCGATCAGTTTGTCCAACTTTTATCTTTGAAGCTGCTTAAATAATAAAAACTCTCATGCATCTTGAGGTCTTTATATACATAATCATACCTCTAAACTGTCGAATATGGAAAACAAAGGCACGTTAAGTTGTGCCCGGCCATTCTCATTCCCGGGGCTTTAAAAAGCGCCGCTTTGTCAAGACCTTCTGTGTTTCATGCTGTCGCTGAAGGTAGTCGTTTGCATCGAAGATTGATGCTCGGAGCTTTTAGTGTAGTGAATTTAGAAACCCAGGTGCTTCAATCTGTGATGCCAAAATCGATGACAGAAAATAAGAATTGAAAAAGTCTCATAGGGAGGTGGACTCGGGACTTCCCCAAGGGAGACCGGGGTTCAGCGCTAGTGCGAGATGTTTGCTTTATTGATGATTGTTTCACAATGTGGCACACGTGGTTACTATATTAAGGAAGTGCATGTGTGCCATCGTAAGTTTTTGTAGCAATTTGTTTTAATGTAATTTATCTTTTAACTTTAACCTTACTCTGATGTTTCTGTGCTTAACCATAACCGTAGTTGTTTCTTAATTTAAAGTTGTTCCTGTCACATCAAAAGGTGACACTCCTGGATAGTCCAATGCTGACGCCAAAGGGTACCTTTGAAGGACGTACAAAGCGGCAAAATTTGACACCTTAGGAGCCTCAATATCTGCCGCCGTAGGATAAGAACTTGTTGGTTGTGCTCACATGACGAAAGGGTTGTGTGACCAGCAGTTCATTATGTGTCCACAGCCAATCAATAAAGAGATACGCTGTGCAAAGATCATAATGAGATAGTCCATTTGAAGCAAGTGACCTTTCCAGGCTGTCAGCTAGACATCAGACTGTTGGAATTCGTTATGTGGAGTTAGGCATTACACAGATCCTGCTACTAGGCTATACCAGAAGTGATGTTGCTCAAGTTATGTCCTAAAGTTTTCAACTGTTCAAGAAAACACAGATTCTATACAATAACCCCACAGTTCATGTGTACTTAGAATGACAAAGTCTGCAATAATGAGAAGGTTAAGATTCATGCATTGTATGGACTGACAGAAAGTTGGACACAGGAAACTGAATTACTTCTTGTTCAACTTTTTTTTTTTTTTTGGAACCAGAACAGCCAGTTTGAGCGCTAAACCATTTTTAGCATGTTGACATGGCTTAGCAGGCTGCCTACTACCTACGGTACAAAGATATTTATGGTGTGCAAGATGTGTGGGCAATTGGCAACATGTAGTGGCCATAGTAAGTATGTCAGGTGCCAGAGTTGCATTTATTAACGTACATGTAATCAGTTTTTAACAGTTAGTGTAGGGAGGAGGTTAAGGTACATGGGTATATGCCAAAACATACCTAGAGATGAGAGACACAGTATCAGATCTTGTTTGAGTTCATTCTTGTCACTTCAGTCAGTGTTCGGGTATTTTAGACCCACCCTAGAGTCTTTACTAATCTTGTTTTGGTTTTATATTCTAACCAAAATCATGTTTTCTTTTGTGGTTTAACCAAAAGACACTGCAGTGCTGCATAAAAATGACTAGAGCCTACTATCTAATGCTACCTTGTAGAAAAAAAAAAACCTACTACCCTAAAGAAGCTTTTCAAAAAAAGATGTGTTGGTTGTTCAGTTACACATAACTGCTGCACCTCTGACCATTTGCTTCAATGCTACTGCTGTGATTCATTCAGCCAGGCTGTTAGATATTACAATATAGACATATTAAAGCTGCTTCACACAGAAAGGAATCATTATCTTCATCATTGCTACTGAGGGTTATACTTAAAGAAGAAAGGTGAACTAATCACAAAGCAAAGTGTGAAATGTACAATTGCTGGATTTGTGGGGGAAGCCTTGTGTTATAGAATCTTTTACATCATGAGTGTGTGAGAGTGTGTGTAGGTGGGAGTCAAACACATTGATGCACCAGTAGTGTGGTGTAATCTGACTTTTTGCGACTGCTCGGCTGTGGTTTTTAAACAAACAGACATGTGCTCCCAAATATGCAAGGTCAAAATCAGTTTTTGGGAAGTGGGGGCCGACTCAAACACATGGTTCATGAAAACATTATACAACATAAAAATGTTACAACGTGTGCCCAGTACAACACAAGTAATGTCAACCCTAGTCTCTATGTGTGGTAAGACCATTGTTGCTGAGGTTTTTGTTTTCCAATTTGTCCTCAAACTTTGTTGTTCAGACCTGATTTCTGTCAATCAAACAGCATGACTGCTTGTGTGATTATATTTTCCTTGGGTTTCTGATTTGGGATCTTCTGTTAATCAAGGTTCTGTTGGTGGAACTTTGTAAACACTGCTCACTTTTTTCTCTTCTAAATGCTCAAAAAAAAAATCCTCATCCACATATGCTAAAATATGTTATTTGAATGGGACAGTCAACTGTGTCTTAATGATTAGTTTTAATAATTAAAAAGAAACCACAGACGACATTGAATAAAGACATCTGAACAATCTGAAACAGTGTTTTTTGTGGCAGGAGGCTCATATAGTGTCCCTGATGAGCCGATGCAGGGCAGGTGAGCGAGTGGGTGGAATGGACCAGGGCCAAGTAGGAATGGAGGGAAAAAAGAACAAAGGGTTTGATAGGTGGGAGGGGGCTAAAGGGTTAAGTGACCAGGCATGTGGAAATTGGGAGACTGACGAGGAAAGTGACTAGGCAGGAATGTGACATGGAGTTTATGGATCACTAATGGACTAACAATTGATTCAAGGCTAATCTTCAGTGAACAACACCAATTTTCTTTTTTAACTGGCTCACAATTCTCTCATGAAGTTTGGCACAAAGTTATGGGCCACAACCCATCTTTATGAGATTTTATGTAAAATAATTTATGACTGAACCTGCTGCTGCTCATCAGTGCTTGTCGGATGGATCAAAACCATCTGGTCGCCTTGTACTTCATACACTGGAATCCTTTTCAATTCCCCCACTTGCAGTTATGACCACTTTATGTTCCACCAGGTAGCAGGTAAAGGTTCAGTGTTAAAGTGCATCCTACACACGATTGTTAGTAAAAACTACACATTAAAACATGTACTAATTTTTATGGTGACCCCCTTGGCCTTTAAAAGTGATTTGCCTCTACCCGAAGTTTATAGATATAGATAACCAGCCTATTTGACTGCCAAAATACTTGAGCTGCCAAGATTCTTGCATGTTACCTAATGATGCTATCATTACGTTTAAAGTTAAGGTGGCACAATTGAGTACAGCACCCCCAGGTGATCAGAGCATCAAAACTGTGCTCTAGAATGAGGATTACACAATCACCATTTTCCATGATAATGTGAACACGCCTAAACTAAAACTGCATCATCAGGCCAAAAAATAAAACGTACATATGGCCGCAAAATCATTTTAATTATGTCCAACATCTGGACTTTTTTTTTTTTTATTTCCGCCAACGGTAAGCCTCTAAAAACATTTATATATCTTTTATATACAAGTGGGTGTAATGACTACTACAGCCCCGACCATTCTCATTCAAAAAGCGACGCTTTGTCTAGTCGCTCATGCGTTACACGCTGGGAGCTTTAAGTGAAGTACAATGTAAACCCAGACACTTCAAAAACTACACATTAAAACCTAAAGCAGTGACGTAGTATATGAAGTTAAAAAGTGTCAGGGAGGTGGACGGGGTGGCCGATGGTACAACAAGACACAGGACTGTGTATAAAAATGGTGATGCCCCTGGAGGGCGCTATATGCCAAAGGGTACCTGTGGCCTCAATATGATCCGCTGAAGGATGTGACAAAGCAGCCCTTAGAAAGCGTGGTTATCTGATGCTGTGGGATGAGAATGTTTTGCACAGCCTCTGATAAGCATTTGATATATAGAGATATTTTTATAATTATTAAAAACACAGTGTGAAGAACAATCTAAGAAACCTTCGAAAACACTTGCCCAGCAGTGGCTGACACTGTCCGGGCCAGAGAAGTGTCACTGACATCAACCTGAGGAAGTTAAACCTTATTATTTCCACTCCATATCCTTCCAAGTAGCATTAAAATGCCAGAAGCACTGGGGAGGACAGATTCACCAGGAAGACAGTTTAACAGCAATCTGTCAGTGTTAGCCCACCTCCCAATCAGGTGTGTAGTGATCAGTCACGAGTTTTAATACTTTGATGACGTTTTCCTTTATAATTGTCTTATTTGTCAAATGGGTGACAATTTGTATGTGTCTGAGATTAGATGGATCATTTATCCATCTACCAATTCATTTGCCTGGCATTTCTCTGTCTTCCTTTTTTCTCCTCCACCACCTTATTCCTTTTTCTTCCCACATTCCCAATAGCTACAATAGAGGTCAATATTATCTTCAATTTAGCCAGAGGAAAACCGCGTTACATTTTTGCGATTCAGAACGACGCGATCAATTACTAGGAGATCAATTTTGAGTCCTGAAGACGAGTGAATTTTAAGTCTTAACAAAAAATGTGGATATTTAATGCGTCGCTCTATGTGTGAAAAGGCCCCAACTTTTCCTTAGTGAACTGCTGGAACATTTTATTGGTAATTATAAACCATCTTGTGCAGCAATCAAAAATCGGAGTTCATTATGGTCCAGTGAACACAGATGAGGTCATAAAACATCAAAGCAACTAGGGGAAACCTGTAGCAGAGAGCGTAGTCTGCCTCTGGGTAATGCATTATAGATTCAATTTATTTTCAATGTAAAGTGGGTAGACAATGTGGGGCACAAGAAGAAAATGACATCCTTCCTTAATTGACCATTGGTGCAGATGTGCAATGGTGCATGTAGACCAGCATCAAGGAGTGTTCAAGGCTACATCAGTGCTTAGACTTGCTGGAGAGTGTTCAATCTCTTTCTTTCAAGTTCTTCCCCTCCCCTTTCCCTCTTGGTTATGTCGAATTTTATATGTCATCACAATGGTCCCATTAACTTCACGCAACATTTACTTCATATCGGGTAAATACAAGCTACTCACTGCTACAAACTGTTCACACCAGACCCTGGTGGCAATTAAAAGAGATTTAAAGGTGTTAGGGCAGATCCAAGACCTGAAATTCAACACCTGACTAAACCCAAAGTAGGACCCATGTTTATCCAGTAGCTGAAAGTAGCAAATCACTCCTAACTGTACAAAAATTGACATTTGAAATGATATTTGGCCCTACATTTATGAGTAGAAGTAAGAGCCGTTTATCAACATTCTTAATGTAGGACATCACTCCTATCTCCATCAAAATGTAAGCGAGCTCTGGGGGTTTCCTGACTGGTTAGGAGTTCCCTGGGTGTAGTGTTCAATTAGAATTTGAATTGAGATTATTAAATAATTGCTGCCAGTGACATCACAATGACAATGAACAACAACAATCTCTACCCACATCAACCTAGCAACAGGAACCTAGGTTATCTTGTTTGACTGTACCATAAACCTCCCCTGTCCAAAAACAACTTAAAAGCGTCAACCACACCAAACTCCAAACAACATTTCTTCATTCCAATACAAATGATGGACAAAGTTTTAACAAATGTTTCCCCAAAGGCTCTAAAATGCCACGATTTCAGGAGATCTTGCACATGATCAAGGCTCTATCAAACAAGCAATTGTATATCAGTGAAGTGATAATGGGCAATTCTCCCAAAGCTGCACACAGAAAGGAAAGGTGGGGGAACAGCCAGCATTTACTCAGAAAAGGGGAGAAATGTTAACTTAGATTCTTCTCGCTCTGAGTACAATGCAGTAATTGTATTGCATATCACTGTGCACTGAAGTCGTATATAGAGCAACTTGTTTAAAATTATATACAGAGGTAACCACACATATTTCAAGTAATCAAAAAAAGTTTCCCTCACTTGAGAGTTTTGTAGACACTTTCAATAAAGGATTGACTTTAGTCTTAGATGTTGAAGATCATGAACATAAAAAAAGGAGCACGCCATGATACAGTCAAATTCAAAAGACTGCAGAGATAGGATATTGCAGGAATAGTTGGAAAACAAGCAGGGCTGCAGCCTCAAAGCCTAGTTTTCCACCCTTACACTAGGCCCTGGCCAGAAGCCTCTGTGTCATTTTTAAATTGCATTTCAAGGTGCATGTAGAGTTTGTCAGCAAATCTGCCATATTTTTCTGCCCTTGGTATTTCTCAGGCTTCCTTTTTCTGTTTGTCCACTACTATGTCCGGTGGGTTGGCCATCAACAGTTTCTCAGTCTGTATCTGGAAGTCCCACAAAATCTTAGCTTGGTCTCTGCCACCTTCTGAGGTGTGTCCCATTTTAACTTTGGGACGTCCAGCCTGTGCTTAGTACAGATGCTTCTGTACACTATTCCAGCCACTTGGTTATGGTGTTCCATGTATGCCCTGCCTATTATCTCCTTGCACCCTGCTGTTATGTGCTGGATTGTTAGATGTAAAATTTACCTGGTGAGGCTGTTTTCTTGCAATATCTTTGCAATGAAAAGATGTTTTCAAAAAACATACTATTGATATCATGCCAATTAAAATTTTAACCCACCATTACCATTTATACATTTTACGAAATTGTTAGTTTTTGAATTAGTACCCAAAGCTTCTATAGATGGGTCACAAATGACCCGCATTCATTCCCTAAGGAACGTCATGGGAATTTCTGAATCTTTGACTGTCAGGAATATATATTATGTGGACCAGACAGACTACAACACACATTTCTACGGTAAAAAAATATGAAGCTGACATTAGTACATGCACTGTGTGTGTGTGTGTGTGTGTGTGTGTGTCATTCATGACTATTGTGGGAAGCAGTATGTGTTTCTCATCATCTGTCATCAAATTTGGAGCTGCAATATACCCCTGTGCAGTAATCCCAGCCAGAAACAGGCACTTTGTCAAAACTACATACAGTGATGAGACAAGAAGGTAAGAAAAGAGAGTTACACACACATACTACAAATCATGTGGCTGTAGCTCAGATGGAGAGGCGGCCGTCCACGGACCACAGGGACAGTGGTTTAATTCCCGGACCCTCCTGGCTACATGTCAAATTGTCTTTTGGCAAGACAGGGAACCCTAAGGTGCTCCAGGTGGGTCAGGTGAGCCCCTTTCATGGCAGTCACCGCCATCGGAGTTTAAAAAGTGAAAAATAAAAATGTTTCAAAATATAATAAAAATGATTATTTTTAACCAAAATGACAAAAGTGGCATAAAAAAAAACCACATTGATTCGCGGCTCATTTTTGACCCACTAATGGAAGAGTGTATGGTCCAGTGACTTGTGCATCTAAGGGTTGGGGACATCTTTGCACAGCCTGCACCTGAAGTCCTGCCTGATATGGTAGATCCTGGCTTCTATTGATCTTGTACTTAGAGCCTGCTCCTGTGAATTAGTGCCTCTGCGCAGTCTTTCAGTCCATCTTCGTCCAGCCACTGGTAGAATTTTTCGATATCAGCCACTTCTTCTATCTGCCAGTGGTTCCTACCATGAAAGGATTTGTTCCTTATGACAGTTCCTGCTCTTCCTTCTCTTGCTCCTCTGGTTTTCGCTGGCTGAGGTAATCACTAAGTATGTCATCACTTCAGGGTCATGTTCCTGATGTATTCATTGATATTTGTTGTTTCCTCCAGGATAGAGGCTCTGATGCTCACAAATCCTTATCCTCCTTCCTTACTGTACTTTAGTGTACTTGCTGGTTTTGGGTGAAGCCCCTACTTGTATTTTAAAGAGCTTCGATCTTCTGATATATACATACATGACTGGCTTACCACAGTGTGCTGTACAAATACATATGTGCTCTATTGGCTTTTGTATTATTAATATTAATTTCTTTCATTATTCTCCAGTATTTTCATGTCGTGATCAACTTTGATTGTCTTTAAATGTGCTTATAATTTTTTGTGACAAATTTATTTATTTCTAATCATGACATCCAATGTTTGTGATACAGGGGAAAATATAAAGAGTTAGTAAGGACAATTTTAGACAGTGGATTAAAAGTGGCTTTCTGATGAATCTATCCTACTAGCTGTGTTTTATGGCAATCCTACAGAATTGCCATAAAACATATTGCTAAAACCTTTATTAATTATCTTCTGTTACGCATGTTTTGCCTAAGAGCATAAAACTTTGACGTCAAGGGGTAGCACTGATTTTAACGTTTGAGTTCCTACTGTACTAAACTACAACAAGACACAAAAATCTATGCTTTTTTTACACTGCAAGCCACAAGCACATCCTACATTTTCCTATAAGTAGTAGGTAGTAATAGTACTAGTCAGAGGGGCGGCTGCGGTCGTCCACGGACCACAGGGTCAGTGGTTCGATCCCCGGTCCCGGCTACATGTCAAAGTGTCTGTGGGCAAGACACTGAACCCCTTACAGCCCGTTCCCATCCCCAGCTGTGCAGTGCCGGTCCAAGGCGGGTAGAAATTGAGGAGGGTTGCGTCAGGAAGTGCATCCGGCGTAAAAAAAAAATTGTGCCAAATCAACATGCGGACAATGATCCGCTGTTGCACATTTAAATAATAGTAGTAGTCAATTAACATTTAAGGTCGGGTCTGAGGTCCCGGGGTGTTTTAGTTCTAAAATTAATAATGATTTCTGAAGAGAGTCCTAGATTTGATGTATACAGGCCAAGATCTCAGGTCTACACACAGTTCATTTCAGCTTCAGACTGACTTGACATCACTGGTGCCCCTTGATGTGTGCTATTTATCAGGACATGACAGCATCAGATCCAGTTCAAATACAGAACCATATATCATTATACTTCATCGTGTATATTTCACTGAACCTTTTTAATCAAAACTGTGTTCAGTGTTTATGAGCATCACTGGGACTACCCTCTCTCCCCAGTGAGCATGAAAATAGAATAAAAAATGTTATTTGTGTTTAACTGTCAACAATTCATTTAAAGTGCAGCAGTGGAGACAGCTGGGTGTTTAGGAGTAAGACATTAAAGCATTTAAAGCATCAGTCATGTGTTGACTGTTAAAAGCAGTAAAAATGTCAAAATGTAATGCTGGACACAGGTCAAATTCGTGCACTGTTAGCAGTTTAAGTGTCAGCTGGTACAGTAAACCACTGTTTATGTCTTCTGAACAATGAATTTCATGCACACAACCAGAAAAAAACAAATAAAGATCATATATTTGCTATATGGCAAAGACACAGCCATGTTATTAAGCTCTCGTTAGTTTTGCTATTATCACTATACATATAATGTGTGTAAAAGCTAAAAACTTTTGCAGTGTCCTGCACAGAAGAGTTTGAACAGGTTTGGTTTGACGCTCATCATTCTGCCAGTCTTCTGCTTTGTTGTTTTTCTTCCATTCAGCTGCTCTGCCTCTGTAAAGACAGCGGCTGTCTGGATTGGCGGAGAGCTAAATTGCTCAGTGTGAGCTCGGTCACGGCTCAGCTCTCCTTGAGATAATGAAATGACAATTAATGGGGAAAGCTGTTGCCATTCGCCTATTTGTTCGTTCACTATAGAGCAGCTGCACGGGGGGACAGACAGAAACCAATGCAGTCATGACAGACTCTAAAGAAAAACTGCCCAGCAATCATTTTCACATTAAACTACTTTTGATATGATGTAAGAAAGAGGGAAATTGTAATTTTGCTATCAAATTTCCAGAAAAGCCAGCCTTTTAGAAAGTGGTTTTCATGTCAAAATGCACTGCAGGTAGTGTGCAGATGCTGAAACTATGTCACCCATGTAAATAAGGCCAATCTTTTATTAACCCAGTAACGCTCAAGTCAATACAATATTTATTATAACCAGGGGCCTACATAGCACAAAGCCACACAGAACTCTAGCCTACTGAGGTACTCCCCATCGGAATAGCAGGAGACATATTTCCTTGAGAACAAAGTGAAAACACACCCTTGGGCATCTCATAAAGCGTCTCTCCAATATGTGCTATGAAGTGGAAATTCTAGCCATTCCAAAAAGTGCAGAGAGGGGGAAAAAAAAAAAGCTATTTCTATTTAATTTCTGGCTGCAGTTGTTGTCCAATAATGTATTTTTCTCTCTAAGTCAACACACTTGTAGGACAAAATTGCAAATTTATAACCATTATCTCTATAGAAGCAACACTTGCTCATGGAATGGGGCTGATTTATGTGGTTTTGTGTTTTCTTGTAAGACTACAGGCAAGCACTTCTTATTTTCAGGCTCTAAATACAATTATCTTAACTGAAGGCAAAAACATGGTAAAGTATGACATGAAATTACATCATCTCTGTTATTTTGCTAGTGGGTAATGTGATAAAGTCTTGTAATCTAGTTAGCAGAGCCTCTCTTTGCATGGCTGATCAAGCTAAGCTTTATGTGAGTGCACTACAATGCAAAAGCTCAGTCAAGTACACAAACATTAAACAGTGAATGCAAACCACAGAGTGAGTACACCACAGTATGCGAAAGTTCACGGTACCTGGTACTGATTGGCCTTTGCAAGCTCCTGATTGGCTGAGTCAACATTGGATGATGTGGTCTGGATGTAATCTTCAATGCTGTCTGAGAAAATAAAGAGCATTTTATTAGATTTTAACAATATACAACAATGTGTTCAGACAGCATCACACTGTTGCCATAGTCAACTGTAAACATTTTTGACAATTTTCCAACGGGCACTTGCTGCTATCTGGTTGGCAGATAGCTTTGTTAGCACAGGCGACACCATTATTTACCCTAAACAGTCGAAGACACTAGATTACAACTGTGCAAATATAGTGGCTTCATAAGGTTTATGCACAGACATCGAGTTTAGTTTTAGACACTAAACATAGTTAGAAGTTATTAAAATGTTGTCTACTGTGGAAATCCATCTATAGCAGGCATCTTCACCTGGAAGCTATTTCCTTAAGGACTCACCCCACATCTTTATTCAATGATGCTTTCTTTTTTACGTTCTATGGCGTATCATATTAACACCACAGGTACGCTTTGGCATCTGTATTACAACTTTATATACAGAGTTAGGGTTAGGGAAAACTACTGCAGGGTAAGGTTAAGTTAAGAGACCACATCAGTTAGGGTTCGGCACAAAACCTTTCGGATAAGGTTCGGTTACAAGATAAATTACAGAAAAAAAAACACTACAAACACTGACAACGGCACACATGCACTTCCTTACTACAGTAACCACATGCTACAGTACATGTTGTGATAATCTTTAAAGTGAACAGTGTCTCGCAGTAAAGTTGAACCTTGGTCTCCTGTGGAAAAGCCCTTCGTCTTTTTGTACTGCTCACCACCTTGTCCAACTTCCTATGAGATGTTTTCACTTTATGTACTACTTCATTGCTTTAGGCGTCAAATACTGAAGCATCCGGGTTTCCATTGTACTACACAGAAAGCTCAGAGCATCAATCACCCATGGCAACAGGTACCCTGAGCATCTATAATGCAAAGGAACTGGACAAAGCGACAATTTTTGACACCTCGGGAATGAGAATGGACTGTGGCCACAAGTTGCACCCATGCAAGGAATCCAGCCTCCTTTGGAAAATTGAAGACCACTGACCTCTAAAATTATAGTACAGGGAGACAGTGTCCATTTTGGGACACCTGGGAGGAGTTAGAAAATCGAAATGAAGATATATTACACTTACACTTCTTTAGTGCTACCACGAGACTGAAAGTAACTTTTATCAGTTAAAATCTCAGCATGCAAGACAAAACAGTCCACTTGCTTTCATGACCACTGGTTTAAGAGACAAACTGTTGAAACACGACCTTCTTTAAATGTTGTCAATACACAGCCGTTAATGGGATGAGAGAGAGCACCTTTAATGAACTGGAGGTTCCAAAATATTTGGTATCACCACACAATTACCCCCATTTATTTACAACTGGTTGATACCAGCGAGAGCGCTATTGATTGTTTTAGTGCTGTGATAGTGAAAAAGGCTGCAGCAGCACAGAGACGGGGATAAAGACACATCACTGTTTCATGTTATGGTGGACTCTGATAATTACTGCATCATTTTAACTTGTACAGAGTTAACTTTTGAACCCAACAAGAGCTGAAAGTTGAGAGTATAAATTGTGCTGATTGACTGAACACACTCTGGTGACTTAGAGAAGACAGGGGGATACATGTTTCGAGCTAACAGCTACGTAAATAAGGTTAACTTCACTCCTTCTGTCTCCCCTGCCAGAGGCGGTTCAGTTTTTACGACTGATTCATTCTTTAAAAAGCAACTTAAGACTAAAGTTTAGAGTTAGTAAATGACATATACACTAGCACTCTTTACCATAATCTATGTTTGAAAAAAGTAAATAAAAATTACATTTCTACACAAATAAAATGCAAGGTCAAATATTATAATAATTAAGGATAGAGGAAGCTTGTGGTCTGGGTAAAACATGATTTTCTTGAAACCACGAAGAAAACCACAATCTTTCTCTAACCTTGCCAAAGTGCTTATGGTACCTACACCTTACCTCACACAGAACCGTGGAGTTGAACTCAGTGCTGTGGTCAATGGTCTTCACAGACAGTAATGCCCTTCTACCATATCCGTACCCAAAGAATTTTTCATGCGGCTTTTGGTTCACGCACTAATGGCAGAGCTGCCGTGCAGCTGAACCCACCCACCAGGAGCAACTGGGGGTTTGTTATCTTGCCCAGAGGACATTTTGGACATTTCGACATATGGAAAGGAGGAACCGATTTGTGTACAAATGCTCGAACCGCCTGAGCCACAGCCGCCCACAGCTGTGAACCCTTTGAGGGTTCACCGTCGTCTCCAGCGAAGTCATTGCTACTTAGTTTTCATCAATAAATGTAGCACTTTATTAATAAAAAAAATACATTGCATCAAAACAGTGAGTCAGACTAGTAGTACTATCTCTACTTTTAAACAAGGACTTTACCACTGTAACACATAGCAAGTTGTAGACATTATATGCATCAGAAATAAAAGCCTCATAACAGATCTATGATGTCTGACTGAGACTAGGCAAAAACCACAGGATTACTTCACTCTTAACCAGGCCACCACTCCTGGATTGCTTATCTGGACAAGCCTCACACAGAGGGCTGAGGAGCAGGTATTGCTCTGATCCACAGTCAAGCCCTCAGACCCCGGCCAGTCTTCATTCCGTCTGCATACTCTTTTGAACATCTATCATTAAAACTCCCCTGCTCCACTCCTCTCGCCATTTCTATCTATCGGCCCCCCAAAACCCAACCAATTCTTCCTGTCAGATTTCCTGTCAGAGTTCTGGCCATAACGTTTGACAAAAACATACCCAGCCCCCCAACTCAAACAAAGTTGCACCGTATTCTTCCCTAATCTAAAGTCTGTATGTCCCACCGCCCTGTCCACCTGCATATCCAATACCAGTGAAACATTCACTCTAAAAAAACTAACCACCCAGGACCTGGTAACACACTATAACAACACTCTCTTCACCTGCCTCAATCAACTTGCCCCTGTAAATACTAAATGTGTCTCGTTCATTCACTCCGCCCCCTGGTTAACCCCAGAACTACACGAACTCAAAAAAAAAAAAAACAACGCAGTCAGTTGGAACACTTCTACAAGAAAACTGGACTCTCTCTACATATCCAAGTCTACAAAGACCTCACTGTTCTCTACAGAACTGCACTCACTTCAGTCCGCCCAGCATTCTACTCGGGCATCATTCATGCTGGCTGTACTATATGCTTTTCTTCTATAAACAAATTCCCTAAACCCATGGACAATATCTCTCAATCATTTACCACAGAGAAATGCAATAAGTATCTTTTTTCTTCCATTCCAAAATAGACAACATCCACCACCACCCCCACTACAACATTCAACAGCCTTGACCCAACGTCGCTTTCCTCTTCATCATCAGAAAACTGTTTCTCCTCCCTAACAGCCATAACTGCACTTGACCTGACCAATTACTTTTCCCGATGCAAGCTCTCCACCTGTCCCCTGGATCCCATCCCATATGCACAGGTCAAAACATGTTTTCCTGCCTGACCCCACTTAACCTGGACGTTATAAATCATCCCTCACCTTTGGTATCATTCTCTCTCCCTTCAAACTGGTTACCATCACACCCATACTCAAGACACCTGGCCAACAATTTCCACCTAATGTCCAACCTCCCCTTTCTAATAACACTCCTTGAAGGTTTTGTCGCCTCTCAACTCAAAGAATGCCTCCACTCCAACAGCAATATAAAACCTTTCAACCTGGCTTCCGCTCCCCACCACAGTACTGAGGCCGCTCTGCTCAAAGTTCAAATGACCTACTCCTTTCTTCTGAGTCTGGTTCTCTCTCCATACTCCTTCTCCTTGACCTCAGCCCTGCCTTTAACACAATTGAGCACTCCATCCTTCTCCAACCATCTACAGTCCAACATTAGTAATACTGGTTCAGCTTTTATCTGTGTCACAGTCCCCATTTTTGGACTTCAGTTTTCTGTAGTTTTACTTCCTGCTCATGGCTTTTATTTTTGTTAAACCTGTGCACCACTTCCCAGTTAGTTTCTTTAGCTTCTTGTTTTTCATTAACCCTGATTGTTTTCACCTGCGCCCCCTTGTACTTATACCTAGCTCCCCCTACTGTTCACTGCCAGATCGTCTCTCCTTCCTCCTCCATGAACATTCCTGTGCTGATTCTATGTTTTTGGACATTCCCCTTCCATGCCCTACCTGATCTTTGTGTTTGGACTCTCCAACTTGTGTTTTAGTCTGTCAGTGCTTTATGGTCAGTTTGTTTGTGTCTGCCTCCCCTTAGTTTCGGAGTTAGTCTCAAAGCTTCCCCGACACTGTTACTTAGTTTATTTTCCCCTCCAGTGTGTTTAAGTTCATGTTCTGTTTTACTTTATTTTGTTATACTTCATGTGCTATTCCCTGTCCTCCTTAAGGAGTGATTTGGATTTGGATTTTTGTTAATAAACCCCCTCTTTTCACATTTCAAACCTCCCCTTGCCGTCTCCTCATTTCGGGTGTTGCTACAATTAAATATACAATTAGAAAAGTGTGACAACCTGGTTCTCATTCTACTTCTCCAACAGATCTCACCACGTTTCCATAAACAACTGTTCATCTTAAACCATCCCTGTAATCAATGGTGTCCCTCAAGGCTGCGTGTTAGGTCCCTTTTTCTTTATCCTGAATACTCTACTCCTTGGTGATATCATCCATCACCATAGACTTCAATTCCACTGTTACACCAATGACATTTAGTTATACCTCTCCACCAGAACCATTACCCCGGCCACCGTCTCCATTCTCACAAACTGCGTCTCTGAAATGAAATCCTGGATGTCCTTGGACTTCCGCAAACTCAACTTTAATAAATTGGAAATCATCAATTTTGGTTTCACATCCCTTCTCCCCTTTTCACAGGACTTTACACTCATCACTGATGTTAATATCCAATAGAAACACTCTCTCCCGTCAGTTTGGAAAGCTTGGCATTAACTTCGACCCCACCCTCTCTCCTTCAATCCACATCAGGAATGTCGCAAAAACCGCCTTCTTTTCACCTCTAAAATATCGCACTTCTCCACCCCTCCCTCTCCACCTCTGCTGCAGAAAACTTGATTCATGCCTTCATATGTTCCAGACACGTCCACTGTAATAGCATCATCTACGGCCTTCCCTCTTCTGACCTTCATAAACTACAGAATGTACAGAATTCAGGTGCCCTGTTAATCACACCCGCTCAAGAGAACACATCGCCCCCATCCTCCAACAGATCCACTGGCTCCCCATCCAACACCATGTTAATTTCAGTTGTGCTCAACACCTAAAAAGCCCTTAATAACCACTCCCCCCATACCTCACCGACCTCCTACAAAAACAATGCCCCACCCATCTCCTTGATTCTCCGACTCCAACCTCCTCACTTTTAACGCCGAATCTAAGCACCGTACCTTGAGTGAAAGAGCCTGGTACTCTCTTGCTCTCCATAGTTTGTCTGCAGGCCCTCTACAAAACCTACAAACTTACTTGTTTGACAAAGCCTACTATCCCCAGTAACCCCCATCTTGTTGTCCTTACCTGTTTTTCAGTGTACATTGTTTGTATGTGTCAAACTATTGTAAAGCATCTCTGTGTCCTGAAAAGCGCTATGTAAATTTGATGTATTATTATTATTATTATTCTTACTGTTGGTAAACCTTAGTGGTAACAATGGCAGTGTTAGTCTGTCCACCAATTGGATCCTGATCCAAATATCTCAACGAAAAAAGTGCCATGAAAGTCTGTACAGATATTTGTGGTTTCTAGACGATATACTCTGCTAAGTTTAGAGATACACAGACTTTTCATTTGATGCCAATCATGCATTCATGACATAAATACAAATACCCACAAATAGTAATATCCAATGGAAACAAGCCATCTGCATGTCCAATCCCCAAAAATTTTAATCACCCTGAAAAACAAAAGGGATATACTCTTTGATGTTTTAAATTAATATGTTTTTAACACCTCTTTTGTATATTGTGGCAGTGTTTGTGTCTGCCTGCTAAACCAACCTTGACAATTGTGTATCTCGACTCACAGGCTTTAATATAGTGTGTCCTTTGCCAGCATGAATAGGCCACAAAAGCACTAATCCTTACTTCTTGAGCCTATTCATGCCTTTGTAATACCTGCTGCTTTTGCTATAAACGCCTCCACAGCACAATCACATATTAGTCATATCTGCCACTACACCAAGAAAACCTTGTTCAAAAAAGGCCAAAGGCAATTTCAGTGCATCTCTTTTTAATGGAGAGAGGTCCATTATTGCATGCCTCTGTAATGATCAGATTGGACTGCTGTAGTAAAATGCTCAGCAGTCTTTCGCAAGAGGAAATGAATGTGGGTGTTTGTTCAAAATCTGTAGTTTACTTCGAGCATGGCTCATTTTTGTTCTTGAAAACGGTAAGATTTGTACTGATCAGACACAACATTAGCGGTTTTCAGACATGCAATGCAACCCTGAATTCATCTTGACATTACCTAAAAAAGCTGTACGTAAAAGTGGTAGAAGTACAGAAATTCAATAGTCAAGTATTTGCTTACCTAACTACAAGTAGAAGCACAACTTACAAATGTTTTACTCAAGTTGAAGTATAAAGGTACAAGTTTACATAAAGTCCAAAATTACCATTACTCTTTGTAATTTAAAAAAGTAAAAATGTATTTAAGGTGTATTTAAAAAGGACTTACAGTATGTCAACAAAATCTCAGAGGTAAAAATTATATCCCCCCAAATGAAACAAGAAATAAGTAATTTGTTAAAAAATAAGGGCCAAATTCTCCAAGCAACTTGGTTTATTACAAACATAGCACAGAATTCAACCAATTCATATACTGAGAAGGGGTTATTCCACAATGTTGTATCTTAATTTCTTAGTTAATTACAATCTGTATCAGTATTATACATCTGCAAAATGTTACTAGTAACTAAACCTGTAAATTATTGTAGTTGACTAAAAGTATGATATTTACCTCTGAATTGTAGTAAAGTGATGGTAGAAGTAGGCTAAAATCAAAATAATTTCTACTTAGGTACACTTTTGAGTCCAACTAACTCAAAAATGTACCTAAATTCAGGGCTTGAGTAAATGTAATTAGTTACTTACAACCTCAGCATGAATTTCCAAATCATTTGAAATGGATATTAATGTTGCAGAAATATGCCCTGACAATTAGGTGTGGTTGATGCCTCCATTAACAGAGACTCACTAAACAGCACTGGCAGAGATGCATATATTCTCTTCTAAAAACAGCAGACCGAGACTCTCTGCCTTCTGACCAATCAGAGAAAAGCTACAATTTCTGCTTTTGCTTACGTTATAAACAGCCAATTGGACGCGCAGAACACTAATTAAATGTCGCATGTGAACTTATGTTGCATACTGTAGCTTTAAACTAACTTTACTTTGCCACCTCCACAACACAAAGACTGTGTAAGGTCTGATTGGACACATGTGAATAGAGGAGGTGATTGTCCTGAGAATTTAAACCAAGCAATTGGGTTTATTTTTTTATCTCACAACCGGTGTGAAAAATATAACTATCTGAGGACGCACAGGAGGCACAGTAAGATTTGGAAAATCCTGTCAGTAAAAGTAGAAGCTGGAATCATCAAACAATTTGCAAAAAAAAATCTCAACAAAATGTGCATTAAAATAAGAATGGCAATTAGAATGTTATATTATTTGTAATATATGTAATTTTGGGTGTAGCTGTTTTTTAATTGTACAAAGCATATACGTTATCAACATTAAGTTGTACCTTGTATGTCAATTTTCATAAATATCTTACATCGCATAATAGTTCGTAGTAGGTGAGGAAAAACATCTGTAGTTGGGATGTAGCTACAGGCAGAACTTACAGTTCCTAAGGAGTTCAACAGCATTTAAATATTTGTCTTTACAATAATTGTATTTATTTACAAGAAGAATACAAGAAATCATTATTTATTAACATTTTCCAATTTTTGAACGTGAGAAGAAGCCTATTTACATATTCAGGTCACAAATAACTGCTTTTCAATCTTTGTTGCCAGGATCGCAAAGTGAAAGCATGATTGTTGATTTAGTGTAACACGTAAATGGCTTGGATGGATCCTTAGGTCTGTACTATAGGTGTTTACTGAAAGGCCCATGGATAGTGAAAAAAAATAATGTGCAACATTATTTTTTTCTTAGTTTGAGCCACTGAAATACAACAATGCATTAAAGAAAAATGTAAAAAGTAATAAAGCTCTTATTCCATTCTTGTAATAGTGGGATAAGCCAGTCTGAATCGGCCTGACCCTCAAGGGTATTTAAAGGACATCTACATTATGCTGATTGAAGGGAGCAGACACAAGGACACTCTGCAACAAAAACGCAGCAATTAGCAAAAGTTATTGCTCCAAATACCTTCCAGAAAACCTCATCACCCAAACACACACACACACTAACATATCTGCACAAAGTCTTCACACCTGAGGGTTTACTCACAAATCTGAAATGTGCCTAATGACATGCCATGTTACTTTTGATATCGCTTCAGCCAAAAAAGTACCAGGTATTACGCACTTTTGAACATTTGCACAATGAAAAATCCAAAAAAAAAGATGAGAGTCAAGTCAAGTTGAGCTGCACCATGTGGTGAAAAATTACATTGAGTTCAGCTCTTATTCCTTTTTCTCTATAGAGCCAAATTGTTGTCCTTTCTTAACACATCAATTATCCGTTTTCAATAACTGCTTCTTTACTTTATTTCAATGAAATTTTGTCGGCTACACGGTAGCAGTAAACATTTTGAATACAGTAGCTTGATAAATTAGGCCTGTCACAAAAAGACAGCTGAAAAGTTGAAAACAATAATTAAATATGAATCCACACAAATGCACAAGGTTTTCAAGGTTCGAATAATGTTTAAGAAGTTACTTTCTTGAGGTAGCTTGGGGCTGCATGCGGTACCACACACCAGGTACGGACTTAACTTAAATAGATGGATTAATGCTTCTTTTTATTTTATATTTAATGGGATTTGTCAACAACCAGAATCCTATAGAATAATACCAACTTAACCTTTAAATCCAAGCATAGATTAACTTTTTGTTTTTCAGCAGGAACTATAGAGGCAAAATGGAAAGTCATCTGCCTTATCACATCTTTCACCTTTTCTTAGAATTGATGCACAAACCAATCACAGCAATTTTGCACCAGTATGTGTCTTTGTCTTTGTGGTTGTTTGACATTTTTCAGCCAATTCCCCAGTAAATGTAAAGCTTGAGCTACACATAGCTGATGGCAGAGCTGTGACCCAGCAGCAAAGCCTGTATATCTGCCCTATATCTTTGTACTAAGTTCCATTCTCTCTCTTTTTTTTTTTTTTTTTTACATCTACATCACTGCAGGGTGCAGAGAAGTGTTTACAGATATCAGGGTGTCTAAATGGATTTTCTCTAACAGGCCAC
Source organism: Channa argus (assembly GCF_033026475.1). Lineage (NCBI taxonomy): Eukaryota > Metazoa > Chordata > Actinopteri > Anabantiformes > Channidae > Channa > Channa argus. The sequence goes on from NC_090203.1 coordinate 23,885,003, forward strand.
TGTTTGTATAAACCCAAAGCATTTTGCTTCTCATCAAAGAATCTGCCAGCTTGGCAGAGAGGTGGAGGTTAAAAAGTTTGTTTTGCCCAGCAGAATTTTTTGAGCTCGTGTTATTAATCAAGCGCATCAAATTAAAACATGACCACAGAGGTTATCTGTGCTAATTGAGTCAGGGATAACAATGTAAACACTATTCAACATGCAAACACACACACATGCATGCGTGCGACTACACACACCGAAACAATACGCAAACACTTGTACCTATGGTGTCTCCTTGTTCATGGACCATACAGGCCAGATCCTTCATGATTTGACTGACGTCCAGCATGTCTCTCTGTGGGGAAAACACACACGTAATGTATTAATGTAACATTACGCTTCAACTCAGTGTCTTTGTTAGATGAGAACACATGAAGAGGCACAGGACACACAAAAGAATGACTTTGTTTTATGACTTATGTTCTATTTGCAAATGTTTTTGTCACATATCCAGATACGAACATATATGTGACACTGACAGGATATCAAGCTAATTAGCCTCGAAGACGTGTTGGGACAGACACAAATCATTATAGCATGTAAAAGCAATGGAAGAGAAAGACGGCACAGCATACAGTATCAAAAATATTGTTGACATGAGATCGTAGTGGGTGGTCGTAAATCAAGCTTGGAACATACCTGAAGACAAGCTTAAGTCTACTGACAACTGACAAATTGAACACCCGCAAAGGCTGTCAAAGCCGGCTTAGTCCGTGGCAGTCAGGAGGGAGCATAGATCGAATGACTGAGCAAATACGAAGAATGACATACAGAAACATTGCACATCTTGCGGTGTTTGTGTGTGTGTTTGTATGTGTGTGTGTATGTGTGGCCAAAAAAAGTCACCACCAGCTATACCGCTGTTGTTTTGCTTGCTGGCCAATAATTTGACCCTTCTGATATAAAGTTGATTGCTGAAACAACTAAACTTGGGTAAGAACTGTCCAAGACATTATTACAAACTGGAAAGATCTCGGTTGTGGTTGTGATCGGAAAAAGCTCCCTGTAAACATTTGGTGAAATCGAATAGTAGAAAATCAAAACAGTTGAACTCTCAGCAATATTTAAACAGTGAAAGTAACAGCATTTCCAAACACACGGTGCAAAGAGAGTTCGTGCTGCTGCCTTACAGCTAGAAAGTCCCCGCTTCAAACCTACCTGCCAGCTGCAGCCTTTCTGCGTGGAGTTTGCATGTTCTCCCTTTGCTTGTGTGGGTTTCCTCTGGGTTCTCCAATTTCCTCCCACAGTCCAAAGCCATGCATGTTAGGTTAATTGACTCTAAATTGCCTGTAGGTGTGAATGTAAGTGCGAATGGTTGTCTGTCTGTGTAGGTCTCTCTGTGTTGCCCCTGAGATGGACTGGAGACCCGTCCAGAATGTACCCTGCCTATCACCCAATGGGTGTTTTTAGAGGCTCCAGCCTGCTGTGTCTATTTTTAAAATGAGGGGCCAAAATATTAAAACCACATTATACAGGTGTTCCTCATGAAGGTGCCATTGAGTGTATATACATTTGTTAAATTCTAAATTAAGGTCCTTTCATTTACAAATTCAGTGGTTTTGTGTTAAATGCTCTGTGCTCAGCTTAACTAACAGTACAAAAAAAAAAAAAAGTTTTTGTTCAATTACTTGTTCAATTACTTGTTCAAACTAGTGCAGATATGGTTGACCGGAGCTAATTCTTCACAGTCCTCTAGCTTTGAGTCTGCACTCAATGTTTCAGCTCAAAGCAACATGAAAGCTTATAAAACTTCTGTCTATCTCCTGCTCACAGGTCCCCTTTTCCTCCATTATGGCTCCGTGCAATCACAGCTGCGTTTGTGTAGCCTAACCCACTGGGCCATCCATCACAGGTGGCAGAGATTGCTGTGGAAACTGGCAGCAGTCCTGCCACTTGGCACAAACTATTTGAATTGAGCCAAAATGGCCCCTGGCAAACCTTGTGATGCTAAAGACTTTTTTTGCATTTATCTTTGGGCAAACCTGTCTATCATGCTGTAATAGAATAACAAATTTATTTTACCTGGCAAAGCAATGGGCAATCAGGACTCATTTCATCATAATGGCAGAACAGTGTGTAACCAATTTAGCAAGCAGTGTGTGTGCAAGTGAATAGGCAGAGAGAGAGAGAGATACACACAAACACACATACACACACCCTGGGAGGAGGCAGAAATGTGATGGGTTGGGACCCCTGCCTGAAGGCTGAGTGGGTGGCCAGGCTTTGGGCCAACACGATGCCCTTTTCCATATTTCATGGGCTTTGAATTCCGCTCATGGCCAATCTAGCAGCCACTGGATAGTTGCACAGAGCTGGGAACCAGAGATTTTTCTATTATGTTTCCAACAACAGGTTTACTACAGGATGTTTTCTTATCAGCTAGGACAAGTATATCAGCACTGCTGGGACCTGATTACATGCTGGGAAAGTGGGCAAAGCCCTGATGCCTTTACTTTGGTTCACTTAGTGTGTCAAAAAGCTTTCGGTAGTTAACCATAACATCCTGATTACAGAAATGTTCCTAAGATGGTTTTGTCCTTCCAGCAGGTTCTCAAATCTCTGCAGTGAACCTTCCTCCCGGGTTTGAGGTTCCAAAATAAATGTCTTTTAATTTGCCAAGCACAAGCCCTCTTGACTTTGTGTTACCGATCATGAATTACTACATCTGGTGACTTCAGTGTGCCAACAACAACAACAACAAAAAAAAAACGTTACTGTATGTCAATCCAATGAGGGCTGTCAAACAAAGTCCAAGGAGCTCATTGCAGATCTGAGAATAGACAGGCGGGTTCACTTATAGCAAGAATGTCTTTTGGAGCCATGTACTATCAACTGCAGCTACCAAAAAAATCAAACATTGTTCCTAAATAGAAAGTTGTTTGGAGGTGGAGTTATTTTCTAAGTTCTGGAAACGGACACAAACTCTTTCAATCAGTTAAGAGGACATTGGTTCAGATGATCAGAACAAACCCTGGAACTGAAATGCACCTTTCTGCCATTAACGGGCTACTGCTGGAACACCAGTATGTGTCTGTCCACAGTCAAGTGAGTATTACAACCCCACAGGCTCAAAAGCCAGAAAAAAGCAACACCTTTAAAATGAGACAAAGATTGCATTGTTTGACTACAAAGACCAGGTATGGAGGAGTAAAGGTGAGGCCTTCCACCCTGAGAACCCTCTGAATACTGTTTTGGATGGTAGCTGTAGCATCATACTCTGAGGCTTTTCGATACAAGCAGACCTGTTCCATCGCACAGAGTGGAATGATATTATCCCTATCATTACTCAAACCTGCAGAATAATTACATTCACAATGCTTAAGTCTGAATACATACGTTTATGGGCGGCTTTGATGATCACTGATTCCTGAGCATATGGTGCTAAGACAATTGGCCTCACTACGTACAAAACATTTTCTCCCTTAGACAAAGAAAGTAGGCATTTTCTTCTTGCAGCTGAACAAAAGTTGCTCATTTGGTCAACCCCTGGTAAAATCCGAAAGCACAAAACTGCCATAAGGTTCATGTCAAGGATGAGTGTATGTAAACCTCTGAGCATGGGGCGAAAAAAAAACACATCACAGGAGGACAGGAAAATGAGTAAGAGGAAAGAGACCTGTGGAGCAAGCTGCACAGCCAACTGTGATTCTCTCTGCCTGTCATTTCCCTCACATCTTCTTCCTCAACTATGCCTGGTGTCTGTCCTGCGGTCCTACCCACTTGCTTACCATTTAAAGGTTGTGTCTTTGTCATTACTGAAACACTATAATCACACCATGTGAATAACGGAGGAAAACAGTGTAAAATAATGAGAATTATGGGATTAATAATCTATAGTGCAACTGAACCTCAAATGTCACGTGTAATAACAGACAGCATTATCTATCCCATCTGTTACTGGGCGTGAGGCAAGGTACACCCTGGACAGGTCTCCAGTGTATCTCAGGACCAACACAGACAGACAACCATTCACTCTCTCAATTTGTGGAAGGAAACCGGAGCAGCCGGGGGAAACCCAGGCAAGCATGGGGCAGGCAAACAGGCAAACTCATCACAGAAATGCTGGAGACGGCCAGGGATGCAATGCCCCTGACCTGGGTCATTTTTCCTGAACCCATGTTGCCCGTCCCTGCGAAGCCAATGCACCTTCCTCTTTGAATACCGTAGAAGCCCTGCATTTCTTTTCTCATAGGGCTAATGTCTAATGTGAATCCAGCCTAGCAAATCATGTTTTTCATCAACGCCAAGGAATATTTGGGACCTGGAGCAGCCTTAGGGCCCAGTGCTCTACCACTGCAAATGCAACAAAATGAATATCCTCTTGAGGAATCAATGATGTGTCACAAAACTTTTGCTGCCTTGCACAAATTCTTATGCTAGTAGCCATTACAAGTCAGACTCGTCTTCAGCTCTGAGGCTCCCCTCTGCAGGTCCTCTGATGCCTCCTGTCAATCCTGTTGCTGTTGTTATTGTGCTTGACTGACAAACTGAGCATTCTTCAACAAATGATCTCCGTATTTTCATGAGACTGAAATGTCAGACAGTGATTCAGACATCTGTTCAATCTGACACTGGGGCCAATGCAGAGACAGCAAAGACACAATTAAACTTGAGGCCAAGATAAAAAAAAAAAATAATAATAAAAACAAGTCCTCAAAAACAAGCCTGCTGGCAGCTGCTGATTGTCACCTCAGTCACCAGTGCTGCATGGCCTACAGTTATAAGAATGTGTCTGATACTGGCTGATATAAACACTTGCAGGAGAGATGGCAGCTTTACAACCAGCAGATCATCAGTAAAAACTACGAGGCGCAATTTGATAATTTAGTGATATCAGCACATAGACGATGGTTTACAGTCCAACGTCTGACAGCAAGCAGCAGGGAGCAGCACAATTTATAGATGCATGCACAACACATGCTAATATGACCCGCAGTCTAACACTGCAGAGAGGTGATGATTCAAACAGCCAAGCATGGAGGTTTCTGCTTGTGCCTGCAGAGGGAAGTGTGGCACAGCAGAGCGCTTCCCCTCATCAGCCTCTTTAAGGTGAACTGGCTTCAGTAATAGGAGCCGGTTAAGTATGCGAGTCAGCTATGAGGAGGCAAGGAGCTGATAGACAGTATGACCCTGAAGAGGCGCCAGGGAGATTTAAGGCGTTTTCCTTGTTCACTCGGTGAAGTTACTCGGAACTCTGGAATGCTCCCTCCTACTTAGCGTTCTTCTTTTGGCCAAATAAGTGCAAAGCAATCAGAGCGAGACCTCAGTGTGAGAGTAGTCTCTCTCTGTCTTCCCGAACTGAGCTGATTTCTCCACTAGACTCTGAACGGGATCTGATTATAGTGAAACTACAGCAAACAATTATTTGTGTGATTACACCTAAAAGAATAGGGGATCGCAAAAGTCACAAATCAGATCGTGTCATGGGTGCTTGATCAAGGATTAGTACATTTTTAAGATCAGGGGGGCAAAGTTATGTATCTCACTTTTCCATTTATGATTTTGTTGATATTAAAAGCTGAATTGCTTAATTGCTAATTTAAATTGCAATATGACACATGGTGGCATGATTGTAAAATAAAGGGATAAAAAAAAAAAAAAAGATGTTATAACTTCTACTGCTTTCCACAAACCACACCGCTATCTCATAATGATATAAATGAAACAGTATAAGCTGTGTGACGTCTCTCTGCACTTAAGAGTTGAGTCAGCATGGTTCAGATGTGCTAATGGCAGTAATCATGGGACCTGAAGTGTAGTTATGGGGGAGTGTTACTCAGTGAAAAGATTTTTTGTGCATAGCACTGTAGGAAGATTGTCAAGTCATAGGAAGACATAATTGTTTACAATGCAGTTATGTTGTTGCATTTAAAATATGATATGTCATATGTGAATCTGCCAATATTGCAGGATCTGTTTTTATCTTGTGTGTGCAGAAAGAAATCACACTATGTCCAATGTATAAACTAAAAACTATAAACCCAAATAAAACATAACACATAACACGGCCCCTTTAAGCAAGAGCTGTGTCCCTAAGCATAATCATATAAAACTGTTTAATATTGCTGAACTCAACTGGATGTTGAACTGCAAGATTATATATTGTGGCGGAAAATAAAGATGATGGGAATGTTTTATTGGTATGTTGAGTATTAACATAATTGCAACTGTCCATTAATCTACAAAAGACTATGAAACACTAAGCTATGACTGGAAATTAGCAGTTTTTACTCAAGTACAGAAAATAAACTCTTTTACAAATATGTTCTCATTGTCATTGCTGTATATTATATTACTGTGCTGACTATGCAACGGTTAACACGCAGTTGCTGCGATATTATCTATGTAATAAATATAGATTTCCAAACAAGTAGTATAAATGTGATGCCGTAATCATTATGAGGGGTTTTTGCAGCACTCTGACATGGTACAATATTTGAAGAAAAAAACATTTACCTGACAACAAAGTAGAACACACTCTCGTGTTGTAGAGGGTAAACTCTTGTGCATCTCAGGTGTACTCTGATTTCCGGGAACACATGAACTGACTCTTTCATGTCAATTGTGATTTGGCAACATCTAGTGATGTATCCACTCTCCACAGGCACATTAGTCATCATTCGCTGTCAACACTTGTCATTTCAAGGCTCTTCTGTTCTTGCTGCACACTGGCAAACCCATAGAGTAAAGAATTCTTTACTCCCGTATCGCCGTGCAGCTCGACGCAACATTTTATTCTCGGAAATCAACTACAACCATAAACCACGCTTCAGTTGTAGATGAACTTGAATTGAACAAAGTATGAATTGTATGATCACTTGGATCATGCAATTTGGCTACAGCAGAGATGCAGCTCCACTAATTTAGATGTTACAGATACACATGAGCATATTACTTCCAATCAGGTGGGTACAGACGAGAAATCCTATGTTTGTGTAAAAACAAAAGAATTATTGTCTCCTTTATAACAGAATTGAGTACTTCATCCTGAGGTATATGTGCCTCTTTATCACCTCCACCCACATTACATATGGACCAGCCATATATGTATGAAATCTTTGGGCATTGCATGTTATATCTCTTATTAAACCCTGCCAGAATATTATATATAGATCAACTCACCTGCTCCCAAAAGTATTTCTTCTACGTCCGTATGTAATATTTCTGTGCATTCTTCTATGACTGAGAGCTGCTGGCACAGCATCCAGGAAGAGGAATATTCAAACCTGACTTATGTTGCACTAAATGTAGACACTTATTTTTTAACTACTGTACTGCAGGTGCAACATAATTAGTCCAGAGATGGCAACCCGACGTTGATATACTATCATTCCCAAAGTTGACACTGCCGCCGCAACTTACCGTACAGTTAGAGCTCTGTTTGTCATATTACACTCATCTCACTGCAGGGACATGGTTTCGGTTTCTGGCAGCAGTACTTCAGATTGATCCGGTCTCAAAAAGATCACAATTGGCACTTTGTGGTTTTATCAGTTAGAGAGTGGGTGTAGGTGAGTTAACAGTGTGGTTCAGTACACTTAGTATGTCTAGGGACCCGAGAGTGACATGACCGATCAATGGACTGCACGTGAATAGGTTTTCAACAATCACAATACGGACACTAAACCCAACAAGTAAATTGTCTCTACTAATTGGTAGAATGCGTCGGTCTATACAATTACCTCAATTACCTTGTTTGTCTATGCCATACACCTACACTTTAAAACTCTTAAACACATATGGGCAGGAGAACCCCGATACCTGAAGGGGTTTTGGTCCCAGCAGTTTTCTGACTTAAATCTGGCGGAGGACTTTTGCTGCATGTCATACCCCCCCTCTCTCTTCAATTTTTCCCATCTGTTCTTTAAAGTTTTATCTAATGAAAGTCAGAAATGCCCCCAAAATAAAAATAAATAAATAAACCTGTGCCAGACATGAGTCCACTGTGTGACATGAAGTCTATGGTACACACCAATACGCTAATCAAAGCTGCAGACAAACACTAAGAGTGTTTAGAGGATTAGGTGTTGGTTTTTAGTGCCTGTATGGAGATTCGATTCAAAGTTATCCTTTAAAATCTTTACCAACATACACAACTCGTATTGGGCACACAGTAACCCATGGATCTCTCATTGCCTTTCTGCCATTCTTTCATGAAAGCCACTAACCTTATCCACCACTTCTAAACCCGGTCTCACATCTAACCTAGGTCTAATACTACCTTTACTCCTAAAGCTAATTTTTGACTTTTAAATAGTCAACAACTACCATCTGTCATCTCTTCTCAAACCCCCACTTCTGCAATACTTTAAAACAGTTTTCTTTTTTATTTAGGTCAGCGCTTCTTGGTACGTGTCCATTTATCCAACATTTGGTACTATTTCACATCAGAGTTTATTCTTAGCAACATCCGACATCAGTTTAACCCAGCAGCTGGAAGCCAGTCTAATCAACACACCATGGGGAGTGTTTGGAATGATGTGTTTATGGGTTGATGGGTGTTTAAGAGCAATTATGAACATTAAAATATTAATTATATTGTATAATTGTGGAAATTAAATGGAGATAAAACATTAGTCTATTAAGCATCTATCTGCTTATCACTTCAAATGCATTCAAATGAGATGTTTTGGATGGGGTTATAGAGCTATAGGAAAATAAAAACTAGAGGCACTTTGAAGGGCAGTGACAGCCCAGTCCAATCAGCTATAGAAAGGATTCGTGGTGATGTTTGCATTCATAAATTATAGCAATAATAACTTCTAATCTTGGGACAGATTAGAAAAAAACATGGTTATGTAAAGATATGGGTGATCAAAGAGGCTTGGACAAAGGACATTGAAGTTTATCTGCTGTTCTCACTGAAGCTCAGTCATCCCCCCCCCTTCCCATTTCCTGCTCTCACTCTCTTTGATAAGTGTGCTTAATGCTGATATGAAATTCTCCCCACATCTCCCACCCAAGCCCAGAGGCATTGGGCAACAGGACACAGTGTCACTGCCACAGCAGAAAACCCGTTAAGAAGATTTACTTGCATGCTTACTGGTGAGAAAAGGAGTGAAGGAAAAAAAAAAAAATAAGGCTGACATTTTTCCCCACACCAAGTGCAAGAGAGACATCTCTTTTTTTTTTGCCCGCACTGAATAAACGGTTTATAAATGTAAAATCATGTTTCCTCTCTGGCAGTAGCCCAAAGACCTAACACCCCTGAATATGATAACAGCAGCCAGCAGCAGGGTCTGAAGGGCGGCGAGGAGTTGAAAATATTTGAGACAATCTGCTGAGCCTCAACCTGCTTCTTCTTCTGTGGTCTGAAAATACTATGCACGGAGGCAATAAATGACTTTTAGTCCTGTGACTATTAGTGAGGCAGCACGATGGTGGACAGGTTAGTTCCATTGCCTTACAGCTAGACTTTGCTGGGCCCCCTTATTTGATTTTGAATTGCCTCACCTAGATTATTGTAAACCAGCGGTGCCAGAATAATGGTGTAGCATCTCTACGATTGTCTAAATTTTTACGTTAAGCATCAAATAACACAGAAATGGGACAAAGGGGGGTTTGTCATTTCTGTGTGTTTAGCAGTTACAGATTAAAAAGAAAAGTTACCTCCAGTAATGGCGTTATTCACTTTTTCTATTATAATTCCATTAAAATTTAATGACTTTTCTTTTTTTTTTTAACTTTGCACATGAATTAAAGGTAATATTTGTTCTCGAATTCAAAGTGATATATCTTTTATTTAAAGAGGTTTTACACCTATACTAAATTTCAGTAAGTGGCTCAGCTCGTTAGCTATCGTCTGGATGATTGTGACACCAGTAATTTGGATGCGCAAATATTTTCATTTATCTGCTTTTGCTGATTCTTTTCTTGTCTTGCTGGAGCACTACTGGCAAACGTAAAGAGAAAATTCATCACTGGGAATAAAGTCACTCATTAGTAAGAACCTGAAGCCTGTGTTTGTAAGCACCAGTGGATAATCAAGTCTGAGTGGAACATCAGCATATGGATTACACAGAAGGGTGATATTCTCATTATCTTGAGGGAGACAGTCAGCAGTACGTGATCTGCCATCATACTATTCAGCTTCGGAGTGTAAATAGAGGAAAAATCAATATCATTTTGATTGTCAGGGTTAATACCAAATGGTTTTAAACCACTCAGATCTATTCTGCGGAGACTGTAAAAGTCCTAGTGTTTGTCTACGAAAATGATTTCTCTTGTGGAGTTTCCCACTATACCTGTCTTTACTGAAGGGTAAATTCTATGGATTACTTTCCCAAAGGATACATTTGTAGAACAGACACGCTTTGCTGTCGGGGTTTTTTTTATACTGGGCCAGGTGTTGTATTCAGATTCCCCTTGAAAGCTGTCCTCTGTTTGGCCCTGAGCTCTTTTTTCTTTTTTCTTTTTTTTTAAGAATTCATTTTTGATAAAATGATCTCCTGTGCCAAAACATATAAAGTGCAGCTGGGAGGTGACTACAGGGGGATGTGCTGCAGAGGCCAGATACTATCTTTCTGACTTGTCTTGTCAAAATACTTGGAACAATGTGATGAACCTCAAGGACAATATGTTTAAAAATTCAATTACCTGTCACTTTAAGCTGGATAAGCTCAAATCTTTCCATGGCCACCACATTTTATTAGACTTTAAAATAATGCAGCCTAACGAAACATCAACCAAATCAAATCTTCCAAACCTTTTTATTTTAATCTCAATTTTTGATTATTTAGTTCTCAAAAGCATAGATTAGCTAAATAACTCTGGACATACTGTAGGTCCCAAACCAATCTGAGTACTGATCATCAGTGGAAATTCGTAGTCATCCAGGTCATTGTTATTTCAAAAGTGCTACTCAGCTACTCTTGGAGATGTTTCCCCTCTCATCTGAAGAGCTTCTTTAGTTCCAACTGACTGGTTTTTCAAGATCTGATTGAGGAGTAAATAGGTCATCTGCGGAAAACATGACTGCAATTCCATTTGTTTCCCTTTTACAGTGAGTGTGCTTACTTGGACTTAAGTAATCACGTTTGGCTTTCTCAGGAAAGCTCAATTTTCTCAAGTGTCATTTAAATGGGAAAGCTGGTTTTCGGAGTCGTTTCGGACAGAAACAGTGAAAGAGTGAAAGAACTAATGGAGGAGAAATTGTTTCTGCTGCCTCTTTTGTGCATGTAAACACAGTCAGTGCCATCTTTGCATAGGTACCTCTTTCCCACTCATGTGACCCAAGTGGATAATCTAGTGGGACAATCCTCAAGTCGTTCATTTCACAGATATTAAACACCTGGAACGCAAAACCAGTCAGTTAGAACCTAGCAAGACGTCTTCAGGAACTGTCCACTCCAGTTGCCAATGAATATCACCTTTAGCAGCACTGACCATATGTCCGTGCTCAAACTGACATAGTGACATAGTCACATGAGATAAGGAACCAACTTAAACATACAGCGGTATATTGGGTGCATTTCTAGCAGCTTTGGGATCTTTTAAAATCATCAACAAGCGACTTAATCTATGTCGTGTACAAAGAACCGGGCCCAGCATCGGTGTGAGAAATGTGACATAGCCATGAGTGGGTAAAAGCTTTGTAAACTAAACCCCACAGAGAGAGAACATTATTTACAGTCAGTGCACCATGACTTGCCACCTCAGGTGTAACCAGAAAGCCTCGGCGGAGTTCACACATACAGTACATCTAGTAAAGGGAAAATTAACCTCGGAACCACATAAAACATTTCCCGCGAGAGATTGAGAGAGAGAGAGCGGCTGATAACGATGACAGACTCTAGGCGTTCTTGGTCCTCTGGGAGGAGAGCAGTGAGGGAAAAGAGAGATGTGGCTGGATTCACAGCAAACACTTCTGATTTAGTGCTATGAAAGGATGGGGAGGATGGGGGGGATGGGGGGGGTGGGGGGGGGGGGGGGTGGGATTGGAGAGAAAGGAGTGTGGTATGGAGATGAAAAAGCACATTGTCAGATACTATCACTCTCCCCAAAGAAACAACGTCAAGCCCCTCAGCACCTGTCTGAGCGCTGACTATGACATTTATCCATGCTGCTATGACTAAAGTGCAGGCTAGACGACCCTGTCTGAACACCAATCATCTGACTGGCTCATCTAAGCGGCTGCTCTGAAATGAAGCTGTCACTCGTGCCATGGTTCTTTCACTGTGTGTCACTCGATGGGAAGAGATTTATGTGCTTCTTTTCCACTCCTGCTCAGCGCAGGAATCAGCTGATTTGAAACGTTGATGAAGTTCAGACAGCTCTAACAGGGCACATAGATACATCTTCATTATGCTGCAAAGTGCCCCTGAAACATTACCATTAGTCTTCAAACCGCTGGATGGTAAACTGCAACTGCAAAAGCTGGACTGTCTGATATAGGCTTGTCATTTTAAAAACAGACTGGAGCACCATGTGTCAGGCTTCTATGTGCTTAGATTCAGCCAGATGGCTTTAGGATGGCTGATAGAGTTTTACAATATGTTTTCAAAAGTTTCATTAGCAGATTGTTGAAACAATACACATCACAAGACCAGACTATTAAGAACCCAACAACAACAAAAACCAAGTCACACTACGTCACCAGGATACAAATGTAGGATAGCAAAGCTAACAACCAACACGTTCACGTCAGATACACAGCATCAGATATTGATGCTTCTTAAGGGGTCGAACTTTTTCACGTTCTTTCACGTTTCTCATATTGACACCGCTGCTATGCTCTGGAGTCAGTACTGGTTATTATTAAATTAAATTATTAAATTGTTTTAGAGTTAAAAAGGGAAAACAACTTCAGGGTCATGTTATGTTAAGAGACAACATTGCTTAGCGTTACGCACTAAAAACTTCCAGGTAAAGTTAAGTTACTAGACAAATTACATAAAAACAAAACACTATATACAGTGACAATGACACACACGTACTTCCTTACTATAGTAAGGTACGTACTAGAGTCAAACCCTGGTCCCCTGTGGGAAAGTCCTGTGTTCTGTTGTCTCATCCAACACCCTGTCTACCTCCCTACAAGAGTTTTTCTTTTTATATACTACAACATTGCTTAAGGCATAAAAAATTGAAGCACTGGGGTTTTTATTGTACTTTACAGAAAGCTCCATTCATCAATCACTGACACAAACGGGTACGTCAAATGTCAGTATGTAAAGCAAAGGGACTGGAAAAAGCAACGCTTTTTTGACAGCGTGGGAGTTAGAACAGGCTGCGACAGCAGACCGATTTATGCACCTTGAGGTCAAACACATCAGCCAATTTGAGTTTCCAAATTCATTCCATCGAATGGAGTTTTATCACTTGTGTATCAGCCCATAGTTATGAATCATTAGGTGACGTTTTTGTGACAGTGATCTAATAATAGAGCAACATCTAGCAGCTACAGAAAAGTATGTGTTAGAGAAAACCTGGAACATTGAGAAGGCTGCGTTGAAGTGTTTTCTCTATATTAATTTAGTAGGGGCACATCGCCTCTGCTAAATGGTCCAGTGATGCTGCTAAAATTTCACATGGTTCATTAATATTCATAACAAAATGTGCCGTAACCATCACTACTTTCTACATCAAGCCACTTATCAAACTGAAATAATGTTGAGGAGCTAAAAGGTCTCTCCTCGGTCGGGTGTACGGATTCAAGGATTCTTAGTTTTTTTTTCACCATTACCACCTTCAGGACCATTGCATCCGGTAACACACAGCGAATACACTGTCATTCAGCCCCCTACTTGTTGTGCTACATGGGACTTAAAACAAATGCACTCCAGTACAACTCCTCTACCCGCTGTGACATCAATATTAAACAGAGGGTAGAATTCAACAGTTTCAACTTAAAAACCGATAAATGATGACACTTTATAAGTAGAATTCATGGCAGAGCTGCTGTATTGGCTTGCATTAGATTGTACAAGTGTACCTAATAAAGTGGCCGGTGAGTTACATAGGAATCGAATTTTGGCGTTCACCGTTTCCATCTAGTGGACGATCATTTTGATAATTAACAAAATGGTTCTATTACACTGTTGTTTTTGAAGCTGGAATTTTTTTTTTCACCTCTTCTCATGAAATTATTGTGACAATGTGATTTTTTTTTTTTTTTATTGATAAAGTTTACATCTTCTCAATACATTATTGACCAATCTCTTCCCAACACCTCACAGTGAAAATTAAACCACAATTGAACTTTGCAAAAAAAAAAAAAAGGAAGATGGAAGATGATAGGAATGATCTTGCAGTATTTGAAAGAATGTGTTTTTCCATATTAGTTAAGCCTTCAAAGATTATGATTCTATACACACTTTACTCAGGTTAAGGAACAAACAAGTTTATATGAGCCTTTTTGTAATAGGATAACATTCAATATCCTGCAGCAGCATGGGGGTACTGTGACAAAATACTAATAAGCTTTTGCGAGCTGGTAGAAGATGACGGAGCCTGTCTGAGTCTCTAGTTACTACCTTGGCATGTGTTGCCCTCCTGGGAGGCAAAATTTGAACAAAACAAATACCATTTTTTCTTCAATATTTATTTTCAAGGGAGTGTGATTTAAATTCAGGCATTTTCTATCTCAGATACCTGACTAAAGTTATATCACCGGAGCTTTTTATTTCTGGTGTATCAAACTAAGGGCCAGATTTATGCACAAGAAAACACAGATTTTAATTTCTCAGCTGACACAGGTTACAAGCAGCTTAGTAAATGTGGCCCTGAGAGAATATCAATAAACAGGCTTACAATATAAAGGTTGCTGGCTTGCATTTTTAAGCCTAGCTGGGAATATAAGTGTTTGCAGAAAGAGCCCTAAGTGCGTGATATTTCGGTTTGAGGACAGGTGAAAGATTATATCTGAAAGAGGGGAAGTGTTTTATAAGTGGAACACAAGAAATACTGGTTTGTGGCTCTTGGACACAGACACGGGGCCTAAAAGAATCAGGACGTCCTGATGGTGGTGTCTTCGTGAGAACTGGTTGTTAAAAAATAAGGCAGATGAAACCATAGAAGTTTTCTCATTTTCTTTTCTGACTCTGATGTTTATGCAAATTAAGTGATGACATTTTCGTTCTGATTTTGGATCAAATTATTATGTATTCTTATTTATACTGCAATCCAGATAAAGTGTACTTTTCCTGACTGTCCTTGACAATATTCTGTGTGTAATACAGTGACTTGGAGTTCTGCAGAAGAAGTCACAGAACAGCAGAATTAATACTGCAGCAGAAATGATCATTGAATACCGTTGTGTTGTTTTCATCATTAAAGTGTAATGGCGAGGTGAAAAAAATGATCTGTCATTGTTTTTGTCTGAGGTCTGCCATCATCATTCAATGATCCACTACAAGATGATTTCTGTTATTGATCTTAGTGTGACCTGATTAGGATGTGATAGAAGGACAAAATCAAAAGCCTAAAAAAGTACTTTACTAAAACTACATGTGGCACTTTCAATTCTCAAGTTAAAGTAGAAATAATACATATTATGAACTTTACCTATAATCTTTATCTACAATACGCAACTTAATCTAGCTGGAGGCTGAGTAAACAAAACCATTGTGGTGTTTTATTCAACTTTTATTCCCAATCTAGGCCGGTGGAATTCACTACTACGATTTATATCCATATCAGCTGTACCTGCTCACATCAGCAGTTGAGAGAGGGGAGAGGATTGATGATTGATAATGGCTTATTTAAATGTTAACTTCAAATCCTCACCCAATGAGTGAATAATATCTAATTTTTATTTACTTTGAAGGGAGAAATGTAGTAAAAATGAATTAATTTGGATAGACAATCATTAACAGTGCGAGTTTTTGGATAACAATTGATGCAGACAAACAAGCTGCTTGCTGACAACCCACCAAACACTGACTACAGAACATTTAGATTTCCAATTAGTATTTGTATAGTGGTTGTGGATATTTCGGTTATTTAAAAAAATGACCAAAGTTATCGTTTAAACTCATCTGATATTGCCGTTCTTACTTCAATGTGTAGCAGGGCCTCCTCTCTTTGGCGAAGCATCTCCACATCCTCTTCACTGATCTCAGACAAAAATGCCTGAGCGCTTCCATCTGCATCTGCTGCATCTCCAAACAGTGGTCCCTCCTCCATCTGCTCTGTGGCCGGGGTCTGAGGACTCTGTGGGTGCACGCATGAACATATTAGATTATTTTACATTAGATTAGACTAGATGAATAGGTGTGATGCTAGTAGATACAGCAATAACAGCGACAATTACAGTATAATGTCATTTGGACCTGGTCTGGGTTGGGGCCATGCCTTCAAATAAAGAAGATATGTAAAGAGTGCTTTTCCACCGCACTAGTGTAGTATTTTTGTACTCGGCAGACAATATACAGCAATGCTAATGCAAACAGTGCTTACACAATAGAGTATTCATTCATTAACATGACATCCTTTCTGTTCTGATTTGATACTTTGAAGCTCTGCAGTACACCCTTTATTACTAATATACTACTATACAAATATTGTCATGTCTTCAGAGAGAGTTCCAGCTCCTGTCTACCAGCTTCTTTGACATGAAAATCAAATAACTTTTTTTTTAAGAAAGCTGAATAGTGCATATTAACTTAGTGCAGAGACATGTAAGACGGAGGCTATTAATCCATGAAAACCTGCACGTGCCTGCACTTTGTTCCACATGCATTCAAAGAGAAAGGAGGGGGGAAAAAAGACATATAATCCAACAGAGTGAGAGACCTGGTTGACTCGTTTGCATTGCTAATGTGTTCCACCTTTGTGTGGCTGACTGCACAGCTAATTTATGGTAGATGGGCCATAGTGGGTCAGAGCACAGGGACTAGCCCAGGCTGAGTCACAGCACTGTCTACCGGCCAGGATGTGACTCACCACTCCTCAGCAAATCTCTGCAACGTCGTGCTCTCACTCCTCCACCTACGTCCCCACCGCAAACGCTCCGCAATACATCAATACATCACGCGGGTGAGAAAGAATCTCGAGACAATAACTGTTCTCATCTTAATGCATCAGTTCACACAGTTTCTCAAGTTTTCTGCCGTCAAATCCAGCTGACTCTGATGACGTGAAGTGGGTGGAAAACAGTCAATAACATTTGCATTGAACTGCAAAATGTCTAAATTTATATGTATGACATTCGAAACTAATCATCTCTTTGACAAAGCCTAAAACAAAATGTTCCTACGGTTATTGCTCAATCTGCAAATGTTGAAGTATTTTTACCACTTTGTTCTTCTATAATGTACTCACTGATTAGGGGACTTGCTACTCTGAATTGGGGGTAGTCAGAGTTATGTACCATCCAGCTCAACGCTCCCAAAGCCCTTCACCTCTAATGCTAGCGATATATTAGACATGAAACCTTAATGCATATGACTCTCCCATTGGTAAAAAGACCAACATTTAGAGGCTCTTTAAACGAAAAAATGGTTCTTTATAGAATTTTTACATTCCAACCAGATTAATCTGTTGACATTAGGTTCAACAGTGAGGTGGTGTTTAAGACAGGGTCCTCATAAGAAAGGGGTTCAATCCTCCACCCTCTAAATAATTCATTAACATACATAAAACCTGATCACCTGCACAACGAAGAACCAATTTAAAAGTGAAAGGGAAAACAATCAGGAGTTAACTTAATCAATCACACAAAAATGGGCATTTGCTCATATTTAGTTTGTAATAAGGATTGAGTTGATAGATAAGTGAACAGGTCTACCAGGCCAGGCTTAGTAAGAGCTTTGTTAAAAGACACCAAATGGCTATAAAGTGATGCACAACCAGCATGAAATATGGTGAACAATTACCTAAAATGGGACACGACAAAAAAATAAATAAACACATGAAAGTAAAAAATTATCTACATTAAATGAGCAAATATTGAAACAAAATGTCTAACAACAGACATTAAATGACGAGTCACCAGAAAATGGACACAGCATAACAAAAAAAAAACACAAAACATCTAACAATAGTAGACTAAAAATGACTAAATGTGATTAAAAAAGACATGAAATGTTGATAAATGTTAAAAAAATTGATCTAAGAGTATAAATGAAATGACAAAAAAATTATCAAAACTAGACATAAAATCATTTAAACAGACATCAGCCGAGAGACAAAAAACACACAACAAACAAAAGACAAAAGCAAATGTGAAATTGCCGCAAGTAGGATCACAAAAATCAAATAGAGGGTAGGGGGCCCTTCTCCTCGCTGTGCCTAGGCAGGAATTATCCTATAAAGTGGCCATGTCTTCTCACTAGGCGACACAGTCAGAATAAACCCTTGGCAGTAGCTGATTTAAATTCAGATAAAAAAAAAAAAATCCAATAAAATAATAAAATTTCAGCACCACATGAAAGTTGGGTGTGATGAATGGAGTCCAGTGTAATATGTGGAAGAGACTAGAGAGACTTTCAAAGGAGCCCTTGTGAGGATGCAATCGAGCAGAGAAATGCCATCTCATCTTCTGCTCTTTCATGAATGACAGTGAAACAAAGGGCGGATTTTCACCCTCCGTCTCTGCTCACCTTCTTCTTGTCTTTGTGTGTTGGAGGGAGCAAGGCCCTTGAGCGCTCTGCAATTTTCTGAAAGAGGTGCAAATGAAGAGAGGGTCAAGAAGACTCTTTGTCCTTATTAAAGGAGTCAGATATTATTTTTATTCTGCCTGCACGTGCAACATCTAGCACTTCAGGTATGCACCATTTTCTGTCAGCTCCATCTATTTATTATTAATCAGAAAGCACTGAATAATATTAGCAACACACTAATGAAACCAAATGAGTATATTACATATGTGTCTACCTTCTGCAGATCCCCATAGCGCTGCACAGACTCTGAGAGTTCAGTCTTTAGTCTGGTCAGACGTAGACGGTCTTGCTGTGCAGCAAAACAAGATTTGCTTTAATTAGCTCCGATGTTGTGTTTATTTTTCAGAATGACAGTGAATAAAAGAGGAAGGAAAGGGAGCAGAAAATACCCGTGAAGAGCCACTGATAATATCAGAGAGCTGTTTGATGAGCTGGCTTGTGCTGGTGATGACTTTGTTGGTTTGCTGCTGCGTGGAGTGTCTGGAGAAGAGATGAGAAAGACAGATAAAGAAAGGTGGCATGAGAAATCAAATGAAATGGGATCTGATATTATGACTCAATATATTTATATCATTATTATTATACATTGTACCTAGAATCATGTGCAAAACAACAACAAAAATCCTCAATAAGATTCTGTTACTTTTTAAAATTACGAATGCAGACTAAAATACACTGTAAAATGCAACAAATGACTTTCATATACAACTAAACTGCAAATGCATTTTGTAGGAAACATAACTGCAAGCAGTTTACATTGTCTATTACTGTAACATATTAGTCACTTGCTGGCACATTCCCACATAGCATATGAGTAAAATGTCCAGAAACATCACATTTTTTGCAGTGTTTGATCCGTTCAGACTGAAACCCGCCTCCAGTGCCATGACATCTGGAGTCAGCTCCAGGCTTTTTGAGACCATTACCAGCAAAGGCAGTAAACATTCAGTTATGCAGTAAATTGTCCATCTTGTCTGGTATAGTTGTGTTTAGACACTTGCAGCATTTGGTTATGGTTAAAGAAAGACTGTGGCATGATTACATACAAAACAAATAAATGAGTCACTTCACATCTAGGGTGTTTATTAACCTTTTAAACAAAACCACAACCAAACACTTTTTATTGCCACACACGACTCTGGAGTCAAACTCAGGCCTGTGGTCCTGTGCATTGTACATCCGCCATCCACCCCAGCCTCCTCTTTGCAGCATGTTTTCCATTAATTATTGCAGTGCTTTATTGATACAGAAAGCATGTTGCATTGAGATATAATCCATCCAGTTGGCATTACAGTCCCCACAAAGACATTGTGTTTGGTGTTAGTATAAGAATGTATTTTTTTAGGAGACAATGTTCCCATAGTTCAAATGTAAACTATCACTCTTTCCTATGTTGTACATTGTCATTGCAACGCAATTTGATATCTATTTTGTCATCAATGCCAGTATTTGCTTTAAAATATCACAAAAGATGAACCCTCAGGTTAATCCAACCTATTTTGAAAAAGAAAAACGTATAACCGGTCAGTTGTAAACGTCCATTACAGACCAACTTTCGGAGTCAATTTTGACCTTCTCTGCATTTCACAGTGGTTTCACTGTGCAACGATTAATACAGTACATTGCAGGTGCACTCACTTTGTGTTTAGCTCTTAAATAAGTGAATCTGGCAAATCAAGCTAAATTGCCAGCTTGTTCACAGTCTGTCTGATTGTCTGAGTGCTTGTGATGACAACATGTTCCAGGATCACAATAATTCTAAGTGCTAGAACAGTTGCCCAAGCTACAAAAATAAAAACAAGGTTGAGATAAAACTCTTTGTGCCTTTGAAGAATAAAGCCAAAGCCACACACTATAATGATTAAGCCCCAGCATTTATTATAATAGGTACGTTTACCTGTTTAAGCGCCATTTAAATCTTTCCCTACTGCCTTTATTGATGCACATTCTGAGAAAAACAGGAAATCACTAACTGTAAACAAAGCATGGTAAGGAAGTTGTGACCTTTCCCTCACCCCCAACCAAAAAAAGGAACCATTTAAAGACACAAAAAAGTAACAAAAGTATAGAGTGCTCTCTCAGCTGCTTAGACTGCTCTTAGGTTTAAATGGTTGAAATTCCATTTGACCCGCAGAGTAACAGAGTGGTAAGAGCTGTCTGATAGAGGTGAGGAGTCTAACACTTCCAAATCCTCTCTGTTCTTTCATGTTTTTTTCTTGGAAAGATCCACTGAGGTGAAAGGCCTAAGGTTGCGGCGATATCCGTAACTCTACGGTACGTCGGCTAGAATTGCGGGTTAAGACAGTTATATCTATGCAGGTCAGGTCATATTGGGCTTACATTCCCCTCAGTCTGCTTCACTACCCCCTCTCCAAAGGCCAATTCCCATCTTCCAGACTTGATACTATAACTGGCTGCCCCACAGAGATAGGAAGACTAGCTACACAAACACACTAGTGCCACGGCATACTCAAATACTGATCTACACGTAGCTGGTGGCAGGGAGAGCAGACAGACCATGGTGCACTGTGGGCGAAAGGAACATCTCCGGAACATCTCCGGAAAATCCGGTAAATCATAGTTGAAAATCATCAGTAATCGTAGCTGTGAGCAGGGGTTCAAAAGAGTTGAAGAGTGAGTAGATGGGATAGAGGTTTATTTTGCTGATCAAAATTAACGTTACTATAAGGAAATAATTAAATTGGATGGCGGCCAGAGCCCTTGCTCTGTCCAAAGTCAGAACAGACTTTTATGTAAAGTGGTTTTACACTTATAATCTAAACAGGATTTATGACTTTAAATAGACAGAATGTCGTCTTATTTCACTGTTATACGATAGTAGTGAATTTGTACTGTATTTACATAAACTTCTTTAAAGGTAACGTTTAATTCAACTCAATTCAGCTTTTATTCTCAAACAATTGTCCCCAGTTTGTTTAGCATTCAGGTAAAAACACTTATATTAATGTATAAGAAATAACCTTTTTGTAAAACACAGAACCATCAACCACCATCAACTTTTAAGGCAAAGTTGTGTAAAAGTTCAAACATGATTCTGTGCATCTAAGAAATGCGATGGCATAAAAAATGCAGGAATTTCTCACTCTGCTGGAATTCACTTTGGCAACCTGCATTTCGTCTCAGCGGGTAGAAGTTTAAATACTCCAAGACGAAATACCACAAGTCTTTAAAATGACTCTTGTGTAAAGAATATTTGGCAAATCAGGCAGTTTAATGCCAGTGATCTAACACTTCTTTTCACCCATAGACAGATTCCGGTAGAATGACCACTGAAAGGTCAAGTAAATAATTTTATGTTACAATGGTACTTGTCAAGGGGTGGGATGCATTATGCAACAAGTAAACAGTCAGATCTTAAAGGTAATATGTTGGAAGCAGGAAAAAAAGGACTTGACATGGTCATGGGAGCTCAAAGCTCATTTATGTTTGTGTCCAGTGAGGGTAGCTCACCTGGTCAAATACCTCAGAAGAGAAACTGTAGCACAATGTGCGGAAAAAAATGAATGCTGGCTGTGACTGACAGGAAACTGTAAAGCTCTGAATGTCCTCCCGTCTGTGTACAGGGGTGGGTAACAACTGACTGATCAGTGCCAAAGTTGATCCCCATCATTCACCAAAAGCATCAGAACTAGGCCAAGGGCTGATAAATCATATTTTCTTTTACACTATGTGGACGGCTTGGTGCAAGTGTTCCAACCATGATGCTATAGGCAATGTCCTGCTGGGAAAACCTGGGTACTGGCATTCACATGGATGTTACTTTGACCAGGGCTGCCTACCCATCCACGAAGGCCCCATCTCACAACTTACAGGACTTAGTATCTCTTGGTGCCAAATGACAGAGGACATGTAGTGTATAACATGGTGTATAACATAACATAAACACTTTCCATGTTAGGCTATACAGTGCTATACATCCTTATATGATAGCTCATTACAAAACAGTGTGTGCTTTTTGATTAGGAATGCATTCTGCAAACACAGGTCTTAGCCAGAATGTGGATTCAAACTCAGTCATAAACACACACACACGATCACAACAGAAAGATTAACAAGTGCTAAACCTCAGCCTGATGCGTCATCATTTAGCTGTAAAGCAGCAATAGACGTGCAAGGGATTATTTTGAAATCACAGCCAGCTAATGCTCCATCATGTTACCCACCAAAATTACACAGCAGGGTACAGACTGCATGGCTGGCACTCTGCATTGGGGATCTGGAAGAATGACAAACCTCAGCATGAATGTGCAGCTGTGATGCACCACTTGAAAGTGACAGATTTGTTTTGTTTGTTTGTTTCAGAAACACCTTTAAAGCATGAAAAAATTATCATGACTTTCAAATAGAGAGTCGCCAGTAAAAGGATCCCACTTAACCAGGAAGATGTTACCTTGGTTTGAACAACTTAAAGGAATACTCCAGTGATTTGAAATCACGGATCTTTCCTCCCTAGTACACAGGATTCGACGGGTACATTTCCCATAATGCTTTCTATGGCTTTAGTTTAGAGCGAAAATGTGCATTTATGTTTTTCAGATTTCAAAGCAGTCGGGTCAGTACTTTACATATCATACCATATCTAATGCACTAACCTTCACTGCTTCCCCTTTGAGGTGAAAAACTCTACTAAAAATGATCACTGGTCATCTGACAATGAGGTCAAATCAACTTTTGATCAAGGAGTAGATGCAAGCAAAGGGAATCCTATAAAACATGTCATTTAAAAATAAAGACTGAGCTGTGTTTCAGTGCTGATGAGCTCTGATGGATCATCTATGAGTCAGTGTGAGCCCTGCCCACCACTGACACACTGTTACCAAACAATCAGAGCTCGCCCACTACCAAGGACCCCCGAGAAGACCTCTGCAGTTTGGCTGCGCAGTGATACATCTGCTAGTCACACTCTTCCCCCACAATAAGCTCAAGAGCCAGGCGGCTAGAAACAGCATGCAAAAGATTGGAATTGCTCACACTGTGAATTTCAATCAGTCACCTCTGTTGTGTCTTTCTCCTGCCTGCTTGGTGTTTGGTATTCCTTTGAGGGATGGCTGGCCCCAGTGAAAGAGAACTGAGGAGTCTGGAAGCAGCTGGCCGTAGGGGAGGTGTGAAGGATAAAGGGGGTAGGGTGTGGGAGACACATAGTGTAGTGTGTGTGTGTGTGTGTGTGTGTGTGTGTGTGTGTGTGGAGGGGATTCTGTAATCATAGTTTGACTGTAATCATAGTTTCAGGACTTTACAGGACAGTGTGGAGTGGAGCGTTGGCTTGGATCTGAAGTTGCTTTATGCACACAGCTGATCAGCTCACATAGCAATGTAGAACATTTGTAAAACTCAGCATTGACTCAAAGTACACCTGTTTTGTATGATGACTCCTTGACTGACTCGAATATAAAATCTTTTCTCCATTAGTGTCTATACAGGTACATAGTACACTCATATGTGATTTGACAACCCTTCAAGCCCAACAGATGCAACTATAAAACTTGTATAAGGCTTAAAAAACCTTGGTGGAACATCTCACAACTAATAAGGTTAATTACCAACAGTTCAGTATTGTGAGTGGGTAGAAAAGAGATCTCAGGAGACGTAATGATGGGGTGAGTTTCAACAACTCGTGTTCAATGCCTTGGGCAAAATGTTTGGCCATTTTCATTATCTAGAGTTTAAAACATAATTTAAAGATTTAGAGAAACAATACTGAATGGTTGTGATATTCAGGTTCTCAGCACTGCATTAAAAACCGACAAGAATCTTTAGTGGAAACGAGTGAACACCTTGGAAAACCATTGTTAGCGTACACACAAATATAAGTAAATATTTCCCATGCGAAGAAACAACCATATATAAATAAAATTTAAAAAAATAACTTTTAAATTGGCGTGAGGTGAGGTGGAAAACGGTCCCGCGGACTAACGAGTCCAAATTTAAAATCCTCTTCAAATCACGGATGTCAGGGGCAGAACCAGCATTTATGATGCTGTGGGGGTCTGTTAATGCTGTTAAAGCACCAGGTTTTACACTGTTTCTTTTCCTTTTACACAGGTTTGAAGGCATGTATATGCTGCCATCCAAATGACCTTGTATTCCCCAACACAACGTCCAGCTGCATCATGCACGTATTACAACAGCATGGCTCAGTGGTAAGAGGCTGGGATCTAAACTGATCCTCCTGCAGCCCGGACCTGTCACCCACTGGAAACATTTTTAGGGTTATAAAGTGAAAAGTACAGCACAGGAGGCTCTAAACTGTTTAGCAGCTGAAAGAATTGGAGAATACTAGAATCCTAAAACTCTACAGGGATTTTTTTGAATAGCGCTTCTCTTTGAAAAAAAAACGTTCCAACATTCCTGACAAGCTGACATTTACATTTATAGAGATGTATTTCGAGGGCTTATCGAAAGAGATTTTTAGTGAGAGCAACAGGAAAGTGCAACTCAATTCCCAGATCGCCAACGCCATAAAATTACACTCGGAGACGCAAACGCACATGTATAGCTGCAGTTTAGAAATCCATCTGACATTTAAATGTGCAACTCAAACAGAACATACACCTACTGTTGGTTCACACGTACACGTGGCTATATGAGAGTGGAGCATTAATGTGGGTTTGAGAGGCAGAAATGATGCCTGCTTGTTGTGTAAGAGAGGAGGAGGAAGAGGTGGAGAGGTGCATCCACACAGTTATGATCTGGCCCATAAAGATGGCAGTGACATTTCTACCCGGTTTCTAAGTTGGATTTCACTCTATTCTAAAAATACCTTTATAGATTAGCAATGTCCTTACACAGTGCATTGTTATATGCACAACAGCAATATCGCTTAAATGGTACATGAGACAAAACTTCCAACCATCCATTGTCCAAACCTCTTATCGCGTTTAGAGTCACAAGGGTGCTGAAGCTTACCCTAGCTGTTGCAGGGTGGGAGGCAGAGTACACCGTAGACAGGTCACCTGAATACAGGCCCAAAAGTACAACCTGAATGTAACAAAGGGGAGCTGTGGCAACTGCAACAGAAGTGATCTCACCTACGACTTCCAATTAAAGCTAATTGCATGAACAAAGTCAAAAAAAATAACCTGAGGGCATCACAAAGCCAGAGTCCTGGCCTGGGTTGTGTCTGCTGCAATGGGCCTCCACGTGGACATGCATTGCCTGAACAAAAGAGATGCTAAGCTAAAAAGAATCATCAGTGCAGAATGGCACATCTCTCCACAGATTTGTCCAGGACAATACATAATAAATACATAAAATGAATTCACTGACTTGTGTTGCAGTTGGCTCTAACATATTGTCCGTTCATAATAGTTCATTTCGCCAACCAATTTTATTTATTTATATATTTTTTTATTTAACTGGCTTTATTCTTTCTGGGCTCTGGCTCTGTTCAAAACAATATATAAATAATCTTACTGTAGTTCACTCAACATACCAAATGATTTAAGTCTTTGTGTGGATAATATAATGGACTTAAAATCATAATCTAAGACTCCAATTTTGTCTCACAACACAGTACTACTGCTTTTTGCACAACGGAGCAGATTTAGAAGTGAAATGGTTAAATAATTTAATCAAACATGGTACATACACCACGGTATATAAATAGACAATCTCATTTTGTGTGAAAGTTGGGACTATGTAAGCTAACTACATAAATAGGGTGGTGGGTTCGATTCTATTCTCTACCCTTGCAAAGCTACTGGAGGGGTCAGAAGATATCCAATTCAGTCTACATATGTTTTGTGGTCCTGGATATAGCTTTTGATTTTGTCCTTTGCAAAAATATGGGGCGCCGGGGTCACTGTTGCAAGTGATCCATTTCTCAGCTGTAGAAAGATTTTGTGTCTGTTTTCTCCATGAGAAGTCAAAATTAATTTCCAGTGGGGGCTGGGCCTCAACCAGGGTTGTCACTAAGCCTGCTTGATATTTTCATGGACAAGATCACAAGGCACAATAAGAAGAGAGTAAGTCACTGCGCCAAATTTATAGCTGAGTCTTGTAGTAAGTAGTGAGGACTGATACAGTGGCAATAGTAGTGAAGACATGGTACCAAACCACTGTGATGAAGAGGGGGCTGAGGGACTAGGCAAAGCCCATGGATTATCCAGAACACTGAAGGATTTATAAACTGTATTTGATCTGGCATAGGCACTTTAGGATCCTGCCACAGGAGCTAGAAACTTGGCCGCTGGACCACCTGTTGAACCTACTGCCATCATAAGAACATATTTCAGATCCCACATTATTTACACATCTGGCCCCTGGAATCGTGACATGGTTACCCCAGCATACAATCGATCAGCCACAACATTAAGAATTGAAATGCGTGGCCATGACTTCTTAATGTCTGGGGATGAAATGATTCATGTTCTATTTTAGATGGAATGTATGTGGTTTTGCCAAAGTAAAGTTACATTTGTTAATAATAACTGCTCAGGTTATGGCGTTTATGTTTTGTTTATCAAACCTAATAAGATGCTCTCAAGTACTGCTTGTTTGCCTGTATGCATTCATTGAACTTAGATCAGTTATTTTTAACAAGTGTATATAGCAGAGCCTGTAACAGCAACCTCTCACTCATCAGCCACTGTTTTTTTTTAATTCACCAAAAAGAAAAAAAAGAAGAAACTGTACAAATCAAACAATACAAAACATAACATCATAACAGTGTGAGATACGGCAAATAAAAAAAATTTTTTTTTAATGAAAATCTCTCAAAATGTGTCTTTCCCTCTACCTACATCTACTGTACAATAGTACTAGAGAGTTTGTGTACTACTACTAACTCTACACACAGAATATAATTGGTACTGCAAGACCACCAAATGCTCTCTAATCATTACATGGACATAACATTTCTGCACGTTAACATTTTTTATCAAACTTCTTAATGCGATGACAGACTCACTTCATGGTGGCTTGTCAGAAATAAACATTGACTTATTTAGAGATAATAAATGTTACACCTCATCGACTTTGTTTTTTTTTAACGAGGATGCGAAATTAGCTGCTTTTCAGGCAGCACACACAACAAACTAATGAGCTTTTTTACTGACATTTTCATCTGTCTGATGACACAATATTTTGTTTTCCATCAAAAGAAACACATGCGGAAAAAAACAACAGTTAATGGGCTTCACATTAAGGATTAAGGCGGGAATTTATCACAGACATCATAAAGCAGTCGACAGTAATCATAGAACAAAAAGAGGAAATTAGTCTTTCTTTAAGAAGGTTTTAGCATATCAATCAGTCTAACTTGGTACAGTTCAGTGTATCATTTATTAACTTCCTACTTTAAAAATCTTCTTAGAAATACTATTACTAAATACTAAGTTTCCAACTTGTATTTAAAATAACTTAAATTCTGACATTATATATTTAGTCCAATATTATTTGTTATAACAAAATTATTTAAACATTCACTAGAACTTTCTTATTTATCTGCATCCATGCCACAGTTTTTTTTTTTTATTAAATGGCAAACAATACACATCAATAAGATTTTATTTATTGTTTAAGTGCATTTCCCTGATGATCTCTAAACATCATTTACTTTAACGGAATAAATCGTCTAGTGATGACTGCTGTGATGACTGCTGTGTTTCCTACAGTCATTGCTTTTTTTCCCCTCAGTAGTACAGCAAATACATTCGAACGCTGTAAAAAATGTAAATTAAAAACAAAATGCAATAATGTGCTAAATACGTGGAACTGAGGAATTTGATGGCAGCATTATTTTGTGTGTGTGTGAATGTGGTACTAATTTTGTAATTTCATCATCTACGGTTCATTGTTTCATTAAAAGTTTCAACAACTCCAGAGAATTCTGTCTGGACAAGGCTAATAACAGATATCAGAAGGCTGTGAACTTCAGGACCTCATGCAGCAGTGCATTAAAAAAGACAATCCTAAAAAATACAAATATGTGAGAGGAGTACAAGCAGGTCTCCTCAGTCCCCAAATACAGAGGGTTCTTCAAAGAGGCAGTAGAAGATAGCGGCAAACAGTCCCCTTTTCCAGATTTCTGTAGAATGTTTCTAAATGAGCAAATATTTTTCAATCCAACTGTGACGTTAGTACTGGATGCTCCAGGAGCATAACTGTTTGATGCCCTGTCTAATGGTGTCCAATATTGAGGCTACAGGTAAACTTGGTGCTGGTTTTGGATGGTCCTGGAGCGTCATCTTTTGTGTCTATTGTGTCTTGTTGTACCATCCACTCAACCGTTCACCTCTCCGTGAGACTTATTCACTTAATTGTCTACGTCATTGCTTTAAGCGTCAAATATTGGAGCATCATACGACGATGAAAGCTCAGAGCGTCAATCACAGACACGCGTGCACAGGTGCCCCAAAGCATCAGCATGAAACCCTGAAGGGACTGGAAAGAGCTGTGCTTTTTGACAACTCGGGAAGAAGAACAGACATGAGCAGACCTTTATTTTACAATTATTATGAAAAATTACTCAACTATAATGTAGCTTTGTGCAAGTTTTTTTTTTTTTTTTCAATCCATAAAATACTACAGGAAATACTCAAGATTCTCAAAATTGACAGTCCCCGAGTACATTTGCTTATGTCCACCACTGGTATGATGAGGGGGGGAAATAACGACAAAAACCTCTTTTAATACAATTTCTGCCAGTTATGTTTCACTAGCTCTTGTTAAACTGCAGCTGGTTCCTCTTCTTACTGTAGAGTCTATCTACCATTATAATAGTATAATAGTGTAGCGCTGTTTGTACAAAGAGGGGATCATTCAGTCGGGGGCGCTCTCCTCCAGACACACCCCAGTGTCCTCTGGCATGCTTCACCCAGAGAATCAGTTAATGCCTAATGCGCTAACAAAGACAATGACGCTCAGAGGGTGCCTTCCATTAATCCACTTAGACTTTTTGCCATGTGCATTTCCACGATTACATGGGTGGGTCAAATTCTATTAACCGTGAGATTTGAGTTTTATTTATTTATTTTTTTTCAAACTGCAGAACAACACACAGATGGTGGACACAAACAAGACAGGCGTGTTGCTTCTAGCAGTGGAGTATGCGTGTGACCATGTGCTGTGTGTGAACATGCCTGGTCTTTTTTTTTGTTTGATTGGATGGAGACCAGATACTTGTAGCTGTAATTCTCCATATGGCATTGAAATTAATGACGAAGGGGACAAAGCAGGGAGGCAGAAAGTGTAGGAGAGTGTCAGGAAGGGTGGGGCTCAAATAGGTGATATAACATTCTCTGTTTTATAGTTGTTTTAGACACACAACATCAGCATTTTGCTAAATTCCAACAATCTTTTTTTATTACCTAATTGTCATAATCATCCTCATGAGGGAATTATGCATCTTGATTAAATGTCAAATATGACGGGAGTAAGGGTGGAAATTTCTCATTTTTCTGTTTATATCCAAAGGCTATTTGAACCACTGTGGTGCAAACAAGAAATATTAAAATCAAACTAATAAACCACGTTTATGTTAATAAACCATGTTTCTTCATGACTATTTGGCTCAGACAAATCAGCTGTCAGTCTGACTTTCCTGTCATTCTGGTCAACGTTTCTGCATTAGAGTCTGTATTTGTCCAAGAAAACAATGTCCAAACAATAGTTAGGACCAGCAGTCACCGCAATCAGCTCAACAAGTTTTTTGTTTTCAGTCTGTTACTCTGAATATAAATGTATGCCCATTTATTACAATTCTGTATTTTACTTTGCTCAGTGTGTAATTCATTAAGACTCTAATACTCAGACGACGAGTGCATCACGAGGACATGATTTTAGTAACAGTAATGTGCTTATTTATTCAATAAACTGATTATTTGTATCTGCATTCAGTGGAACTCTGTTAGTAAATTCATTAGTCAAGAATCCAAGACCATACTGATTTGCGTCATTAGCTCCAATAGTAACGATGTAAATTATGTAAATATAACATAGCCCCATATTTATACCCAATCACAGGAATGTTCAGTCTTAGGGAAATAAACGAGTGAAAAAAATATTACTACAAGACATCACACTCTTCTCAACTCAAAGCGGATATTATTTATAGTAGGAAACAACAGATCTTAAAATAAACACATTTCTTACTAACTAGAAATGTTTGTTATCTTTTTCACTGACGCGTACAGTTTACATTGATCATAAAAAAAACTTAGGACTTATTGGGTTCGTATTAATGTATTTTTGTGTATTTCATGACACTTGAATTTTTATATTTGGTTGTGTTTTCTGTCGCGGTTGTTTTTTTTTTCCCTAAATGCTGCACCGTTATTTGCCCGTGTCATATGTTGAAGTGCATTGAACTGTCAGGGCCTACGTACGATCGAAATTCATTTTGCTAGGTCCAGGCACACCCTTAGTTGAGCATAGACACCGAGCAAATCGGCAATTGGCTGGACGATATTATAAAGAAAATGGAACTGTACAGTCCTGTGCAATTGAAGTTGCAGATATACAGTGTAGTCACTTATTTATGTAGCTTCTCTTTAAACCCAGCCACAGTCAGAGGTGCCCACTTTATTCAAACATTATTTCAATCAATAGACCCTCCAAGCAAAACAAGAGCTTGGTCAATAGACATTCACAAAGAAAATGATGGCTCAGCCAGCATATCGTCATCAACAAAAATTGAGGCTGTCTTTCACTCTGTGTGGTATTTTCTTTGTGTCACTGAAGCACGAAAGGACATTTACTTTTGGAAAACCATTTTTTAAGTCCTTTTTTATTTAAAAAAAAAAAAATCCATAAAGATGATAATAACCAAATTTAAATAAAAACAAACAAATTCTTTGTCAGATTTGGATAATGTATTTGTTAAACACTTTCAAAATATGTCCGTCGGTGTTAAAGTCAACATCAACGGGAAAAAAAAGAGAAACGGTTGCAACTGCAAAAACAACAAAAAATTCAGTTAATGAGCTCCAAAAGATTAAAATCCTGAATTACTAGGAAGCCTCCTGACTGTTTTCTGGAACAATCTTTCCAAACACAGAGAGCTGCTGAATAACACAAAGCATCACACTGGTTGTAATTTGCATCAGTCGGAGGCACTCGATGTGTTGTTTGCAACCAGCATCAATACTGCTGAAAGAAAATGGGAAGTTAAAAATAAAAGCAGCCAAGCATTGTCAGTAAGTTTCCAAGGCGATCATAAAAAATGTTCGATAGAATTGATGACATGCCAGCCAACGCAGTGGGATGTAATGCATTTTAAACAGATGCAATCATCTTAGATTGGCCACTTTGTCATCAGTGTTGAATCTGGTAATTGCTGGCAGCTCAACTAAAAAAGAATAATCAATATGAGTAGGGTGATGAAACAAAGAGAAAATATGCATTTTTCAAGGATGCATAGATAAATGTAACCCTTTCACTAAGCTGGATGACGAGTTCAGATAGTGTGTGTGTGTGTGTGTGTGTGTTACTTACAGAGTCTGTCGTAGCTCTGCTGTATCTCTAGATGTCCCTAGTGATTGAAGATTCTTCTCTAGTGTGACAACTGGGGAATAATTGAACAATGCAAACATTAAGTCTTTGTGTTGAACTCAAACACACAGCCACACACACAAACACACACACACACTCATGCAGTGCAGCTGTAGCGAGAATTTCCCTATTCATTCTTTTACATTGCAACTGAACGCAACATAATATAACACATTGTTTATTTATTTGAAAATGGTGAAATAATTTTCCAAAATGAATCTATTTTCAACAGTCTCCTAAAATAAATCCCACTAAAATAACACTGCACTGCCTCTATTTACACATAATGTCCATCAACCTGCAACTTGGATTAAGGAGAGTAACAGATTTTTTACTTATTTATCCTGAACCATTTATACTATTTATAGTAAAATGACCTTTACCTAAATTGACTGCACATTTTTATCTTGACACCAAACCCAAAGTGCAGAACAGACAACTTCAACTCCTGAGTGATCATAGTTAAACCAATCAGTTTTTCCTCTAACTTAACCATGTGCTGTCAGAGTCTAAAGCTATTCAGAAGGTTTAATGATGCTGTAGTCAAACAAACTGGATGTTGTTCAACAAAATCAGATATTTCAGGCAGTATTTCAAAACCACTCACTCCTTACTTTTGAAAACCAGGAGGGCCTCTGGCATCACTCTGGTCCACACCAAATCTCTTAGTTTCCTGTTCTCCCATTTCCATTTTATATTTAGTCATCCAGCAGACACTTTGGTTTACATACACGTGGTTTACACACACACACACACACACACACACACACACACACACACACACACACACACACACACACAGGAGCAACTAGAGGCTTCAGTTTCATTCAGGACAGATACGCACATGCATACAGCACAAGATAAGTTTTGACCATGAATTGTCTTTTTACCATTGGCGTTGATCTGGAAGATATTGGAGGAGGTCTCCTGAAACACATCTTGCAGTTCTGATGGGCTGACCTGTGTGGCTTTGGAGAAAAACATAGTATCAGCAGAGAGTCACCTCATGTATTTCCATCCTTAATGACGCATTTTACACTTTTTCACATATTAAAATGCGTCTAACAGCTCCAAATGCACATGCAAACAACCACAACCGAGATGGATTGTGACCAGATAACTAAAACCACTTGCTGGGGTGTGCCGAGGTGCTTCTGGCCATTGAGCTTTTGTGGTGTAAATGTGTTTGATGCCTCCCTGTTTCAGAAAACACATCATTGCCAGACATGGTGGTTGTTTTGGTGAGAATGTGCCAAGAGTCTTTTTTTCCTGCCAGATCAATGACCTGCAAATACCCTTATAAAAACTGTCTAAACTGATGTCAATCAATATAACTGCACGAGAGACCTTACCAGCCCTCGTATGACAAAAAAAAAATACCAATTCAGGCTTCTTGATCATAAAACATCTCTCACCTCCTGATGACATATTCTGGAGAATTTTTCCAGTATCTTCCAGCTGTATTTTGTGTTTTCGTCTTAAGCTGGGGACACACCCAAGGACTGGCAAAGACTGTCAAAGAGTGGGCATTAAAATCACACAATATCACAGATTTCTGGTGTCTGACAGTCTGGAAGTAGCACACACGTGATGACTGAGTAAACTGGGGGAAACACACTTAACAACTAGTTGGGAACGACTGGACATTCTGGACATAGGAAAACCCCCACATCCCAAGAGAGCAGGATATTCAAGGATGCTTTTTTTGCCAAAACAAATACGGCAGCAATCTGGAAATTGGACTTTGTAAAAGACGAAATGATTAAAAAAAGCACCAACATCACAGATGGCCAGGACAATGTGGACTATAGATCTTACGGAGGGAAATGAAGGTAAAATAAACTGGCAGACATTGGGTCTTAAGACTAAAGACTAGAATTTTTACACAGCGCACACTTAACGATTGACTCTGCCAACTGTTGGTCCCGACTGAGCCGGACTGGCACTGACCAGAACCAACTAGGTCCAACCAGTCGTCACCGCCGAATCACATGCATAATCGACCCAACAGTCGATCAAGTCCGTGGCGACCTAAAATTCAGTTGAATTATTTTATATGCATGCAATTTTTTTAAAATAACACTGTTGACATTAGATTTTTGTTCTTGAAAAACAGCCACGAATGGCACCTCATTTTATTCAGCCTTTCAGTCATGGTGGTTTTTGATGCTGAGGGTATATGTTTTAAGCTTTTCTTTATTTAAATCAAAGAATCATGGCCTTAAACACATCAATCCGAACTGTGGTTACTTTGTATCTTTATCTGCATTGTTATTCTAATGAATACATGTGAAAAATTGGACTACAAAGGCTATGAGAACCTTTAATGTAGATTCTAACTGCAGCGATGATGATAGACTAGACAGAGAAAATGGTATGGCACTAAGCCACAGACTTGCAGAAGGAGTGGTGAGGCGGCTGTATAAGTTATGTGGGCAGGTCATTTTCCTTGTTTAAAAGCACATGTCATCTGAAACGACAGGGAGGATTAATGGCCTGGAGCCATTACAGCAGGCTGGGATCAGCATCACGGCCTGTATGAGCGGCATGCTCAAACCATCTTGGCACTGTTTTCTCAAACACAGCACCCACAATATCTGCTTTTTTTTTTTTTTTCTGACATGGTCAAAAGTAAAGCAGTATAGATAAAATGCTAATGCTTTTGCAAATAAAAGATTGAATGGTGGCTAATCGAAAAGCATACAGAGAAATAGAGGGACACAGACAAATAGAGGTGGTGTCAGAGACAATGAAACAACTATGCTGTGGGCAGTGTGTAAGCAGCAGGAAAAGATAGATACTGTACATCACAAGCCATTAAATCTACTCACTGAACTATACCGGCAAATCGTCCAGGTAATAACATGATTGCATTTGGTCACTTGAGCTGCATTACGAGATTGTGACACATTTGGAAACTGGTCCTTTTTCAACTGAAGGAGCATTACTGCATTTTTAAAGTCATCTCAGCATAAAACAAATCTTCTACAATGTTTTCTCCACCTTTCCATTGTTCATGCTTGGCCTATCACTGGTAGGTGTATATTTGGGGACATTATGAGGTCATACATCTTCTCTTCTCCACATTACTGTTCCTTCCTACATATAAGCCTGTGGATTGATGGATACATCACAACAGTAAAACTAACTTAACCATAAAGTGTCTGTCAAATCCTCTGTTACTTTTAGTTGTCATATGTTATTTCTATGAGCCTTTTGAAATTTAGCAATTTGCTCTCTGAGTGTCATTGTGTTTTACCGAAATCAATGTCATTATCAGCCCATACTGCCTACTGTACCTACCAACTGGCACAGTTATTCTGAGCGACACAGGGCACATTGGGGACATCTAGTGGCTCTAGTTACGACTGCTACCACTAGAGCTTCAGTGGTGATGCAATTAGGAGTTGACATATTCTGTCCAGGCTACATGGGTGGGTGACATTACACAGGACTTTGAGCCCGACAGACAAAGATTTGACTCCTGTTTTCATATTTAACCCACTACACTATCTCCCCCTTAAACCTAACGTTCTTATTTTTGTGTCTACACTTTATCATAAGTGTCTGAAAATCCCATTGTTCCAAACATAACCATGAGAGTCCCCCTACAGAGACTGTCCCACAGATTTCTGAGTTCCCTGACTCTCCAGATGGCATCACTCGAAGGAATTTTTCATCATTAGGAGCTAAGATGATGTCATCTGTGTGAGCAATAATCTAAACTAAAGGTTCCTCCAAATGATGTCATCTGGAGGCAGTTTTCAGCTAGAAGAAGGGAAATATTTTAATTTAGGGAAGCCAGAGGGACGTATCATAGTATTTATGTACATGTATTACCCGAACTAGAGCCAAAAGAAAACGTTTAAAATCACTGAAGGTGTCCTTTAATAGTCACCCCAACGCAATTTGTGTATTTTTCGGAGGCCGCCCAGAGACAGATCACAAACGCTCTGAATACCAGATAGGCATAGAGCTCCACTGATCCACTAGTCACAGATGTGTCTGCCCATTTTTTATTTGTATGCCAGATGGCCAGTGCACTACCACACCGATTACGTGTTATTGGCAGAAATACCATTTCATTCAATTCAGTGATTATTTAAGCTGGTCCGTGTGGCTCCACTTGTTGTTTTGAGTGAACAATAGTCATGATCTTTTTAGTAAAGGCTCTGGCCTTTGCTTTGACATGTTTTTTTACAAGCAGCAAACGGGGCCTCCGCAGACCTTGTCATCTAGCAGTGCTGTCAACCACACAGTAATGGGCAGAACTAGTGGTGGTTCAAGCTATTTGTCAACTACAAATGATTAAGAAAATAATGGCAATAAAGTGCTTAACGTTTTTATTCGGTAAATGGTCTCGTACTCTGCCTCACAGCTAGATGGACCTGGTTTTGAATCCCTGACTGACTGCGGCCTTTCTGTCTGGAGTCTGCAGGTTCTCCCTTGTGCTTGTGTGGGTTTTTTTCCGGGTTCTCCAATTACCTCCCACAATCCAAACACATGCACGTTAGGGTAATTGGTGACTCTAAATTGCTTGTAGGCATTAATGTGACTGTGAATGGTTGTCTATCTACCGTATGTTTTTCTGAGATAGACTAGCAACCTGTCTAGTGTAGGGGTTTGGTGTCCTGCTTAAGGACATTTTTACATGTAACAGGAGGAGCTGGAAATCAAACCCCTGGGATTGGTGGACAACTGCTTGACCTCCTAAGCTACAGTGGTGTATAGGCAACATATATTGGATAAATGTAAAAACACGATTGTTATTAATTCCCAGGAAGTGACTAGAGAGGGTCTAAACAGCTGTAGGGTGCAATGAAATATGAACAATCTATGACAATGTGAGTGTGTTTCTAGAAAAAAAAAACTATATTCATTATTTTCTGGGGGATTTAATCTTGACCTCAACCAAATTGTTCAGCTATGTATTATTGGAATTAATGTTAATGTAATGCACGGCTAATGGGCAAATCCTACATGGAGATGGCCATCTATTTATTCAAATTGACGAATTAAAAGAACACATATTGAAAACTGCTAATTGGATTGTCATTAAATTGCTTATACTAGCAGTTTAATGACAATGTGCCTAGATAGACAGACATTTTTAAACTATGTGCAACACCAGCATCACCCCTTGATAGTTTGGCTTCACCAGAGTTACTTCTACTACTTTTCTTTTTCTTTGTTAGTCCTATGTCGAAACAAACCATGAGACCAAACTGACTCTTTACAAAGTGGCCAACATTGAATTGAAGTGAATATTACATACGCAGCTTTATGAGCAGTAATTTTAGATGCAGTATTGGTTCAATGACTGTAGCCGACTCTCTTGATGTGCTATGGAAACCCGGAAGCACCTGTGAACAGATGACACAAAAAAATCTTATAGGCTGCGAATCTGTGGTGAGGCCAACACTGAAGTAACGGCGGGACAAGCACAGGCATATTCATTGGGTGTGCTACCACTTGCAAAAGGTGTCAATTCTACTTTAGCTTTAACATAGATTTCTGATGCAGAAAGTACACAATGTAAAATATCTCCTCTACGTTTGACACATCATGACTTCTTGTGTTTCTAAAATTTCAAGCTTTTATTGTTTCCCATTTTACACATGATTTACAATGACTTTCCATGTGTTTGCAGAATTAGAATCCACTGTACTGTGTGTCCCCAGTTCACACAGCCCTATCATGGGGGAAGAACACAATTTTCACATTAGAGCCCACAACACATACGGTAATCGGCACTTATGATTTCATGCTCATTTCACAAACCCTGGTACGTGGGTCAGATCATTTCAGTGGCCTTTTTATCTTTTCACACTTGAAACTTTTCTCTCACATTAACATGTCGACATTTTAACATGCCCCATATCAGCACGCCACTTCAAAGTTGTACTGATATGCACTGCCTTCAAATAAAGCCACTCTTGACTAATTTAGTCTCTGTGGTTTGAGCAGTATATCTGATACAGTCATAACTTTGATTTCGTCATATATTAAATTCCTACAAAGTCATTTTGGAATTGCTTAAAAGGGGTGTAAGAAACAGAATTTGAATGGTGAAAGGGTAACAAAGCTGTTGTAGGACTTTGAGCTAAATGCTAATGCCAATCAAATGCTCAAAGTGACAGTGTTGATTCTTGCAGCTATAATGTTTCACCATCTGTTGCAGAGAGAATCATCCATGGAAATTCCATCTATAGTTTGAACCTAAATCTACAGTGTAGCTCCTATAAACTGATTTCACACCACATTAGGTTGTTAATCCACAGCAATACATGCGAATGTTTGTAGACTCAGCAGAACAATGCTCAGCTTTGATCAGATGAGAAAAAACAAATGCTGTTTTATTTACATATAGAGTAGCCATGGTAAGATATGTTTTAGTTTGTCCATAACACGCTCAGATTAATTGTCAGTGATTATAAAGTGTTCTGATGTAACTTAATGGAACCAAGAATGAACTTAATAAATTATGAAATAGTCGTCTGTCTTACACGAGAGCACATTTTTGCATTCGAGAGCAAAACATATTGGAGGCAGTTTCAGATATCAGCAGTCCTGGCCTGTGGTTACTTAGTATTTGATCAAAGCTAAAATTTGTGTCCTCGCCCACCCCTGTCTCTAAGTCAGATTCCTGTCTTCATAAAGTCATCTTCTAAGCATTTTTCTTCATGCTCACATTTATGTCTGATATGAGACTCGTTATTTGGAAGCACAATGCAAAAGCTGCTCTTGAAAGGTGAATTGTAAATTGTGCCTTTAACCTTTGACTTGGCTTCATTGGGTAATGAAGCGTACTCAACACTTGGCCAAACCTTCTAAAAAAGAATGCTTCTTATGTAAATGACTTATGTCAATGATAAGCCATTTGCCTGGGGCTTTGGAACAACAACAAAAAAAAAAAAATTAAATACATGCCTACTTCATTTTCAGCCATGCAAGAGCCCAAACATGTAAATGGGCAGACACAATGTTTGCCTTTTAGTGTCTATTCAACATATACATATAGCGTTCAAACGAAAAACTAAAGTGAGATTTTAATTACAGTTATTTTTGGCAGATCTCACCTCAGCTGTTTCAAATGATGAACCCCATTGAACAGATTATATATGATAATTAGTTTGGCATTGTTATTGTTTTTTTTCCACTATTTTTTTTAAGAACTGAATAATCAATAAAAAGTGCCCTGATTTCTCTTACTATAATGACTTAGAGCTTTGAGCATGCAGAGGATGACTTACCATCATGCCCTCGCAGAGTAGCCTGTCGATAGCACAATTGCGCTATCTGCAACATGTTCAATTACACTCTCAAATCAGACAGGATTTTAATCAAGAGCCCGCATCTCATTATGCCTGAAGTCAGTAGCTGTCTCTCCTCACTGAGAAGGGGCAGATTTTAGTCTTTCCAAAAAATCTGCAATTTTAGCCACTGAAAAGCTGATTGAGTAAATAAGAATCTGGCCTGCTCCCCACAGCTGGCCCTGCATGTAGAGACATAAAACTGTAAACTGAACTTGTCTGTGATGAGATAATGACACCATTTGAAAGTACTTTAAATACTTTCATTTATCTGCATCCCTTTGTCAGCTAGATAACATTTTTGTAGTCACCAGGTGGAAAATTGACAACCTTGGGACATGATGCAGCCATAACAGCTTTGAACTTAAGCAGAGAAAAACGTGGCACTGACCAGGACCAACTAGGTCTATTCAGACCAATCACATTTGTAATTGCCTATAAAGTCAGTAAGTATATCATTGCCTTAAGAATATATATATATATATATATATATATATATATATATAAAATCTGTAAATAAAACAGAAGCTTTTGAGAAACTCCAGGCAAAAGGCTGCGCAACATAAGCACCACAACCTCATACCACAAGAACAGTTTCCTACCGATTGCTGTTGGCCTCACCAACAAGGTCCAGGTCCACCCACTAACAGAAGAATGAGTGTCCACAGTATAAGCAGTGTTAGGAAGTATCTGACAGTTTTCAGTGGGACAAGAAATTATGTTAGTTTATCTCTTCTCATAACCATTTATATTCAATTAGGCACATTCCTTGACTTCTGTGATATCTCATTTTGTACACTATCACTAGTTTTGCATCACATGGCTTCTGTGTAGAGTATGTAAAGACCTTGGCAATCAACCAGTTTTTGACTTTGATTCTTAAACAAACATAATAGGTAATAAAAGACAATGGCCCCTGCAAATGTCTGTCAATGTCTGTTATAACTTTTATACCGCAGAGAGGGTGTTCTCTGTGTTTCTTTGAACTGCAAGCACCTGGATCAGGTGGACTGGAGAACACTGGTAGATCCACTGCCCAGCACAAACTATGATTGTTTTCTCCAGTACTGCTTGCCACTTGCCTGTACTGTATGTAAAACAAATAGAAGTTGGAGAAGCTTTACACTTATAGTTATATTTAATTAGATCTTCTTTTTGATTGTTCTAAATGTTCATGGTATTGTCAGCAAACCACAGACTGATCATTAATCCGTCTTTTCATCTTTATTTGTATTTGCAACTTTGCCTTAAATTGCCCTTCAAGTGACAATTCGGGATATTTTCATCCCATTAGAAATATTATGTGTATGGTAACTAAATAATTAATAGCATAGTTTTCTTTTGTTTTGTTTTTTTACATTAAAGAGGAGATTTTTGTGCTTTTATATTAAGTAATAAAGGATGGAATTGTTGGAACATTCAATTGACTAATATCAGT
The DNA here is from genome assembly GCF_033026475.1 of Channa argus. Taxonomy (NCBI): domain Eukaryota; kingdom Metazoa; phylum Chordata; class Actinopteri; order Anabantiformes; family Channidae; genus Channa; species Channa argus. The sequence continues at coordinate 23,925,910 of NC_090203.1, forward strand.
TGCTATCAGCCCCAGACTATGGTTCAGTAGACAACCTTTCACCTCCTGTTAAATTGGGTCATTGTCATCAGTAAATAAAATAGGCTGTTGGTGCTGCAGTGTGAAGAAAGAGAAAGTCCACATAGAGATGTGTGGTTGACAAAAGGCCTTTGAAGTTTGTTTCCCACTTGGAACTTACAGTAGGTGTTTGCAGTTTAGTTTTTTAACCATAAATGGATTATGAGAAAATAGGAGCTTGGGTACAGCCGGGGGTAATTTATGAGCCACTTTGCATCCTGTTGGCATTGCCATGCATCTCTTTCTGGTAATTTTGTCGTCTAACTCAGCTTTTTCAAACAAGAAATATGAACAACGACAGGCCTATGAGTCCCCTGACTTCCTGGGGCTGTGCCCAGTGGGTCTATTCAGTAATTCCTCCAAGACATTCACCTAAATCACAACCTTTATTTAAACCTAACTCTGATCTTTTTGTGGCTAAACCCAAGTGGTCATGTTGCCTAACTGTAAAGCTACAGTAAGGAACTTTTTTTAAATTCATTTTTGGTAGAAATATGTTCCAAAACCTGACGCCACCCATGAATTCATGGAATAGCACTGGCAGTAGTGCAGAAATATTTGCTTCAAAAAGTAAGGAGCATAGCAGAGAGTATCAGACAGTAGAAGAGGGAGAGGTGGGGCTGGGCAGAGCAGAGTGGATTGATTTTGAGTCTCATTCTAGAACTAGCTAGTTTAAATAGCATAGTGTAGTTTAAACTATGTAGTCTGTGCCTAAACTTAACAGGGTGGCTGTAGCTATGCATTTATCACTGCTTAACTCTAAGCAGCAAAGACTTCATGACTTTCTTTATGAATAAAATTGTAGCTATTAGAGAAAGAATTCACCAGATTCTCCCCCCAAATATTACAGATAGATCTTCATGTACAACTTTGCTAGAATCATCAATAAGGCCCCACTCCCTGTTAGACTGCTTTTTACCCATAGATCTCTCTGAGTTAACTTCAATTATTACATCATCTAAACCAACAACCTGTCTGCTAGACCCTATTCCAACTAAGCTGCTCAAGGGAGCTTTACCCTTAATAGATACGTTCATATTAGATATCATCAATCTATCTTTAGAAACAGACCATGTACCACAGGCCTATAAGGCAGCTGTAATTAAACCATTACTTAAAAAACCCTGTCTTGACCAGGTTTTTTGGCCAATTACAGACTGATATCTAATCTCCCCTTTATTTCTAAAACCCTTGAAAAGTAATTGCAAAACAAATATGTGACCACATTTATAGGAATAATTTGTATGAAGACTTTCAGTCAGCATTTAGAGTTCATCATAGTACAGAAACAGCACTGGTAAAAGTCACCAACGATCTCCTGAATCCTCCATGCACACGGAGGTTAGCTATGGAGTTCCACAAGGCTCTGTGTTAGAACCAATACTTTTTACTTTATACATCTCTTCTTTAGGCAACATTATTAGCAATCAATCCATAAATTTCCATTGCAATTAATCCAAAATGCTGCAGCCAGAGTGCTGACTGGAACTAGCAAGAGAGCTCATATTTCAACCTTACTAGCTTCTCTCCATTGGCTTCCCATTAAATTTAGAATAGAATTTAAAACCCTGCTTCTTACATTTAAAGCTCTGAATGGTCAGGGTCCATCATATATAAAAGACCTCATAGTTCCATATCATCCCAGTAGACCACTTTGATCTCAGAATGCAGGTTTACTTGTGGTTTCCAGAATTTCCAAAGGTAGAATGGGAGGCAGAGCCTTCAGCTATCAAGCTCCTCTCCTGTGGAACCAGCTCCCAGTTCAGATGGAATTATTGAATTATTAGAACCGTGATAAGGTGTGTGCACCACAGCACATTATAAGAACATACTGAACCTACTTGAAGGTAGTAGGTCACCTACTGAACAAAAACAATGGGCTGCTAAGAACTGATAAGAACCACTGAATGCTGTGATAATGTCCCAATCGGATGTTTGGAACCATTTGAAATGAAAATAGGTAATAGTTTGGAGAACAAAACACTGTCCAACACTGAAATATCAGTGTGAAATTGCAAGGATAAAGACAACAATCTTAATAATAAAAATAATAATAATGAAGGAAATACCTCCAAATTTACTAAGGGTTTTAAAAAATATGGGAATATTTGCTTGATTTATGTAACCTTTAGTGCTCAATAGCAGTTACCTATTGATTTTACTAATATAAAATGCATTGGCATGGATTATTTCAAGCCTTCAAAATTGTTTAGATTACGTCTGCATTTATTCACAGCTCCAAGAGACTTGCTAGCACTGCTAATACAGCAGACACATTGCTAAAGTGCTTTAACAGAAACTACTGTTTATACTGTGCTCCAATGCAGATGCCAATAAGTAGACCCTTCTGGACAAACAAGGTTATTTTAAGCACATGGCTGAATCGAGCTAGGAGAACCAAACCACAGGAATTCATAAAAGATTCACCTTGACAACACTGGGAGGAGGCATAACCCCCACCCATCCACACACACACACACACAAACACACAGCATACTGCATCACCCCCACATGTAGCCGTCTGGAGGTGTTCTGCTCTGTTTAGTGTGCTGTCACCGCTAGAACGTGCAGAAAATGCAGACCAACATTAAATCATTATCATGAAGCTTTATTTTGGTATGACTGAACACCATGCTGTTCATATGCTGAAGGTTAGCCACACAGTTTTCTTGTTGTTTCTTAATAATTTTGCCTCACTCGAATGCACAGTGGGAGATGGACAATGGACAGTATGAGGAAACATTTGCAAAGATAACAAACATCAAGCCACTACATACATCTAGTTTACACATTTGGAAAATGGCATGAATTCAAATAGTAAAATGTGAGAAAATGCCAGTGTATACATTAGTTGATAAAACTTTTTTCTTTACATTACGCAGTATTTACTGTAATGCAATGTCCGACTCTTGACGGAAGAAAAAAATAAGCAATTAACTCTGTGATATAGAGGCGATTTAAGATATTTTTAGTTTTAGTTATTGCACATTTATTTACTGTCTAAATTGTCACGTTGCTGTCAAGGTTGTGTTATTATTTAAGTGATTCTTCATCCTGTAGTGTAGCCTTGCACAAAAAAACAAATCATTCAGTGCAGAATTTGATTAAAAAAAAAAAACAAAAACAAAAAACATGACCTTTCCACAGAACAGCCACAGCTGTATATAAGACAAATTCAGCTATTATGAAAGAAAACTAAAAAGGCAGAAATTTTAAAAAACCCAAATCTTTCATGGGATTGATTATTGAACATTAGTCAGTAACTTTGGTTCCAGTCACATTTGGACCCAAATTTTATTTGGCCATCTAAATTAATCTGGAGCAATTTCACTCAGTAAAACCTGAACAATAGATATGAAAATTCTTCTTTGCAAATGAAAGTTTTGCCCAGGGGGTTGACAAAGACAAGTCAAATGATTATAGGAATCTCTCAGCGGGACAGTGGATATCCACAGCAAATATGGCAGCCCAACGAGTAGAAGTTACATACTGTATATCTGAATAGATATAATAAATAATATTGCAATTTTGTGGCCATTCTACATGCAACCAAGCTGCAACCTCTTCAGTAATTGGAGTTAAGCTGGTCACCTTCAATCTGGACAATAAATCTGTTTTAAACAGTAACACTCTCTTGAGGTGTTTTTAAGAGTCAGTACATTAATGTGCGTTTTTTCAGTGGTTAAAGTTGGATTTTTCATGCCTTTTTTCACGCACAGACAAGATCCAGCTAATTTGAGGCAGATTTTAGAGGTGATAATTTACCTATGGGCTTATTGGTAGGTTGTATGTTAACAACTGACCCATAATTATGAGCATAATAAAGATTAAAAACTAAAGATCCAATATTGTGACAACAGTTGAACTGGATAGTAGACAGCAACTGCTTAAGACAGATATAAACTATCCTATATGTACTTATACATACTTAGAATTTTAAAGTGTACATTATTATTTAGTGAACACTAAAATGAGAATTATGAAATATAGTTTTGAGGCCAAAATAATGGTTTGCACTTAAATAGCACTTTTCTACCTATTGGCACTCAAAATCCTTTACACTGCTTCTTATTCACCCATTCACACTCACAAAGACGCACACTCATACACCGATGGCTATGCAGCTGGCCAACGCTCACCGGGAGCAACTAAGTTGGGGTTCAGTGTCTTGCTCAAGGACACTTCCTCCACCACCTCTGAAGAGGTGGAATTACACTGTTGATGCTTGGGATTGGACTGGAGTACGGAGCTGACAGATCAAAGATTAGTCTTTAATTCCCAAAGTATTTTGTTGTGGCAATCCTGATGGCACTGATGGGAAAAATAGAAAATGGAAAAGAACAAAAATGGCTTATTGAATATCCTCCATCCAGTTCTTTCTCTAATAATTGAGACCCCGTTTTGGCATTGTTTAAAGTTGAATCTTTGAAAATCTTTGGACGCAAGTAGTTTTGTGATGAAATAACATCTACACGAAATTCCTGAGATAAACCTGTGTGTAATAGAATAGAATCAGGATGAGATGACATTTCAGAAACAAGTGCCTGTGTGTTTATTGGAGTGGGCGAATGTTTAGTCAAGATGTTTTTGAAATACAATTGGTCATTCGCTGATTTAGGATGAGGCTCTTTACAAGAGCTGCAGATGTGAAAGAAAACCCAATTTGGGGATGTACTAACACTTAGATTAAAATGATTGAAAATGGGCATGTTGTTGAACACATGCATCTGACGCCCTCAGCTGTCGGGGCTGGGCTGGGGAAATGAGGAGGCTCGGTGGCACAGAAATCAGCTTGAGAGCCTAGCCAAGATTTTTGTTCACTACAGACCAGTCTATGTGAGTGTTGAATTGACATGTGGAGAGTGGCTTTGCTGGAAATTGATTTGTGATAGTTTTGGATTTTCTTTCCTTCTAATTTTAAATTCAGCTCACTGATTAGCACAAGGTAAAATACAGTTCTTGCCTTTTCAGGATAGACAGAGCAAATAACGTTATTGTCTACATCAAAAGCATCATACATTTGCCAATATTTAAATCTCTGCATAATCTGGATACAGATTAGGAGAAGAAATACAGCCTGCCTAGAAATGTATAGCCTACCTAGTATGGCAACCCGGGACGGCAGAGGCTAGAGAATACTGGACAGCTGTGGACCTATTGTTGGCCTGGGGAGTTTGGGTGAACTTTTTGGTTGAATTTTTGCAGCTTATTCATCCACAGGCAGGGAGTCTGTACACCTAGGGAGCGTTTCTTGGAAGGGAAGAAGATCAGAACTAACAGGCTGGTTTGCCAGATCACAGAGGGCTGGCAGTGGAAGGGCAGGAGCAGCGGTGATGCTTTGATCCTTTAGTGAAGTTAATAAAGCCAGTTCTTCTAAAGGGTGGGGGGCGGGGGGCATCTCTTTGAGCTAAGCGGGTGCTCATGTGAGGCAACTTCTACTAGTCTCTGTGGAAGTTGTCACTTTTGATTCATAATGAATTTCTGCCAGAGACAACTTCCACTAACATCGAGCTAGTGGAAGTTGTCTCTGGCAGAACTTCATTGTCAATCATCAACCAATGGCTAATCGTAGTTGGAAGGAAAATATCACAAATAGATTTGCCATGTGCATCAGCCAGCATTGAAGTGAGAGCTGACAGCAGATAGAGGAAACAGATTTACATATTGACAACTATTAGGAGTATTTTGTTGACGCTGTAGTGAAACCTGACTGGTTAACAAATGGAAGGCATCCTCAGTCAGCAGATTAAAGTAGAGGTGGAGAGGAGTGAGGGAACAGTGTCGTCCTGATTGAACTGTCACATTTCCTTTATTTGAAGATTAACTCATGTATAAACTAGATTATGTGTCTCAATATATTGATGTTTGCAAAACATCTAATCAAAAATCATCAATCTTTACCAAATATTGTGTATTTTGTATAGTTTTGTTTCTTCTACCTTGGACTATTTCTCAATGGGCATCAATCCTTGCACAAAAAATGTTCTTACTTACTTTTACTTTAACATGTGCCACATTGATACATGCACACCTCTCAACTACACTTTTCATAGTTATTTAATATAGTTGGTCCATGCAATAAGTTTTTATTGAATATGGTTTAAATTTGCTATGTATGTAGATAACAATGCAAAGCTAAGACAGTTCTTTCATCATCAGAAGTAACAGAAATGGTCAAGGAGTGTAAAAGAAGTTACAGTAAAATAATAAATTTTATCAGTGCAAAAATTAAAGTAATTATTTTCTGATGTAGAAACATTGGTACTAATGTACTGAATTTTCATTAAATATGTTGATAAAAATACTATTTTAGAATAGAATGTATTTATTCTAGAACTTAACTAAGGTTTCACAACTTGTATTCTTTATTTTATTTTTATCTGCACCATCTAGATTAGAGAACATCCCACTATACGTCCTCAAATCCATTGTCACACTCATGCAGAAACAGGGCACTTGTTTCAGGTTTTCATTGTTTCTACTCAAAGGGGTTTCTTAAAAAAATGTATTCTTAGAGTAAGGTAAGGGAAAAACAGAATAGGGAATGGGTGAAAGTAGTGCTCCACTTTAAACAAAGTACTTCACAATGCAACATAGACTCTGCAGTTCAATAGGTTTACAGCTATTCGCAGAGAGAGAGTGCAGAGAGTGCATGGGGATCAGTGAAACCAAAGTGCTCATATGATGTTCCAGGGTCACAGAAGCCTGAACTTGGGATCAATGGCACCTTGGTTGGTCCATTAATCCATGCGTGGCCGTCTACTACATGGCCCACTTTGGCTGCTTACTGCCCATCAACAGTGCATGGAGCTCGGGGAGCTGATACTTATCACGGTGCTGTCACAACCAGTCCAACGTCTTGCTTCATTCAAACTTAATAAGTAGGTCTGCGTCTCTGGAGACCTCATCACAGGGAGCTAACAATGTGGACACATCCATGGGTCAGGTCTAACGCCTAGCACACCACTGTCTACTGTAGAGAAGCATGTGGGACCTCTTATGGTCTAATGAAAGTAGATGGGACAGGAATGAAATGCTGTTATTCAACAATTGCGTCATTACTGACCTCAATGTTAATACAACTCATGCTTGTGCTAGAGGTCACATGGTTAGTTAATTAACACATGGAATAAAAACAGAATACTAATTGGCAAATATTTAGATAATCAACTACTTTAATAATTAATAAAAGTACAAAGAGCGATTAGAACAATACGGAGTCTCAGCTTCCACCTTATCTAATGACAGGATTCAATGCATCTCTTTGTTATATTTAAAAGTAAACTGAATACCTTTGTGTTTTGTACTTTTGGTCCAAAAATACATCTGAAAACATTACCAAAGTGCTGCTTAGTAGTAACTGGACTTGCTTCTAGAAATTAAAGCAAGTCGGGGTTGCCACTGAACAGCCCCTTTGGGATAATGATTAATCAAGAGGTTTTTTTTTATTTATACTAACGGAAAGCATACAGCTTTCCCTTAAATTAAATTTTTCTATTTTTAGTTGCACAATTTGTCCTGATGGATGACTGTATTACTCAGTGGTACCACTACGGGAGCTGAAGGTATGTAAAGTGAATCACAATTGTATTTTTAGAAGTTACCCAAGTAAATATTGTCCTGATATGTACTGATGCAGATACCAGTTATAAAGTGCCTGTAAAAAAATATTCACCCCTTGCCTGTTTCATTCTTTTATTGACATTATTAATCAATATAAGTAGGCGACTTTGACCAAAAGATTTCAGAAATATATCTAGTAAATGTGAGAGTGAAAACAGGTTTCTAGAAAGTAATGTCAATTATATAAAAAAGTATGTAAGGTGAATTACGTGTTTGCATAAATATTCAACTCCTTTACAAGCAATCGAACAGAGGTCAAGCCATTTGGTGCTAGTAGTCCCCGTTAGTGAAATGGGGATCACCTGAGTGCATTGAATGTGTCTCAAGTGATTGCGGTATAAAGACATTTGAGTCTGGAGTGAGTCCACTCACTGGTTAATCAGTATTCCTGGCTATCATTACACCATGAAGACAAAAGAACACTCCAAGCAACTCAGAGAACAGGTCATTGAAAATCATAAGTCAGGGGATGGATACAAAAAAAAATATCCAAGGCACTGAACATCCCCCGGAGTTCAGTGAAATCTATTATCATGAAATAGAAGGAATATGGCACCTCTAAATCTGCTTAGAACAGGCCATCCCCACAGACGGAGTGACCATGCAAGAAGGAAACTAGTGAGAGAGACCAACAAAACACAGATGACTACTCTGACGGAGTTACAAATTTCAGCAGCTGAGATGGGAGAGACTGTTGCCTTGTTTTTCACCAGTCGAAGCTTGATGGGAGAGTGGCAAGCAGAAAGCCACTGTTAAGGAAAACTCATGTTAAATCACGACTGCATGGCTAAGTCAAAGAAGGGGTGTTGAGACCAAAATGGTGCTTTTCTGACAAGACGCTATGTCTGGCGGACACCAAACACTTCACATCACTGCAAACACACCATCCCCACTGTGAAACACAGTGGTGGCAGCATTTTACTGTGGGGATGCTTCTCGGCAGTCGCCTCTGGAAGGCTTATAAAAGTAGAGGGTAAAATGAGTGCTGCAACATATAGGACAATCCTGGAGGACAATCTAATTCAGTCTACACAGAAACGGTTTACTGACAACAAGGTGAATGCTCTGGAGTGGCCGAGTCAAAACCCAGACGTTAATCCAATTTGTGTCTGGACTTGGCTGTTCAAACCTGTTCCCTGCACGGCCTAACAGGGCTCAAAGAAGAATGGCATAAACTCGTAGTGTCCAGATGTGCAAGCCTGATTGAGACCTAAGGTGCATCTACTAAATACTGACCTGAAGAGGGTGTTTATTATTGCAAACACTTACTTCACCTGGCAATTTTTTTTTAATTGGCATTATTTTTTAGAAAGCGGTTTTCCCTTTGACATTAATAAGGTATTTTGATATATCTGATTTTATTTAAATGTATTTGTTATTCACCAACGTATATTCACCACGATTGATTTATAATGTCAATAAGAGTTAAACAATCCATATATGCACTGTATATAGTAACTATACCGCTACCTGAAATTTGCTTTGTTTAACTTTACTGTAGTTACTTTACTTTCACATTCCTGTGTAAATCAGTTCCTTTTCTTTTTTCCTTTTGTCATTGTTCTTTTAAGCAAAAGTTGCTGCTTATTAAACCCCAGTGGCAACCACATTTGTTTTGGCTGAAAAATGCACTTGGATTTAAAGTTTTGCAGAATTTGCTTAACTGCAATGGATTGATGAGGCAATTGATACTAAAAGCAAAACCGTTTAGTACTAGTATCGGTACTCAGTAGCATTGACGAGTACTCAAATGCAAGTACTTGTATTAAGTTTGACAAAAAGTGGTATCGGGACATTATATAGATCGGTTAGGTCCATTGATCTATTGAGCATGTTTAAAACAAACCAGACAATTTTTGTAATCTTCCAATGGAAAAGTTACTTCTCATTTGTCTTAAATTAACTGCAGGGAGTCTTTACATATCAGAGCTTTTAAACTCATCACAGTGTGCAGAGGCTCTGAACAGGAATATTTTTTGTTTTAAATAAACTTTTACTCCTTTTTTCCCAAAGTGCACTTGAGTACTTCAAAAGAAAGTTTGTTTAAACTATGAGAATCTATATACATAAAGTCTATTTAATACTGATATGCTGTGACATCTGTGGTGGGTAAACTATCAAGCATAAAATAGTGAGCTTTTCACCCTTTCATTTTGAACACAGCACTTATTAAATCCAACACATGGTGTGTCAATATGTGTTGATTTTAATACCATGTTGTCCTTTCCTCCTGAATGAGACACTCAGCTGTGTTGCTGCCGACACGCCGCCTCTAAGAGAGCGGGGTGGAGGGTTTTGAGCTTTTGCCGCGAGAGGGAGGAGAGAGATTAGCCTAAACGACAGCTCTATTAGAGACTTAACCTGGGCTTTGATCATTTCCTGAGCTCCCCTTCAGATCAGCCTGAGCAACAGACGGCAAATCTGACAGGCTCCTGCTCTACTCCCCCCCCCCACCACCGCTGCTGCCACCACCACTCATATCCCTCATAATGTATCCAGGCTTCAATGTGATCAAAGACTCCCTTTCTGGTGACTGAGGCTCCCATCTGTCTTCCCACAATAGTCAAGAATGAGAGAGGAGCTGGCTGTCAGACTGAGTGAAAGGGAGTCTTCCACGGTACACATATGAGTACACTATGCCGGAGTCCAGAGACAAAAGTAAATGTGGTATTTGTTTTTTACTCTGTCACATCCTCCCTTCTTCCATCACTGTGTATCTGAATTGCAGCATAATGACTTTTGCCAGCTACTCCCCTTTTAAGTGTCAAACATGGTTGCTGTAAACATACGTCTGTATACACTGCTGTAAATGCACAGTACAAAGCAGGCAGATAAGGGCATTTTCATTTGGCACTGACTGGCCAAATAAGAAACATCTGAAAAAAAAAACAGAGAAATTTGAGGCCTTATTCATAAGGCTCAACAGTAACGGATGTGAATCACACTACATTTGAAGCCAAGTCACTGCTGCTTTATTATAAAATAAAGGTTGGGACTGAAAAACCTGAACCACAATACGGCTTACAGGCTTTCACCAACTACGTCAGTCATGAACAAGGAGAATCAACATGTTAGTCAAGTTTTATAGATGGCAGGTGTGTGTGAGTAGTGTGTGGGATCAAAATAATGGGCTTCAAATTTATGTATCATTTATCAAGTCATACTTATATAAGTCCATATATTTAACCTGTATTAAAGCATGTGTGTCAAGTTTACTGTTATTAAATTGTTTATGCTCCTTACTCCTCCAGAGTAGGCCTTTGTTCCACCCTGGCCTGAAAAGGCTCGTTAAGGGAGGTGGGAACAGGGTGGAGTCATCAAGATTTAACGATTACGATGCTAACTCCCTAAACCCCTAAGATGGGGGTCGTTAGGTGTGGCCTCTTGGTGGATGTGTGAAGTGGTCTTGATCTTCCTGGGGATGAATGAAAGGGCGGCATGAAAAATGGGTGACAGGTTGTGCCTGAGGCCTCCTCTTCTGTTGAAAGGATTCTCCATGTGAACATAAATGGCTTCATATACTCTCATACCATTTGTCTTCTCTCTCTAAAATGTGGACATTGTCATCCTCAAAAGAGTGTCCTTTGTCCTTCAGGTGTAGGTACACTGCTGATTGTGGTCCTGAGGTGTTGCTTCTCCTGTGCTGGGCCTTCCTCTTGTGTTGATGCTGTTGGGTTTCTGTTGTTTGTAGAGCTCTGAGCACTCAGCTCTGCACTGGCCTGCATACAATACGTTGCTCTTCTTGTGATTAGGTGTTTGAGACAAAGACTCATCCACCTGAAAGACCAGAGTGTTGGCGGGTTTGAGCCTATTCAGGCCAGGGTGGAACAAAGCCTACTCTGGGGGATAAAAACTCTGTTCCCGAGCCACTTTATTCAGACTGAAGAAGCTGCTTGGATATGTAGCGAACCTTTTCTAACCAAGGAAAAGAAGTCTAGTTGATATGATTCAACCTTCGGACAACCAAACCTGGATGACTGAGAATCTTCACGGAAACATACAGAGCATGCTGGCTTTGTTACAATGTAGAAGCAGCAGCTTTGCAGCTAGTTAAACTTTTCCAGTTGAAAAGACGAGGAGACGTAGTATATTTCTTTTATTTGCATTTACTGTAGCTGCACTGTCAATTGTAAAAAATACAAACAGTTTAATCAGAATTTCCGATGGTAGTGCAAACAAAATACTCAAATGAACTAAACTAAGTAAATTAGTAAAGACATCATTCTCAGCCAAAAACCAAAAAAAACTTACTCATAAGATATAAATCAATGGAAAATATAACTTTACAACGTTGCCGCTAGCATCTTTGAAGTGGATGTTTATGGATGCAAAACTACATGTGCAAACATGGCATGTTTGTTCTAAATATGGCTTCAAGTAACATACACAGGAAGTGACATCATTGTGGTACTTTACTGGTGGCATTGCTTCAAGAATGCATTTCTTTTATCAGCCCCAGTTATTATCCGCAGTCCACAGTACTGAATCCTACTGTCTGTGGATGCAGAAACAGCTTCTTGGTGTGCACCAGTTTTAAACCTGGTCTTTAGGGTTTTTTTTCTTTCCTCCTCTTTATCCATGCAGCTCATCAATGTCGTGCTGGACAAACTACACACATGCTCTTGGCAGAAATTCCTTTAACATTGTAATGTTTTTTTAAATCACTTGGATTTGTCTACTGTGAGTTCTTATAGTTTTTATTCACCATGGGTTGCTGTCATGTTTGTGCACCTAATTATTGGGCTTGGTTTTGGTCTCCGATCAGCTAAAGCAGCTCCTGTGGAGTCTCTCTCATTTTAACACGGAGCTTGGTGACTTTTACACGCAATGATTTATAAAACAAATGAGTTATCCAGCTATTGTCTCTTGTAGCCTAATTTTAGGATCCTTTCTCAACTGACCACAGTTCATATGCATCTAAAACTGCACGTCAGACCTGAACATGCACTAAGTTTGAGTTTATCAGGATTATGTAAAATATGTCTATAAATTTGACTCAACGTGGACCTGTTTCCTCTTTTCTCTCCCTTTTTTTTTTTTACTGTGCTGTTTCTTCCTCCAGGCTCTCAGCTGTGATCAAAGTACTACTATTCATTCCACACTTGATTTAATATGATACTGTGTATCTAACAATTAGTTGAGTGTTGTTTAACACAATTAATTCTGGTCTAATCCAATGATAAGAAATAATTTAGAGCTGTTCATCCAGAATGATCGCTGTTTAGTAAACTACTGAAGAGTTCACAGCTATCATCCACGTGAACACAAGTTCCTTACTTTAAAAATTCTGGCCGGTCTCAGCTGTTATGTGTGCTTCATGAGCTCTACAGCGTGTGCCAGTGTTTCTGGTTTGTTTCTGTTTTCTCTCACTCACAAATCTACAGTCATGGCAAAATTTCCCTTACAAACTTTTCTCTGATGGTGCTGGGGAGAGTACAGGGTAGGTAACCATGGAGATGGCCTCACACCTGAGAGGTGAAAATCGCAGTGATAACTTTATTCAAATATGAAGAAAAAAAAAAACTCAACTTTAGAAAAGCAGTTGTGCTTGTTTTCCTCCCCTGTATCTCCTCATTGTCCCATTTCAGTTTAGTTTTCAGAATAACAACTGACCAGCGTGGTGGATTTAATCAAACTCTTGACTATTCAACAGAGAGAGAGCTACTAAAAGTGCAAATCCATTTAAAATTTGGTCAAGGATCAGATTTACCAAGCTTTCTGCTTGCATGAGATAATGAGAATAATGTCTAACAGCAATGAACTGAGAGTAGAACCCTCCCTCTCCCACCTCACCTATGTTTGTTACAGCACCTCCTGTTCACAGCACAAATTGCGCAGCTGAGAGGCCGAGGAGACAATTAGCCTATACTCACACAATATAAAACACATTGTTTCCTTTTGGTTTGCTTTTATTTGATGAGTCAAAGACACTAACTCCTGTTTTTCAGGGAAAGAAATTGAGACCAGATTTGATTTGATATTAATTTCTATTAGGTGTTTCTATTACCATGCTGGAGCAAACCATGTCGACTCACTGCCACCTTTTCTCTGAGTGAGGAAACAGAAGAGGCTTCGGAAGAGAGGCTCACTTTTTTGCTCACTGTGAGGAGAAAGAATGCGTGGGTTTCTTCCGGGTACTCTGGTTTCCTCCCACAGTCCACAGACATACGTGTTAAGACAATTGGTGACTCTAAATCGCCTGCAGGTATAAATATGTGTGACAATGATTGTCTTACTGTGTTTGTCTCTCTGAGTTGGTGACCTGAACAGGATAAGCAGTTGCAGATTAAGGATGGATGTTTAGTAGACACCCTATGAAATTAGGTGAAATCTTTCTGGTAAATTTCGTTGTGTATTTTGAGCTGAGGTGACCTATGTGTGTTACTTCCAAAAATGTCATCCGTGTTTGAATCAAAGTTTTTTAAAACACATCATTTATCTTTCCCTCATTAATGTGCATGGTTGTTCCAGAGCTATTCAAATGTACTTTGTTCTGCCCAAAACATGAAACATTAGTTCACTGTCCTCATTTTCTTATTTATCTTTATTTCTAGTCTCAGTTCATCTGTGAATCCTCTCTCTCTCTGACACACACACACACACACACACACACGCACACACATCTACACACACACACACACACACACACACACGCACGCACACACACACACCTCCAGTTTGGCTCGGAACATGTTTTGCCTCAGGGGTTTTTGTCTTGCTCCTACCCCATTACAAGGCTAATGAAAGCAGTGAGAGGATCAAATCCAATGAAGCTGCTTTTCACACTGCTTAACCCTTATGAACGGCTGTGACCTCTGTGCAAGAGCGCGTGCACACACATACACACACACACAAAGCAATTAGTATAGTATATAGTATAATAGTTACATTTATCTGAGATATGCATATGCAGTATATCATAAAGGAAATACCGAGTTCATTCAGGTTCATGTATGAAAAAGTATTAAAAAATGCCACATTGGTTTGTACAGCACTGATTTGTGCACTGGTTGCATGTAATTGTGATTATTGCATGTGTATTTTTACTCATGTACCTCCAGTGTTGATTGCGTGAATTATTCATTTCTTTATGAATAATAAATGTTTTGTGACGTCTGCAACACCTGATTCTGATTACATGCTTGTACTGTAAGTAGCTAAATAAAAATGCATGGAACTTTCAGAAAACCACAGTGTTGACAAAGTGCACATTTCATTCTGATTCATTCACTTAATTCGTTCATACTGTCATTTCTGTACTGTGGCCAGTACATCCATTTCCCCACATCCAGTTCAGATAAAGCCCTGGCAGCGTTCATTAACTCAGGGGTGGACACTCACTCCTATGGACAGAAGGAACCTATTCCAAATTGGACACTGAAGCCCAACTGGTGGAAAAAAAAAACATGGTTGTTGGGCATCTGTTCAACTTTACCCACCGCATGTCCCCTCTGCAGCAGAGAATGTTGGGTAACAACTATGAAACTACTAACTTCTTCTATTTGATTGATTTGGCCCAACTTCGGCTCATCTTGCAATATCCTTGGCTCTGTAGGAATAATTACATGTTGACCAGATCTGAGACCCTATTATGAGGTGGAGCCTACACTGCATTGCTGTCAGAAATAATAGGACTGCGTACAAATTTAGGACCTATCAAAGGAGGGTCACAAAGGCAAACAATCTTCTGCAGGTACAGGTCGAAAAAACAGGCCTAAGGCAAAAAAAAAAACAAAAAACTAACACATTGCACTTCAGGCTCCCAGCAAGTCCAAAAGCAATTTCTTGATCTAACACAGATCTTTGTCAGGCATTGTCAAACAGGTATAACAGAAAAAGCAAAACACTTATAAGCACAGATACATCACTCAGGTGATTCTAGTCGGAATGATTGGTTTGTAATTCAGCCAAGAAGGACAAATTAGAAGAAACTTAAACACTGTCTGATACTCAGCTAAACAGAGATGCCACTACAAAGGGAAAAAATTCAGAGAAGTTGTACAAAAATGTATTTACTCTCCACTAATTTTCACTGCTTTCAAACTGCTTTAAAGGACAACCATCAGGCGAGTGGGGCCAGTGGAACTGTGTTTAACAAGCCTAGTAGCCATTCTGAATAGCTAGTTATTCCTTGTGGACTCACTTTTGCCAGTTTCTGAACACATATCTTTGTCAACCTTGGCATCCTAATTTTTTTTGCAAGACCAGGCCAAAAGCTGAAATGTAACTTTCACGTCTTACCCAAGTTTCAGAAACCTCCATATTATGTCCTCCAAGGTAAAACGTGTTAACTGGTCCACATCAGCACCACCCAAACAAATTTAGTGTTTTTTTTCTCTAACAACAACTTTGCACGGCACATCATCTACAACCCACTTAAATTCTCTCACCTGCTCTAATTTCCTGGTTGATTAATGTTACATGCAGTGATAGTTTCTTTATCAATCTCCCTCAAATTTTAGGGCACTTCATTCAAAACCCAAGAAGGCGTACAAAACTCATCATGAGACAAACCAAACGTCATCATGATCACGTTAGCAGAACTCAGAATCCTGTGACCTTTGACCTTAAAGTACATTCAAAGAACAACATCGTCATAACTCACATGGACATCTTTAACTCAGACTTTAAATTTAATAGCAACCCTGATCGTTGGAGTTCCTCCTTCTTTGCCAGTGACAACCTACTCTAGGACCAACTACCCAATGTCAGTGGCAAGAAATGGCTTAGCAGCCTCTCCACCTTCCACTACTATGCAGTAAGGCGACCATCCCCCTTTTCCCATTATGACCACATTCTACATTGGTGCCATTGAAAGTACTGTCTGGTATGGAAACTGCTCCTTATACAGAAGTGCAGCAGAAAAGATCATTGACACCTATCTCCTATTACTACAGAAGACAATTCAGGTGCAATGTGCCCACAAAACTACCAAAATCCCAGGCACAGGAGCATCCATGCCAAGACCACCAGATTTCTGAACAGTTTCTTCCCCCAGATTGTGAGAGCAGCGAAAGCACAGTATACTACGCCCTAAACACTACTATACTATTCTCACACTGAGTATCATCTTGTTCCTTAAAATCACATAATCTTGTTTTTATGTGTACTTCGGATTCTATATGCCTTATGTTTTGAGCCTTATGTTATATTGATGCCTTATGGCGCAGTGTGGACCTAGTGCATATGCCTGTGCATATATTGGCAGTACAATAAAGCTTCTTGAATCTTGTATCTAAAGAGAGGCATCAGATAGCCTGACATATTTAGTAAAATATATACATTATTATTATGCTTCTCACATGATTCCACCAATCAAAAGGTCTCAGTACCAACTAACAAAATCTTTTATATGCAGTGTCATATATGTATTTACTGTATTTCAAGCCACAACCCAACATATTAAAGCACACACTAAGTGAAGATGTGTGGTTGTGCTAAGCGTAAGGTCAAAGGCAGCTGAGAGCTTTACCCACTACAGCGGCCTGTCTGAAAGAACCTTTATAGCTTAGATGTTATCAGTGAGATGGCAGCTATAGTAAGAATAAATGAGTGTTGTGAAAATCATAATTTGATCTTACCCACTGGCTGGTAGCCCTGCCTTGTAGGACCTCCAAATGGGTTGCGACTACCAAAGTAGCTCCCATCAATGGACCCATATGACATTCTGTCCAACAGTTAGTGGTATTTCTGCTGCAGGTGCCTGGGTAAGGAACAAATAACTGGAATAAATCATCACAAATTATTTGCATTTTGACAACCTAAAAATCAAACATGATTAGTAAAAAGCAAAAGTGAGGGGGTTGAAATTTTCGGGTTAAACATTTTACAATGTTACTTTGAAATTTTAAAATATTTTTTTACATTTTTATTCCCAAAGAGTAGTAAAATGTTCAGTGTTGAAGTTATTTGACAGAGTTGATCACATCAGTGTTATTCAACTCCGTAAACAGGGGAGGGAACTATTTTTAAGATTCATTAGAACAAAAAGTGGTCAAGAAATAATTTTCTGGGTCAGAGACATAGTACGTTTAGCTCATTTACTGTGGAACACATAGTAAAAAAATGTTTTCACTGAACACATACTGTAGAAGCCCCCCTACAAATTTAAGTTGGTGGCTTTAGGGTTTCACAGACCCGAAGACAATAATCGTAAAAATTGCAGCTAAACATGGGAAGACCTGACACTACATGTATAAATGCATCAACATATGAATAAAGATTGAAAAAGAGATTATACATTTTTTGCATGTTAAAGCTAAAATGTATAGCTGCTGTGTTTTTAAGTTATAAAGTATTAATCTTTTTTTCCATGAAATTAGAATAAGAATATTGTAACTTAATTGTGGCCTTTGTTTATTTTCAGGTATTTTTATATTTGCTTATGTTTTATTTTAAAACCAAATTTGGCACACATCAATATAATTTAGTATATCCTAGTGTTGTTTGTGCTAACATTAATCATTAAACACATTTCTTTTAACTGCTGTCATCACTCAAGTATACTGGTTGCATCTTCTGATGTGCTCAGGACCAATTGGTGAAAAATACAATATTATTCAATTGGACAGATTTATACTATGTAGTCAAACATTTAACTTTGTACTCAATTCCCAAAGACAAAATTGATATTGAGAGCAAAATGAGAAGATGTATAAGAAAACTCCTTTAACTCCTTTAAACCCTGATTGATGTTATGGGCTTTCTCTATAATTTCATAAGGTCATAAACGTTGAGATGACTTTTCTAGTGAATTGGTGCTCTATAAATAAAACGGAACTGAACTGTAGTGATTGGTTCTTTGTCCTGTGTTGTAATGACCACTGCATTGAATAAGGGCAGCTACCGTGGCCTGAACATCAAGCAATAATTGGTGTTTGAGCATTGCATGAATATATTAGAGATTTACTACCCAACATATACCGTATTTGTATTCCCACAGAGCACTGCTATGTGCTGTGTGGGGGTGTGTTTCAGTTGAGTGAAGGAATTGGACCAGTTTAAGGCATCAAACGTGCATGAGTGAATATTATGAAGTTAGTATTTGGTATGTGAATCCATAGCCAACTTATGGAGACTATATAACTATATATGCAGAGGAGGTCACAGAATACTCATCTGTATACTTCCCGAAAGGTCAAGTCATCATGTGCACGTGTTTTCCTCGCGGCCAAAGACACACAGATGACACTCAAATCAACAAATCTCTCTTAGCGCCTCAGCATCTCTTTCAAAGGTCACAACATGATAGTGGTCAAGTGGCCAATGCTCTTTTCCCCACCGTGAAAGACAAGCATTCAGACAAGCAGGAGAATGTGATTACACTCCAGGCTCATTGTGCTTCCTATTGTTGTGCTGGAACCAGTGAATCCATGCGACCTATAGGACTGACATTACAGAATAGGACAGAGGAGCGGCCAGAGATTTGACATCCACACATTACACGAATTCACTGGGCCACGAGAATGTTTAATCGGATTAGTTTTCATTGAGAAGGGAGATTAATTACTTTTGGCAGTCCATAAACAATCTTCACTCTGCCTGATTTGAAGCCCAGTGACTGTGCCCCACATCCCTCTGAAGTGTGGACACGCACCACCTCTATCTGCAAATGAGATGCACACTTATTTATGTATGTTCACGTCTGCTTGCACATTTGAGTAAAATTCCCCTTTACCACTATGTGGTTCCTTCTGCACTTAGACGTTCACATAAGTGGAGATTGAGGTCAAAGTGGTAACAAAACCTTTACATGTATAGGTATAAAATGGTATGTTGCAGTATCAATATTCAGGAATGTGATGTCATCAACCTGAAAAGTCAAAGTAGGATCACTACAATGCAGATAATTTCACACAAATTAGCCAAGATCTTTGTATTTTTGCTTCCCATTGTTAAATAAATAGTCAATAATATTCACATAAAAACAATATTCAAACACACTCTGCCAGCTACCATAATGGTGTACAGTTTATGTGTAGTTCTTCTTAGTGTTATAAATGCTGTAAATGTTGTAAATGACAGGACTTGTGGTGGAGGTGCAGAGACCAAGGAAGAAAACTGGTCAGAACTGAGAGAGCTTGGGTTGTGACAAGGTGAGGTGGGGGTACGGGATGAAGCGAGGCTTGTTGACTGCATAGAGCAAAAGGGAAAGAGGTAGGGGTGGAAGTGCTCTGGAAGTGCCCCAAATGGTCTGGGGAGGGTGTTGTCCTCTGTAAGAGCGATAGGTCCTGCGGTTGCGGAGGGGAACAGGAAACATATAGTAGAATTACACAGGCTTTGTGGAGAAGAATAGGCTTAATAGAGAAAGGATGAAATGTCCTACGATGTCCTTGCACAGTGGACTCTACAGGTAGACTCTCAGGTCTTTACGCAAATAGGTCTTCACACAAGGAGGGCTGAGGCTTGAGACGCTGACAGGTGCCTTTAACATCTACCTTTGTTAGATGATCAGTTCTTAACATTACTAACAGAATAAATCCACAAACTCAACAAAAACGTCAGAAAACCAACTACTCTGGTAACAAATAAGCAAATATTAAACAGCACTCACTTGTTCACTTATTGTTGTGTCGTCTGTCCTAGTTTACATTTAGTGCACACCGTTTTTTTTTTAACATCAGTTGTGATATAAGAGCAGAAATGGATTTTGTTCCATCCATCAGTGTTGTGGTTAGTTTCTAATAGGGAAAAAAATGCTCTTCAATCTGTACTGCTAATGTGTTTTCTTACTACATCAAATTCAACTCATTCACATAAAAGGTGCTGATATTCTATTAAAATATTCATATGTTTAACAACAGCTGAGCTGTTCTCAATTGCGCAAGCAATTCATGTATCATTAACAACCTTATGTTCAATTGTATTTGGAAAGCAGCTGTGATTGTTATTGTTTACTGTCGTCATATATTTAAAAATGTATGTTTTATTGTTTTTTATCTGTTGAATTGATTTGTGGTTTCAGTCAAAAATGTTTTTCATTTTATTTGTACTGTTAGTATCTATATCGCACTGTGTGTGCTAACAGGTACTAAAAGCTATAATGCTAGGGACTATTACCTAAATGGGAAAGAGTAGAAAAGTCATAGGTCTTGTGCCATGAATGCATCTGACTTAAGAGCTTGTATGTATTGTAAATGGTAAATGTAAATGTTCTGCACTTATATAGTGCTTTTCTACCTATTGGCACTCAAAGCACTTTACACTGCTTCTTATTCATCCATTCACACTCCCAATCACACACACACATTCATACACCGATGAGGGAGCTGCTATGCAACTGGCCAACACTCACCGAGAGCAACTAAGTTGGGGTTCAGTGTCTTGCTCAAGGACACTTTGACATGTGACCAGAGGAGCTGGGGATTGAACCAACAACTGGAGATTGGTGGACAATGGCTCTACCTTCCTGTGCCACAGTCGCCCCCTTATTGTGAGATGGGTGAACTGTTTAACATCAGTTAGTTCTTCTTTTATGAAGGTTCTATTACTATTAACATGCGTGTTTGTATGTGCATATTTATGTGAACAATTATTCCTCTAAAGTTTTGGACAGGACAAATTTTTAGTAACATAAAAGATGAATTGATGTATTCATCCCGTTTTACCTGCAATATATTTCCACAGTGTTTCAACAAGAAAAATGGCATTATGAGAAATTAAAATGAAGGATGTCTCATTTACCCATTTACACTCACACACACAAACAAACACATATATTGATGGAGCAGCTTGAGGTTCAGTGAGGTTCAGGCCACATCCAACATATGGACAGCAGTAGCTGAGGATCGAACCGCCGACTGAATGATTGCTGGAGCCCTCTACCTCTCTACCTCCTGAGACAGCTGCTTCTTTAGCTGACAAGTCTGCACAACTGAGATTTTCCAATAAGGAGACACTGGGGGCCCTAAAATATTCCAAAAATATACCCACAACTTGAGTTAAGTTTCCCAGTGGTTCAGAAACTTTAATTAATCTAATAATTCAGCAGAGACATTTCTCTACACGTTACATACTACACTTATACAGTGTTTTCTTCCTGGACAAAGCACTTTCTTACTCACACACACATACACACACACACCAATGACAGATGGCATTCAGCATACTTTGACATGTACAGATTTTAGGAGCTCACGATTGAACCACCATCTCAGAGGCATAATTACATAACTTGCGTGTTTGAAAATGTAACATAACATGTAGGTAATCAAGGCTGTTTCTTTTTGCTGACAAGCTAATAAGAAAATAATAAAATGAATACATTTGGCTGTTTTTATAGAACAATGTGTTACCAGCATACATAATATCTCACTAGCCTGAATGTAAAACAGTATATTTTTTCTTGTAGTATATTCAAATACAAATTAAGCTGTAAAATGGATTTGCAATGTAAACAGCATCTGTGCTTAATGGCTACCAACAGCTATTTCCATTCCACAGTTTGCAAATAAAAACACGCCATTTTTTTATGATTTTAAAAGGGGATGGGGCGACCATATCTTATGTGTATTTGTTTGGGTGACGAGAGAGTTGAGGGACTGATGTATAAGTGCTTCATTACTGAAAAGAGTTCACCTATTATCACAACTAAACTAAAACGTAAATAAAAATCTAAAATGCTTGGGGGAAATAAACACATTTTAAAGAGACAGCGCAGTAAAAACTAATTTGGGTCGCAAGATATTTCCCTATCACACAAAGTGACACTTTTAAATGGTCACAGTCCTTCGTCGCAGAGAAAAAAACGGGCCCTTACAACACTAACCAGTAGAAGTGAGGTTAGAGCGATGTGCACCCCAGTGTGACACTGCAGGACACAGAAAGATGGTAAATACAGGCCTGGCAGAGCACAGTGACTGCATCCACAGCTACTCACCACCCCCACTGGTTTTCATTCAGTCCCCCACTCCTTTCACAGCTGTCATTATCAGCAACACAAGGCTTAGCTTAGCCAGAGCAGGCAACTGAGCAGAAATAAGCCTACACCCTGGACACAAATGCTACATTTATCACAAACAAACAAGGGCCAACCTGAGGCAGGACTGTGTGTGAGTGTGTATGACTGATATGGATTTTTTTTGAATGCTGATATCATTATTTGTAGATGGAAGTGAACAATGAAATTCCTGTTGTTCAATATTTTCACATCCTCATCTAATCACCCGGGATGTTTTTCGTGTTTTCTTTAATCATAATTGTGTGGAAAAGGCTTAAAGTCATGCAGGAATTTAAATTGACGCCTTTGTTTTTCAGGAAATTTAACAATTCTGTTTTAACTACATAACTGATAGTAACCAAAGAGCTGGTCAGTGCTCAGCTGAGAAATGCTGTTCTGCGAAACAAAGAGGATAGTGCATGTTAGCACACCACTGGTGTGCAGGGTTACACGGAAAACAATAGGAACTGCTGTTTTGAAATACATGTGTGTTACCAATAAGCCATTTAGCCTATGAGTCGACAACTGTTCTGCTGACCACCTCCTTCTGCTCCCTTCATCCTAAAGCGCCTCAGATCTTTAAAAGTGGTGCCAAAGTGACATTACCCCACCTGCATCTTTATCTCTTCAGGAAGCTTAAAGGACGGTCAAACAATGACATGCAGGTTTGGTACCTTTTACCTTGGGCAGACATTACTCAGTCTGCTGTGTAAACTCCCACTATATGTTTTAAATCGGCTTTCTTTCTCCCTCACAATCTCCAACTTTACTGTTCACACTGTACCGCTCAGTCAGTTGCCTGCGATGAACCTCACACTCACACTGTATTCAAAACACGATGGATTTCTTAGTGTTGATCAAATGAGACAAATATGCCTTTACTTGAAGAATGAGAACAAGAAGGTGAGAATGAATGAATGAATGAATAGGGAGCTATGGTCCAAAATTGTTTATATATCCTCACTCCTGTTATTACATTTTAAGCAAAGAGGCTTGTAAAGAATCAGAATCATGGAACTGCTTCAAGATGGTTGAACTAAACTTCTGACACGCCAGAAATCCAACCAATTGATTGTGGATCACTGGTCATTTAGGTGAATTATTGGGCCTGGGACTCTGTTCACACTGCAATTCAAACTGCTACTAGTTGGGTCAAATTGAGCAAAGCATTGGGCAACACTGGATCAGAGCTAGTATTGGAAGGAATCTGTACAGTGTCTGCTTTAGACAGGATGGTGAGGGGGCATACTGGCACTGTAAACCTGCCTTGAATGGCAAAAGGTTGAAATGGTAAAAGGAATTACAGTCATAGAGAAAGAAATATTGACCAGAAACACCAAAAAGGGTGCAATATTGACAGATGACTGCCTCCCTATGGCACAGTGTTGGTCACATACAGTAAGAGAGTAACAACAAAAAAACAACCCATATTATTGTAAAGGTTGGGGGATTTGTTGCTCTTTCACTCTTAAGCCACTTTCACACATGCACTGGAATATTGATATTATCCCGACCTTGTCTAGAAGTTGTGTACGTGAGAAGGCAAATGTCCGAATGAGACGTTAGTTTCAAATACATCTCTCTGGAATGAAATTTAGATTATATGGAATGAAACTCGAGAATATGGAACGAAAGTCTGAATATGGAACAAAAGTCTGAATATAAAAAACAAAAGTCTGAATATATGGAACGAAAGTCTAAATATATGGAACGAAAGTCTGAATATATGAAACAAAAGTCTGAATATATTAAATGAAAACTGACGTTATCAACACGCTGGCGCCATCATGTGTTTTCACATGCTGCTGAGATACGCATTGTGCGCTCATGCCATCGGCTGCTCAGCTGGCTTCAAGCTGAAGCTTTTTTTCAGTCATCATCTAAGTACTTAACTAAGTTAAGACTGAGAGTGAGTTAAAACTGAGTTAACTAAGTAACTCATAAATTCCTTCAAGAATGATGGTCAAAGTTCTGCAATGTTTTGTTGAACAAGTTTACTTTTGCCTTTCTGTGTGGAGTCCAGAAACATGCATGTTAGGTTAATTGGTGAATCTAAAAATTGCCCATAGGTGTGAATGTAAGTGTGAATGGTTGTCTGTGTACGTCTCTCTGTGGCCCTGAGATAGACTGGCGATGTGTTTATGGTTCACCCCTTCTCTTGCCCTGTGACACAGCTGGGATATGCTTGAGCCCCCCCGCGACCCAAATACGGCAAGCGGTTACAGATAATGGATGGATGGATGATAACTGGTAACCAGTAAAATGTTGAGATAATAGAAAAATGATCCTCAAGGTGGCAAGATATATGCTCCCAATTACTAATGGCCTGTAGATTAAATATTTCAAAGAAATCTGCACCTTTAACAAAGTATTGATGTATTTCTGCTGATGCCACTCTGTTGTAAAATCACACATTCATTACAGTTGTATTACACCATAATGGCTACTGTTTTCTTGGTAAAGTTGATATTAATGGTAAATGGTTATATAGAACTTTTCTATCTTTTCTAACTATATCAAAGCTGCTTCTCATGCATCAGTTTATACTCACAATCAAACACAAAACAAACCAATGGGGGAGCTGCTTTGCAGCTGGCCTACACCCACACAGACTAAGTTGGGGTTCAGTGTCTTGCTCAAGGACACTTTGACATGCAAAGACAGGGATCGACCCAAAACACTACGGGATTGGTGGATGACCGATCTCCTGCGACACAGTTGCAATCTTTAATATTGCATAATATTATCTTTTAATCCATATATTCAGGGTTTGGTTCCATATTCTCAACCTTTAATAATATATTCCAAATGTCATTCCATATGTTCAGACTCATTCAAAATATTCAGACTTTCATTCCATTTTCTCAATATTGGCATTAAATTTTCTTACAAATTATTTCCTGAATGGCATAGATAGATAGAGAAGAGTTAGGGTTAAGATGACAGCCTTCCTGTAATTTACTGAACATACTAATGACTTAAATTATGATGGTAAGCAATTCATAATGGTTGTTTTGCTCTTGCTGAATTCAACCCAATGGCTTTGTAGATATTAAGAAATCAATCTTAATATGCAGACTGTGCACTGAACTCAATTCTCTTAGAAAAAGGTCATGCCAGACTTAAAGCTATTGTCTGTAAATTTAGCTTATTTAAAAAGGTACTGGCTACAAAAAGAAAGGGATTGTTTTAAAGCAAACACTAACCTGCGGCCTAATTTATTGTAGCCACAGTACTGTCAGTGGACTGGAATTACAGCAGTGGGATACGATGACTATTCACACTGTGTTTCTTTAAGACAGGAATGACCCTAATCAGCAAGGATCGTTTTGGCCAGTCGTCTCCTTCTGACATCCAAGACATTGTGATTCCCACATCTGATGGTGGTTCACTTTATAATTATCACTCACACACAATTCGATTAAATGACAGGTCATTGACTATATAAATGTTTTAGATATGATTCATTTACCAACCCAGAAATGTCTCTTGGGATTAGTCCACATTCCACAGAGTGCGGTAATGGTTCTCATTTAACTCTGATGTTCATCTATAGCCTCCAGCAAGTCGGACGGCTCTGAACCAGTAGTGTGGCAAAACAGAAATAGCAAATAGTTAAATTTTGATATGAAAATGTCTAGAGAACTCAACAATCAGAAGAAAGACGTACTGTCTCTAAATATATACCAAACTCTTCAAACATGACAACTAGAATGCATTTTTTTCCCATGCATTTCTCTGAAAGACTGTCTTAGTTATAATGAATCATGAAACAGACACAAAAAGAGTTGGAGGACAAGAAAATTTAAAGACACCTTCATGAAAATGTTGTCAAACCGTAACTAATGCACAGTTAATAAGGTATTTTTTTTTATACCTCAGTTATAAACCTTTATAAAGGTTGTGAGGTTGTGGACACGATTTGATCTGCTTTGTGCTAAATGCTAAATAGGCAAAGCTAACATGCTCAAAAAGACAATGGTGACATCCGGTTTCCTATTTATCCTGTTCCACAACTTAAGTGTGTTAAAACACAAAGGATCAATGCTAAAAATATAAATACAGCTTTAGGGGATCAGCAAAGTCACAGATTCATTCTCTCTGCAGTATTTATATTAAAAACTTTTTTCAGTTGTTTTTCCACAGTTCTAATATGCAAATTTATATTATGAGGAATAAAATCAGTTTTGACTGGCAAGTTCAGCTTGCTTTTTTTGCCCAGGCGCCACATAGCTGCATCATCATCCTCTAACTCCACCCCTTATACATAGGTCTTAATAACATAAGAACAAATCTTGAGCCAAAGGCAGCAGATGACTTTACTGGCAGTTCACCACAAACGGATATCAATCAATCATCAATACTTCGACTGTACGTGTGCACACAGTGTAACACATATGCAGCCACATGGTAGATTAGTATGACAGGATCAAAGGAAAGGATAGAAATCAAAAGGCAGTGCTTTGAGGCTCAGCACTCAACAGTAACCTCTTCAGAATAGAAAAGAAAGATGAATTGAAAAGCACAATCTCCATCTCTCACTCTCTCTCTCTCTAGTAGGAATGGTTCTCCTTCATCCTCTCTCTTTATTGTCACTTCTTCAGCTGACACAGCCAAACTTACGGATTGCTCATGTGTGTTTACTAAAGCCTCCTCCAGTTTGCAGTCTGATCTGAGGCCATTCCATCGACACTGCCTCCCTTTGAAAACAACCTTCAGCCTGGGGAGGAGGGGGGGGAAAAAAAAACCTCTGGGCAGTGAAATTGCCTTGTCACACAAAAAGGAGTCATTATTGAGATAAATCACCCCATTCTATTTCATAACTAAACTCTGCCTCAGCTTACCTTCCAGTGGCACCTGCCATGCAGGCTGAGCATCACATGCGCTTTAAAGACTGAAGCTGTGTCTGCCAGCGGTATTCACTACTGCCTCTGGTTGGTTTGGTTTGAAAGTATTATCTGCACCAACATTTTTCATTGGGTTGATAGGGCCCAAAGCTGAAACACTGACTATGTGGAACAAGGCAATAAAAATGTGCTATAGAAACCACTGTCTGAATGTGGTTCAGAAGCCTTCTAGCACACTAAACCTTTTTTTTTTTCTTATGTATCCACAAAAGGAGATTCATGCATAAACACATGGTTCCAGTCTCTATGTATCAGTTACTGTAGAACACATTTTCCTATGTTCCTGAAATAACTGCCACAACAGGTCCCACTGACCTTCACCGCTTCACAACTCTTAATAATAAACGCTTTAAACATGGCCCTGCCAAATTGTTTCCATGTCCCAAAATTCCCCAGCTTACATGGAAATATTCTTCTGATGTTGACATTTCGTGTCTGTAGCATTCTTTAAGTCAGAGGTCAGACACCTTGGTCCCTGCATTTGCCTATACCCGGCTTACACAGCACACCACCGCAAAGCTTCTTTAGTGTAGAGGCTGAGCAGTGTCGGTTCCTTGCACTGGAACTCACCTGACTGTGTAGTTGTGTTTTGAGCACAACACATTATTGTTTATGGGCATTGATTGTGTTTGTTGAAGGCATCCAGTTTTTGTGTGATGAGATGTTAGAAAAGAAACAGGGAGACTGCTTAAAATTGTTTAGGTGTAAGTAAAAACGAGGTGTTGTTGTGTCATAACTCATGAATGGTTGGGCAAAAGAAAAAAGCAGTTAATTTTCTCTTTTGGATGTCTTCATCCAAACGCTTTGACGTCAGTTCCCCTACAGTGGTTTCCAAAAAAGTCTGACTGCGACCATAATCATTAACATGTTGCACACAATGCACGATAACTTTACTTGAGTCTGAATGGTGGTATAAATGCGCCTTTTCTCCCAAATCATTGTTGGCTGAACTCAGAAAATAAACATAACTAAGCTTCACAATCCTTCACCCCTAAACCACAAGCCATATCCCTTCATACATAGTGGTTAAGGCAGAATGGCTGTCACTTCTTCGTGATTCATGATAAAGGAGGGTCAATGATTATCCCCAGCCCGTTCTCATTCCTGAGGCATCAAAAAGGCTCGCTTTGTCAAGAAGTTTCTGCGTTACATGCTGACGCTTAAGGTACCCGTTTGCGTCAGTGATTGACACTCTGGGCTTTCAGTGTACTTAATTAGAAACCCCAGTGCATCAATATTTGACGCCTAAATCAATGACATAAAATATGAAGTGAAACAGGCTCATAGGAAGGTGGACGGGGTGGTGGATGGTACAACAAGACACAGGACTTTTCCAAAAGAGACCGGGGATCGACTCTAGTGCGAGATGTTGTGCGCTTTATTGATTTTTTTTCACAACATGGTGCACGTGGTTACGACACACACATACTTCCTTACTATAGTGAAGTGTCCTAAAGTTTTTGTGCCTAACCCTAACTGTCCATATTGTTTCCTAAAGATGATTAAAAGCAGGACAATATATAAGTAGTGTGCATGTAACACAAGTCAACACGTTAAAGTCATGACACAGCGCAGTGATAGATATGTGTTTTGTAGTTACAATTTAGATTAGTATAAAAATAAAAATTCTAATAAAAAGATTTGGCTCTTAGCAAAATGTCCACAAACAGCTTTGTGTGACCACGTTAGTAATTGTGACCAGAACCTTTGAAGACTCACATGAAAAATCCACTTAACATTCAACTTTATGTAAATGTCAACCAAGAGACATTCTATCAAAGTCAATTTGATGCCCTTATTAAGCAAATAGGTTTCTACTCCAATAAACTATACAAAATAAACTTGTCAGAGCCAAGGTTGTCCCAATTTCTACAATAGAGTGTCAAATGCACAGGCTACTACGAGTTGAATGAGAAAGAAAATGATTTGTGAAATGAAATACTTCAGTAACTGCACACTCTGATCTACGTATGTGTGTGACATGGTTAACACAAACACACCTGTAAATTCCAAAGAAATGCATGTTAAGTTATTGGTGAGTCATAAAAAGATATATATATATATAGGGGTACTGAACAATAAAAATAATGAATTTGTTTCTATTTTTCAACCTTGGTCAATTTAACAGGAAACATATTTGAGGGAATTTCATGCATATAAATGTCCAACATTACTCTTTCAAATGTCACTTAGTCACTAGTATTGAATATGGCCATTCCAGACACGAATCAATGCCTTAAGACATTGCGGCATGCTGTCCACAGGCTTGTTGATATTGTCAATAGGCAGGACGTCCCACTCTTCAGTCAGATCCAGCGCTAATTCCTGTAGAATCTGAGGAATACTGTCCCCATCATGAAGGGCTTAGCCTAAGGCATCCCAGCCATGAGCAATAGGGTTCATATCATGGGAGCAAGCAGGCTTTGGCACCTGCCCTAATCATAAAAATCATAAAAATGTTACTTTATTGAGGTAAGCGAGGCCTGCAGGTCCTTGAATGTTTTCCTTACATCCTTTGCATTTTCTGGATCAGTTCTTTTGCACAAGGACACAGCAAAGGAATGTTTTTGTAAAGTTATGTGAAGGTCCACTATTGTTCCAAATCTCTTTGCATTTGTAGATGATGGATTTGTGGAAGCTAGCTTTAAAACCTCCCCACACTGATGTATTTCTGTTAGTAGTAGTTTTTTGAAGGGAGTAATTAAAAGGCAAATACTATGCTGATGGTTTTATTTTGTCATTGAACGTGAAGTGAAGCTTTAATTAGTGATTAAATGTGGTGTTTTTTTTTTATTATTATGTAGAAATAAACATAAAAACTGTTTAAGATAATTCAGTCTAGTCGAGAATGAAGTGCTTGAGACACAACACCGGGGAAATATAATTAATAAAGCCTGAAGATTTTCTGTGAATAACAATATAACAACACAATCTTCAGCATATACGACAGCTAAGTAGCATTAGACACTATTAGATACATTTATTCAAGAATGGTGGTTTCTGGCTGACTTCTGTGGGTTTGTCTGGGCAAAAGTCCTGAGCCATTTTTCCGTCCCAGCCCAGCCCTGGCTAATGGTAACATGCAGTAATAATGTTGAGCAGTTAGGAGCATGTCACTCTCTTTTTCCTCGTCACCCTGCACAATGCTTTATGTCATCACACAAACAACATCTAGAGATCTCTGACAGACTTTTTTTTTTTTAAATTCTTCTTTCATAGCATGTGTAGATTTGAAATGATAGAGGGGAGGTTTTGATGGAACACAAAGGATGTGTTATCTGTTTGTTCGCTGTCACAGCTTTGGCCTTAGGAAGGCAAACACCAGCGGCAGTCTGGCTCATTGTAAGGCTGTGTAAGGATGGAAGCGGAACGCACTGCTCAGCCTTCATTAACTCACACATGGTGAAGGGTGCTGCTGGGAGGATTTGTTACTGATGTTACATTGATTGCATATGGATTGCAGCCCAGGTGTTAATAAATTAATCTATGTATGCTATCATGGCATCAACACCACAATGATAATATACTCATAAACAGCATTCTATCACACTTTCTGACAGACTATATCTCTGCATTGTCAATTTGGGTAGAATAAAACATTGTTAATCTTATACAGCTGTCTGCTGTGTGTGAGTGACTGTCTAGACATGATGAATTAAAATACAAAAGTACAGCACTATGACAGTTTAGAGATGGGAAAGGGGTTCTAGCCTAGTGGGTAAGGGCCAGGGTCTTGGTGCTTATACCTATCACATAAGCTCTCTCCGCTCTCTAATTGGAACAACCTCTTTAATTGGGTTTGGAAACCATGGAGACGGCTGCTCTGTCTGGGAGCTAATAAGCTAAAAGAGACACCTTCAACAGAGGAGATGAGGCCGTGCGAGGCGGCCTTGGCTGT
Organism: Channa argus; assembly: GCF_033026475.1. Classification (NCBI taxonomy): domain Eukaryota; kingdom Metazoa; phylum Chordata; class Actinopteri; order Anabantiformes; family Channidae; genus Channa; species Channa argus. The sequence continues at coordinate 23,957,333 of NC_090203.1, forward strand.
GCAGTGACGAAGGGGTCTCCACCACAAAGAAAAAAAGTGCATAGGACTGACAGGGGAAGTGTTCTATAACTAACAAACAACTTCTTATACATTCCTGTTGCAGCAAGTCAATACGAGGTTTTTCAGTGCAGCAGTCTGAACATGGTTTGAGTTACAGTTTTTCAGTTGACAACCTGTACCATGGGGAAATGGGCTCTTTTGTTCCGTGTGACAAAAGTAAATCAGTTCAATCAATTTTGTTTAGTTGCTAATGTAATTGATAAGTCTTGAAGTTCAGGGCAAAAAAAAATATATATATATTTTTTTTTAAAGATAAACCAAACTTAATGTTTACAAGAAACATTTAATATAACTATGTCCTATAATGAAAGTCAAATTGACAGGGGGCTGGACTTATCCCAGGTGTCATACTGCGAGAGGCAGTGTACACCCTGAACAAGTCTGTCTCAGGGCCAACGCATGCCCCTTTCACACACGCACAGGAATTGTGACTGACTTTTTCAGGTGAGGGTGTTTGTGTAAATGCAAACGGTAGCATGAAATGCTCCTGATACTATCCAGACTTTATCCTTCGTGCCCCCAGTCCAATGTTGATGTTACGACACGTTCTGATCCCACAGCATCGGATATTGACACTTTCTAAGGCAGCAAATTGTGCCATGTTGTATGTCCTTTGGTGTATCATTTTAACGCAATTGGGTGCTCCAGGGGTGCCACTATTTGATGAATCAGGAGCGACTTTATTTACGCAAAAAACTACGTTACGGTAAGGGACAACAGCTCCAGGGCAACATTAAGAAACAACAACGGTTAGCAACTGCACACACGTGCTTCCTTACTATAGAAACCATGTGCGACACGTCTTTAAACAATCTTCATTAAAGTACACTCGCACTGTCTCGCACTAGAGTTGAACCCGGTCTCCATTGGAATAGTTCTGTCTTGTCCTCCTCCTTATGAGACTTTCTCTTTTCTTATTTTCCGTCATTGATTTAGGCGTCAAATACCTTCTTACTGACTACGCTGAAAGCTCCGAGCGTAAGTCACAGACTAGAATGGGTACTTTAAACATCAGCATTTAATGCGATGCTTTTTAGCTCCTCAGGAATCACAACGGGCTACATATTATGTGCATTAGCTCATCCTTGCAGCACGGGGCTCAGTCCCAAATCGTCGAGAGAACATTGTGGACATTTGAGTGATAGAACCTTGAACAATGCTGTTTCCCACAGCTTAAGTTTTCTATCATGTTGTGCCTCCTGTATGTGCTGATCAAAGAGTTTCACGGTTCTTACTCGGAAAGTTTTTGTGTGTCAAGTTTTCTGGGGTCTCAGCTTCAACAACTGCCCAAACCTGAAAACACAGGAATAACTCTGTTTTGTCTACTTTTGCCTTTATCTGTTGAAGCTTTCTTTGGTAACAAAACAGGCTCAAAACTGAAACGGAACAGTATCGAAACAGTATTCAAACAGTCAAAACAGGTTGATAACTTTACAAAGAAAAGTGAAAAGAAAAACACAATGAAACATTATATTACAGCCACTAACATTATGGGCCCTTTAATTACAGGTTTAACTTGACTTTAAAAGAAATTCAGAAATCGTTCACACTCCTTACAAATGCACATGGCTAATTGGCATAATATGCTGACTATGCGATTAAACAATCTTTTTTTTACAATAATACATGTCAATACATGTCATACAAATACTGATAACACAAACCCAAACATGTGAGTATTTTAAACATAAAATCAGCTTACATACCAGTGACTTCCCTATGGTTAACCACACCGATGAAGCATCCCCTTCTTATTCCGGTTGAAACTGAGACTTTCCAGCACTTTCAGATTGATTTTAACCTAAAACTTTGGTCTACATCTGCATTCTGCAGCAGCTGGATCACCTATACTTTGTTTGTCGGTCTCCCCGGTAACCGCTTACCATGCCTTTCAACTAACCGTGCCATTCAACTAACGTTGCTTGGCAACCACTCCTCTTCATATCAGTTACTATTGTTAATATATTTCGACCCTTGTAATTATGTATTTTAATTATCCCACTCTAGTTACTTTCTTCCAATTTCAACCTCACACCTCCCACTTGAGCTCCTGGTTATGTAACCCAAGGAGATCTCACCCTTTTATTGGTCTTCTACAGGAATTAAAACAACCAGTCACCAGACATCTCTATGAAGAATTGTAGCAGGAATCTTCATAATGTTCTTGGCAGTCTGCCGAGAACATAGCTTTTCCTTGTTGGATCCAAGGATGCTTTTCCTTGTTGGATCCTTATGCGCTGGTTTCAATACTGACACCGGGCAGCTTGGGAATGTTTGGACATACACATCTCGCACAATGCCCTTCTCCTCAGGATTGACACCGACCACCCTGGCGAGCTTGAACTGACTCCTCAAAGTATTTTGGTCAGCAAGCCAGACAGTATCTCCCACAGCAATATACCATTCCCTAGTGTGCCACTTGCTTCTGATGAACAGATTTGGTCCTGCCAAATGGTTCCACTTAACCCAGAATTTGGTCACATGAGGGAATTCAGTGTCTTGCCCAAGGACACTTAAACTTAGCTGCTCCCAGTGTGTAGAAATGCGCTATATAAGTGCTGACTATTTACTGTTTCATCAGTAGCTGCAACATGAAGTTACTTGTAAAAGTATTTTACAATTAATGTGCCTAATAATATCATTAGTAGTAGTTTTTCTAGGCGAGGAATTTACACAGGATGTGTTTAATTTGAGTTCACTTCAATCTTCTATGCTCGGAACAGACTTGGCATCCTTGTGATTTGATCCAGCTGACCCTTCTGTTCCACCTATGGCAAATGTGCCCTAAGTGGCTTGAGCTCTTCAAGCAATATGTGCCCAAGTATGTTATGTGCCTCACCCTGCTGGATGGGATGCCTACTTTTTATATCTTTTTTAACATTTTGTCCTTTACTGATGATTGGCATTATATTGGTGATGCTTATATTTTTTCTCAGCTTTGGCTGGAGGCTTTTTTATTAGGAACACACCCTAACCTTTGATTTTGTACATTCACAGTAAGAACTAAGGTTGTCCTAATTCACTGTAACAGTGATGTGTAGGGATAAGGGCAACAACGTGGTAGGCTTATGTAAATGGTCTGCACTTATATAGCGCTTTTCTACCTATTGGCACTCAAAGCGCTTTACACTGCTTCTTATTCAATCACAGTCACAATCACACACACTCACACACCGATGGGGGAGCTGCTATGCAGCTGGCCAACACTCACCGGGAGCAACTAAGTTGCAACTTGCTCAAGGACACTTCGACATGTGACCGGAAGGAGACGGGGATTGAACCAACAACTGTGAGATTGGTGGACAACCGCTCTACCTTCCTGCGCCACAGTCGCTGGTACTGTACTGTAGCCCTTCAGAGTCAGGCTAAAAACCGAGGGTTATGAATACATTTATTTAACTGGCCTGTAAACCACACACAGTTAGCCACGCAGTTTTCGTAGTTAAAAGTTGATTCATGTTGTAGGTACATGTGCTGAACGAAAAAGCAACAACAAAAATTGCCTCCATAAATATGTAAAAAACTCTGTCTCTGCAGAAATGTTTACCGCGATGTGACTAGACCCAGCACCAGTGTCAGGATCATTAACTTCACTTCCCCCTACAGGCTTTTATTTTGCAGTCACTTCCTGTTCCTGGCCCCTTCACATTCACTCCCCTTCAATAATCACCGTTAATCAATTTCACCTGCTCCCACTCTTCTGTTTATATAATTCCTCAGTTCCTTTAACAAGCTGTCAGATTATCTGCATTCTCACCGCAACTTTCCCGCAAGTTCATACTACCCTTCATTCTATCCACGGTTTGGACAAAGCTACATTTTATGAGTTAGGTTTATTAAAATCTCGAAACCATGCTACTGTAAGGAGGAGATTACCACGCTATGTAGATGTTTTAATCACGCCATGTATACGTTTTACCAGGACATGTGATTGCCTGCCTGCTTCTTCATACAGAGCTCAGACAAGTGGTCACCATTTGTTCATGCATTCTACTGTTGATTGAATCAAGTGTCAAACGGGTGCTCTAGTAGAAACCAAATAAATATCACAGAAGGAAAAAATGTATGCCAATAGTGGGAAAACCCTATGGAAGTGAGCACATGAGCACAGGACTATTCTTGGCTTTATGCATCTCGTGTTATTGGAGTTTATGTTGTGTCTCTAAAGGGATTTGGGAGTTCTTTTTCACGTCAGCAATTGGAGATTCACCACGGCTATGTTCCACACCTTTACTACAGACCTGCCTCTGTGTTACGGGTCCAGACCACTTCATCTTCCCCAGTGGACTCCCTCCCTCTGTTTCCTACCTTTTTATCAATCACTCATCCTCACTGCAGGACCATACCCCACTCTCCCCCATAAACCCCTGCATCCTTTCCGGAATCTGCTCTTCAACCCACTCACTCTAAGTAAGTCTCGTTCATTCTATACTCAATTTCCCCCAAGTCGCTGCTGAAATGCTCATCCATGTATTCTCTTGTAGACTGGAGTACAGCACCACCTAGAGAGTCGTAGGACCTATTACATGGCGGAGTTATGTTGAGAAGGTACTTTTAAAACAGGAGTCTTACATGGAAAAAATAGCCACAATTCAGTTCCGCCTGTAACCCTCATTCTTCCCATCACAGTAAAACCAAAGTTGCTTATGTTTCTTTCTCTGCTCACTGGCAGTTCTTACATACGCCACTGAGGAAAAGCTGCTTGGTCTCGTCAGGACGCTTGTTGTTCCACCGTTAAATCTTTTGGGGACGAGCTCTCCAGAATCTTTGAACCCACTAACCCAGAGGTTGCGCAAAAGTTGATAATATAATCTATGATGGGTCATGCTGAGGTAGACATGGCAGAAAGACAATATATGAGACATTCTACAAAAGGCCTCACAGATTGTCTCAAGGATGCTTTAGCTCAGCAGCCCTAACCCAAGACTCTCCAGGACCTCCTCCAGACAGCTACTTGCCTCAACAACCACCACAGAGAACGCCTTCTGAAAAAAAGCCCATGCCATTCAAGACCTCACGGCTCAACTCACCCTACTACCTCAGCTACTCCTGGTCTGTTCACTCAATGATCAGCTGCTACATAGAGTTCAGTTCAGGACCCAGCCAGTTCTCCTAGCTGTTGATCATTTAGAAGACCTTCTGTTCCATGCCATTGACTCACCTCTAGTCCTCAGCATACCCTGGGTGGATCCACATGGCAATAATCTACTTCACTGTCACAGACCATATGACTGCGCCATCGACCTGTTGTCCGTCGCCACGCCCCCCAGAGGCCGCCTGTTTTTATTATCCAGCACTGAACATCAGGCCATGCAAAAATCATAACTGCGTTGTTAGCTGCTGGCATCACCCACCCATCATCCTCACCAGCTGGAGGTGGATTTTTCTTGTGAATAAAAAGATGGCGGTCTAAGACCATGCATTGATTACCGAGCTCAAACCAGATTACACCAGAACAGGTATCCACTCCCACTAATCTCTTCAGCTTTCAAACTCCTTCAAGGATCAGTCATCTACACCAAGCTTGACCAGCGCAACGCTTATCACCTGATTGAATGGGATTAATGGAAGACTGCATTCAATAAGCCGGCAGGCCATTTAGAATATCTGGTCATTTCCTTTTGGGCAGACTAATGCAGGCTGTATTCCAGAATCTAGTACATGATGCGTTGGGAGAAAATATACAAAAATGTAAAAACAAAATCACGTGATCATTTTATGTAAGAAAACAGACTTTTTTTTCTTGTTAGGAGGGATGATGAATGAATCGTTTATATTTATATTTATGTAGGAACTTTTAAAAGATTTTCATTTTAAAAATTAAAGCTGGTTTGCTCTTATTTAAATTAGTTGACCAGTATTTACTAGGTGAGATGCATTATAAGAAGTCATTTGAGAATTATCTTGTTAACTTGGTTAAACGGATCTGGGGTGGGAACAGAAAAAAGATTTTGTTTAGTACAGGTGAATATTACAAGGAATAATAAAAATGTTGTAGAATCAAAGATTTTTTGAAACATTTGTATTGAAAGAGGCACTATAAATAAAATTGCCTTGCTTGAGGTTTGCTGATCATATTCTTGTCAGCACCCTGTTCTAGCCATGTTAATAAAAAATGCAATCCTGTTGCATTTACTTTGAAAAACGTTTGAGTTAGTTTTTTGTTATTCTGTTTCACTTTTATTTCAATTGTAGACATCCATTCATTGACACTTTCACTACATTTTACTAACAGGTATACGTACATACAGCTGTGTGTCATCAGCATACAAATGATCAGATTTACTGCTAAATTCAGGGTTAAACACTTAACACAGGTTTAAGTTTAATTTGTGTCAGACTAAAAGTAAAATTTATACAGCATTTCTTGTTTGCATTTTAATACCTGATTATTGTTTTGCATTTAAAAGGTACAAACAAAACTAATCTACTAGTATTTGCTTGTTAATACTTACACAGCACAATCACTTTTAAAGCATCTTTAATGTCTGTATGTATAACATATCACTGAGTAAACTGTTTTTAATTTTTTTTTTATGTAAAATGGGAATCAATATCTAGCACTAGGGCTGCATGACGACGCTTACCAAAAACAGTTACTTTGTAGTCATTACTTAAGTAGTAACTTAACAAATGTATTAAAGTACTTTCTGTTCCCAGTACAACAGTAACAGTAGTTACACGAGCATCATCTCTGTTAGATTTTTCTTTTGTTTCTTTTTTGAAAAGGCCTTTTTAAATAACCATTTTTCAAAAAAAGATTGGCAAAAAATAGATGAGGACAATCAACCTCCAATGACACCCTACCTTACAATCTGTATTCAAATGACAAAGTATATTGTAAACTCAAATTGAAGCCAAGCAAGTAAAAAGGTGTAACTTTCCAATGTTAATGTTTTCATAATAGTCTAAATTTTCCATCCTCAATTTTGAGGCAGTTTTCCTCCGTGGAATTGAAAATGGTATTGGACACTTTTCAAGGTATTATCAAAGTTTGAACTGTAAGTATCATGACATCCATAGTAGAAAGATGTGCACTCAAGCACCAAAGGCCCTCTTTGGAAGGGTGGCTGAAAGCTTTTGCAAGGTCAAAAATCAGCTTCAATGCCTGAACAAATTATATAGATCATTTGTCACCGCTTTCAAACCCAGAAAGCCAGGTCTCTGATGTCTCACCCTATCAGCAAGTTTGACATTTTTTGTCCATTCTAGTCTAGTGGTCCACCCTTAATATACAAAAATAAAAGAAGGAAATCATGGGCTTAGAAGTCTTTGAGGTAAACTGGCAGTACCACATCCAACATTAGTACAGAACAATTGATTGTACATCCTGTGAATTGCCGCCCATCCCTTCATTAATCATCTGACCTTTCTGCAACCTTAAACTATTATTTTACCACTTTTACTTTTACTACAATTTAAATGGTCTCTGATAAGGAGTAAAAAAAAAGTGAACTATGAACTATAAGCTAGGAAATGACATTTCATTTTCCAAGACAGCAAGACTGTTTCTCATAACACTCCATGAAAATAAACTCAGAATGGAAAATAATGGACAAAAAACAACTAAATGCACACCCAAACAACTCAGAATCCCAATCACACCCTTAAAAAACTCTGCATCCGCCCTGTGCGACCCTGCATGAGAGTAGTAATCAAAAAAAGCTTCCCGGTAGGTACACAGAGCCTTCTCGTGTACAATAACTCTAGATTAGTTAATAAGGCCTCATTTCTACAATTTCTTCCCCACAGATTTTGCTGAGGTAAATATCAACAATTTCTTCATTTAAATAGTCCCTTCAGGAGTTTGCAGTGTTGCGATTGCAACAATTGATTCAACCAATCCCCATGTGAATTTGAGAGGGTATTTCCTGCAGCCCGCAGGATGCCACGGATGAATGGTACAACACGACCCTAAAAGTGCAGCCCTACCCACCATACTATATTCCATCATAGGAGAGGGAGTCTTGCTGAGCCCTCAGGAACATTCTGCCTGCTTGCTAGCGTTAAGTCTAAAGCCCACATTTAAATGATCTACTACAGATACATCTAAACAGTATTTTACGTCAGAATATATGTCTGTGTGTCTGTACAACACATTCTCATCCCACAGTGTCAGATAATGACGCTTTCTAAGGCATCAGATTATCCACTTACTGTGCCAGGCAAATGACCCAGCATTAGAAGCATCCATTCTGAGCTCTGGGAGCACCACGCCTGTGCCCACATCAGAATAACACCGCTACCATCTTTGCAACAATTAGGGCGAAAGCTACAAAAGTATGCTGTAAATTTTGTGAGAGGGTTAATTAGAAAATTTCTACTTCTATTTTCTGTTATTTCGATCAAAAAAAAAATACCACTTCAGAAGGCCGATTTTAGTAATACACTTGAACAAATGCAGACACACATATTTGATTATTTTTCTGCTCAGAATCTAGGTGCAAATTGTTTTCAATAACCATCCCATAAAATGTACAGCATACCTTTGTGGCATTTGACCTAATTGCTAAAATACTGTTCATTTGCTTGACACAGTAAGTGGATAAAATCTCTCTTATATATTAACATATAATGGAGCCTGAGTAGCTACATTTTAAGAGCACAACAGCTTTGGTTTCTTAGCAGCTCAGACAATTACCAGATCAGATTTGACAATTTATGTGAAGGCTGATGGTTTGGCAGGAAATTGCAAAGCTGTGCACTGCATGACAATTTGTTATTGAAAATGATATTTTAAAAGAATACAAATTATTTGAATTTTCCCACCTTTCCTCCAATTTGTTCAGGCCACCCTGGTGCCCCCTGGAGGCCCCCACTTTGAAAACCAGTGGTCCAGCAAACGTTAGCTCACTAGTTATAACAACATAAACATAAAGATGTAACATCCTTACAAGACGTGACCATTGTGACTCGGTTTATGTAGCATTTATTTGCTGAGACCTGACATTCTGCTCTTGTGTGGGAATCAACATTTTAATAGGACCTGCACTTTAACGTTATACCATTGGGTTTTTAATGTTTTAGTGGGTAAGTTAACTTTAAGTAACAGCTTCTTTGTTCATGCATTTTACCCCAAGTAATCCCAAGCAACCCCGAGTAAAAAAAAGTTGGGACGATGTGTAAAACGTAAATGAAAACAGAATGCAAGGATTTGTAAATCTCATAAACCCATATTTTATTCATAATAGAAAATAAACAACATGCCTGTTTTTAATGCGAGGGCCCAAAGATCACACACATCCAGTTTTGACTTCGGCCTTGTCCCTTGCACAAAGAGATTCCTCTTGATTCTCTAAATCTTTTGATGATATTATTTGCTGTAGATGGTGGGATCATCAGTCTTCACAATTTTACATCCAGGAACATTTTTCTGAAATTGTTCCACAGTTTTCGGAAGCCGTTTGTTACATTTACTTTACATTTGAGTAGATTGTAGAAATTCTGCAATTTTAATACTGTAACTTGAGCAAAATTGTTTTGTACTCTTTATACCTTTGGTGGCACACTATTTATTTTTGATTCTAAGTGAAAGAGAATAAAAACTGTTTCTGCCACTGCAAGAATATTTAACTATGACAGCACCATATATTGATTGTTTTTGATGTTGTCAGTTCCGCTTGCATCTCATTTTTTAAAATTTTAACCATTAGTATCATTGGCCATGAAACCAAATCTCAGCAATGACCTTGGAGAACACAGTATTATTACCAACAGGAGAAATTATTAAAAATGGCAAATTATAATAAATCAAAATTATACTTATTAGATAAGGTCAGAGTATTAAAAGGACTGCTACTTATTGTGTTGTTAGAAAGGAACCAGCTGTGTATTTATTAATGAGACAAGCATTTGGACACACATTTCAACCATACGATAATCAACACTTTACAGATCAGGTAGCCTACACGTCCCACAGCAAGACAGATATACTTTGGTGTAAGGTGACCTTGAGTACGAGGGCTAAAGCGCTATGCGGCTTTCATTTGTTTGAAAGGACCAAAAAGGTTGTCCTCTCCTCTCTCTATTTGATTGGATTGTCAATGGCAGGATGAGAGTTTTCTGCCACACATCAGTGCCTCGCATGCATACGAATGTGGCATGAAGCAGGTGATGGTCCTAAGGGGAAACTATTCATTATTCTACAAACTCCTCTCACTAATCTGTGCTTAAGAACTGTTCTGTTCTCTTTTTCTTCAGTCTCTCTTCCTCTCACTCCCAATCTGGCTGTGGCCTTTCTCTAAAGGACAGCCTTATGTGCAGAAGACTTTCTCTGGCCTCCTTTTCATCTGACCTTTGAAAAAAAGTAGCTATTATGTTACCTCGGGGTTGTGTAATGCGCGCCCACATACCTACAGTAATATCTCAAGTCATGCTATTCAGCGGCTATCTCAGCTGTATTTTTAGAATGGTGGCCCTTGAAAGAGGTAAAAAAAAAAAAAGCAAAATAACAAAACAACCAGAAGGGCCATGTGGAAATATACTTAGGCGGAAGCATAATAACACAACTCATAGGTCAGAGGGACATATTTTTGGTTCAACTAAGGCACAAAGACATCAGGCAGAGCATGCTATGCCGTGTTACAGCAACTGCCGCTGGACAAGTCTGCTCTTCTGCCTTTCCGGAGATTTTATCATTTTAAAAATAAAAAAATAAAAACAAATCTGTGAACAAGACAATGGATTGTCTCAAATTAAAAAAGGAAAGGGTTCAGTGCAGAATGCACTTTCTACAGGTAGAGCAGATAAGCTGAAGGTTTATTTAGAAAAAGCGAGTTGCCAGTGTTGTAGCGCTAAGAACACAGAATTTGAGTCTGTTGGTGTAGAGCGTCCTTCCCACGGCACTGGATTGACTGACACTAATTTTATCAATATGACCAAACTGAATCAGACAATAAAAACTGACAACGTCAGCTTAAAATGATTCACATAGAGTCTTTCTGTTTTTATACCTACACAGTCGTAAACACGTTTTGATATCCACACAACATATGATATCCAGAAATATATACAGTTTACTTATGGGCACAAAGTCAGACATACAGTTTTGTGTTATCAGCATATAACTGTGCTGTTTCCTTAAAATCCTGCTAAATGGTAGGTTAAGAAGTTCCAGTAGGGTAGAATTTGGTTTGTCATTTGAAAGAAAAAGTGGTATAACATCCTGGCAAATGTTTTTAGTTTTTTTGGCATTTCACAACGCTGCAAACAAACAAATCTGGACAAATCTTATAGAATTTGCTTGATAGAATTTATACTATGATCAGTATTTAAGCACTTTGGTTTCTACATTTGAATGTGTAGACACAATACAATAAACTAATGATTTTTATTTTCTTATTTATTTGTTGTTTTCATATTTATTATAAATTAAGTAATTAAGTACAATTTGGCACCTACATTACTGATTGATACAGTGTGATTGCAGAAAAAAAAAGTCCAAGAACAATTTCCTTCTTAATTTGTGATAAAAATACCTAATAATCAATAGATGCAATGTTCCATATATGACCGATTGTGACTATTATTATTTGTAGCTTCAAATTGCAGTATGGAAACTTTTTCCTTCAGTTCATTAAATTTCTGCTTCTTGTGCCATTAGGTAATATTGCATACACCAAAAGAGTTAAAAGAAGACAAAACCTGGGGGAGGGGGGTGGGTGGTTGTATGAGTTTACCCAATGCACCATTTTATAGTTAAAGTATATGCTAACCAATTTTGACTTTTTGTCAGGGTAATTTGTGTAAGCTTTGACTGGCAACCAAAGGAAGAAATGAGTCTAAGCATGATAATCAGAATATGTCATCAGCAAGTCCATACCCACTCAATTTACACATACACTCAGGTAATTTTAGAATGCACACAGATAAGCTTAGAAGATATCCTCACTTACAGTGTACAGTGTTTTTTTTTTTTTTCTGACTATATCGTGTTCCTGTGAACATGGTTTGTTAGATTTAATTTGTCTCTGTGTTGAAGCTCTTGGGATTTTGTTATATTTTACAGATTTCTGGTAATAGAAGCAAGCTATGAAAGCAAAATTGGGCGCCAGGGGATCAAAACATTAAGTCAACTATTTAGCTTTCTGTAAATACATTTAGGGAGAAAAAACTTGAAAATTAAATCCATGATTTTTATATTAACATAGTGCAAATTTGACAAATATGATCAGATCGTGTGTTGTTGAATTGATGATTTGTTGATCTATAAGCATACTGTGACACTTTATTGATGCATCAAATTGACATCACTTGATAGCAAAGTTAACCCCTGGAAGTGGAGCAGCAGCAACCTCAGCATTTTTTTATGCCAAACCCCAAAAGTTAGATATTTGGAGAGAGCAAAACAACATTTAGTAGTTGTTCTGTTTTCTTTTAAATGTTCATTTTATTTTATTTATTTATTTTTATGAGAAAATAACCTAAAACATATCCTACTGTGAACAGATGCTGTTATAGCTTGTTATATGATGCAGACTGCAGCACTGACAGCCGTGCAAAGATATTTGCTTCTAAATGTTTTTGAGCGAGGCTACTAACAAGTCAGGGAATTTATATTTTCTGCATGAATAGTAATTTTTGGGGCATTTGTATTGAATTGATATCCATTTCACAAAAATTACTAGGTGAAGCACTGGGCAAAGTATAACAGAGTGTAGCAAAGTGCAGCTGAAGCATCTAACTTCAACAGTAAGTAGCAGATATTAGCCAGAAACATACTTTTGATAGAAGATACACCTGAAGACAAAGATGGTTAGGGATAGGTAATAACACCCAGGGGTCAGGGGTAGTGAAAGCCATTGGTTTATGTGAATTAACCCAGAAATCTAACTCTTTTCAAGTCAACGCCAAAGCTGAAAACTTTACAACTGACCAACAAGGTTCAAAAGCTCTGACATCTACTTGGTGCTCCCTGGTTGTCTTCTGCAGCCAGAAGTGCCTCAAAGGGCTAGGTGGAGTAATATGGCTTAACTGACATCATATGCCAGCTCACGTATTGCTACTTGAACACTTTCCCTAGTTATCATCACGATCAAACAACCATTTATAAAGAGAAAGAAAATGGAACAAAATAATTGTCACAAAAGCATTAATTTACGCCATTGTCTTTTAATCGCTACAAACTGAAACACAGACTAACTCCTATGTCCTAACTAATGTTGCATCAGTGGAATGCCAATAGGTCTACTCGGACTTTGTGGACCGGCCCCCAGTGACGCAGTCTGGTAATGGGCTCCCTGTTTGGGATGGAACAGCACAGCCTGAGGACTTGGCCTAAGATAAGGAAGAGTAATGATCTTTGGCCGATGAATGAGACATGCTGTGGCCACTTCCACTCTAGTAGTCTCATTCTGCACACCAACAAATGCACTGCATGCAGTCATCGTTCCAGTTGAGGATGTTTTCTGGGGGTCCCACTGAAAGTGTCTGAAGCTCAGCGTCTGGGATGTGCCGAAGAGCTCCCGGGGGAAGTGAGTGCTGTCCTGGGCCCTGGCATTTTGAAAATGCTGTTCTTCCTGTGTGGATTCTCGGGGTGGAGTGGGTTGTGGGGGGGCTTCCTGGCCCTGGCTGCAAGACCACAACAGATGGCCAACTGGACATCCATGACGCAGCCTTCTGGTGCAATCCTCATGCCACATATGCTTCACCCCGCGGCTATGACTTCCTGGAGATTGCTTTCACACAGTCCCTTACACCCGTCACCATGGCTACACAATCCCAATTGTGGTGAACAGACCTCAGCATGCATGCACACACACAAACGCACATCCCTCTCGAAGCCCTAAATCACCAAATGAGAGGCATCCCAAAGCCACTTCCTGGTTTTCTTTAGTCAGCCTAACACACAGTGTAAATACTAGACAGTGGATAGCTGTCGTATCTTTCTGATTCATATTCAGTGTAAACATGTCATGAAGCTGAAACGATGCGTCTCAGTCAAGCCTTAACAAAAACTAACACTGCAATGAATGGACTACATTCTTTGGTAATGACAACATAATCAAAGGCATTTCCAAAAACAATGACAAGCACTCATGTGGTCATGCTTTCTGGAAACAATCGTGCTACATAGGCTGGCTCGGGGCTACTCTGTAGAATACTTTGGAAGCAAACACAATTGATTTTATTGCAATCAGTTTGGCCCAGCAGAGCATGGTAGATGAATTAAACAGACAGGTGGACAAAATGGTGCACGTTGAAAAAGGGCTTTAAAGAATGAACTCTTTACTGCATAAAGTTAGCAGTTTGGTAAATTTGGTATTTTTTCTTCCACTTAGTGTTAAACAGTTTAAGCTCCTTTCTTTTTAAAGCCGTCATCCTCCGGAGTCCACTCTGCTCTGATTGGCCACCTTATAAAAGCCTGTCTTGTGGGCTGCGCAGAGCAGTGAGCCCTGGTGGGCACGACTGTATTTTTGTGCAATTATACCCACAATGGAGGACAGTTTATGGACCATATGTGTAGACGTCCAGAGTTGTTGGAAAGCCTGTGATAATCCCACAGTAGATTAAAAAGAGCATAAGATTTATTTTATTGTTTCTTTTAAGATATGTTGAGCTCACATTTTGGAATTTTTGCCTTGTTTAATTTGCACCCCAATTATCACAAACACATATGAAATTTTCTTTCAACCGGGTTTCTGTGAGTGGACTAGGGGTTTGGAGAAACCTGGTAACTCTAGAAAGATTTCCCAAAGAGAACATTTCCCTGCCATCTTACGTGCAACCACATTCCTAATTACTGTAACGACAGACTCCCAACAGGCAGAGAAACATTGTAGTGGCTTTATGAAAGGAAAGATTACATAAGGGGATTCATACTTCTATTTAAAATCATTTCATCCAAAATCACTCTGAAACCTAAATTAACACAAAATAGCATGTGGGAGTCTAAATTACTCCGTTTCCAACTCTGAAATTTGACTATTTACTAAAGTCAGACACATTCATGCTGTGAGGGAAAGCTCTGCAGGGTCTGTTCCAAAGAGACACACAGTAAATGGAGAATAAAAGAAAAAGTTATAAAATAAAGTGATTATTTCACCACTCTACTGTATATTTTTAATAATGACTAATTTATTGTTCACCACAGGCAAATTAAGTACACAAAGGTAGCTGCTGTTCCAGACACTATGGTAGCGTGGGGTTTGTTGTCTTGCACAAGGACATTTTTGCAACAAGTCATTTAACCTAAACGTCCATATACACCCTTTCATATGACCCAGAGGAGCATTTGTTGAAAGAACGCCCAGAGTACAGCAGGTGTCTGCTGAAAGTCCTGGTCTTTGGTGCCAGGCACCAAAATATTGCCTTCTGTCTCTTATGATGGCACCAAAAATGCCAGGTAGCATAAAATTGTTTTAGTTCTAAACGAAAAACTATTACAACTGTCCAAACTTAGCAGTTTGGTTGAGTTTATTTGCATAGACACATGGGTTAGGTCTTGGTACTATCTGAACATGGTGAGACTTAAATCAAGTATGCGGTCATGTTCAGAGCATCCTCATTGTCACAATGACAAATAACAACAAAGGTTTGTTAAATTTCCAGTCTCGTGCAGGAAAGTCCTCAGCTTTGTCTACACAGCCATCCCTCCCGACCGATCCCAAACATGCCACATGATCATGTCAGGTTTTATTCTGCAGCTAGATGTTAGTAAACAGTAATACGTTTCTATTAGTCGTTTTCTGCTGCCGGTCAAGAATATCATAATTTAGAAAGGACAGTATCACACTCTTACACCTAAACCGTAAAATAAAAAAAACACTCAGAGTTAAGGCGGAATTATTGTTCTCCATTGATACACATAAACGTCGATGCAGACAGACCTTTGCAGAGAAGGGAATTAAGGCCAACCGTAGGCCTCTGAGGCTCACAGAGACCTCGACACGCGCACCTCAGAAATCTCAACAATGCGTTGTGGGGAGATGTTTTTCCAACGTCCTAATAGGTCGATGTTGGGAGCCGGGATAAAAACGAGAATAGAAACCGAGAAGAAAGAATGGAAAAGTTGAACAAGAAACCTAACCATTCATGCCTTTCTAGATGTTCACACTGATTTTATTTAATATTTATACATGTTGTTTCATACATTCAATTGTTGTACTTCTGCTCTATTCAGTCTTTGGTGTATTCATTTTGTTTAATATTTTGATTAGAGCACAACAAGGTCCCACCTGACTGTTTTGAGATGTGTATTTCAACTTGTGACCTTTTGTTTCTAAAAAGAAAAAAAATTGAAAAAATGCCTGGGTTTAATGAACCAAACTTATCATTCAGAATTGACCATTTGCTCTTTCAAACGATCACGAGAGTGTATCCGAGAGTACATCCTCGTCAACGTTCTGACAAAACAACGTATATGAGCAGACAAGAAGGTTTCTCTGAAACAGCCTGCAGTAGTGGGAAGCTGTTTGTAATGAGAGATTAAATGAAAAGTCACAGAGATTTTTAAAAAACACTTAATATTTTAATTTAAAAATGAGTCCAAATGGGCAAGAATACCAGTTCTGTACATCAGGAAGCCTATAGTCAAAGTTTAATGTTAACACATGTGTTAAGTGATCACAAAAACTATTAGAAGTGCAACTTTTCATGTCCTCATCTTTATATTTTGATCAGACACATGAGTAATTACAAAGAGACAACACAGACACAGCAGCTCATTATCTACATTCTGCTGTTATATCACTCCATTCTCTGGGGAGGGTAAACCATGGCATCTCTTTGCCCTTGCCAATACTTTGTGGAACAAACAAAGTTGTGAGGCAGAACCAGGAACTAATTTCATTAGCGGCTGCCATTTGTGACTGATTACAGGCTGTTTTCAGTGGCTGGCAAGCGGGTCCAAAGTTCTGGGAGGTTAATAACCAGTAACAATCAATTACTTAACAAATCTGATATGATCAATGGGGTTTCCAATCTGAGAGACAGCAAGATGAGCTGCGGAATACAACAAAACCTCAGACATGCTAAACCCGCTCCACCAGCAAACGCTCAGCTTTTAACAGAAATTACAGAATTATACAACTGAAAGTAAAATCTCTTTTAAAACAGAAGTGCTCAAGCAAAACTGTCTAATAAATAAAAGAGTAAAGATGGACACAAATTCATAGGCGTATTAAGATATAAACATGGCCAGAAGCATATTAACACAAAGCTCCTATGCAGGCAGAGGTTTGATCATACTACATCTGTGTTGTCATAAAAAAGGGAGAATGGTGGACTAGCAGCATCTTAATTCGTGTGCCATTAGCCATCAGTAGGCCTCCCCTGTATTGCTGTGCATCTCTGTCCACATCAGGACTGATTATTCTAATGATGTCTAAACCTTTGTCCGGCCATTATTCACACATCACAGAGCCCGGCCTTGTTATCTCTGACGGCAAGGCCTCTTGTCTCCCTGAATCCCCAAATTAAATCCAGAAAAGCCTCCTTTCCCTTTCCTCCTTGTCCTTACTAAAAGGTTTCAGTTGCCATCCAGCATTCAAGTCACTTGCTTAAGCTATTAGGGGAGTTACAATGCTTGTTTTCATCTTAATTTTTTAAAAAAAGAAATGTTTGCATTCCTTCAGTCTATAACAGGACCAAAGATCTGTAGCCCAGTCAGAGGGAACAAGGTTTCCAAAGGTTCCCTACAAAAAGTAGTTGCAGTTGCACAGGAATGCATATATTTTACATATGGTTTTTATATGTGCTTAATGTGTTTTGCTTTAGAACATGTTTGTTGAAGAGGTTTTCAAAACTATGGTGTGTAACCTCTGGTCAGAATTAGTGGATCAGTATCTACACTTGGTTCATTGTCCCTTAGTCTCCTTTTATATGTGAATAAAAAACCAAAACAAGCAATTCTAAAGTCACGCAATAAAAGTCTTGTCTGCGTATTGGTTAAATGGATTTGGGGGCAGGAACAAGAAGGTAAACACAGGAAGAAGATTTTGTATTTTCCATGGTCAGTGATAGGGAAAAAATGTTGTGCAACAATTGGCATTTGCTTTAGCTCTAAACAAAAAAACTATTACAACTGTGTGGTGATTTTCTGGTTGGTATATAAAAAGAAAAGTAATTCAAGAACCGGACCCAGTAAAGGGTCTTGGTGCGGTTGTTTTGCTTCACACTTAAGTTTGATAGCTGCAGGCTCACCTGCCTGAAACGAACTGTATCAAGGTGGAAACCAAAAAAGAGTTAGATTGAACTGGACTAAACAAGGCAGTTGTGACGACACCCTTATTCTCACTTGTGCAGAACATGATGTCTACACAGGCTGTGGTGGAGGAAGCACAATAACAGAGGAGCAATTTCACTCCTCCTTCTGTGACTCCAGATGATGTGTTCATGTACAGAACTGTGTATGAGTCTTGCTTGGAAAGTGCCAAATGGTCTTCTGAATGATAAAAACTTAGAACCTTGTTCACAGGACTTATCTAAAGACCCCCCCCTTTACTGCTAAGTTGACCACAGCCGTACTGTTCTACAAAGTAAGATTAGAAGTGAAGTCATGTAGCCACAAACCCAGAACAATAAATTAGTTTTTCTGTTAAGAGTCATCGTCTTGCAAACACAGAAAATACACTTTTAGTTTTTTTCCAAAAGCTCTGTGTGTGTCTCCAAGATGTCAGCATTGTTTGGATTTTTGGATTTTACAGAATGAACCTTAAATATATTACAATGTAAAAGTATACGCTTGAAACATTACATACAGTATAAATTTAATGATATAAAATACTGCATTGTAAATACACTGTAGCAGCATTACACAGCTGTGATTTAGCCTGGTTGGATTCATGTAAAAGAGGGGGATAATGCTTCAGTTCTACAGCACCACAGAATGATTATAGCTGGATCAACATGTCACTTAGACAGTTTGACCTAAAACATATTGCAAGAGTTTTGCATTTGACTGACTCAGTTTTAAATTGGGGGACTGACAACTGTATATACTAAATGTGTTGATCAAACAGTTGATTGGTTTTCCATTTTTAAAAAGTTTAAGTTCCCCCAACACATTTTAGATATGTGAAAAAAAGAAAAGAAATGTAACACTGCAGCTGGACACGTACATTATATAAAATCCCAGCTCAGTAAATGGCAAAATGTTCCTCCAAACCACTTATTGTGTTCTTAACACAGGGCTCCTGGTGAGTGTAGCCACTGGGTTGCCTGCCCCTGAAATAAAACTCGCTACCAAGTACCACATATAAATTGGAAGAAAATATATATCAGGTCTCATTTAGCCACACATAGTATCAAGAGAGCAACACAAGTCATTACATGGCCTCTGCAGACAGCTGTACAGATCTCTGAGTTTCAGATGTGACATTTTTACACATTACTTCTTTTGCCGTGTACCTTTTTCTCTATACTGTAGGTGTACAAAGAATTAATTCACTAATAACCTGGCAGGAACATGTCAAGATATTCTGAGGACTAAAGTGCTGGACAGCCTAACTGACATCCTTCCGCCATCCGAACGTATTTTTGATGCAGGTCTTGTTTTCCTATCAGAAGCCAAAAAAACCCCAACAAATTCTGCCACCGTCACACCACATGACAGTGCATTAAGATTTGTCACAGGTAATAAAAGATTATTATTACTATTATTATTTACATTTACATTTAGTCATTTAGCAGATGCTTTTATCCACAGCGACTTACAAGTGAGGTACAAGTCAGCAAAAGTCAAGGAGAAAACATCAAAGCAAAGTCCTACCAGAGAAGTGTTCACACTTTGCTGTAGACCTGGCTGGCCTGCTATCTCTATGCAGTGCCTGAGTCATTGGACGTGTTTACATAGACTCAAGTAACCGGGTTCCAGTCAGCGCAGGAAAGCTGGTTTCTTAAGCATCATGTACATGCCTTATTAATATTTTGTTTCATGTACAATGCCCGAAAGTATTCACAGCACTTAACTTTTTCCACATTTTGTTATGTTACAGCCTTATTTCAACATTATTTCACAGACTTGTCCCATGTCCACTCCTTTGTTATCTGGGCTGTGTGCTTAGGGTCTTGTCCTGTTGAAAGATGAACCGCTGCCCCAGCCTGAGGTCCAGAGTGTTCAGGAACCGGTTTTGATCAAGGATGTTCATCTTTCCCTTGATCCTGACTACTCTCCCAGTTCCTGCCTCTGAAAAACATCCCCACAGCATGATGTGCCAACACCATGCTTTACTGTAGGGATGTATTGGCCAGGTGGTGAGCGTTGCCTGGTTTTCTCCAGATATGACACTTGCCATTCAGGCCAAAACATTCAATCTTTGTATCATCAGACCAGAGAATTTTGTTTTTTATGGTCAGAGTCCTTTAGGACGGCTGTCATGGGTCTTTTACTGAAGATTGGTTTAAATCTGGCCACTTACAGATGATGGAGGCCACTGTGCTCATCAGGACCTTCAATGCTGCAGAATTTTTTGTGTACCCATCCCCAGATCAGGGCCTTGATACAATCTTGTCGCGAAGGTCTACAGACAAGTGCATGTCAGAGAACAAACCAAGCCATGAAGTCCAAGGAATTAACTGTGGGACCTTAAACAAACGTCTATTGCATTGTCATTATGGGGTATTGTTTGTAGAATTTTGAGGAAATTAATGACTTTCATCCATTTTGAAATAAGGCTGTAGCATAATGAAATGTGGAAAAAGGTAAGCGCTGGGAAAACTTTCTGGATGCACTGTATACACAGAGTATATATACTGTCTCACAGAGTTTATCAGCGATTCATGAATGAAGATTGCAGTCCAAGATCTGATGTCTGTTCCTAGTGTTCACATAGAGATGGGAAAGAAAGCGTTTGCACTTCTGCTCCAGCTATGCTACCAGCTATGCTACATAACCTGCTAAGGAACAGAAGGTAAAGAATTTAATAGCACAGATTGAAAGACCGTTGCAAACTCTACGAGAATGATTTGCTTTCTATTGCTATCATGAGTATTTAGTGACTTTTGTCTCTCTTTTTTGGCTGGTTTAAACTTTTTTTACATTGTCATGTTTTTCTTATCTTGTCGAACACTGTAAGGCTGCCTTCTGCCAGGTTGAAATAAGAGAAGGGCTTTGATTCTACCTGTTAGAATAAATGAATAAATCCAAAACACCCAAGGGCAACGAAATGTGCAGGTTGACAAAATAATCTAAATCCATGTTTCATTTAATAGCTTTTCTGGAGCTTTAAACTACACGTGACAGTCTACATCTGTAAATGCATTTTGCATTGCCGGTCTAAAGATTATAATCACATTATTATACCATTGATATTATTTATTATTTATAAGATTGGGGGATGGTGGATTTGGGGTTTCTTTTTTTGGGGCATACTATGTGCCACTAAGCAATTTTCATAGGGTTGAATGGACACCATGTTTTAATCTGGTATCCTGAAACAATTTTATCATCAACCTATTAACCAAATTTCTAGTGTCCTACAGTAAACAAGGCTGCCCTACTGACTCAGACAGGAACAAGGCCTACTCTTTAGAATATAACTTGGTCCCCTAGCGACTTTCTCTAAGACCGAAGAAGCTGCTTGGATGAGTTTCTAACCAAGAATAAACAAGTCCAGTTAACATGAATCAATCTTCAAATAACCAGACTGAGAATCTCCACCGAGATACTGAACCTATTGCAGAGAGACACTAATTAGCTACAGCATTTATAACAACTGTTTTTTTTGGGGGGGTTTTTTTTTGTTGTGGTGGACAGGGTCAGTAATTTTTTTTTTGCCCCGTACTGACCACCATCCTCAACATTAAAACCACCTGGTGATATAAATGTGGTCGGTGCATGACACTGAGATAATGTTTACTTGTACCTAATGCAATGGCCAGTGGATAGAATAGTTGTTCTTAATCACACAATATCAAGCAAAAAAAACAACAAAAAAAAAAACCAATTGTCAACACAGTGCGATGCTGCCAAAGGGCGATTGTGTGTTTATTCAAACACCACAGCAGATGGCAGTTCTGAATAGGAGCCATACGCAAACATTATTCACAAAATGCAAAGGAGATTGTGGAGCTCATGTTATGCTGACACAGTTGAATATGTGGGTGTGTCACTGCAGAGATTTTATTGTTTTTAACCAAACCATCCAAACAACAAGAGCAACACATAAATTGTCCTGCTTAACTGTGTATTGTAGCCCAAAGATTTTGAGTACTTTGAAAAGTGCTCTATGAAAAAATACAATATGATCTGCTCACTCATTTTACAGCTTTGATTCATAGCCATTTAAACACATGCATTCTGGCTCACGATGATCATCTTAATGCTGGCAAACCTTCACATGAAACAACTGTGTTGTTGCCTCTTTGGACTGATGGGGCTGATAGGAATAAATGGTACCTTAGACAAAGACATTATGGCTATGACTGTGTACTGGCACTGGCTGAAGTAGCAAAGATGCTGGTCTAGTTTCAAAACAGATACGTGATTTAAGTGCTACTTTCTATTCCTTGACTTGACAATAAACAATAAACAAGAACAATAAACCAAATAATGGTTGTAATTTTTAACACTAATTGATTTTGTCTTTGCCCCTGGTGTGCAACACCACGTTCTTAAAAAACTCAGTATAGTGTTGTTGTTTTTTTTTTTTATCTATTTAGGCACAAACACACATGGTTTAGGTATTAAAAAAACATGGTTAAGTTTAGGAAAATGTCAGGGTTTAAATTACCATGTGACAGCGTCATGTTCACTACCAACCTACTGTACAGAGAGATGATGAGGTGTTATCACTTTAAGAGCCAAAAATACCTCTGTTGCTTTCATTCTTTAACATTTTGTTCATTAAGTCAACTGAGTATTGTGAGTCTTCCCTAATTATGTGATCTAACAAATAATTACGATAACCAGAAGAAAATCAAACGGCAAGCAGAATAATAAACAGGAAGACAGAAGACAAGTGAGACTGAAGAAAGCAATCTATTGTCCAAATCAGCCAGATGAGCAGATGAGTCACACAAAAAACACCCACCATTCAACTTCCTGTTGCCCGCACACCTCTGAGTAACAACTCATTTCATACAATCCAAAAAACATGGAACGAATTCAGATTATATTCATAAATAAGTGAACACTCATCTAAATAATAAGTTATGTAAAGTAAACAGAAGCTCTTTTAGATGTGATACAGAACCCTGCAGTCTTCATCAGGCTGGTAAAGTGATGACAGTCTGTCTTTTAGACATTTTACTCAGTTTTCCATAGAGTTTTCTTTCTATAATATGGTAGTTGAACATGAGTGTGATATTACCATTTGAGGCATTTTACAAAACATGCATGTTTTTTAGTGATCTAAACCTTCATATCATGTCTGGATTGGTTGCAGCATTTAAAACGTAATTCCATAGACAGGTGTAATTGTTAGGCTATTATTACACAGTGGGCCTAAGTCACTACATCCTAACTAGTCTGTGCTTTTTGGTTAATGCAAATGAATGCAGGGAATCATGCCATGTTAAAAGTGACACATAAAGGTCCGGCCTTGTAACCATTGCAACATTCTCCAAGAGGTGATCAGGATGCCCATTCAGACACGGAACCAACATGTTCAGATGCTGTCAGATTACTGGAAAGCAGTGCATGTCCTAAAAGGGGGTCATTTGACCAGGTGGCATAGAAGGTCTTCTGTATACATCACAGTTTAATCATTTTAACTTCTTCAAATTCTGCGATGCTTTGCTGTATCATGATCATTGTGTTTTGTGTTAGAGAAATAAAGGAAATGACATTAATTTGCCTTAGACTGAACATTCTGTCTTATCATTACAGTATGTGGCACTTTACATGCTTACAATACTGTAAATACTGAAGACTGATGCTGGTTTTTCATGCTGTGAAAATGTATTCTGTCCAAATCGCTTCCTAAAGCCCTTGCAGCGCAAGTGTTGGGAATAATACACAGTACCCACCTAATGTGACTCATTTGGAAGGATTATGCCTCATATTATCTTCACATATAATTTATAATTAAAACAACCAACCAACCCAAAAAATAAATAAATCTCAGTCTAGATCTCGAGTGGCATGGAAAGGAGATTGTGAGGAAAATAGGAATGATGCCTCCTATCAGAAGCATCCTGGATAAGTCTTAATGTAAAGTGGAGCTGATTGTAATACACTCACATATCCCCTCTCTCTCTCAGATCTCTGCAAATCTTCACCAATATGGCATCCATCCAAAGGCACACACTCCTCACATGCAACCTCAGGCTCAGTATGTTTACAGCAGCCACTGGCTCAGTGCAAACACCTGTGCTTCCTTGTTGGATACAGAAAACAACAGAGAGACATCCCCTGATGGCCTACCATCCCCCTTATCCCTGCGTCCCATTTCCTCCCTACTCCTCCCCTTCTCTTCTCTCTGAATGCACTGCTGCAGCAGCCATCACTATGAAGGCAGAAAAACACAGGGTAAAAAGGAGGGATTCCTCCAGCTTTACCTTTCAACGTAGGAAGAGATGTGGGCAGTGATTCAGCTCTGATGTTGCTGCTCCTCAAGCACGGCTAACAACATCATATGACCACAATTCACGTGCTTCAGCTGCCTGGTCATATGACTAGATTAGACGCAGGCAAAGATCTCTGGGATCTGTAGTTGAGAGGAATGTCAGGATGGAATTTCATTTCTAGAAACGATTCTGTGTGTCTGCTTTTTAAGCAAGTCAAAGATTTAAAATGAGTGCTATTGCTTTGGATACTTTGTAATGAAGGTGATTATTCTGGTTCCATCACAATGATCCGGTGTTAAGGATAATTTACTGTTGGTCATTATCATAAATTTAATATATTCCAAAGCTAATTTTTACCTGAGCCAACATTGAATTGAATGCAGTGGCCTGTGGGTGCAAAACACTAAATATGACATATGAGGAAAAACAGAAAACACATTATTTCAGAAAAAAAAACCACACATAAAAGAGGAAAACATGTTTCAGAAAACATCAAAATGTCAAAACACATTTGAGATTACAGAGCAAGTAGGAAAAACACGGAAAGCAGGTTGTCCCAGGTCTTGGTTGACTGGTTCTGGCCCTTTAGGAACAAGCAGTTTGGTTGCTTCCTGTCCTGTAACCTGGAATGTTATTGTGTTTCCTGAAATCTTGTGGTGGGTTCTGCCCAAACGGTTTCATCAATTTTGTCACAATAACATTTTTCTAGCAGTTTAGCATTTTTATAACTATTTGGAGTAAAAACCGATGTATTTGTCATTTATGATATTGATCAAACACTTTACGAACACACTATTAGCCTGTTCATATGCAGTTTAGTATTTCCAAAAAGGTTTGTAAATTTGAGCTTAAAAATCCTTTCAAGGATTTTCCATATGTGCCATTCTGTTTTAAGCATGTGCCCAGTCAGGCCCCCCCAATAAAACACTTTAGATCTGCCCCTGTTAGGGGTCACTGTAAAGGAACACGGGACAGCTATGGTATACAATGCAGCTAAAGTCAACAGTGCAGGAAGTGATGAAATGGTCTACAGTATATAATGAATTTTATATGAATGCATTAATTTGTCGTCATCAGACCTTGCAGGAGCCAACGTCTGACGCGGAGCTGAGTTGTTTTAGTATTTTCATTGTTAAGGTATTGCCCATGTGCTTTTAATATTATTGTTAATTAATTCATTAATCTATCTTTTATTTTACATGTTTAGAGGAAACAGAGGAGTTAAATGCAAATGCAGGGAGGAATTAGATGCTCAGGCCAGTTTGGCTCAAGCCCTCACGACTGGGCACAGACTGAAGTTGGAGCTTGAGTGAGCCCAGCTGGACAGCAGGTCTGAGCCAAATCTGACCATTCTCACACCAGATCTGTGCCGCTCCCTCTCTGCTTCCTGGGGTTCTTCTCCATCATGGAGCACTGCCTGGTTGACAGCCTTTCTAAAATGCTTCGGCGGTTTCTGCTACAGTCGTGATTTGGAAATGAATACCATTTGTATTTAAAATCTACCCATTAAAATAGTGTGCAATGTCGTAAATTATATAAAATATTTTTGCTATTTTTAATTTACAGTAAATTCCAATTATTTTCCAAATAATTTTTAAAGACTTTTTAAGAATTTTTGTGATTTTTTTAAATTGGTTGTTTCACCCAGTTTTTAACCAGCAACTGGGGTGTTTTAGTCGTAAAATTGCATTGAAACTGTATAGTTTTCAAAAGGAAATGCAATAAATAATTTGCAGACTCTTTTCTCTTTGTTCAAATTCAGTACATCTCAATAAAATCATTAATAATCTTAATGCAAGAAACTGAACAGGCTAACATGTAATTTCCCCCCTTATTGTATTATTGCAATATTATATTTCTATCCAATAATGATTAAGAAATATTAAAAATAACAAACCTCTAAAATAAAAAGTTACAAAGTCGATGTATAGTTTTCCATGAAAAAAACAATTAATTACATAAAAGATAACTCCAAAGCTGAGGTTTATCTGACAACAATGTTGTGCTAAGTGGCTGATATTGTGAAGGTTAATATTGGTGAACATATTTTACCCTTTCATTTTAAAAAAATGAAAGCAAAGCAAGACCCCTTTAGGAAAGTTCAATTGATAATTAAGAAAGCTTTAACAGGAAATAGGCGAGTCAGCTATGTCGGCTCTATTTTTTACTCTATGGGATTTACTGTAAATCGATATTTGACACTGACATTGTAATGTTGTTTAAATTTAACTATGATCCTTTTTTCATGGCAGGTCCCCAAATGATCACACATATTGATGATAATAAGCCTAATGTTAGGGAGTAGATGCCTGACTGAACCATAATAACAGAATTCGTAATCGCTAGCAATTGATCACTGAATAACCTGATAACAATCAGATCAGCTGAACATCCCAACATGTGAATGCAACAAAAAAGCTGACACGCCATCTGAGCAAACCAGACTTTGGTTGTGGAACTCATATTTAACCTGTTTGGTTTCAAATGTAGCAGACCTCAGAGAGAGAGAGAGCATCTTTTAACTTATTACAGATTCCCCCTTTGCAGTTATTTCCTCCAACACAGGTTTTGTTTTAAAAGCCTGAAGTGGCAGCATCGCATTCGATGAATGTGGTTTGACATAAGGGGGATTAAAATTCCCCTCAGCTCTGTGCTGCTCCGTGTCGCGCAGTTGAACTCCGCTCTGCTCCGGCTCTTTTAACCACAAAGTGGGATCTCTCGAGGGGCATCGTGCCCGCAGAGACATCTGCCTCCCTGACACCAAAGTGACCTTCACACTCTCCCACTGTCTGATCAGTGTGGTGCATATGGTGAGAAAAAGAAACTATGAGACTGTGGCCAGCTGTCCTGTCCACAGAGAGACTGATATATCTGGCAGTGGAGCTGTTAATGACATCTTTGGATCTGAGCCAGTCAGTGTTGTCCATGTATGTGATGATGGAGGATCCTCTTGTCTTTTGTCTTGTCTTCAAGCTGTCTGTGTGTGAAACAAGCAGCCCGACTCTGGCCTGTGACTGTAATTCCGAGATGCTGGGTTTTATTTAGGAAGTCTCGGTGACAGTCCTGATTTTAAGCTTTTTGCAATCACTGTAAATTTAACCCTTATCCACATCCTGCAGCTGTGGGCGTCTACAGACAGCAGCATGCTCCCTGGTAATGATTATAATGAAAAGCTAAGTAAGTATTTACTTATTTTTATAACTGAAGTTTGAAGGCTTCTTCTACCAGGTTGTGTTTGAGACTGTGCTCCAGGACAAGACGAGTGCACATAGCTTATAATTAAACAACCCTTAGTAGCTAAAGTTATGACAGGAGAATGTTTTTGATGTAGTTATAAAGCAAGAAAGTTAGTGTTGGGAAGAAGTTGGGGTTAATAGATCACAAATTCTTATGTTGGATTCCAACAGGTTACATTGTTAAAACACACAATCAAGTTGTCTCAGTTGCTTCAGTGTAGCCAAATCATGGAGGCTTCATGAAAGACTACCGCTATGTTGATCACTCACTCACAGCATACAGTAATATGGGGAGCTGGGTGGAGAACCGCGGCAGCATATGCCAAATACAAACAGCTTGAGCAAAGAGGAGCAGCGGCAGGGAGCAGCACAGGCACGAACAGACGGACATTTAACAGCACAGATGCTCTAGACGCTGAACAGTGGATCCAAGGAGCACAAGGAGCTCTGAAGCTGTTCTCAAAGAAAAGGGTGTGCACAACTGATGTACTGTAATTTTAGTTTACGGCGCTAGTTTGTCCGGTTATTAGCTTCAACATCATCTGTTACAATAATGGAACATGGATTGGATTATTCAGGCAGGGAGAAGCTCTCTTTTGCAGCTATATGCACATTCACACCTGGAAGCTTCCCAGTATAACTACTGAGCAGCTCTACCGGATCAGTTGGGATTAAGGGACTTGCTCAAGGGCACCTTCATGGTGTTAAATGGTGGCTGCTATTTCATCAAGCCATGGAACAAAATGGTGCCCTTCCAGTAGCAAGCTGGCTTTACAACCACTGGCTCAGTACAGTAACCAGTGGATCTAGCAACACACATATTGTTCAACGAAAGATCTGAAACAAAAATGCTTGTGTTGCTGCTCTCTTATGAATTGTGCAGGTGCTTTTCACCACAGATTCGATGCTTGCTGGCTCGTTAAGGGTTGCTAGTTACAACTAAACATTTAAATGGCTCTGGGAGCCACTAAAAATATATTTACAAATCTAAATTCAATTTATTTCAACTTTCTTTATATAGTGCCAATTAACAACAAAGTCATCAAGGTACTTTACATTATAGTAAGGTTTCCAGGGGACACTAAAAAGTGACGGACTTTTAGATTTGTAAATGTATTTTCAGTTGCATCGCAGACATTTCCGTTGTGTTGTGGCTTTTGCAGTGCATTTCATTATTTGGTTGTGTTTACACATAGCGAGTTGTTTTTTATTTAATGGATCAGTTCTTCACTATACTGACAGATGATATGTGGGACTTAACACAGAGCTCACTGTTGATATAGACTGCTGTGCTGTATGCAAGTCCAAAAGTTGACTGGTCATACTCTACAACATGACATTGTGAAATCAGTGCTCCCAAGGTTTAGGAACTAATGAATACCATAAAAAGCTCACAGTTCAAATCGAAAATAACCTTGTACATCCCATGACAGGTTACAACAGTGGCAAAAGCCATAGTTTTACAATGGACTCAAACTCTGGTCACCTGTGGGTCAGTCCTGTCATTTGTTGATCCAAACTTTCACCCAAGAGCACTAGAGATAGAAGAGTTGATGGTGAGGACAGAGAGGAGTCCAAAACCACAGTGCATCACAGGACTCATGTAGCATCTTTGATAATTTTGATAATAAAGAGGCTTCTTTGGTCTTGCTTCTCCAGCAACAGCTCAGTGAGGTTCAGGTCTGGTGATTAGGCCGTCTGAGCCATCACAGAGTGATTTCCAGCAGCTATGTCCTTCTCCAGATAAGTCTTTTTTAACCAGGAAGAATGTTTGGGGTCATTGACGTGCTGAAATATGAAGTTATCCTCAATGTCACGCCTCTTCAGGATGCCATCTATGCCGAGTGTAGGTGCCTTGCACACGATGCAGATCACCCACTCTCCCATTACCCGGATCATCATGTTTTTCACCTCCTTGCTTCACTGCTGGTGTTAGGCAGGCATCTATAATCTTTTCATGAGCTCTACTTCTGACACATCCCTTGGATCTGAAGACCTCATACTTATCAGTCCACAAGACTTTGTTCTAGTCATCTAAAGTCCACTGTTTCTGGATCTTGGCCCGCTACAAACCTTTTCCTCAGTTTCCCCAACATTAGTAGGGTTTTTTTCCTGGCACCTTTGCCCATGAGCCCAGCTGACCCGAGTCAGTGAACACTGGTTTCTCACTTGTATTATTCAACGATGCAGCTAATTCAGGAGCAGTGAGGCATCTGTTTCCCAAAGAGGACACTCTTAATTGTTTGTGTTCTTGAGCAATTGTGCATTTGTGCCTTCCACTGTGTCTTCTGTCCTGAATGGATTCAGTTGCAAGCATGTCTCTGTTCACCATAGTGTACACCTTTCATAGAAATCTTTAATTTCCTTCATTCATCAAGACAAGTATAGACTGATGTGTTTCTAAGGGAAGCTGTTTTACTTTTGCCATTTGCAGTTCGAATTTACACTGCAAATCACTGAAAAATAGCTCTATGAAATACGATATGTTTACTAATAGTCAATTACTTATTTCAAACTGCTGGTCAGAAACATTCAGTTCCCGTTTGTTTTCATGTTAGCTAGTTAACAGGCTTAGTAAAGTCTTAATCTGTTAACACTAATTTGCGGCTGAGTAAGGAGTTCAAAGCTAGAAAACGTGTTATTATCCCAGAGAATTTCAACTTCCTTCTTCAGAAAAAAACTCACCGTTGCCTCGGCTATTAGCTGTTAGAGTCAGTAGAGATGTCACTCTATGTAAATTCACTCAGATCCACCACACCCTCTCTGAGGTCGTATCCACCACAGGTTAAAACGTCTGTAGGTCTAAATACTAGTTGATGGTATCATTTTCTTTACAGTTGCTAGATGCCACCAAATGGTCATGTGTTTCTTAGGCCATTTTTGGCTGCTGGTGCAAATAATCTACTGTACCTACTTCATACACTTTCAGACAGAGCCATCATTTTGACATCCTTTCTTTGAGTGCCTGTGTACACTGTGTTTGTGTGTGTGTGTGGAAGGGGCAGAGGGTACCAAACAACTGCTGGGCCTCCGAGAGAGTACGACTCGTAGCCCAAACTTCCCCTTGTAGCCAAATCCTGCTTTGTCTGTCTTTGGGAACACTGATGAGACAGGAAGAGAAGCAGCATGAAACTGCCTCCAGATTGAATTATGCATGCCTCCATCTGCTGACAGAGGACAAGTCTGTCAGGCCTCCTCAGTGTCACCGCATACACACAGATACATACACGGCTCACTTTACTCACGCAGATCCATAGTTCATCAGCCCACTGTGTCTATAACAAACACCATCCCTCAGGTTAACTGTGCCATTCACTTCACTCCGCTTCACTGCTGTTCATCCTTGTGGAATTGGCTGATTTAAGAGCAAACACAAAGCATGCATCAGTATTCCCAGCAGGACCGTTACTCCTCACATATAGTAGATTGAACATTTATGTCTCTGTGATAGCAATTCAAAAATTTAAAACTGCCATCTGCTAATATTTTATGATTTTTTTTTTCGTTGTTGTTTTGTTTTAACAAGTGTTACATTAATTAGGTTGTGACTTGAAAATTACCTGTTTATTTCCTGGACCGACACAATTAATTTCCATCAGCTGGTAAGAAATAAAAGCATACAATAAAACATAAAAGCAGCATAAAATAAAAAGAAATCAGAACAATAGCAGCGTACACTTGAAAAGAATGACAAACTTGCAGATAATATATCCATATTTAATAGCATACAATTTCATAGGGAGGTGGTTTATACAGTGTTTACAATGTCAATGAAACAAACTGTATATGTAAGGTAAAAAAACAAAACACAGCTCTATAAAAATATCAGAACTTGAAAAAAAAAATCCAAATGTGAAATCACTGGGTTTCATGAAATAATGTCATTTGCTAAATGTGTCTTACTTTTACTGATCCCGACCCAGACACTAAAACCAACCATTTTTTTTCATGTTTGCATGGGCCTTGTTGGAAATACAGTTAATTTAGAAACATAACTCGAAAAACAAAAACAGGATCAAATATATGAATTGTTGCACATGCAAAATTTTGGATATCTATCATCAGACTTCACCAATTTTGAACATACTCTCTATGTCTTTAGGGTATAAACGTACATTAATGCTTTTAAACTCTCTGACTGACCAATATTCAAATAAGTTTTTCATCATTAGGAGTTCAGATGATGTCATCAGGAGGAGCTCTGGAAAAAGCAGTTTGAACAGGATGACAAACTCCATAGTGGGAGCAACGAGATGACGTAATCTGAACGGAAGTTTCTTTTCAAGTGATGTCATCTGGAGGCATTTTTCAGCTAGAAGTAGAGAGATATTTTAATGTAGGCAAGTCAGAGTGAAGCGTCCTATAACTCTCTTGTAGGACCTGTAAACCTAGTAACTGACAGAGAATCTGAAAATGATTTTAAGTTTAGGCTACAAACTAGGACAAGTCTATAAAAAGTTATCAAGGTGAGGAATGGCAGTTACAGGCAGTAAGAGAAGTCTAGAAAACATCTGGAAGATCACCAACAGCTTTTAGATAAAAGCTGCACATCTGCTGTGAAGCAAGAAAAAAGAAAAAGACATTGCAGGAAGGTTTTTCCTGACACGGGAGTGATGGTGCACTTTTCCGCTGTGTATTAATGCACCAACAGGGTCTACATGAAAGAGCCATCAGAAGGAAAACGTACCTATGACCTTATCACAAACGTCGACCTCTGAAGTTTCCAAAGTGTGCTGAAGTTCAAATTGAGTTCTCCGGCCACAATCACCAAAGGTGAAGGGAAAAAAAAGAGCAGTATTTGATGAAAAGAAAACCTCTGCCAACTGTTAAGAAATATTACTCTTTTGTTCTGTGGAGGCAGGGACAATGGAAACAATAGAAAGAAGGAGAACTGGATTTTTCAGAGAGTATCTGCATATGTCTGGCTGTCAGTAAAGAGGTTTCTGTTGGCTTCCCCAGGTAAGCTGATTTTAACTGCGGTGTAAAGAAGAAACCGGGTTTCTGTGACCAGGATAGGAGATTAGAGGAGCCAAATCATTTACAGATAGATATCTCCTGGAGCACCTCAGTTCCCCTGCCGTGTGTACACGTAACCAGCTTTTGAATCAGCCCAGTACTCCCAGTTCTAATCTTGCTTGATCTGCTTGCAGCTTTTAATACTGTAAACCACCAGACCTTCCCGTCTGTAATCCTGCCTGTTCTCAGGTAGAATCTGAGTCACCAGAGAGCTGAGAGACCAACTCTATCTAAGACACGCCTCAAGCCCTCATTGCCTTTTCACTAGAACGCCCCAGGGCTGTTTACCTTGCCTTGTTCTCCTGTCTACCTTTACCGTCTCCATCTGTACGTCTACATCTCCACCTGGATGAGAAAAGGCTATGCATTTACCAAGCAACTGTGCCTGTTGGTCCCCACGTTTTGTTCCATAGCACTTAGCCAAGTTAGGGGAAGATATTAATAGCAGTTTGGTTCCTTTGCACCTCACTTGTAAGTCACTTAGAATAAAAGCTGCCAAATGATTAAATGCAAATAGAGTGTGATACGCAGTTTAATGTGAAGGCAGATACATTTGTTAAAATGTCAGCTGATATTCAAAGTTTCTGTTACAAAATTAGGTGAATAATGCTGCTAGTACTATTGTTTTGGCTGGACAATGTATACAGCGTATTTATGCTGGTTGTTGTCAATCTCAATGATATTTCCTGACTGAGTGCCGATGGTGACACAGAAAAGGAAGGGAAAGGGAGGGCGACACAGTTCATGGTCCAGATAGTCACATTAAGACAAAGTTAGTCAGATTAGGACAAAGTGATTATTATCGTTGTGCCATCTTTGCTAAGACATTCATCAAAGTTGTCATGTAACAGTGAACGACAAACATGTTCTGCCTCTCCTCTGTATGTTTCTTCTCCGTCTGATGCACTGCAGAATGGTCCTTCACCTGCTCTTTTCATTTTATTTTCATTTGCCTTCATTAGGATTGTTTTTTTTTTATAGTACATGACAGGTGAGGAGAAGCAAGAGAACAAGTCCCTCACTGATTCATAGTGTACACCAGGCTAACAGGACAACCTGTTATCTTTTGTTTTTGGGAAAGAGGGGAAGGTCAGGAGTTGTGGTTGCCTCCATCCTCATAGGACATGGGGAATGACGTGCTGTGTTCTTCATAAGGTCCCCTCTGGTGCAGTGCATGACAGCAGACAGCAGCAAATCAATACACAAAACACAGGAAACCCAGCAAGATGAATAGACTGCGAACAAGGACGTGAAGTTGGAAATGGATTTTTAAGTCACCCTCCAAAGCATCGGCAAGAATGGCATTTAAAACAGAGGAAGAGAGAAAGCACTCAGTCTCTTCTGGTAAAGCATTGAAATGTCCATTGTAATGCAATTAGACCTTTGAGTTAGACAACACTGGAGTAATGGACTCTGCTGCCCTAACATTAGGACACTTGCTTTTGAAATCAGGGGTTTTATGAGGGATGAGATGAGGGGTTTTAAGATTCCTCACTCACAGATAACTCATTAATGATCTCCAGTCCAATGGGAGATGGGATATTATATCTCACAATATAATTTGTACTTGGAGCTGTTTTCACTTAGCAGTGTGTTCATAATCTTCAACAAACTGATCTCAAAGGTTCCCTAATTGTATTACTGTCACAAGAAATGCTAAGTACCATAAGAGTGTGGGAGGAAATCTATTAGCAACCACAGGCTGCCATGAAACTCAGTAGAAAGAAAATGCAAAAAAAAAAAAAAAAAAAAAGAAAAGAAAGGGCTCTGAAACCAGTTTAATAAAATAAGTAATGGCACATTTTACTACGTTTTGCAATTAATTCCTGAACCTGCATTTTGGACCCAACCACACTCTAACCAGAGAGAATAAAGATATGTTAGGGACATTAAAGATACTGTACCATGGCCCCCTGGTCAACCCCAAGAATGACCTCAGCTCTATTAAAACTAAAGCTAAAAGTTGTCCTGAATACATCCTAACTTTGTCAGTGGCTAAACATGAATAAGTGAACGACTTTGAGTTCATTTACACTGTAACTGCAAATCTATGAGCTCAATCATTTGATTTGACAGAGCTTCTGAAGCGTGTGACGCTGTCGCAACTCAACGGGGCGACTGTGGTGCAGGAGGTAGAGCAGTCGTCCACCAACCCCAGGGTTGTTGGTTTGATCCCTGGTTCCTCCGGTGACAAAAGCGCTATATAAGTGCAGACCATTTACCATTTAACAGATCTGACAAAGACACAGTGGTTGTGTGCGTCCCAAACATAGAGGGCTTCATGGCCAAATGCAACTGGTTTAAGGCAGTTTTTCCACAGGTCACTTTGGAGTCAGGTCCAAACTTTAGGAACTGGTGGAGACATCGTGGTCCTCAGGGACCCATGCTCTGCTTTTTTCCAACTATCCCTGCACTACTCACTGCTGATAACTTGGATCAGGTGGGGTCTTTTAGGAGCAGTATTAAGAACCACTGGAGCTAGAATTTAATAATTTAGACCCTGGAAACTAAAGCACCTCCTTCACTTTTACAACGAGCAAGGTACTGAAACAGAGCAGGCTGTTTACATTATGAGAAGACTCCTTTTTTTGCATAATGTTGTTATGCCTGTGTTAATTTACTAGGTCATTTTAACACCTTTTCATCAATCATAAACTGTAATGTGTTAATTTCAAAAGCTGTAGAAAAGCTCCACATCTTACAGTTTTCTTTTAACATGAGGATTAAGATGTTTAAACAGCAAGTTTTATTTTGAAGACTACTGCATCGATATATACAACACTGGAAATGCTATAGCCTGATACCAATAATTCATTATTTTACATTATGTAAAAAGTAGCTTAATTATTCACAATACTGACTGCTCTGTCATCAGTAGATGTAAACGGTATTCATGTGGCATTGCAATGAAAATGATTTAATGAAATATTTGAAGTTGCTTATTCCCCTGCAAAAAGTATCTCAGAGCATGAGAAAAAGGCCCAGAAGTCACAGTACTGTAGAGGAGCCAAAAATAACAGAGTATAATAAGTGAAAGGTCTAATAATAAACACAATTTCTATTTCTAATGAACAGGACAGAGCATGATGTGGCAGGAACATAAAGTAAGTAGGGGACTATGGAAACCTGGTTTCCCTAGATAGGTCTGCGAGAGAATGCAGATTTCTTTGTGTGTATACGTGTAACCAGGTTTCTAATCAGCTTTCTCCAACTGTGCATGTGCGTGATAAAAGGCTGCAGAAAGCAACATGCAGCAGAGTGAAAGAATGAATTAAAGGAGAGATCATTAATGGGGCAATGCCTAAAGTCCCAGAGTCCCAGAAAATGTAACTAACACAAAGTGCCTCGTAAAAGTCTAAACTATTCACTTTCCTTCCTGGATTTTCGTTAAATTCGGGCAGTTTCTGTAGTGGATCAGCTTTTTGTGCCTCCCCCTTTTTTTCTCCTTTCTCTCCTCCTGCGCCGACACTCTGCTGCAATACGAACGCGCACAAAACAGTCAGGAAGCAGATTTGTATTTATTATGAATGTATATGTGGATTTCCAAGTACAATGGTAGCTTGACAGCATGTAAACAGTTTTTGACTAGAGGCCAAGCCAGAACATAACCCAAAAACCTTTGTCAACTCCAGAGTCCAAAGCAAGTCAAGAAGTAAAGCTGATGGTTAGTAGAAGCTGGAGACCAAAGAGATAAGACCTTTGCAGCATGAACACTGATAACAATCTGGCAGTGAGTGGAAGGGAGTGATGGGTATTTAGAATGTGACCTGATTGTTGCCTCCAGCTGATCATGGGCATGGCTGATGGCAAAAGGTGGGAAAGTAAACAAAGGGAGAACAGAGGAAGGGCAGCCAGAGTGTGGATGTGTGGCAGGTGACAGCAGAGCAGAGCAAAAAAAGGTGAATGGATATTTTAATGGGGGCAACGAAAGCTGTACAGAATTCAGATGAATTCATGAGTGACATGAAAACAATCATTAAGCAGAAGTTTAAAGGACAGAGTCATAAACAATGCGAAAGGTGCTCATATTAAATTCCAAGGAAAGTAGTGGACAATAATATCCAGAATGAGTTTTGTACATGCAGGAATAAACAGCATATTTTTTTAAATAAGAAAACCTAAAAGTGTAAACTCAAATTTGTTTTCAGGAACAAGCATTAGAGCATGTCATGCTCTATTGCCCACAGTGTGAGGATGAGAGGAAGCAACTGATTAGCTAAAGTAATAAGTTATTCATTATGTTCTGATGCAACGTATTTTGTGAATAAAACAAACAGTGCTTTTATTAAGTAAGTTGAAAAAAAAAAAAAGGTACGTTGCAAGGAGATGGGTGGGGAGGGTGGCAGGGGTACAAAGAGTGGGACTGCCAAGCCAAAGAGAAAGATCGTGGGTGTGTTTAAAAGCGATAAAAACAAGTGTTGTGTAACCTTACTGTTCCATTTCCTGATGCAAACCAACTGCTGTACCTGCCACAACAACACAACAACAACAAAACACTTAGTTAAAGCTGTAGCCACACAAACTGGACGTTGTACTGCAGAATTGCATATCAGATTTTTTATAACTTGACTGGTAACATTTTATTGATGTGTTTATTATCAACATATTTGCAAGTCGCCAATTATGTGAGTGGTTGAAATAAAACATTATGGGAAAACATAATTTCTTTTGCCGTATATAGTTGTATAATAATGTAATTTTTAGAAGACAGGGTTGCTTCTCCTTGGTGTTGGTAATGTATAGTGGTTCTATAGACAATAAAAGCAGGTTGGTGAGAGGCGTAAAAGAAAAAGAAGAAATTTGCAGAGACAACTAAAAAATGCTTAAATTCTCAGTAGAGCTGAGGATTCACTGTGAGGGCCTCTTACCTTATTAGATATTAACATGACAATAATAAACTCTCAATTTTGACACAGTGTCATTAGTCTTAATCAAGATTAGTGCCAGGAGGACCACAAAAGCTACTGGGTGGACATTGTGACTGTAAACCAACCATTCAGTTCCTGGGACTCACAGTAGATGAGCAGAAAGGTACAAGATGACAAGAGTCAGCCTTTATTTGTCACCTTAATGTTTAAATCCTAATGTTTAACTCAGACGTTTCATCTCTTAGCAGTGAAACTGCAGGCAATCCCACGTTCACATTCAACTTATTTATTATTAGCAAGCTTCTCATGCGTGAAATGCTCATGAAGTTTTCATTTTGCACATCCAACAAAAGTTGGGAATGAGTGGGCTTGGTAATAATTAATGAAGGCAGACTTTCCTATTTAAAACAATTGCATTTCTGCATTAAAACACAGACAAAGGCACTTAAACACACACGCATGGACACGTTCATCCTTCTGCTTCATCTAACAAGGGAATTTCACCCACGTGTGCACTTACACATCTGTAAAGCTTCCCCATGTACTTTAAGCCTTTCCAATAGCAGGATGTTTCAGCATCATCTTTCTTTGGACATCATCCATTATCACGAACCTACAGCAACACAGGCTCAGTTAAGCAGTGCCATCATTCTCGCTCTTTTATCTCTGAGAAATGGCCAGACCCTATAGACTTGATTGTTTTACACACATACAACAGGGATGCTTTAAGCTTACTGATAAGGTAAATCACAGTGTCACTGCTGGCAGCTCTGCCACTGCAAACTTTTGCATTTTTTAAATTGCTTTAATTAATGTTATCTAATTGTTTCCTGTCCACTTTCCTCGTGGTGTCAGCATTATTTAGTGAAATTACTAAATAGAGCCCCGTCCCCCTCAGCAATACATTAATCTGGCAACTCTGCAGGACACGATTTATGCCCAGTTACCAACATGCAGTGTCAGTAAAACATGTAGCATTGATGACAACTAATGATGGAGAGGTTGGTATAGTGTATATTTTCATGGCAGGTTTAAAATCTGAGATTACAGCCACATTTGCTCCTGTTTGGATGTGCTGAGGCAAAATTCTTGTGCCACCGAGCAAACATCCTAACAGTAACTAAATTCCCATCAAGATTATTAATGGAAATCTGGGGAAAAAAGAAAAATATTGAAATATGATGTTTTGTTCTGGCTCGATGTGGAAGAGTTGGCGAAATATAGAAACTGTCACTGAATTATTCAATTTTAAGTCAACCCATAATACAATCGTATACATTTACAGTACATAGACTACCTTAATTCATACTCTTTAATCATGTATGGATGTTTGATTAAAACCCTATCGTATTCTTATGCAATGGTTCAATGGCAGCCAAGTGGAAAATTGCTTATTTATCCTAATATAATAAACCATTTTTTATGTAGTACTGGATGAAAACATGCATTATTAAGCACAGATGTTTGGTGGAAATTCAGCTAAACCTTTGGTAGAATCCACATTTACTCATTAGATCTATCTTTTCTGAATCAGAATCAGAAATAGTTTATTAATCCCAGAGGGGAAATTGCTTTCGTCTCAGATGCTCCATGCCAGAGTAGGACATTTTGCATAAGAACATAACATAGAAACCTAGAAAGCGAATGGAATATAAAGTTCTGGTCTCAGAGGGAGGACTTATACACACTGATGGCAGCAGTAAGGTGGTGCTTCCACTTTTGTAGTATGACTCTGGCACTGAAGGTGCTCCGATGCCTTACCAGCGTGTCATGCAGAGGATGGGAACCATTCTCCATTACCCCTTTGCAGCTTGGACATTGTCTTTCTGCTTAACACTGCTGTTAAAGTTTCACTGGCCCTTCTGATCAGTTTATTGAGTCTGTTGATGTCTGCAGCTCTCAGTCCACTGCCCCAGCACACAACAGCAAACAGAATCACATCAGCAACCACAGACTCATAAAACATCCACAGCATGGTTCAACAGATGTTAAAGGACCTGAACCTCCTCATAATATAGAGGGGGCTCTGGCCCTTACCACAGTCCAGTTTATTGTCAATAAACAGTATTTATAATCTTCCACAAGTTCCACACTGTGACCCTGAATAGAAACTGAAGCCACTACTGCCTTAGCCCTCCTCAGGTCCATAACCAGTTCCTTTGTCTTTGCCACATTGAGCTGCAGCAAACCTCTGAAGGTTGTACAAATCTGTCCCGTAGCAAAAGTCTGTGGTATAAAGGGTGAAGACCAAGGGAGAGAGGACTGTCCCTTGTGGGGCCCCAGTGTTACTCACCACTATGTCTGACATGCTGTGCTGCAGACCTAAATACTATGGTCTGCCAGTCAACAATCCAGGACAAAATGGGAGGATCTACCTGTATCGCTGTCAGTTTCTCACCCAGAAGAGCTGGCCTGATGGAGTTGAAAGCACTGGAGAAATCAAAAAACAAGACCCTCACAGTGCTCCTGGGCTCGTTCCAGATGGGCATATGCACGGTTCAGCAGGTAGATGATGAGCTATGTGATAGGTATAGCAAATCAACGGATGGATCTGCTAATCATAAATGCGGATACCATATTTCATGGCAGCCTATCCAGTAATTTGGAAATGTTTCTGGACCCAAGTGGTGGACCTACACATCCCACCTCAGCGATATAAACGCTCTGTGTAAATCCCAGCCCATGATTTGACTGCTGGAATAAAACTGAAATCATAGACCGTAAACAATGAGTAAGACACAAGTGTGGGAGGTGTGGATTGTCAACTTATATGTTTCTCTGAACCAACATTACTGATGTTAACTATGCTTGCTGACTGACAAATGATGCCACTTTCTCGTCAGTGAACCTCTGACAGACCGTCTTGACACTTCTAAACATGAAAAAGACGACAGCAGCAGCTAATGAAGATCAATTACAGGTTCCTCTGTCCTTTGTCACAATAGACCTTTTTCCCCACAGTGGACATTTTGACTCAGAGCAGGAAAAATACAGGTGTAATTACATTAATGATAGTGCAGATCCATTCATGTATCTCTAGTGCTGTGACAGCACTAGGACGCTAGAAAAGGCCATGAAGACATTTGTAATGCAATTACAGTACCTGTGCAACTCTTGGTATGTCAACAGACTCAATTTATCGATACAGTAAGACAATTAAGCTGTTTCAGCCTTATTCTCTAGGTATGCTATCAGTGTGACATCTGTATTACGTGTTGCCTTATTAAATTGTGTTTCAGGGTATCTACAAAAAGTTAATGTGCACATAAAAAACGAACTGTCATAGATTAAGATTGTTCTAAGAAGTGGTCTGACATGGCATCTCCAGAGTGAAGCACTTTTGTACAAAGAAAATTAATTTACAGATGTTCTATAAATGCTCTTCAACCAGTTTTCTAAAAACATTAGTTCCAGACAGATGATTATGGCATCTGTTAATGTGCTTGAGATGAAAAGGTATCGGGACATTCAGGCGGATCCAGACTTTCTGTTACCTAACACATCCCAGTGTGATTGACATTGACATTTAAGATGCAATGGGATACAATCCATGACCAAGCAGACTTTAGTGGGAGCTCCATATGTCTATGCTCGCCCTCTGAGTTTTGAAGGTTTGGGAATGTGGTTGTGACCCAGTGGCAGGAATCCACAGGTAAGTGAGAGTTCAATAATAAAACACATATGTAAAAGACGTGAGAGACGATTATGGAATGATTTGTGTCTTACAAGAACCAACTGAAAAAAACTGAGTTGAGGTGAATTATTAGATGAAGTATTTTCAGCATTGTAAATAAAAAAGTTTAAAACTATTAAAAACTATTTTAAAAGTTGAATTCAACATCATTGCAACTTTTGTTAAATCAGTAATTACATTTAACTAATATTCGAAGGAGAGGTCTAATCTTAAAACAGTGATTTCTTATATTCTATGGAAAATCTAAAGAGAAGGAATTTAGGCATTTTACTCACATTGTACTTGTTCTACCACTGGTGTGACTGATTTAGACAGTATGAGTAAGAGTTTCTAACCGCAGAAGTGCCAGAGGTGCTAGTTTGAGTAGTACGTGTAAATAAATGCCAAACAATTCACCTTTGACTCCATTATATTAAAATATCTCCCTGCATTAAGGGGAAAAATGCCTCCAGATGACATCATTTGAAAGGAACCTTCAGTTAAGATTAAGTCATCTTGTTGCTCAGACTTTGTACTTTGTAATCATGGTCAACCGGCTTTTCCAGAGCTCCTCCAAATGACATCAGCCGCAAAAGTTTTTCATCATTAGGAGTTTTTCAGCTAGAAGCAGAGAAATATTTTAATACAGAGAAGCCAGAGGGAGGTTTAAAAGGATTCATGTACATTTACACCCTAAAATAAAGTTTAAAAATTGGTGAAGTCACCCTTTAAGACCAAAATCTTTTCATCAAAGCCCTGACAATTTTACTGTTCATCCAAGATAAGTTGCAAACTTGTGCGAACGGCTTGTTAACTACTGTGTACATGATGGTGAAAGTCCTGGAAAGTTGGCCCCACAGGGAGTCAATGCAATTTACTATACATAGACACCCAGGGTGGAGGCGTTTGTTGACTAGGCCACCAAAATGTAGAAGTAAACACAACATGGGGGAGATATGTTTAGTCAGAACTAATATAAAAGGTTTTAAAAGTGAATTTAATAATGTCACCATGGCAACAGATTGAACATTTTGTGTACACATCCAAAGCGTCCATGCAGAGTAATTCTAAAAGCACATTAAAGTATCCCAGAAAGCTGAATGTTGTTACATATGCTGCCGTAGCTTTCCTAATGATGCTAATGATGATACTTGCCATAGTGTTTCTGCAAAGCTGCAGTAGTGTGATTCGCTCCCTCCCTCAAAACCCCAAACAGCAACAAATGCTGCTGGATGGCAGAGCCCCGTGCTTCATAATGCAGTAGATGTCCCGTTTATTCTTGTAGTGGCAGCTGTTAATGTCCACCGAACGACATGTTGCTTGGAAGTCAGTAAAACAGTAAAAAGTGGTTGGATGATAATTATACTTACGTGTCCACGAGATCATGAGATCATGAGGATGTCAGTAAAACAAAGAACATTTGTATGCAAACATATTTGGTTGTTTCTATATGCTGCTAAAGAGAATTAGACTTTTCCATCTGTTTAGTTTGAACTTCACACATTAACTTAAAGGTGACCCCTGATTTGTCTGATTTAACCACATTAAACACATTTTCTAAAAATGTGTGGTACAAATACACTATCACTGATGTGTACTTTTCTAGTTTTATAGCGAATACATTCAATAACCTTTACAATTTTTCATTTCTTTTCTCTCAAGGAGTTTTAACCAGATAATTAGGAGCTGTTTTTTTTTTTAGTAAGCCAAATCAATTTTTATTCCAAGATTTAGTTAGAATATAGGTTTATGGTGGGTATTGATAGATAAAAGCCCTTTATGTATATATGTATACTATATTCAACACATTTTATTTGAAACTTTAAATCTATTGAATAATAACACTTGTCAATTGGTTGACAGGTTTATGTTTTTTTTGTTACAGTGTCTCAATGTTTATCACACTGTGGTTTTGCAAATTGATAAGAAATAAAATATGAATGAAAAATATGAAATGTGAATGAATAGGATCATGACAAAAATCTAGTAACTTCATCACTCATTAATCAATACTCCCAAAATAATCATCACTTAAATAGAATACAAGATATTTGGACTGTTATTATAATTTAGTTGACATCGTTGACAGGTGAGAAGTCAAATGTGGGAAACTGCATTATAGAACTATTAGCAGAAAGAAGTGTCAAATAGTCAACAGTCAAATAGCTACTTTCACAGAACGTAGAACATAGAAGATGTACATTTCACTTAAAAAAAAATCGGTGCCACAAAAGCAGTGGCTTGTCCATCGGTAATTCTTATGTGATAACTGCAAATAATTCTGTTTGTGCACAAGAGTTGGGATTCTGGGGTACGATAACTACATGCATCCTAACAGCCTGGAGCTAGACTGCACGAGCTGCTGTTGCAGTCCTGCCAGTTAATGGCTTCTGCTGCTCAGTTATTTCCTAACAGCACTGGTTGCACGGGTTGGAACAGGATTTGAGAGGATGTGAAATTGTTGTTTGATGACACAACAGCAGAAAACATCTCACCTCAAAATAACTGTCAACCTGGCGCATACAGTCAGTTCTAACAGTATCTGACACTATATTAACAGGTTAGACAGGTGGTGCAGGGGGCAGATCCAATGCTCAGAGGAGAGCTTAGAGGAGACAACACTCTCAGAGATCCCTGCTGATGATCCAGTGGAACTTAATTATTAAATATCCATGTGGAAATATGCTAAATATCAAGCCACTGCAGCTTGTTTCTTTTTAAACTGTATGGACAGAATACAAATGTGTGGATTCTAAAAAATTATAAATTATACATTATTTATACAGTAAATATTCTGCAAAACTTGCAAATCTAAACTTATATCTGGCACCTGTTCTACTGTCATGTAGATGTATTTATTAAACCTTTGCTTCTTTTGCCTCTGTCCACTTTTTTTGAGTGTTTTGCATCATGTTCTAAATCTGCTTAAGTTTACAAAATACAATGAAGTTGGTCAGTGAAAACACTGAAATTCTTTTTTTGTGCTTTTGTCAGATAAAATAAAACTTTTTAGTTTTATATTATTTTACATAAATGTTTCATGATTACAAAATGCTACTACTCCAAATATGGAATTTATGAAAAAAATCTATTTGCAAAGGCAAGAAGAGAATATTGTGAATATCTAGAAAAAAATACATTCGGACGTTAACTTTTGCCACTTTAAATGTCTTAACATTCAAAAATAAATATTCATGACTGACTCAAGTCTGGAGTCAGTTATGGATGAGTTT
Organism: Channa argus; assembly: GCF_033026475.1. NCBI lineage: Eukaryota > Metazoa > Chordata > Actinopteri > Anabantiformes > Channidae > Channa > Channa argus. The sequence goes on from NC_090203.1 coordinate 24,001,866, forward strand.
GGATCTATTCTGAAGATCTATTCTGAGGATCTATTCACAGTTGTCATTTGCCCATAGCAGAAATTATCTGAGCATTACACTAAGGAAAAGTCAGCCAGCAAAACACTTAAAAAATATCCTTAAAACTTTAAGCTTTATGCTACACAATTTAGTCTGGTTGAATTAAACTCTTCCATCCAGGTGCGGTTCATTTGCACACGCATGAATACAGGTATGTACAGCAACCATACCTGGGTGTGGACCCAACAGCCACACCATGACCTTTTACTTGATGTGGTCTCAGGATCTTTTGCGTTCCTGTCACGGATCCGTTTACTAATGAGCTGGTCAGACAATTAACTTCTGACATCGTGATGCATTTTGGTGTGCTTGGATTTTTCAATGTGTTAAAAAGAAACAAAACAGAGCAAATGAACAGCCGGTTTGAAAATGCCCTGAGAAAACATCAAGTAAAAGGTCTCAGTGCTGCTGTTTGGTTTGCATCCAAGTGAGATTGTTCAGCCCTGTCTAAACAAACTGGACCAATGGGGAAAATGAACAAAGCGGCTTCCAGCTTGTCCCTTCAGCAGAATGTGTTCCACACACGTTGATTAGGCGACGGATACCCTTCCTGCTGCAACCCTCCCATTTTATCCGGGCTCGGAACCAGCACCAAGGTGGCGTTGATTGCTGGGTGGGACCATACCTGGCCGTCTGCATCCCAACCCGATGCTCTACCCATTGAGCCACCAGCCCCCCCTTAACCCGACAAGGCATCTTAAATAACATCGTGACCGACTGTTTGCACAAAAGCATTTGTTCCATGAACCATTTCTGCAAATTAAATCCATCTGCGCTAACCATTGTACATTTACAATGAGACTCCATTGAATGTGCCCTTGAAAGCACCTAGGAGAATATGCAATTGAGCAGTGAGATGACAACACAAATTTTGTTTGCACTTAAGCCGGTCTGAAGCCTGGAATTGCAGGTTGCAATCGGTTTCTAACATCAGGATCTTGTGGCTGCCGTCCAGGATTGTAGACCAGGTCTAGGAGGCACTTCGTGAGCACAAATCAATACTTTAGCTGAGAATAATTCTCTGGCTGGGCTATAAGATGAGAGGTTTGCCTTCTCCCGCTTGAATGGATCCCTCCTACTGCTGGTGTGCTGGAGGAGGGTTCCTTTAGAACACAGGAAAGGAAAGAAACAGCTGTGGCACATCTGTATTAATATGTCAGTGTTGTCTGACAGGGTTGAAAGAGCCGAGTTGGATTGAAGGTTTTGTTACAGACGGTCCCGACTCTCCCGGTGGAAGCCACCCATTGAGAAACAGATGGCTGGCTTCCAGTCAGGACAGACATTTCTTGTGTTTGACAACTGACTTGTTAATTAAAAAAATATGAAATAAAATGATGCACTTCCTCTTCTTCTGTAGCCTCTTTCAGCATTTCTACATGTGTCTGTACATTTAGTAATTTTCTATAAGGTGGGTGAGTGTGAGTGCTGCTGTATAGCCAGGTATTGAGCGCCACCTCAGCTCCTCTATGGCCTTGATAAAATATAAAGCAGGAGCCTTTTCCCCGAATCAGCATGCCGGTAATTGCAGGGACAGAAATGGATTTCCTGTCACTCCTGGGCTTTATGAAGAGGGCCTTTTTCTCACAACACATGTTTTGATTTTCATCATTGAGAAAAGGTGATAAATTGGCAGACACTTTTATCGGCCATCAGCTCAGACATGACCGAATCGATCCCAGTCAGGTGCTAAATAAGACACACGCCATAAGGAGGGATCTGCCTTTCAACACCTGTTTTTCCAGTTTTGTTTTCAGTTGTATCAACTTGTATTATGTCCAGACTTGAAACTCCCATAATTTATTATCAGTTACTGTGTGGGAAAAAAAAAAAATGCTGATTTCAAAAGCGTTCAACTTGGCATTAGAATCTGATGAGAGATGCATTTATAGACACACATTACAGAAGATTCTGGGAATACAATTTTAAAAATGAATCAATAGAGTTCCACCAGAACAATTTTCATTTTCTAAATCATAAAACATTTAATATTCAAGCTTTATTCCACATGTTTGTGTAAAGACAAGAGACGGGGAAATGAAGTGTAAACTTGCATGTACAGTATTCTTCCAGCCAACTAATTTCATGGAGTTCACACACTCAGCTTTGCATGACTGGTCCTTTGGAGGGTCAGTAAGTGAACCATGACTCATTGGTGCTTCCAGAGCAGCTGCCTTGGATTGGTCTGTTGGGGTGTAAGAAGTCATCGGGCTCTCCGACGGTCAAGAGATCCTCATCGTATGCATCCAATGTCAATTAGAAAGTAACACAATAATGATGGTCACAAAAAAAATACAAATGCCATTTTCTCATAGGTTTTTCATATAATCAACACTATTTGTTTAATCCGTATTATGTAGTTAACATGGTGTAAAAGGTGGCTACTGATTGTTTTATATGTCTTTTTTCAAATCATCTATGCTTTGCATTCTCTTTTAAGAAATGGCCCATGTCAGTATTACTTTGGAAATGACCGTATTAATGTCCTGGAAGGCATTAGTGCACACACTCACCCATTGCTCAGACCTGAGCTGCAAGCTTCAGATGCCAAGGACCCTCAGGCATGTGTGGAAATGTCTACAGAAATGTTATGACTTCAAATATTTTATTCTAAATTTCTAAATTTGGAATATAGCCGTGTAAAGGGCAACACTGTGCGTGTAAGGATACAACAGTAGTGAAAAGAGGGCGCACAGCTCGACCAATTCCGGAATCAGGATTATGATTTATTTTGCACAATAAATCGCCTCACTTTGCTCTCTGCTGAATCTGACTGATTATTGACTTATTACACTATTAAATGTGGGGAAGATGTTTACATCCAACTGGCTCTTGTCTGAGCAGCTGAACAACACATGGCCTAAGGCTTTCCGAGACCCTTGGTTGTCATGCTTGGGAGCCTCAGAATGCTAGTGTCTCCCAAACAGGGCCGTAGGCTTTCCGAGGCCTTCAGAATGCCTCGGGAGCATAATAAGGCCTTGGAACATTCTCAAGGCCTCAAAAACCTCAGGGCTTGTCTGAAAAAGTCTCAGGTTGCCAGGGGCCTCAGGGCATACCCTTTTTAAGGCCCTTCCAGGTTATGGCCCCTGGAACTTGTATCATACCTCAGACTGTCAGGGCCCCCCATATTGGGCCTTTCTGGGGCCCCAGGAGTTTAGAACCTGGGGGCCTGAGGTCTATCAAAAATTCAAAACATCAGGAGCCCTCACATGTGGCCTGGTCCAGGGGACTTTAGTGGCCCCAGGAAGGGGCCCCAGAAAGGTGCCACTAAAGGATTTTAATAAAGCTTACAGAACCTTAAACTGAACCAAAACTGAAGTATTTGGTTGCATAAACATATACAGATGCAGATAAAAACCTTGTTAATACACACATTAATGTGCCAAAGAATGGGTGTGGAGTTCTGCAGAAGCTCTGTATTCAAGTCAAATGATGTTTGACTTATCAACTAGCTCTAAAAGGGTTATTAAGCAATGGCATCATTGCTTTCAACTAATTCATAGACGCAATCACAGTACAGCCAAAAACCTAAATGTATATCAGCACTAACTGTCTTCAGCTATTCTGGTCCTAAGATAAATTATGAGTCTTGACAGGTCCTTATCTTTTTGACACCAGACACAGGACTCTAGTCTGGTTGGTTCTCAACTCTACTAAGTTGAGTCGGGTCAGGTCGATCTTTACTGCTGTGGGTCTATGCCTGAGTGGAACCAGGTGGACTTGAGCAAAAATGTAATCGGCCATGCTGCAATGGTAAAAACTGTTTTGGCTTTAAACTTCATTGTCCACATATGAACGAGAGCTCGATAATGAGAGGATAGTGCTCTAAATATTGATGCTTTGGCATAAGGTTGATGTTTGAATAAAAGCTCACTGCATCTCCGGCAGTGTTTACTGATTTTATTATTCAAGATATGATATTGATCTGGTCATCAAGGACCCCTGATCTGTTTGTTTTCCAACTATCCCTGCCGAACCCACTGCTAATCACCTGCATCAGGTGTGTTCAATCACTCAGAAGCTGAAGATAGATGAGAGTGGAGAGGGGAGGACAAACTGGTATCATCCAACTTATGACTGACTGAACACACCTGATCCAGGTGATCAGCCATGATTAGTGCAGGGATGCAGAGCACGAGTTCCTGAGGACCGGGATTGAGTACCACTCATATGTATTCATCAGAATGGATAGAGGCTACAACAATTCAATAGTCCTTGAAATGCAAAATGTCATGCCAGGCAGGTTCATGCTCTGGAACAACAAGACCAATAATTAGAGACAATAATCGAAGCAAAGCCTAATTTAATCCAATTATTTTTTCTGACAAAGTTTGTAGTATCAGGTGAGACCGAGTAGTTTTATTATCCCATTTGTACTTAAATTTAGATCAAATTGTTGAGTTTGTCTAAAGTGAAACATTTTTAGACATGTGCAAGCTTCACTGGTACAATACCCTCAATTAAGTAGCTTTCTGTGCAGCCCATGTGTCAAAGGTACATGAGCGACTGCATCACAACTTTCAAATGACTTTTTTCCTTTTTCAGTGATGTGATGGATACGTTTGAGAGCGTTATGTTGTATTCAGAAAATCCGTAAAGACAGGGATGTGTATGAGACAGCAACGTTTAGATATAAAACTAGAACATTTAGAGTAAGTTGCCTCATTCACACACATGAAGAAAGCTTCGGTGCAACCAAACACATCAATAAAACCACACCACAAACAATGTTGACTTACTAAACGAGTCTCCAAACGGCCCATTACCGTTAGCTTAACTAAAAAGAGAAATGAAAAGTAATGCTAAACTTTGACTCAACACCAATAAATGGCATTTTGGCTCTAAAGTTTTGTCAGTAGACCCGAATTATATCGTTAAAAATAGAAATAACTTTAGGTTAAAGAAATGATGGCATTCCCTGAGGAATACAATTAATGTACTCTTACAGATGGGAAAACAGTTTAATCCAAACATGTGCTTCAAGCTCACATTAAAATCTCAAAATGTTTCCAATAACTAACTTTTACCAATCCCACAATAATAATTACAAACAGGTATATATTGTGTACTTACCACTAATACCACGGATGTCTCGCGATGAAATACAGCACTGTAAAGTGCCACTTCCTCATAAAACTTGAATTTGAGTGTGAAGGCCCTAAGCTATAGTTTAGTGTTTGAGTCATCTCTACAAATATTGCCCAGTAGTTGCCTCCAGCCAAACACCTTTTCTTCTCCACAGCCATTCACTGGAGCTGGCTGGGCTGCATACAGTACTTTTCATTGCCGGCTTTAGGTTTCTCCTTTTTATACCTGAGTCAATAGAGAAAGAAAACTGACATAACAACAAAACCTCTACAGACATCTTTTGCCGAGCAGACCTTAGTTTTACAGCCGTGCCCCTTTGCCTCTGCGCCAAGCGCTGTATATTTAAGCCTTTTTTTCTTTCATAGTCCATTTCTGCAGCATCCTCCCAGGGAACTTACACAAAATGTACAACCCTCTGTGCTTCTAACCACAGCACCAGGGGAACAATGGACTGATTTCCTAAATCCACTCTCACTTGCCAGTGTCTCCCTGTCTTTAGCTGCTCTGTATCTTGCCTGTTCAAATGGACTTGCTTCCTGCAATTTTCACCTTCACAAATGAAAGCATCTTGTTCCTGTTTTTGCCTTTTTATTGACTGTAACATTATGTGCTTACACTCTGAAGCTGACGCTAGGAACTTCGACACTTGATTATGTCTTCATGTGTATTGCCCTTAAGCCATTTACGTTGTCCCCACTGAAAGATGTGTCAAAGTGAAGCAACACCTTAGCACAAAAGACACCTAGATCTCGATTTATCTTCATTTAAACCTACCGCTTTATCTTATAAGTCAGTTAATTGAAGGTGTCATTTGTTATTCTTGGTTAGGTAACGCGCAGAAAACACTTTTCATTTCTGCACACAGCAGTAATGATAGCATTTATTTGGAGGCATTCAACATTCTTTAATCTCTTGTCGTTTGGTTTTCACCTGACTTTTCAAATTTAGTTACTAAGGCTCAGATTATATTGTTGCAAACGGTTCTTGCGCTGTATTTACACTGACAGTTTCACTTATATATGGTCTAATAAGTCAATAACTAAGCTTCCTTCAGGATCCACTAAGGTATTTCATATACTGTATGTGTTATGCGCATTAATGTCTTATCATCCATTAACTTGCCATTCACCGATGCCCTGAGGTATCCAAACTATTTGGGATGCTGCTGAGCATAAATACTGTTTGACCCAGGTGTGACCCTAAATTGATGCAGGAGTGGACATGCCTGAATGAATATGATGACTCCGTAATAACTGCTTTTAAGATGGCTGCAACATTACATCAACATAAAAAGGAAGGTTCTGAGAGTAGTGGCTTTCTGCTGCCAGCCTCATTAATAGGAGAACATCAAACACTCCAGTGGGAGATAATCTCAGCCAGTTTTCAGCGCTCAGGCTTTCAGCAATAATCAAAGAATACAGGTAAATGCAGAATAAGTTAATCCTGCAGATTAGTGGGAGTGCATAAAAATGAAAAAAGAGGACTGGAACAGAAGGAGGAAGAAAAACACTTCAATACATGATGGAGTCAGAAAAAAAAAAAAGAAAAACACTGAACTTCAAAACTTGAGAGAGGAGAGGAAAATGTTCCTTGCTGTAAAACCTGCCTTCTGTCAGGTACAGATGTCCAGATCAATGGTGCAGGAATCCATATCTCAGCACCCCACTCAACACTCCACTTAGTTCATATCAGTAGATAATATAAAGTACTGATTACATAATGGTAAATGCAGTCAGGAGGAACTCAAATGAACATTTTGCACTTAAACAGCCCACGGCACTGGCCTCCACCTTCACTTTGCTTTAGTGCACTGGTCATCAGTCAGTCCCTCCAGGATTTCACAGATCTTTTTGTGATTTTCTGCCCTAAAATTCCTGATTTCACAACAGTTTTCATGAAAAAATGTTTTTGTGCCCTAAAGTAACCAAATACTTTAGGTGCTTGGTTGGCTTATTGTAGCACATAATACGTATTCTAGCATATGATAAGGGCATATGATGCTTGTCCAGAATTTTACCGCAGCCCCTTTCAGTATTTTATTACAGTAGATTGTGTTACCTTCACGTCTGCCCTTTGGTGGGTCTTGCTGATGTCACTAACACTTGCTTTAGGGTCTTTCTTTACAGCTCTCACAATGTTTCTGTTGTCAACTTCTGTCATTTTCCTTGGTCTACCCCTTTGATGTCTGTACTTAGTACACCAGTGGTTAATTTCTTTTTCAGGACATTCCAAATGGTCTTACTGTACTATGGCCAATGTTCTAGCCAATGTTCAATGGCACTGATTGATTTTCCACCGTCTCTTAGTTTCACAATTGCTTGTTTTTGACCTATAGACAGTTCTCTCTTTTTCATGTTGATTACACCGCTTAACTATAAATGCAGTCTGAACAGGCAAAACCATATCTGAAACTGAGCATTGACATTCAATGCGATTTATTGTTTGGATAAGCAATGTCATAGGACACATCTGGGCAACAAAATGCACCTGTCAGTCACATGTCCCATTACTTTTGCTCACATGAAAAATGGGTGTGTTAAAAAAAAAAGGTGCTATCTTCTAAGTTGTGGTTCAGATCCAGAAGTAAGTGCCCGGAAACAAAAGCTAAAATTATGATCTCTTGTCTCATATTCAATTTTTGATGTCAAACCCAAATTTATTTTGGCCACAGCAAAAAATATAGGAATTGGCCTCACTGTTCCAATACTTTTAAAGGGGAGTGTATATATTAAAATTATCCCGCCTACCAATTTCCTGCAACAATTCCCAAACCTAGGAGACAACTTGCACTATTTTAGATTTGTATTAATTTCGGTGGACCAAATTGCCTTATACTGTACAGTGTGGTGCACATGTGGATGTATGAGTGGTCTTTAGTGATCATTAAGCTAAAGAAAAAGCTGTGACAGAAATGAAAGAGAGAGATCTACGGCATTATCAGGCATTTTTTAGTCAAGCCTTAGAATGATGAGAAAATGTGTGCAAAATACCACATAACAATGAGGAAACAAAAGTATCTGGTAAATTATGTTACACTGGATGATGATGCTTTAAAAAAACATGAAACAGTTTGTTGTTCTTTTTCATTTGAGACTCTGTACATTGTAGATTTAACACTGTAGTACAACAACAATAATTTAGTCTCAACATAATTTAACTTGACTTAGATTTTTGCTAAGTTACATTTGATAAAAGAGCGTGAGAGTTAGCAAGCATTAAAATTCTGACCATTAACTATTATACAATATGAATGTGGCATCAGCCACATTCAGGTGACACTGCTGCTACTGTGCTTGTCAAGGAAGAACTAGTTCATCAGCAAAACAACTGGGCTCATGAAAAAAAGACTGCAGAGTATGCATATCATAAAAATTTTGGTTTCAACACCCACTACTAAGCTTAAGTTTGCCTCAGGAGACAGCACAACAACGTCTCATGGGAAGCTTGTTGATATGGGTTTTCCAGCCAAGCAGATCATCATAAACAATGTCAAGTGTTGGATGGAGGGGTGTAAAGCTTTTTACCATAAATTTGGAACAACGTGACTGCTCTGCAGAGACCCTTGACCATAATCCCAAACCTTAGGATGAGCTGGAAGACTGACTGTGAGGCCTTATCACCAGCGCCACGGATGAACCTCAATTCAATTCAATTCAATTCAATTCAATTCAATTCAACTTTATTTATATAGCGCCAATTCACAACAAAGTCATCTCAGGGCACTTTACAGAATAAAGTCAAGATTATAAAGATGTATAAAGAGAACCCAACAATTCCCCCTGGAGCAAGCCATAGGCAACAGTGGAGAGGAAAAACTCCCTTTAACGGAAGAAACCTCCAGCAGAACCAGGCTCAGGGTGGGCGGCCTTCTGCCTTGACCGGTTGGGGTGAGTGGAAAGTGGAGAGAGAAAAGAACAGAGCAACAAAAGGCAACAACAAAACATCGGGCAGGTTGGTAGGACCAGTAGCTGCACGCTGGAAGACACACAGCTTCAAAGCCAGGGACACCTGCAGAAAGGGACAGGGAGGGGAACAGAGAAGGAGAAATACCACTACGGGAGAAAACACACAGAGTTAATGTCATACAGTAGTGACAATTGCGGGGTGAGAGGAGAGGAGAGAGGGTCAAGAGGAGGAAAGGAGCTCAGTGCATCTGGGGTTGGGTCCCCCAGCAGTCTAAGCCTATAGCAGCATAACTATAACTAACTATATGTTTTATTAAAGAGGAAGGTTTTAAGCCTAGACTTAAAAGTAGAGAGGGTGTCTGCTTCCCAAATCTGAACTGGGAGCTGGTTCCACAGGTGAGGAGCTTGTGTTTGAATGGGGGCAAATATGTGGTGGTGAGCCTGAAAGCAGAATCTGCCTGACTGGTCCTATTTGTTTCCACTGCAAATTCGCCCCTACTTTATATGGTAGATAGCCTGCATTCATGCTATTGTCAGTGTTGCTGATACTGTTGGTGGGAATCTGGCAGAAATGGCCAGACACTGTGAATTGGCACCCTGTTTTTGTTTGTGTGTGTTTTTTTCATATCCCCTGGTTCTGTTTGTCTGTTGGCACTGCTCTTAAGTGTTTATGATCCTGACTTTAACCACAGTTAAGTCCGTGCCAAATCTGTGTGTAATGTGGGTCCTTACCAAGCTTACCTGATCTTTAACTAGAAGCAAGAGGAAACTGCTAGGCTACGACTGGCAAGCATGTAAAATAAGCCTGCCAAAAACCTCTTCTTCAATTTTCGACAAAAGAAGGACAGGAGTGAGACACTGATTTTAAGAACTGTTAATGCCTTGGAGTTATTCCGTTATTTACAGAGTCCCACAATTTGTTGGAAAAGCTAAAAAGCTTATAACTCAAAAGATACAGTACATGTTTCAAAGTATTGAGGTGGTATAACAAGTATGTTTTCACTTATAATTAAGTTTGACTCAGAGTTTCCCAGGCACATTTATGTGTAACCAAGGTTAAACATGTTCCTGAGTATACCTCTTAAAGGATGTTTGACTATCTCAAATTTATCTTAATAAAATACTCATGAGATAACAACTCTACTTCTTTGCTAGTTTATTGGGAAAAATCAGAGATTAAGATCTCTCTTGCAAGAGACACCTGAGAACATATATAAAGTTAATACATTTTAATACAGGAATTATTGTAAACGCAAAGTAATAAAGTGTTACATTTGCCCTTAAGAATCAATCTCCCTAACTTTGATTTGTTGCACCTCATTCCAATAATATGGTGCAAATGAAACCAGTGTTCTCCACTTCAGAGCTAGTGTGGGGACCCTTTAAAGCCAGTCTGACAACTCAACTGTGGATGTTATGAACATCTCAGTGGCTCAGACAATAAAGCTTGACACAGCAGGTGAGCAATATGTTCAACAGCTTTCATATGGAATATCTGCTCTAGAAACAAAAAATAAATAAATAACATTTAAAGCCAGACTCTATTTAGAGCAAGGACTGGATGTGAACATCAGTTGTCCATGATCTGGTCGGCACATCATGTTTTATGGAGTTTAGAATTAGCCACAATTGAAACAATGATGTCTGCAGGTCATAGAAAGCAGCCTGCAATCCAGAGAAACCTGGTTTGCAGCAGCTTCAACGGCTTAGAACACAGTATCATCTGCATGGAAATGTCCTTTACAGTGCTACATTGGAAAAATCACCTGTAAGTCGTACCTCACTTGGAAGTCGCTTGGGATAAAAGCTAAACGACTAAATGTAAATGTCAATGTAATTGAAATTAGTAAAATGCAGTGGGACTAATAGTGATTCTTGTTGAAAACTTTTATCAGCCTTTTGGGAAATTGATTGAAATCCATCAGTGTCACAGGTTTGCCATTTTTTATTAACCCAAATAGTATTAGTCAAAGTGCAGTATTTATTTAAGGCATGTTTTATCTTGTGTGCTTGGTTGAATTGCATGATTTTTTTTCTATATTTCTTTATACATTGCTCAGTTGTGCTTTTGTTTTTATGGTTTAATTGCATGTAGTTATGGCCAGAAACTCTGCAATGACTGATCATAGAACCAGAATCACCTGTAACTAATTATGGTCATGCCCCTTCTTTTACAGTAATGATTGGTGAGCACCTGGGAGTTTTTTATGTACCTCTACAAGTGAGAGCAGGAAAAACATGGCAGGACAGGCACTGTAAGATTGCCAACGGTAAGGATGAGAGGACGAGGGGGAGAGACAGATGAAAGGTACCAACCAGGGAAGACCTATAGATGGTAACAGCAAAACCATGGATGAACAACAGCCATGGGCAGCTGATCAGGAAATGTGTTGGATCAATGCTGGAAATAAGTTATGCAAAGGAAAGTGCTCACTATGTTGTGCAAGTGAGCTGTTGTGTGGTGTGTGTTCCTCCTCAGTGATTTTTGAGAGAGATAGGGCTAGATGGACAAAGTTGGATCACGTTGCAGGAATCACCCCCTCAGAATCAAGTAGACCAACATGACTCATGTTAAAGATTGCCTGTCTAAAGGCCTCTATTATTCATTTAGGGTTACTGATATTATTATTTCAAATTTGTTCTATTATATTTTTGCGTTTACTTCTTTTGAACAGTGTTATTCTCCTTGAGGTATATCATAGTGAGTTCACTAGTAATTCTAGGAGGTTGGACAGACAGGAAAGTGTGGTTAAAGGTTCATAGTTGCTGAGGTCACGACCTTTATGCAATGGAAGCACCTGAGCAGTCTTGCATATAAATTCGAGGGCATTTTGTCTGAAGTAAAAGTTGAATTAATGATGTGTGATAGAAGTAGTGCAATAATAACCGGATGCTAAAGCAGAGGAACTATTGGTCCGAGTTGTCATCAGCAGACTTTTTTCTTCATGAAGTTTATCACAGTGCTCTGCATGTATGACAGAGCCGAGAGATGTTTTGTTGAGTAACTAGTGCAGATTAGTTTGGGGAAAAATTGCTGATGCTGGAGTTACAGCATTGTATGTACGCACCTTTTGAACAATGTCAAACTATTCTTAATTTCTTTTTTGTGATCTATAATCATCACAGTCACTTCACTAAATAGATGGATAATTTGAGTAGAGAGAAGAGCAAACAAGACTATTTACCCAGACCTCAGACTGTTTGCTTGGTGACATGACAGCTGGATTTAAATATTTTCTACATACTTTAGCTTTAGGGCAGCAGCATCTTACTGGGGGAGAGCACAGATGCTGTTGGGTGTGCATATGTGTGATGCAAGTGTGTGTATTAGCAGTGTTAGCTATATATTTATCAGTGTGTCTGTGTTCCACTGAATGTGGGTCATTTTTCCAGCATGTTATCTATGGGTGAGTGTTACCTCCAGGCACCTTGACTCGAATACGTGAAGCACATGTTTGGTTTCGAGGGCTGTGACCTCCACAGCTGGGGGGTCAATTTTAGCACGGTCCATGGAAGGGTCTGCTTCTCTGATCTGCAGGGAGGAAAATATCAAATGGTGCACAGCCAGCAGTCAGGTGACTGATGAACTCAGCATATGACAAGGGAGGAGGGAAGTAAACAACCTCCTCTCTGCAGTTAATTCTGACCCCTAAGTGCTCTCTATCCACACCAGATATAGCAAAATTAGCTTTCCACAGCTCACCTAATACTTACTTTATTTGCCTTAAGCTGCCTCTGCTGAAATTGAACACTGAAAGGCACTAGCAAGCACTTCAGAATCTTTTTTTTTTTTTTTAAGTCAAAAGGGGCAGTTTGGGTTTGACTCACTTTATTTTATTCGTTGATAGTACTGATATTGTGGATTTAAGTGTTTTACTTTTGCCATTTGTGGGCATTTTCCTCCTCAAAACATTTCTTTAAATGTAATTCTTGTAAGAAAAGAAAGCCAAGCCAAATCCACTGACATTAATCACCAAGTTAAAGAAACACCACAAATGTGTGAGGTTAATATAGTAAAGTTATGAAAGCCAGGAAAGTTCGGGAAAACCATGCCCAACTGCAAATCATGTGGGGGAGGAAATTAGTCAAAGTTGGTCAAAAAAAACACATCACTATCGAAATGCTGCTCTGCGCATTTCTGCAGCTCATGTTGTGCTACCTGCTGTAATGTAACAAATGTCAAGCAGCAGTTGGGGTAAAAATGAAGAAAAAAAAAAAGGCATATTCTTAGGTCTCAGCAGATTCATAGTCAGGGTGAACCATGGAATTATTCATGAGCCTGACAGACAGTAATAGCACCATCGTGTCAAGTTTTCCTCAAGTACCACACAGGACTGAAGGAAGGTCTTAGCTGTAGGTGGTTTGAGGAAAGTCTTTTGAATAGCACGGGATTAGAGAAGGTCTCAGAGCTTTTTGGCAGAGTCATCATCTGACTACAGGTGAGCCATGTATTAACACAGTTTTTTTTAATAATTTCCATGCACACAGGTAAATGTTTTGTCAAAGCTTAAGGGCACTCAACCTGACATCAAAGAACTCGCAGACTGTTGTTGCGTCAGCTCACGTTGCCTTCCCCAGGGCCAAAAAAAAAAAAAAAAAAAAGGCTGTTGAACACACTGCAAAGACTCCAGCCAATGTCAACTAGCACGGGCTTTTGTCTGTGTCAGATGAAATAACTCTCCTAACCAGCAGGTGGTGGTACTCTGTATTTGTTGTCCAAAAAACGAATGACAGGACGGAGGCTTCACAGTACAATGCATAAACAATATAAGGTCGCACAGAGCTGGTCTCTCCAGAATTATGGTCTTGGTCTTCATTTTCTTCATTTCAGATGGTGATTTTATTGTAAAAAACATTCTCTTACTGGAATCTGCAGATGGGATGTGTGTGTGCTTGACTTCACTACGACAGTGGAATAGTTTTCCCAAGAACAGTGATGAATAAAATGTGTTGGGAATAAAATAACCCGACATGTTTGTCAGTCTTTATGTTTTTTGCAGATAAACTTTCTGCAACATCCACAATATGTACACAGAGGCATGCAGGAGCATGCAAATGTTGTATGAAACCCAGCTAGAGAGCAGACACCTTGACAGGACGCAGATTTCATCCCGCCCCAGGGGACCTTCAAAGCACCTTGGACAATGATGATCTATTCAAAAGCAGTGTTGCACTTTCCAGACTGGGAGCAGACACTGATGAAAAAACGTGGCAGTAATAATCAAAAAAGGCAAAGCTCTCAAGGACATAAACAGCCCACCTAATGTGCCCTAGCAGGCATTGTGATGTATAGTGCAGGAATTGGCCAAGATTAATCCGTTTGCTGGGATGTGATGGTGCCAATACCAGATCAAAGTATTATTATTGTAACTTACTATACTTACTACTTACTGGCATTGAACACCGCTATCAGAGCCACAATGTATTGGACGCTGTTGTGTAAAATCTGCTTTAGACTATAGGTACCAATAATTGTAATTATTATTGTAATTTTGTTTGGGCTGTCACGCAAATAAACATGTACGTATTAATCAATGAATTGTCAGACCCCAATTTGGACCCAAACCAACTCAGGTCATCTGGTTCAGATGACAGGTTAAAGGATAAAAAGCTAAGAAAATGCTGGCGATAGTCCCCCTGGCCACCCCGTAGAACCCCTCCTGGCACCATAAAAACTAAAACAAAATGTTATTGCTTATATATATATATATATCCATAAACTGCACACTTCGATTTACCTGAGTGACTGAACATGAACAAATGACTCAGCTGTCATTTACACTGTAACTGCAACTCTAAGGCGCTGTAATTGTTGGGAGCTGGGATCAATCCACAGATCTGTCAGAGTTTAGAAGATGTGATGGAGTTCACAGCACTGTTAGATCTTACACAGTCATTGTAACTGTTCCTTCGTGAGTCTCACAAATATAGAGGTCTTCACAGCCAAATGTAAAGGCATCTGGACGCCATATAATTTACTCTGTGGCTTGCGTTCCCTTTAGATTGTGTCTCTTGTTGTTGAAAGTTAATGAATGTCTGCTTCGGGTGGGTTTTCCAATGGTGTGTTTCAGGTTTGGACCATAGAAGAAATCTACTGTGGAGCTACAAGATAAATTTAGACTCCTTGGTAACTGTAGGACCTAGTCTGTTTTTAAATTGAGCCAGCTACTAAGGCAGAGCAGGCTGTTCACATTATCAGAAGCCAGGTTGGCTCTCTTTGTTGGATGATGCCACATTCCCGGCCCTATTGTGTTATTGTGGTGTTTATGTATTTAGGTTTCAGATTTCTCAAAACAATCCATGTAGCAACATAAAAACAAAAGTCTCTGGATGAGTTTGTTAAATTTACATATGTTTGCCCTGCTCTCACATTTTAAGCCTACATAAAGACTTTATGTACAATAGTGCATGAGATACATTATGCTAAGCTTTTATTTATTTTATACATAAGCTAACAATGAATATTTCCTACTTGCAGTTATTGTGACCGTGTCTCCACAGACTGTGTGTAGTCTATAGAATTTGATTGTACAAACAATTACACACATGTGACTCACACCATTGATCTGGGTGACATGCTACTTCATTAGCATAACCCAAAGAAATTCAGTTTGTTTTGAATCTTATGTGCCCACATTGTCCTGCTGATGGTAATAGAAAGCCAATTCTAGCATTATCATGCCTTTGATTGGAAAGTTATCAGTCATAATCATAGTTGTTTTTAAGCAGGTCACCCCGTCCTATTGGCATATTTATTCTGTATGATTAGTTTGGAAAACATGTAGCGTCATGTGACTTTGCCAGGTAGTCATCCTATGACAACCTGGCACAACCTGTAAGTGTAGTGTTCAAAACACAGCAGTTTGAAATGAAAGACCCCAGTTCTTAAGATAATTTAGTTAATTTGTGACTGGGCTTAGGACTGAGAGCCAGGGTGGGCAGTCAGAAATTAACTATAGTTGTAAAACACATTTTTAGGACAAAAAGGGCAAAGTTTATTACATTATGTATTTCTTGATTATAGTGCACATTTTATTGTTTATTTCTATTTTTCAATTTTATTCTGTGTGTTGCTCGCTGGTGGATTGTTACCCCAATCACCACACACTTCCAGACATATTTAGCCATTCATAACAAACTTTTTGTTTAAGACAATCACAAGTGTCAGCTTTAAGCACTGTACCCAGAGTTAATCTGTGTGTGTGTGTGTGTATGTGTGTGTACCTCATGGTTACACACAGACGAGAAACCAGACGCATGTATTAGTGAGCTACAATGTCAGCATTGTAAGCATTGACTGTGGTACTATGATTAATTTAGTGTTGTATACAAAGAAAATAAATTATATTTATGAAATGTTGAAGTTTTAATCTGATGTTTAGGGTTTTCATTAAGGGCCCCAGCAAGACATACAGGATAGATTATTTGTGTACATGAATTACATCTTACTAATTCTTTCCTTTTCCAACCATTACATGTGCATCTAAAAACTTCTATCATCCACACACTGCATTTCTAGGGTTTACAGTGAATGGTGTGAAAGGGAGAAGATATCCAGTGAGCAGCAGTTCTCTGGGTCAGAGGTCAGAGGAGAATGGCTAGACTGGATCAAGATGATAAAAAGGCAACAGTAAGTCAAATAACTACTTGTTACAACCCAGGTATACTGAAGAGGCCTCTCTGAATCACAGCATGTTGAGTAGTTGACCACACTGGGAGCCATTTCTGTCACCCAAGAACAAGAAGCTGAGGCTACAGTTCGTAAGGATTTATCAAAAACGAACAATACAAAATTGGAAAAAATCGATGCAAACAATATGAAAGCGTGGGTCAGTTCTGCATTGTTTCAATTGTTCAGGGGGATAGTTTATTGCAATACTTTGGGCCCCTTACTACCAAATCCACATTGCTTAAATCCCACAGACTTCCTGAGTATTGTTGTTGCCCATGTCCATCCCTTTATGACCACAGTGTACCCATCTTCTGATGGCTACCTCCAGCAGGATAGCATGCTGTTGCAAAACTAAAATCTCCCCAAACCAGTTTCCGGAACATGACAAAGAGATCACTGTACTCATCTAATAAAGCGCCTTTGGGATGTGGTGGAACGGGGGGATATTTATCATGGATGTGCAGGTGGCAAATCCATCCATCCATCTGCAATTGCGTGACAGATGGACCAATTTGTCTAAGGAATGTTTCTAGCCACTTGTTTAATGTATGCTTTAAGAATTAAGGCAAAAGGGGGTTGAACCTGGTACTAGCAAGGTGTACCTTATAAAGTGGCCAGTGAGTGTCGAACAGATCTTGTTGTGACAGAGCTTTATATGTGATTATCAGGCTAAAACATCTCCTTGAACATGAAATATCATAATCTAAGGAGTATGAAATCTTAAAATAGTTAAGCAGATCCACATACCAGGCCTGACACACATAGAGTCGCTGCATGCTTCATAAGCTGACACACGCTCACATCTTTTGCATCTTTCTTCCTCTATCAGCAGAAACATGACTGCGGGATAAGATGTGAGCACCCATGATTTCTCTGGCTTGGATTGTCCCGGCCTCCCCCACACGCAGTTAACACCTCAGTTACTCCTAAAATGGACAGAGGACAGATTCCAGCTCAGCACACAGAGGATCAATATATCACCTTAAAATAAGCCTTGTACAAAAGTCGACCTTTTGAAAATAGCACTGTATGATGTTTAATTAAAGACAAAGAGAATGTAGCTGCGTCCATAGACAGCAGCTAGTTTCCACACAACTCAAAATATCTAGGTTGCTATAGTGACTTTTCTCCCTATAAAGTTCAAATGAATTCATTAAATCCTCGAGGACTCTTGTTAGGTCAACCCCCGAGAGCTGGAGTGTCTTCAGGTAAGTTAGAACCCCCCAAGCATTCAGAACCTTTCTGCATAAATGCTGCACAGAAATGGCTGGTGATGATCGTCTGTGGCCTTAATAAATATTTAATTACACATTTATAGTCTTTTGGCCATGTGCTGAATTAGTCATGTCTGATAATAGTGTGCAATGCAGATGACATGGCTCTGCAGTCTCCAGAGCCCTGCAGCACAACCTGCTTGTCCATATTAGCTAATAGAAAACAGAAGTCCAGTGTGGTAGTTTTTGTAATGGAAAACAACCAGAACTGAACATGAAGGCTTAAAGAGCGACTGTAGCTGCATTTAAAGGAATTATGCTTGTTCGCTGTAAAACCTGGTCACAAAAGAAAATCGATATCAATTCCATCTGTGTGCTGCCAGTACAGAGATAGCTCCAGGATGTGTTTAGCCTGTTGAAGCCCAGCACAAAAGATGGAGGCAAACAGAACTGCTGGTCATGCTCTGTCATTAGGCTTTAAAGAAAAGACAAAACTCAACTCTAAAGCTGTCCTCTTCACATAATGTTATGTTGCTTGCAAGAAAGATGGCCTTCAATCCATCAAATAGCTTCGTATATTTTCGGAGTGCACATTTATGCACTCTAATGCGCAGTGTCAATAAAGGACACAGATTTGAGTGTCCTTTATAAATTGAAGCTCAAAGTAACTGTAGAGGTTAAGATGGTGCATTTGCTTTAAGTGTAGCTTCGATCACACTAGTTGGACTGGGCCTGTGCCATCTGTGTCAGCAGAGAAAATGGGGACATGTGTGATGTGTACAGACTCTAGTCTTTTGGTCTCAAAGATCCAGTTGCTGCCAGTCGTTCTCAACAGATTTTTGTAAATGTGTTTGATATTTATGATTGACATGAGTGACCGATGAAGTCCCAGCTGAGACACTAACTACTGCTTTATTTTAACAGTTGTTTTACCTTCAAATTCAACGTAGATTCTATGGGCTGCATTGTTCGTGCCTCACATCCGGGCTCTTTTTAAAATCTTTTCAACAAAAATTTAATTCTTTATGTAATGTGCAGCCTGCTGGTTGCTCCCATGTTTATTACATGCACAAATCTCTCTTTGTCCTCCTCCAAAATGTCCAATATTTACCATTCAGTCAAGAAGTGTGTTGCCCACACTTTACTTTGTGAGGGGTGCTTCTCTCAGACTGTCTTTAATTTTGGACTGTTCAGTCAGTGAAAACTAGTCTTCAGCTGTGTCTCCAGCTTTACTGGAGATATTAGATATGTCTGCCCGTGTCTTATCTCTTCTGTGGCACCACCATGATTGAACGTGAGACCAAGCAACTGATTTGACTTTAATCATGATGTTCAATGCCCCTAGTAAGCCACCTATCACCTTACATGTAGGCCAGTAGGTTTATTATCATCAATACATGTGGTACTTCCATGATCTCCACTGATCAGAGTGTGATGGGTAAAAAGACACAGGCCTTCTCTAGAGCGGACACCTTGGAGAAACTACGTAAAACTTTGGGGTTCAGTGTCTTGCCCAGGGACATTTTGACTCCTGTGCCTCGTGACTAGATGTCTAACTGCTAACCCTTCGTGAATGACTCCAGCTGGTTGATCAACTGTGCTACAGCCACTCTTTTTTTTTATAGCAACTACTGTTCTCTCTGTACCCACATGGGTCCATGTTTCTGTGTCCAGCCTTTTAATGTCAACCAGACCAACAGCAGAAAACCTCCATTTGACCATTGATGTTCTCTAAAGAGATGTTTAGAGAAATGATGAATGCTTATTAGCATTTAGAGATGTTGAGCTCACTAATGACCTTTATTTTCTAAGGCCAATGATTCTGTCGTTGCTAAGTCAAAATGAAAAAAGATGCAGCAAGACACTTTTTTTATTATCTCAGTTTCAACACAAACAGGTAGCGTAGTGCACCTCACATTTGTGGATTAAATCGGCGTTCTGTCTTATAGGGCCTAAGTCACACGAATGAGCTGATAAGTACAGATAACAAGTCATTAAATAGCTGAGGGTGAACCAAAAGTCAGTGTGAGCCATTGGTGAGATGTTTTCTCACACCATAGAGCAGAAGAGAGGACAGAAAGAAAGAGTTAAGATGTATTGAAACACTGGCAGACAACTGCACAGACAATGCTCCATACAATGAGACAACTGCTGAGGAACAGCCAGCTAACGATAAGGAGAGTCCTTCTAAGGTAAAGTCCCTGTCAAAAAAAAAAAGAAACGAAAAAGTATTTGTCCTTGTCTTCATCCCTATCTGAGAGACGAGGCACATAGTCACCTGAGAATGTTACCAGGATCACCACAGATCCAACAAGGTTTGTCATATCCCTAAATGGTGACACCAATTACTGCTTTGAACTGTTCCTGACAGAGCTAATCTAAACTTGGAGGGGAGACAGACATTCAGAAATGGGAACTGGAAAGAGGTAGATTGGACAGGCATCCAAGTATAAGTAGGTCTGTTATCCTGTCTGGTTTATGCAGTTCGTAAAGAGAATCCACTTCCAGTTAATGGCATGCAGTCTGGTGTCTTGACAGTAGACACTCAAGTTAACCGGTGTCAACTTGACAAGCTTGCTGTGATCCCAGTGTTGAGGGGCAAGCGGATGAAGTGTTCGCCAAACAATGTCAGGTTTGGACAGGTGTACTTCACCACAGTGGATAAAACATCCCGATGTACATATGGTGTAAACTGTCAGCTTTAATTTAAGGCTTTGGCCAAAAATATTTTATGATCCCCATTTTTGGTGGATGATAAATCTTTGGACAGTTGCCTCATCAGGTGTTCTACAGAAAGGTGTATATTATTTTCTCTTAACACACTGGTGAACTCATCAACAATGTCAAAAGACTGGAAGACAATGAGAAATAACTGCAAGATATGACTGGAGAAATAGTTTCCTGGTGAAAAAACCTCATAACATCCACCGAACGAATGAGACCGACTTAACTTTGTATCAGATAAGTATGGACAAAAGATTTTGGGGAAGGAAAGAAACTGTTCATAATTGTCCAGAGATTATAGCATGTGAACATTAGGTTTCTTTCAAAGGACACTGCTTTTTCACACACTGCATCCAATGAAAACCTGGAGTTTCATGTGATGCCATGATCAGCAACTTATGCTGTTTGCACATGTACACAAGGGAACTTGCTAGTAAAGCAAACGTAAAAAAGAACATGCTCCTGTATTTTTGACCTGTTTTTATGTATGTACCATTTCCAAGAGCTGCTTTGTAAAATAGTGGTGGGGTCAGTCACAAAGACTAAACTTCTCTCTGCACAATTTTGATACAGTATGGGACCTTTTATGCCCGAACTCTCATGTGACACTTCTTTGATGCACCATAAGCCAAGATGTTGAAATGCTTTAAAGAAATTTGTAACATGTAATATTTCACGTTAAGATTGGTAGCACATACCAACATATAAGAATGGCCTTTGGTGGAGTTTTTCAATGTTCATGGCAAGAATTCAAGTGAACCCTTTCTAATCATGTGGCTTCCTCCATTAGCTGGTCATAAAATGCCATCTGGTCTTAAACTGGACTGTGCCTAATAACACACATGGCAGCCTACGTGCTGTGTGTATAATTTGGATGCAGCCAAAGCTAGGCTGCAATCTAAAGGATACAAAAGAGACAGTAGCAGGTAGGTAGAGCGGTCGTCCACCAATCTCACAGTTGTTGGTTCGATCCCCGGCTCACGGAGTGTCCTTAAGCAAGACACTGAACTCCAACTTAGTTGCTCCTGCATAGCAGCTCCCCAATCGGTGTGTGAGTGTGTGTGAATGGGTGAATAAGAAGTTTAGAAGAAATTTAGACTCTTTACTAAAACAGAAGAGGCTTTTCCTGGGGATTTAGACAATGACTGCTATGCATTTGATTAACAGGTCGTATTTGTGGCTAAATCCTTTGGTTCTTTCTTACATAACATTATAGAAGCCTGTTCAGTCCGTTCTGTTCTAGAGGGTTTAAAAATAAATGTAGTATCTTTATGTTGACACTGTGTTATAGAATATTTATGTATTATTTTGCAGCAAGAAATTGTGGACTGATTTGTTTACCGTACATGGGTGGATTACTAAACGGGCCTAACTGGGCACAGGCCCGGTAATGACAAAGAGGTCTAAAAAGGGACACAAAATTGCGTCTGGAAATGTTGAGTTTGTTTTTACAGACACTAAACATCCAAAAACTGGCACCAAATGTCCTTCAATGCACGCAACATGACCAGAGACGACCAACTCAATACAACCAAAGGGTGTGTGAGATACTGTATGTTATAAAAATATAAGTTCCAGAAAATGTATTATTATACATAGAGAACTGTATAATATAAAGTTATGCCTGGTGATGGCCAATTGCTGCAGAGAATGCTGTTAAAATATAACACACACACGCTACACTAGTGAAACTACTCCTAGACAAGACACAACATGTAGTAAACATTTGGAATTTTTCCACAAAGCTTGGCAGACAGTTTCTTCTTGCTTCTGGACATACAGACAGGTGAGAAATGAAAAGACAAAGCTACATAAAGTGTTACTGGTAGGATTTGTTCTACTTCAAACCTCCAGAGCAGCTGCAATCTTCTTGTTTCATAGATTATCTTAGTGTGAATCTTTGCACTACAGCTTTTGGCCTTTTAGTATTAGTTGAGTTTTTTGATGATGGCGGCGGCGGACACTGTCAGATTTTCCACTTCAAAACGTCCCCTAGGTCCCAGACTTGGTGTCTGTGAAGGGTATTGTGGCACGTGCCTTCATTTTAATTTTTATTGGAGGTACTATAAGGGCTTTGCACTCATTTAGTCATGTTTCCCTTAAACGTATCAGCTATCAGAGTGTTTTTGAAATCCAGGTTTCTAGATTAGTCTAAAAAAAATAATGAAATAATTTTTGAACATTAAAATAAAAAGGTATATTTATAACAAACCGGTAATTAAAGGTTGACATTTTATTACAATAATGTAATTAACCCATTTTGAGTACCTGTTGCAAAGTGGCTTCAGATAATATTGCAACAATTACTGCCCTTCATCATCATAATAAAATGAGTTATTACACTAAAAGCATCAACCCCACAGCATAACAGACACAGGGTACACATGATAAAAGATTTATTATTTATGTGTGTGAGTCACTGTGCAAAAGAGAGAGTTAAAGAACATGTCTGTGTGAGTGAGCAGACAAAGGATTAGGATTCTTGATGGGAAGATTACGTTTCCAACCTGGCATCTAAACAATTCTTCATTTGTTTTTAACACTGAGATCTCAGTGTGGTGATCTACAGATGCATATATCCGATTTTACAATCAGCACTGCAGATTTGTATCCTAAGCTTATTTCGAGTCTTTGTCCGATATCTGGGCATTTAAAATGCACGATGTCGCGGTGGCACCTGCAAGAGAGCAGATGTATGTTTGTGTGCTATGAATCCACCCTGGTCCTGAGGTGGACAGTGATTTGTGCGGCTCATGACATGGCCAGACAGAAGGCTAATTCATGCTTTCCACGTTGATATTTCCTCCAGGGTATGATGGCGTAACTTTTTATCACCTGCCCAAGTCTGCCATGGTCTGGGTTAACGTTACATACATATGCATGCTAGCCAAAAATCTGGGTCGGTGCAGACCATCTAAGCTGACTGCATGTGAACCAAAGAAGTAAACTGGATGCTCAGTTCCTGCACTAGGAGTTTGTACTCTTTATTTTAACATTCTTGGAACTCGTTATCACCATTCAGTGGCCACTACTTGTTGTATCAGGTCTATACTCATGGGTTAAAATGTAGAAAAAGCCTATTAGGCTTCAAATTAGCCATCTTACTTCCTGTTGTAAATACTTTGTTTTGTCACCCACCCATGCACCACAACATCTTCCTACGTAGAGAATTTGAAATACTTGAACAAACCCTACTCTGGTGCCTTTAATATTTTCTATAACGGTCAGATCTTGCCAATTTCCCACACACCTCTTCCAACAGGTGACTTACCAAATCATAACCACGACTGATAACTCACCATTCAATGGCATAAAGAGTTCCAATCAGCTGGCTGGAGAAGCTACTTTAAAAGCGCCTCAAATACGTAGCACTTAAATACAGCAAAGCTACTCAAGGGACGAGTCTAGTGTGGTTGAAAGTGCCTACTAGACAAACATGCCCCATCATATATAAATTAAAAATCTACAACATACCCTCATAGGGTAAGCGTGAGGAATGTCCACTTTGGACTTTGGGTTTGTTTGCAGTTTCCATCAGTCAGACAGCTGCCTTCTAGTAACTAGAGTCGAGGTGGATGTAATGTACAAAGCATCTGTTAATAAATAGCTTTCTCTACTTATCATTCACTGACATCTAATTTATCCAAATTTAGTTTTGCAAATTCCGAAAGAAAACAAGTTACCTGTGAAAAACATTTGAATATAGGTTTTGTTGACAATCCACCTTCAAAAAATAAATTACCAAAAAAAATAAAAAATCATCCATGTCATTAAAATCATGTACTCAACCTGGTGCTTTGTGGCCTCTGGTGTCTTGGGTGCTAATCCAGTCTGGTTCACAGGGATTTGAAAATATAGCTTGCACACTTCCAGCCATGGCATAAACACAGCCTACGAAACGCAGGATCACATCTGTCTAGAGTAGCGGAAACATCACTGGATCACCACAGTGAGGTCATAAAATCATGTCACATCATAAAACATGTTGCTAATTAAACCCAATGTGCCTAAAATTACAAATTTGTTTTTACTGCAAAAATAGCCAGATGGGAAACATTTACATTCCAGCTTTTGTACTATTTTTAAATGATGTCATAGCAACATTCATTCATTATAATCATTTATGAATAAGGTTATTTCCTCTGTGTCAGGGTGAAGCATTAAGAGATGGGGTGTTTCTTTTAAATGCTCTTTTATTAGTTCAGCTGCTAACACAGCTGCTTTCCTCTCACACTCATCCCTGTGCGCTCTCTCTCTGTGCTCTTGGACTCTGGCTGAACATAATTCCAACATAAAAGGCTTCAGAAAATGCATTCTCAGCCCCTTGTAAATGCAATTAATGACGAGGCTCCATAAGACTTCGATTGTGCCAAGAATTTGATTGCTTCATGGGTGCAGCAAAAAAAAAAAAAAAAAAAAAAAAGCCTGTTGGCAAGCATTTTAGGATACATAGTTGTGTATTCTGCAGCTTGAAGTGAAAATTACCTTAATTATGTTTGCAAACATAATCAGAGGTACTAGTACTAAAGAAAAGGTTTAAAACCATCAATGCTTCAATCATTCAGTTCAACACTACCATGAAATATGCATATGTGAAAACGCTTGTTCCTATACCCCTGACTGCTCTGTTTGCTAAACGGTCTAGAGGTGGATTTCTGCATGCACGTGTCTTTATGTGCACTTTTACATGCCTGTTTGTTTTTGATTGAAGCAGAGACAAGGAAAGCGAAGGAGGGAATGTGTCTTTTGTTTGAGCTCTCGCCTGTAGAAGCCCCTCAGATCTCTCTGGGGTTCCCAGCTGCTGTAAAACCCAGAGACAACAGTAAATGATACATGGACTGTACATTATGTATGTTGGATGTGTGTTTGTGTGGAGGAAGGGTAGTGCCTGAGTACAATTATCATCCAGGGAGGGAATCCATGCAGACTGATTTTCATTGGCTGTGCGTGAGGATTCAGCAGCGAGCATCGCTGGGCATGATTACTACTGCACGAACTTCTGACGTGATGCACTTGGACTAAGAGCCACAGCTAAATATCCACTGTATTCCAAGAAAAACTCTCACTGGGAGCCATTCAATGAGTGTCTTGCTGCTTTGGCGTGATGGTCTAGTCTCTTCATCAGATAAAAATTTTCCTTTGGAAATGTTTGTCCATTAGCTACTAGCCAGTCATTGACCAAACTAAAGGTTAATGGATTGAGTATTTAACTTTTTTTACTTTTTTTTAGTAGAAACATATTCTATTCTTATCTGATTTCAGAGAATCGCTATTGAAGCCACTTGTGATCCAAATTCATTGAATACTGTTGGAAGAAATGCAGAGATTTTGTCTTTTTAAGCTTTTATTCAAGGAAAAGCCTTGTTAAAATAATTTTATTAATTTGTGTTTGATTACTCGGTTTAGCAGCACTCTCATTAAGGACATTCAGGCTAAATGTTAGAAATGTTAAAATGCTGGAAAAGGCAATAATTTCCAACAAATAATGTGTGTCTACAGCACATTTACCTCGGAATCAAATGTGTCAGGAGGTAAGCAAAATATATACACATGCTTGTTATTAAAATGGGGCAAACATTTGAACTGTTTTTATGTAGATAAAATGTTGTATTTTCTGTTTAGCCATTAAATGAAGTTCTCCCAGCTTTGATGGCATAGATTTGTTGATATGTGACTTTGGTAGCTGTCATGAATGTATTTAAAGCACTTTCAGTGTTTTTCCATAGAAATTAAAAAGGTTTGGAAATTAAAAATTTGATTCGCAGATAGAGTAATGAGATAAAAGCTCAAGTTTAGCTGAGGTCAAAGGCTGGCAAGGACACAGGCCAATGAACAGAAATTTAATATGAAAGCTGAGGTCTATAGCAAGCACCAACTATCAGGCATGGGGTGGGAGTGGGGGTGCTGGAATAGTATGACTTGTAAGGAACATTATAATATCTGGCTTGGGATCAAGGAGAATCAATGCTTGTATATCTACTACTCTTTGCTAAGGATGGTTCGGTGAATCCGTCCTTAAAGTGTTGAAGGTTTGTATGGAGGTTGGTTGACAGCACAAATGATAGTGGAGGTTTGCTCCGAACGGAAAGAAGGCAAAGAACTGTGACACATGTTTGTTCTTAACTTTAGAAACAGAGGTTGGCCATTTGTGAAGTTTCCTTTATATGGTGGCCGAGGTTCTGTGTGTCCCCGGGAGTTTCTGTTCCGCCCTGCTTCGCCCGCCTGCAAACCCTTTTGAGTAAGTGACTGTTGTTGTTTATTCTTCCCATGGACTGCGGGAACTTCACTTGTGGGGCATCACTCACCACCTACCCATTGTGCTCGCGTGTTGACCACCGTATGCGAGACAGGCGCCCTAGAGCTCTCAACCGCGTTCCCCGGGCTCCACCAATTTCCCAGTATTAGAGTCCGACCTACAGGCAATTCACATTAACCATAGAAAACCACCGCGAGAAGGTATCCTTTCATATCATCTGGTCCCCTCGACAACCACTCATCAAGGCCACCTCTCTTCCCCCGCATCGCCCTTATGACTGCTCCATTGAATTGTTACCTTGCACAATGCCACCCGGGGCAGATAATATTCACTCTCCAGTCCTGAATGGGACACCATGGAAAAATAAATCAACTAGTCATTAGCAGCTGGTCTCATCCGCTCCTCATCTTCTCCTGCTGGTGCAAGGATGGTGGGCTCCACCTGTGTGTAGACTATTGTTGGTTAAACCAGATAACTGTCCGCAACTGCTATCCCCTTCCACTGATCTCCTCCAACTTCTGCAGGTCGCCAAAGTGTTTACTAGACTAGACCTCAGCTCGCTACAGATGTCCGGGAATTTGTGTTAGCCTGCCCGATTTGTGCTCAGTCCAAATCTAGTCGCCGCCCTCTGGATGGGCACCTACATCCCCTCTCCATCCCCAGACGCCGCAGGTCTCATGTATCAGTCGATTTTGTTACCCGTCCCAGGCCAACACAGTCATTTTTACAGACGTTGACAGATTTTCTAAAATGGTGCATTTTATTCCCCTTCCCACACTGCCATCCGCTAAAGAAACAGCTAAAGTATTGGTCAATCACGTATTTAAAATGCGCACTCGTTACTTCTAAATCCTGATAGTCCTTAACAAATCTCTTACCAAAGATCTCCTTAGCTGGGCGTGATGGCCTCGCCCACATCCTGAATTAGTTTGCTAATGTTTTCACTTACCTTTCAACTTCCAAACAAAAGATTGGATTATGGTCAACCTTAAATTTTTTCTACTGAGCCCATACTGTACCAATCGCCTCGATTAAAGCAAGGAGGGGAAAATATGGGTTTGAGTTGTTATAGGTTATTTAAAACCTTACCTCCTATAACATTTTGTTATTGTTCTTGTATATGAATAGTTGACGGTAACAATTCTTCTTATATACTATTTGTCTAGTGATATCTTTGTGCAGTAATACAAAGCATGTCACAAATAAACCAAAAATATAATAAAGATGATGAAGGTAACTTAAAGTGCTGAATGAGACAGTGCTGCACACTGCGGAGCTGTCCATGGTCCTGACCCTGTGGTCCTTAGTTCAGTAACTGTAGAGCTGCATCAGAAGGATGGTTACCGCATCAGGAAATGTACTGTAAAGTGATGCCTCATCAATAACTTTACTTGTTCTTTTGTAATTATTTCAGAGACATTGTACATGCTGCCTCACCATGTTTTCCAGGATATTATATTTTATCCTGTGTCTTTCTGGCTCTGTGAAAGAACTGTTAGGAGGAGGTGACTGTATCCAGCTAATGAACAGTTATTAATGTAAAAAAAATTATGAAAAAGTGAATATTAAAAAAATCTTAAAGAAATCTGATTCCAATTTGTGCATTTTTTTTTAAATCACACACAAATGAACTGTTCTTTTAAAACATGCTCCTTTGAGGACATAATAATTAGCACAGATGTATTTCACAGTTCCCATGCTGGAATCCAGGGTTTGGTGATTGCCAAACACCACACTTTTCATTCAAGCCAAAAAGTTCTACTTTGGTCTCATCTGCCCCTAGGAAATTCTTCCAAAAGCTCAAAGGTGCTGATCAGTGGCAACTGGACTGACTCCAGGCTCTTGAAGATGTTTCTTCTCATCTGAAAAGCTCCATCACTTCTAACTAATGACGGGAATTCCAGCTCTTTGTAGCCGGCCAGATCATTTGGCTGAGCTCAGCAATAAGAGCCGACTCTTCTGCCTCCCAAACCACTCTTCATTTAGTACAACTTCTGGCTTTTATAATTCAGCCAACTTTATCACTGGTTTGACCTACAATTTGTATGTATGCACCTTTATCAATTAAATTCTTCTTTGTATTTATACTAAAGCTTTTAATTATTCAATTATATTTAGCATAAATGTAACATAAAAATGTAAATGCAACATTACAGGTGAATTGAACGCTATATTTATATTGAACATTGTAAATTGTCTTTTACAATTCTAATGCTACTGTGATGTCTAATTTCATCTTGGTTTACTAAATTAATTTTAAAAATTATTGAAATAATATATCTAAAAAACAGAGCAGCCCTTTCCCCTTTTATCTTGATAATATGACCCTTGTCTGTCATCACAGTGTGATGGGTTGCAGGGCTGAGCAATGTGAGCTGGGTCATATCATTTATGTAAAAGAGGAGCATTATAGAGCCAACTCATTTTTGATAGACAAATGACTAGGTATAACTGACTGGACAGAGGTGGCAGGCATCCGAACTCTGGAGTTTTGATGGTCACCCATGGGTTCTTGTTCCACCTGGCATTCACATGTGTTTGTAGACGACTGTAAAAATATGTCAGGAGTGATGAAATAGCATCATAACTGGGCGACAGGTGGTGTTTTAGGCCAACATCGTCTGCTTGGAGAACATCATCTTTGATGGCCCTCTACTTCTTTTTCAAACCTTTGCTCTTCTCTGTCCAGAATGTGGACATCGTCATCCTTAAAGGAGCAGCCCTGGTCTTTCAAATACAGATGAGCCTTGCCCTGTGCATGGATGTTTGTTAGAAATCCTCTTGAACTTTTCAGAACCATACACAATGACACCCTTCTTTCAGTAGCATTCTGGTGTATCCACATTGCCCTAAGTAAACTGTAGATGGGCAGTAATGGTCTTTTTGGAAAGTAGTGGCTTCTTGCTTCAACCTCTGCCATGCACATCACTGAAAGAGAGGCCTTTAATTAACCCTGAGATTCATGTAGCCTATCACACCCTTTCACATCTTGTTCTTTGTGTGATCTGTGTTGGTCAATGTCTTTTACAAATTCCTTTGTAAGCCTTTCTAGCCTGGTCACATCAAGATCTCTTCTTTTAACACACCCCTAATTCTCATCCTATTGAGTGAACCACCTGCCTCTAATTTCCTCTATAAATGAATTGAATATCCTGGAGTTTCACATACTTTTGTCACACAAAAAATTATTAAGAACTGGATAATTTTCCACAGTAAATAAATAATTGTAATTTAAGTTTGCCTTTGCCTAAGAACTTACATGAAAATCTGATTCAAGATTCAAACAACTTTATTGATGTCATAGGGAAATTGTGTTGCCTTGTTACAGATGCTCTCCACGTGAAAAGTAGAAAAAATAAGACAAAACTTCCACTAAACCAAGTCAAGTACAAGTAAAAACTAATAATCAACGAGTGAGAAAAAATACAAAAAACAGCTAGAGGAGTAAACATAAGTGAAATAAAAATAATAATTGAAATAAAAACAGTACTATTTGTCTATTTTGACCACTTAGCCCCCCTTCTTATTACAGAAGGCGGATGAGTTTAACAGTTTAATGGCCTTTGGGAGAAAGGCTCTGTGGAGCACTTGACTGTGATCAGTCTCTGGCTGAAAGTGCAGCAAGCACGCAGGGGAGTGGATGGGAGGGATTGTTCAGGATTGACAGGAGTTTGGACAACATTCTTAGTTTGTCCAGTCAGTTACTGTCTGCCACCTTCATATTGCTGCCCCAGCAAACCACAGCATAGAAAATGGAACCGGCTAACACAGCATGGGGCTGCAGATGTTGAAGGACCTAAGTCTCCTTAGAAAATACAGCCTGCTCTGTGTTTTCCTGTACATTGATCAAGTTTTCAGGTCACATTTATGCTCAAACATCGGAAAATCTGCCAGTGTGCATATTTACATTTTTCAAGGTATGTCTGTATAATCTCTTGGTGAATTTAATCATGCTGCAGAAGTGTTATTTATCAGTGCTTTCCAGTTTGCTTTTCAGTTTATGCATGGGTACAGTTGTCAGTGTAGATTTCAATTGTGGCCTAGGTTCAAATTCTGCTCAAGGCCCTAAAACTGCATTGGTCAGACCTCATAGTAATTATCTCATGTAGGTCAACACAGTGTCTTTGAGAGACACGCACAACTACTCTAACCCTCTATAAGGGTATAGCCATCAATGATATTATCTAAAGTTTGCTGTACTGCCTGAAACAGTAACAGTGACAAAGAATTAGAGAGTTAACTTATTTTACATCAACTGTGTTCACAATAGAAATACCTGTCATAATAGTAATGGTTCATTTTAGTGTTTATGGGGCCCCAGACTACAAATGTCCTATGAGGTTCTGCTTTGCTATTGTTAATCTTCAAGTGTTGGTAGACTTAATGTTTTTGTCTGCGTTAAAATACATTGTACATCTTATAATAATCACTAAAATATATATTTCAATGTTTATTATTGTTATATTTTGTGGGCTTCTCCAATCATAAGGTTCTGTCTTATATTTAACAAATGTATTATCATTGTGCCATCATTAAGATACTGAGGTACTGGGCGTATCTGCAAAAAAATAAAGTAAATAAAGCTGTCTCCATGCCCCTGGGTGTAATACTGCAATTATTTTTATGTAATAAAAATGCTACTTGATTCTATTTGTTTCTGAGATCAAATGATACCAAACAATGTATTTAATGTAAAAATATGCCTCTAAAAACCACTATGTGTAATTTAGGGTTACATAGTACTATTATATTAACACAGGTGTCTAGTAGAAATTATGCCCCTGCACACATTTGACTGATTTTATACCTTGTCAATATTACTTCTTAACATTTTCTCATTGTGTGTTGAATGTAGGTGGTGCCTCAGATTTGACACAACATTCAATTGAAGCTGTTTGACTCCAGAAGAGGGGGCTGATGGGTGAATTTTCATTTGAGAGTAACCCCTAAGCTTTGAACACAGTGAGGACAGAATGTGGCAGGAAATTAGGAGTGTTTGCCTTCAAAATAAAAGCATTCCCATGGGATGGCTGTTTAATTGGTTTTCAGTACCGGTGCACAAGAGAAATCTGGTCTGTGCGATTGTAGAAAAAACACAAAACAAAGTAATTAATTACGTGCATTTTATAAAACACAAACTGAAACAAATTGGGCATTTTTGAATTATTGCTACTGAACTGATGCATGAACTGCCTGAAATATGCATATTAGTGTCTGTGTTTCAGGCTGTATGAATATATAAATCTTCAAATTTACTTTGAACCTTTTAGGTTTTTGGACATTTTTAACATACATTTCGAAATCTAATTATATTTATTTTTCATTTAAGTGCTACATTTGTTTTTCTAGATATATATATATTTTTAATTTAGGGTTAAAATAAAAAAAAAGGCTCCTTTAATCACGAGGTCTCTGTATAACTACTTCAGCGCGTTCCAAAATTTATTTTGAAAGATTTGGCTGGAAATCTTTTTGGTATAATTTGACTCTATTGACAGTAGCGCGAGCCCCGGGCTTCCAAATAAGGAATCCGGCTGTTGCTGCGCGCGGACACACAGACAGACAAGGACGCTCCAGAGCCGCGAGCTGGGGACAGCAGCTCCCGACACGCGCGCTATCCCTCTTTGATTTGCCGCTCCATTAAGCCCTCACATTCACCTGGAAGACTGTTGGAGCCTGAAGACGAGGAGGATTTTAGATTTGGAGAGGAACTTTATGAGACATAAATCAACATTTGCGGAATAAGGAACTAAACTACTGAAAAACGGGATTTCCCTTTTGTAAATTAAAGAAGAGCGAAGGACGTTTGATTGTGGAACTATGTAAGAAAGCAGCAGTCGGTGAATTCGCTGGGGGGATTTTCTGAACCCATTTTACGCACTGGAAGCGCAGTCGGAACTAACGGACATTCAGAACTCAGAGTTTCTTCTCCCCATAACCTTCCATTTATTTTGTTCAGCAATAAACGCGTTTTCATTTCAGAACAATGCGCGTTGTGGACTTACCCTAGGACTTATTTCCCCAGGCTTTTTGGAATTGGGAACTGTGAACGCACTGAGCTCTGGCCACTAACATTATGCATCACGAGGACTCGTAACTTACTCAAGGTAAATTCTGAATTTTAAAAATGTCAACACTATTCACTGTTATTGACCCTTTGGTGACACCGCTGCTCACCTCCGGGTTAACTGCGCTCACATGTCATCAACCCAGCTTGTGTTTCCTTTGCGTTTGGTTTGGGAGAGATACGCGTCGATGTAGTCACTGCACGCTCTGGGGCTGAATTAGCTAAGAACCGAGCAATTTCAAGTGAGTTTTATTTTATTTTTTTTGTCGCCCTTCTATAACGTGTTCTGCTGTAGAAGACGCATATTCGAGTCTCACAGATCCAGCTGGTTTGTGCTCAGGGAGCCGCACCGCTGGTGGACAGTCACCGCCTGGGTTACCGAGCCTCAGAGGGGTCGGAGGAGGCACGTTTGTCTGGGGGACTCGTCACCCAACTCCATTCATAAATCGTGTATTTTATTCCCATTTAGCTCATTTTAAAAAGGCAAACTACCAGCTAGAACGTCACTGTAGTTATCCAGCGAATGCGTAAACTCAACTCTTTAAAACGGCATGTAGTGGTTGAACGCACCTAGCACGATTTGTGTTAGAAAAACGTACATTTTAACTTTATTAACGGGATCCACATACCCTTTGCTGAAGTTGTCATTACAGCCACCGTTGATTTTGAGCGTCGCAGAATGTCCCCAAAGCAGTGGAAATCTCCACCAGCAAGCAAGGTTGCATTTAAACGCACAATGTTTAGTCCAGAGTTGGAGGTTTGGGGGATTCTCCAGTCAGGAAAATCCAGGTAAACCTGGTGTATTTACTTCACGGTGACATTGTTGTGAAGTAAAGTCTCAAATGTTTTTAGATGGGCTACTTTTTTTCTAGCGAATTCCTAACAGGTTGAGCTGATGATTTTTAAAGTCTGAAGAAAGACAAAGGTGTAGCTGTTACATACAGCCTGTAATTGTTACCCTGAACAAACTCAAAGCCTGTATGGATTTTAGCCTGCTCAAATGCACAAAGAATGCCTTGGCAAGCCATGATGATAGGACAGTGAAATCATTCCCAGTGATGCTTAGGGGAGAAACCAGAGGCACGCAGCTGATTTCTTCGCAGTGGAGTAGGCAGTTGAATGCTTTGAGCCTATTGCTGTGGCGCACTTTCACTCAGTGATGGCCAGTAGTCGCATTCACCACAAAAATGGGTTGTCATTCACTGTCCCCTTCTGGCGCAAGGAGCCTCCCTCAACTCTCCTTGTGCTGCAGTAAGACTCACTAGTACCCTATCTGTGCCATGCAGCATGTGCGTTACACAAGATCAAAATGATAGAAAAAGAGCAGGGTGTTGATTTTGAGAAACTTTTGGAAACACTTTTTTGATTTTGTGGATTTTCAGCTTATCGGGGCTTGAGAGCAACATTCTGTTTCTGTGTGTATTTTCATTGTCTCGTTTTTGGATATCAAGAGCTCAAGCAGAAATATTTTTTAAATTCCTAGATCATACAAGTGGGGGCACTATAAAAACATATATGCCTGTTCATTGGATGAGACAGGTTACATTAGTTAATGTGCTAAACTCAGGATTTATTTTTTGCCTTTAGGATGGTGCTAAAAATGTAGCGTCACACTGTATATTTTCTGAAACTGTAATTCTCAAAAGGTGAAGAAGATGCTACGTTGACATCTTAAAACTCTTGCAGAAACTTGCATTGTCATAGCTGTTTTGATGCAAGTACAATTTATGGTTAAACTGCAAGTTTACCCATAACGGAAAAGCAAAGTTGCAAGTTTGGCTTATGTTATTGGAGGGTCAATGCCAGTATTTATAGACAGAAATCAATAGTTGGTACTGTTTGCGAAGTGCAGTAAATTTACAGAAAGAAAAAAATTAATTAGACCACAATAACACAGTTTACTGGAACTGAGATGAATGAGATTGTTTGGGGTTAGCAGCTCTTTAAATCAGCCTAGAGCTGCATATTACTTCAGAGGTAGGCAAACATTAGGCCTTTAAAAGTCAATTGACATCAAATATGCCCTTGCCATGTTTAGTGTCCCCCTTACTCATAAGTTCCATTTAATATCTTCTCCACTGCTGAAACTTCCACGAAGGGGCATATTGTAAAACACATGAGATAACATGTAAGATACCTTTGGCTTACGGTAAGTCACTACAGCTCATGATGCCTGTAAACAGGTGTTTGCATTCCCCTAAGATCCGTTGTTTTCTCATGACTATTAAAATGTTAAAAGCAAGACCCTGCAACATTATGTGCGTAACACTGAATGTGTAAAACCTTAAAGACAATAAAGTTGCTGATGGTGTTGTGTTAAAGTGTGTCACAATGCTACTAACGTCCATGTAAGGCCTGCAAGAAGCCTTTTCAGAGTCAAATGTAGTGAACTTGTCTGCTTCTGTGACAGCACATGCCTTTCTGGGACAGTGCCAGGTTCAGGGTCTGGGAAGCCCTACACCCCCCCCCCCCCCCCAGGTGTGGATATTAGCAGTCGACTGTTTTATCCATAAGAAAGAGAGCAGATAACAGAAATAGCCACAACAGTAGAGCCCTGACAGGCACGGCTGGCTCAGAGTCACAGGGATGAGACAAGCCAGCAACACAACACAGGCCTTTTCAGAGGCATTCATGCATGATTTTCCTAACCTAGATGTCCTCCTTTGTTTCTACATCTTACATCCTCCCACTGTTTCGGAAAATACCCGTGCCTTCCCTCCATCTTCTCATCCTCTGATCGCTCCCTATCCAAAACAAGGCCACTGTGTCCAAAGCTGTGTGCAAACCAGAGAACCACATATCTTAATATGTGACATCAGAGAGAGAGTGAGGATCAGTGAGAGGAGGGGTAGAAGGTTGTGGTAGTGGTGGGGGACAGAGGCAGTCATTGAAAGAAGGGAGATGAATAGATGGGTGACGAGGAGACAGTCAGCAGGAGGATAGAAGATGGATTAAAGGGAAGATAGAGAAGGACTGTAGACATAGGGCTGTGTGACATAGACAGACAGTGCTATTCTGTTGTCTCTGAGCTGCACAGATCACTCTGTGTGTGACACCCTTCATGCTTTGGACTAAATACACAGCAATCAGTCAGCACAGAAAGGCCAGTCACACACACACACGCACACACACACACACACACACTTACACTTTTAAAACCAAGGCACTTTAAAAGGTGAAGCATTGCAAGTAACCCCTGTCCTAAAAGTTCCTAATGACTTCTTAACATTACTGTAGGGAGAATCTCTTTGCTTGGAGCAACTTGGAGTTTGACCAGACCCTGTGAAAACCATTGGCTTCCCTAATTAGGAACTAAATGATGAGCTTGGGAAGGTTGATTAATGAGGCTTGTCCAATATGCACAGGGAGACAGGAACTAAGGCTGACAAGCATGTAACAGGCACAAAAGCTGTACCACAGGGAGACTCAATGGCTACATTCACACCTCAGCTCTCATGCAGTTCTGAATAGCTGTTCAGTTGTGATTGCTTTGAATGATTATTCATACGGAAGGTGTAGCTTGTGTCTGATGCCAGTCTGAGGTGATGAAGGTCAGGGTTAATGGTTAGTGTTCATTCTCTTGTTTTCTACTGATACTGTCTCCTTTCCTCATTCTAAAGTGGACAATTTTGAGTCCGAGCATGAACAAGGAAACCACCTATGTTCTATTTATGTCTATAGCAGCTGTGTGATTTTAAGCTTGTGCCTATCGAGATCAATTTAATAACATGTATACAACCTCAAAACTCAATAACAAGGAGGTTCAGAGTTGAATGGAGTAAAAAGCCTCTGTTCAACACAGAAGATAATGGTTGCTATGTGGATTCTATCTGGACCTTCTAAAAACATTGACAATGTATAAATGGAGGACTGTAACCTATAATTGGAGCTCGGTTTGGGTCTGCACACCAACAGTGTGCACAGTTGAACTCGCCAATCAGAACAGCTGGGACTTGGGTGGGATGGGGTAACTTAAAGAAGCAAGATATAATGGATGTCCATTTTGAGAACAATTTCCTAACAAGTTTCTAGAA
Source organism: Channa argus (assembly GCF_033026475.1). Lineage (NCBI taxonomy): Eukaryota > Metazoa > Chordata > Actinopteri > Anabantiformes > Channidae > Channa > Channa argus. Next base: position 24,038,883 of record NC_090203.1, read on the forward strand.
TTGTAAATCGGTAAAATCAAAACTATTTTAATAAAGTGGAAGAATAAAAATAGAAATGCGTACATTCTTCATAATATTGCCACTTGGCTACATGCCAATTAGTGCGGGTAATTCTCATATTTTTGCATACCCCTTGGTTTTGAGTCTGCTTCTGAAAACTGGAGGGCTATGTAGCACTATATCACGTCACTGTGCCCTACCCCTAAAGGGAAGAGACCTATATCACTACAATATAAGCACAAAAGAGAAAAGTAGAAAAAAAAAGTAGGAAGGCCAAGGAGGGAAATTGGGATCAGGCCGCAGTATTGTCTGAACATGGGGCTGACACCTCAAATTACCTTAATCTCCTTCAACAACCCTGAAATCCACCAGCAAAGTGGTGGTCAAATCATCTTGGTGCTTGTTTAGGTGACTCGATACTTTGAGGCCCCTCTTAGTTTAGAAGAGTCCACAGCTTTAAATGCTTTAGATAAATCAATAGGTGCCAGTGCTGGACAACATGGTTTCCCAACTGGAGACTTAATTATAGCACTCACCACCTTTAATCTACACTAATTGTACCGTGCGGTTTTCTTCTCACTATTTGTTAACTCCACATTTTGGCCTGTGCAAGGAGTTTTCTAAGGGGGCATCAGTTGTTATATATGTCAGCTCAATTCTCGTAGTGCAACAAATTCATTTGGGATTTTTATAGTCTCTTCATTCTGTTACATATTTATATCGAAATACATTCACTTACACACACACACATACACAAATCCCTCACTTCATAAAACAACTGTGTAAATTTTACAGTGTGTGTAATTCTACCTGTACACTGAAGCTGGTGCATACAGTGTATAAAGGCTGATGTTGAGTGTTCAAATCTACACAGGATTTATATATGAAAGCTTGCAAATATGTTTTTCAACCAGCCAGCAGTAAGCCCAGTTCATGCTTGACTGTTTTCTTTTGACAATTGTCTCCAGACAAAAGGAACCATGTAGCACCTTGCCTAGCCTTTATAGCTTAGCAACAGGAATGATTAACTGATCACACAGTTCCTTCCATGCTCCCACAAGACTGCTGTCATTTCATTCATGACTGAGCAGAGAAATAAACAGAAGTAAACTGTATAATTTTAACTGTTTAGAATCAGTGTTTTCTCACTTCCTGGCAAGTGTCAATTTTCACCCTGGCAACAAACTATCCAATCACACTCCATAAGAGTCCTTGACATTACACGACACTGTGCAACAGCAACATGGACTGCACCGCTAATTTCTAGAGTCTCTGAAATGCCGTGGTGCTCAAATGGTCTACACTGCAAACTATCCAACCCCAAGTGTTGTTACTTATGTTGATAAACCCAGAGAGAATTCTTTCTCCATACTGCAGTTTACAATTGCTCTGAGCATTTTTGTCTCTTTTTGGAAAATAGTTTCATAGCCTCCTACGTAACTGTTCACTTTTGACACCCATATAAACATTGTTTCCATCAACAGCCATAAACTTTAAACACTGGTAGTATACAATGGGTTTTACCAGGGGAATGTTGCAGAGATATTTTTCTATGAATTTGGTGGAGCCTCAAAACAGAGCTTAAAGCGTTTACAATGGACTTCTGTTCTCTAAGACTAAAGAAAATAAGGCTCCTCTGAGACATACTCCAGCATAACAGGAAGAATTGAAGTTGGTTACTTTACTGAATAAGTTCTCATTTCATATTATATGCAGATAATCTTTATACTATTTGTGCCTCGTTTTACTCTCCTCATTTTCTTTCCCCATCTACACAGATGAGATTTGACGCAGGCATAACTGTGATTTGTATCCTGTGGTTGGATGGGAATCTTTTTATATGCAGAGATCGTCATTGGCTGACATGTATTTACAAGGCCATCCTGAGGTTGTCTCCATCTTACTTATGAGTCCTTAAGGATTATGGTTTAAGGTGGAAAGGCTCTTTTTTTCCCCCTTTCCATTCAAGCTCAGGTTTAAATGCATTCATGTATGATGCTGCCTGCAGTGACTCACAAAAGACTTAAGACCCAAAGAACAGAAGAACTCAGGTTGAATTTAACAATAACACTGAGTGAAAAGTGAGAAACGGTCTTGGTGACTTTTCACCCAATTCTGTTTTATTGTGTGATGCTGCATATTGTGCTGTTTTGTTCGGCAGGCTTATGTTTCTGTCTTTGGCAGGTCTGTCTCTGTTTAAATATTTAACTAGTTCGGAAATTAAACTCACTCTCCAATGAGGCAAAGCCTTCAGGTGACTTTCACTATCTCTGGACTGAAATACATGCTGCTTATAAATACAGGCGCCCTTAAGTCTGTTTGTCGCTTTGATAGTAGACTCAGACCAATTGCAACTGCAGTAGTCTTTTGTTAAAAGCCCTATGTGCTACATTATCAAATTTGCATTAATTTGACGCTTGGCATAAAACTGATTTAACAGTACATTTTATCAGCAAAGAAATATTGGTGGAACCCTCGTGGAGATCTAAGCTGCATTGCTTAAAGTCAAGGTCTTCAATTAGCAGGATTCACTTGCCTCTTTGCTATTTTTATCTTTATGTTAGCAAGTGTGGGAGAGAAGCAGAGGAAACACCTTCACACCTCAGTCTTCTCCTCTGGAAGCCTCTAATGACAAAAACACAGCAGCCAATGGATTAAGCCACATGATCCATGTTTATATACATGTGCAGTAAAATGGTTTTCTAGTAAAATGAAAAATGTAAAACGCCTCCCATTGCTTCCAATACAGCTTTCCTATAATGTCTGTCTCTATAATGTAATAATATCTTTACTGTTTGTTGTATTGAACATTGTCAGCAGCAAAACTACTAATTAAATCTCATAAAATGATACATATGTAGAAAAGAGGGATTTCTATGACCCCAACTGCTTTAGATGTTTTTCACCCCATTCAGTAGCTGTAATGTACTCTGCATGGTTGCAGCCTCATGAGATATTATGAACAGCAGTATATTTGCTTCAAAGAAAGAAAAAAAAAAAAGCATGCTTCTGCTTATGTTTGGGCACCAAAACAAGAAGCTTAGCATCTGGGAAAGATGGTAGCATACCCTACCAAACTGGAACCACTTTGATCATCAAACCGGTTGATGACCCTCATGCTTCATTGGGGTCACAAGTTACAAGTTTTGAAATAGCTGAACACTTTGTCACATCTGAGCACACATTTACAAACATTTATATCTACAGTATTGGCCCCATACACCAAATTTGCATTTCCCAGCACTGCATCTGAAACTCTGAAAATATATATCTAACAGCATTTTCACTGGTCACACCTGAAAAAGGAGTTGGGAATGTATTCACAGGCTGCTGCCTACATTGGGAAATTGTGAAACAAAGTGAGATGATAACCAGCAAATACCATAAACCTCATCTTTGCTATCACGCAGTTATGAGTTACAGTAAATGCATTTGTGTCTCTCTGCATTTGTGCTCTGGCAGATCACACAACTCAAAGTATCTTTACTGCCAAACATTTTATAAATGACAAACCTGTAGCCGGAATTGTGTTCAAATAAAGTTTCTCCTCATCGTGTCAGAGGAAACAGCAAAAATCACAGAAACTGCTGCTGAGCAAGGGCAACCAATATTTCCTGTCCTCATGCTGAAAAACTAAAGCCTCAAATAAAGCCCAACTTCACTTCACAACCATGCTCTCTCAGCTGACATACTGCGCAAGTTGAAGAAATGCCACAGAAATTAGTCACATGCACGTAGGCATTTTCATGGCATTTCCCCCCACGCACATACTGTACATAGACACCTTGCTTGGGAAATCACAGATGGTTCCCTCCCTGCTTCCTCCACAGCTTTCTCAGCGGTGTCGTGACCCTCTGTTTGGCTGAAAATATGAGTTCTTATTAACACATTATGCTGTAATTTCTTGCACTTTTTAAACTCCTGGCACATCATTAATTATTAAATAATCATAGCTCACGCATAGTCTGATGAGCATTTTCAGAAGCATTTTATTTCATAAATCATCTGCAGTTTAACTTGTGTAACCACATTTAAAATGTAACCATAACCCACCATAGGTACATCAATCTGCCCATAGGCATCCAATAGAGGCAACGTGCATCTGCCTGTTTGTTTGAATGCGGACTGCTGCTCTTGTCGCTGTGTCTGCCTCAATAAAACAGACACAGGTAGTTCCATAGTGCAGGGTGGATGATCTTCTTTATCCTCTATGATGAGACCGAGGGAACTCTTTGATCTGGAGTGGCTAGATAATCATCCGTAGCTGAGCTCTGATTTCCATCTCTATTCAACTCTCCCCTGGAAGCTCCATAAGAAGCCATCAACACTGGAACTAATCAGGGTTATTACCACTCTTCCCACTGAACGGCACACTTCTCCACATGTGGGACCAGCCTCACTGCAGCTATTGTTGCATAGTCTAAAGACATATATCTGTTTACTGATGCATGGGGCTGAAATTGGAATTTTATTCAATGTAAAGGTAGACAACTTCAAATATGTTCTTAAAGCAGTGCTTGCTGCCTTTTTGTTGTCATCATCAGAACTTATGGTGGTGTAATTTTTTACTGTAGTAAGCCTTCTTCATCCTTAAGGTTGCACCTAATGGATAATTTTTTTTTTTTTTGTCGATTAATCGATTGATTTTCCGATTAAGCTCTGATTTTTCAACATAATATAATAGCATGACATAACAATTCAATTTACTAAATTAAGTTATTAAATTCAGTCATTTATAGTTCAATATAATATTGCAAAGTATGCACTCCAGGGCATTGTTCCTTCCCACCAAAGTAGGCAAGTCTTAACTGGTAATCTAAACTGGTGTTTTACAGAGTAACATGAAGTATCTCCATAATTAAACCAAGAGTTTGTTCCATTCAAGTTAAAGGAATGTTGTGCAATCTACATTTCCTCAGTAAACAGTTCAGTTTACTTTAATTTAAATACTGTAACAGAATAAAAGAATGAACATAAAATCAGTCCCTATCACTGATCCCTGTCCTCCACTGTCTGTTGCTGATGGGGACTCTGAGACAGTCACAGTCCCAAACCAGACAGGACCCGGTAGCAGCTGTCAGTGTCCACCACAACCCGTGGCACATTAGGTTGAACAGGTTGAACTGCATTAAGTGCAGCATATACAGCTTTTTTATATCTTCAAGCTTTAGGTGGATGTAAGTTAATGTGTTTGTAGCAGTTAGCAAATAATCTACAAGCTTGTTGTGGTGAACACACGATAGTGGATGGTTAACTTTGGGCACAGCTGAAATTAATGTTTTTGTAGATGTTTATAATCATTTAATGAGTGTTTGGATTATTTACTCTTACAGATCAGTAAATTGTGGAGTGTTTTTGAGCCAGTACCCAAACCGATTCGGTTGAGTTAAGGAGTATCTGGCTGAACTCCACCCTCGCTCAGACTCAGAGAGAAGAAGCTGCTTCACAAATTTATTTTCTTATTCACTAATCTCGGTCGTTTCTTGAAGAATTCATATCCGGTGATTTCAGAAGAGAAATATCAATATTTTCATGCTCTAGTTAACCTTTAACAACTAAATCCGCACCCTGTGATTTAATTTTTTTATTAAATTATCGGAATCTTTGTGTACCATTAATTTGTAGCCCACCTTGCAATGCCCCACCCCTACTCACCCTGCCTTCATTAACCAGTAACCCCACACATGATCTCTAAAGCAAGTAAGAAAATAATGTTTTGTTCTATTTAACTTTGAAATTTTCTAAGTTCGGAAGAAAAAAATTCGACGGGAACACACCGTGTGGTCCGATTAGATGAACAAAATCAAAATCCAAGACGGCTGCTTTGAACATTAACAAGCTGAAGGCTGTAGTAAAAACATTTAATCGGACACTAATGAGACAGAAGTGCAAATGAAGAGTCATGCACACAATAATGTTCACCAGATGCAAAAGTGACCGTCATTGTAGCGATGACCATGTTCAGTCTTATGATGGTGAACGTAAATCTCCAATTCCAGTTCAAGCCTATGTGACAGACTTAAACTTGAGCTGTTCTAACAAACCAAAGTATTATAACATGACTTGAAACATACTTTGACGTTCTTTAGTGCTCAGTGATAACTGGAGTCACTCAAGGTTCTTAAAGACTTTTTGAATAAAATTGTCAAAATATTTTGACAACGCCAGGCTAGTCAGGTCATGGTTTAACCAGAGGTACTCTTCAATGCCAACTGTGAATCTCTTCGGACATTGTTAAGTCTGCTGTTAAGGTTTTAGTCAAGCGTCAACTATGCCGATTGTGTATTTCTAAGTCTAAGGTAACAGAATGTTTTAGTCATGTATAAAGACTGTCATGTCGCGAGATACTCAAAGGAAACATCCCCTAGGAAAAGTGTGTCTCTTAAGAGGTAAATCTTACTTTGGGTGTTTTGAGGTCCATGTCTTGAGTCACAAACTTTACTTCAAAACTCAGATCCACTGCTCTTACTCAGAAATGGGCGTTTGGTATAGTAACTGTATGTTAGTAAAGCTTTAACTACATTCACAACTCAGGGCCTGTGGTGGAGATATTAACTTTGTGATCTGTAGCGCTGATCTACTATAATGTTAATTGTGCTTCCCTTATTGTGAATCTGGGCCCAAAAAGATGTTTGCCAGTGCATAGCTGTCACCTTCACTGTCATAAAAAAAAAAAAGCCTGGGATTTCTCCTAATAGAGTTCCACAAATCAAGAATGCATCTGCTGGCAATTTGTCTTCCTTTCGATATCTGTCTCCGTAAAGTTTTCGTGTGTCCCCAAAACAGTGAAACATGTGGTCCTGAAATGCTGACTGTCTAATCTGCTGTTGTCAGCTGCGTTGTACAACAACTCTGCTGAAGTGAAGCATTTATTTGTGACCCCTCCATGTTCCACCTCATTACATCTACAATGTTGTTTTCTCCACTTAGAGGACATTGCAGCTGGATACTGAGCTTGGCATATTTTGTCTACTTGAGCACTTGTTAATTTGCTGTTATGCTCCATCATGTGGAGCTAATGGTGGACAAAGCAAGAAAATTAAGAAAACAAACAAGACCTTCATTTTCTGCTCTCCTCTACCAAATACCTGAGGATTTGTATTTCACATTTTTATCCATTCATGCATCCGCACATTAGCTAAACTCACTGAACTGATTAAAGAGAGACGGACAATAGTTCATGATTTAGAGTCACCGGTTAACCTGCATGTTTTTGGATTGTGGAAGAAGACCAGAGTGCCCAGAGGAAAACTCTGCAGAGAACATGCAAACACCAGTCAGAAAAGCCCCAGCCCAATGAACTTGACAGTGTAAACCACTGCACCACCATGCTGATGTCATTTTTTCCCATTTAATTTTAAATATATTTGACCTTTTTCCTCTTATTTTATTCTTTCTGCATCGACTTTTATAAAAAATAAAATTTGCAACCTCTCGTTACACAAAAATTTCATTTTACCTTTCTCTCTCCTCCTCTCTTCTCTCCATTCTCCATTGTCTCTGTTCTACCTGCTTGTCCTTCATTTCCCTGTGTCTCCTGGTTTCCTCTCTGATCTATTCTCTTCGAGCAGGCTCTCCCTCTCTTTCATCATCTCTCCCTTCATCCTCTCGTGATCATTTCTCAAATTTTGTCTCCTGTGCTCCACCATTTTAACTCTTCTCTCCTGTCCACTTCTGCCCTTTCATCATCTTCCAGCTCTCCTCTTCTCCCCTCTCTGCTCCTGTGATAGATGGTGTGGGTCTGTGTGTGGTCTCTGACAGTGATAGCCTCTGTCACTGTTCACAGTCTGTGGCTGTTAGTGTTATCCCCCCGCTCGCCCCTCCCCGACTTTATCGGCAGTCTTCTCAGGTCATTGATTCAAGTCTGCAGTAAAGCGGAGAAGAGATTTTGTTCTTCTGGCTCCTGAAGCAACAGGAGGCTTAATACTGATGCAGGATGCACCCATTGGCAATATAATTGACTCACTTTTGGTTGCTTGTTGCAAGAATTTCTATTTCTGAACAGTTGATAAGAACAGGTGGATGGATGCATGAATCAAATAAAAATTTGGTAAAACCACAATGACAACATAATACAATAGATGCAGGGCCATGGCAGGACTTCTCAAATCTTTACTGATGTGTTTCTTGAAGTGGCATAAATGTATTGGTAATAATAATTTTGTACCATTGAAAAGTAAATGTGTTTAAATACGAAGGAAATGACCAAGAGTAAAACAAAATTACATTCATGAGTGTGGTTGTAAAATGCTTTAGCTTCAACCTTTGTTTTGGTGAAGCTTAGGTAGCAGGCCCAGTATGTTATTATGTGGTATTATGTGTGTCAGTGTCTTGCCCAGAGGGGATCGAACCACTGACCCTGTGGTCCGTGACCAACTGCCTTTACGTGCTTATGATTAGATTTGGGAACAAAACAAGGGGGTTAGGGTTAGGGTTTGGGGTAAAACTAAAACAAGACAGATTGTTCTCCAAGCCCTGTATTTAATTACCCACTGATCTGTCCAGACTGCCAGTCTTGCTCTTGTCATATTCACAGCCTCTAGATGATGACATTTTACCACACATCTCAATGATAATGGTGGTAGGAAGTAGGTGACCTACTGGGCCAAAACCATTGGCATGATAACGACTCAACGGCTCAAATCTGTCAGAAAACTCAACTAAAACCGAAATGTATTAAAAATCATACCATCCTACAAATGGATAAATTAGATGCCACACCCTGTGATCAGGTGTTGAACCTGAATCAGAGTTTGTTTGATTGCACAGACAGTGAGAGGGTATAACACAATCTAGAATTGCTAGTTGTATTAATATGTTCACAGATAAAATTGATCATTAATAAAGTAGAAAAAGCATTTCCAAAAAGAAAATGCACTGAATACTTTGGGGATGAAACTTTTTTTTGCTGAAATAGCTAAACAGAAATGTGGCTTCCTTATATACTGCTTAGGCAAACTTCAAATCCAGTTAGCTCTAAAAACTTTAAAGGCAAGTATGTGATGTCATTAATGATAATCAATAAGATTATTGGTTTTAATATAAAAATCTTAACTATAAAATATATTAAAAAGCCATATACAAGCAATAATGACCTTTTATAAGCTTTAAAGTTTGAACAGTGTCTTCTGCTGAAAGTATTTAATGTACGGAAATCATATTATTATTATTATTATTGTGGTTATTATTATTGTTGTTAACAATAATAACTATTATTATTATTGTTATTATTGTTATTATTAAGATATCATTACTGTGAATAATTCAGCAATCAGAGTAGAATATACAAGGAGCTGGCACAGCAAGGGTTCAAGTCAAATGTTGGAACTCATTCTAAGAAACATAACATTTTAATTTGAGGTTTGTTGGAAACTCAAGTAAACATTCAAGTTAAGATTTTTTCACTATTCATAAATGAGCATATTAGAAATTTAATTGGCCAGTTACTTTAAAGTTGAGCCAGTTTCATGTATTTTAGCCTGACAACATTGGGGATATTTGCAAAGGCATCTGTAACTTTAAACAACAAAAAAAACTTTCTAAGACAGAGAAAAAGCAGTTATGAAACAGATATAACGTAGATAGGTTGACCTGTTAATCTACACTAGCTGTATCGTACAAACCACAGAACAGTATGTGAGTAATTTCAAAGTGCAGTCACTGTCAGTAATGGAGCAAAAAGGTCACATTGACTTTGCCTCAGCATCTTGCCTGAAGCTGGGGTGAAGCCAGATGTTTTCATGTTTGCCAGCCAGCAGGATAAGTGAGAGTGTCACAGACAAATGATGAAATAGATTTTTTAAATGTGTTGAAAATACAATTAATAATGCTGCTCTAGTTTTAGTGTGGATGGATATTGTTTGATAAAAAAACAAAAAACAGCCTAATATGAAAGCTCAATTTGACTGCTCTTCATAGATGGTCAGGTAGTGCAGACTATGGTTATTAGAAGCTTTTCGTCAAAAGCAACTGACTGGTGATGGGTGTGCTGAGAATGGACTTAAAAATCTAGACAGTGAGCTGAAAAGTGTTAAGGAATTTTTAAAATTTGTTTTTATTTTTTGGAGTGTCAATATGAAGATGTCTGACAAATGAGAAGATCTGACTGCTTGACTCGCCCTTCTTTTCCAAGATGACAATGCCCTTATCCATAAGGCACAATTGGTCACTGAATCATTTGATATATTGAAAAAAAAAAAAAAAAAAACAGTGCAGAGATTCTTACAATAATCTGTGGTCAGTTCGAATTTTCCATTCAGGTGAATAGGCAGTAACGTCTTATTCCAAGTGTAATAACAGCTTGTATTTTATTATATTTAATATAGCAGCAATACATTTCATCCTGTAAGGAGAATGTTGGTTGGAATGTTACTGGGATGACCACTGTCTGACCTGGCAGAATGGCTCACAATCACCAAATAGACTTTATTTGAATAAACTAATCATATTGTACGAATTCAAATCGGTACTTTTTAAATAACAAATAAATAAGTAAAGAAAGCTCAATAAAGTGGCATAATACCAGTCCTAGGATGACAATTGTAACAGCTCTGAACCTCACTCAGATTTTCCCCAATGACTGCTACAGCAGCCCAGCCCTAGTCAACATATTCCCGTTTTAGCCAGAAAAAGGAGCTTATCACAAATACATATAAAATACTTATAAAAACAAATACTTATAACATATAACGTACAACAATATGCCAATAATGGCACACTACAAACAACAGTTCTAAGAACTACGAACAGTGCCATCCACAGTCATCAGATTTCAGCCCAGTTGGAAGATTTTAAATCATATGAGAGGGCCCCCTCCACCACCATTATCAAAACACCCAATGAAGGAAATATTGTTTGGAAGAATATTGTATAATTCGTCCTTCAGAGTTCTAGAGATGTGGAGAATCAATGCCATGGTGCATTAAAGCTTTTCGGGCAGCACATGGTGGCACAACACCTTATGATGACAATTGTCATATTTTTCAACATATTTTTTCCCTGCAGTTTTCAAATGACAGTGGTAAAGACATTTTAGCATGACCACTGATGACCTAGTATGTAAGGCTGCTTCAACAGTCTCATCGGCTATACTATGTGGCCGGATAAAGCAACATGAGTTTACCGAGAACAAAATACCAGCTGAATTGTCGGAATGATTGTTTTTTTGAGTGACACTGAAGGTTTAGAAGGTTAGAATAACACACACCATGTCAGCTTGCTGTTAACCTTGGCTAACGTTAGGTCTGTCAGCTCCTCAGGCAGCAGAGAAACAAGTTTAGATGCTCTGACTTTCTGTATTGCAGACTATCAAGTTCCCAAATGGAAGTCTGCTTGATACAGGGCCATTGTTTTGTCGTGGCTACAGGTCAAAATTAGAGCAGTGGACAAAGATAAAACGCAAATACTAAATCAAGCATGTCGTGTCCCACCTCTGCTCATTTGTGATATCTAAATAAAGAAGCTAAACGTGTTGGAAGTATTTTTTGTTTTTAGCCTTTCATTCACCATCTCCACCATCTGCCCTTTCTGGAACCTCTGAAAGCGTTATCTTTGGCCGTGCTGGAAGAACAGATTAGATTTCAGTCAATGGTGATGAAGTTTGAATTTCTGCAGCTGGCACGGTTTTTTGTTGAGCCACTGCTCATGCAAACTACCCAAGTCTTCCATTTCTGCCAGAGAAATGGGAAACACAACATGCCTCACTTGCTGTGCAGTAAGTGATTTTTCCTCAGTAAAGAGCTCACAAGAGTTGTTTTCAGAACATCAAATGTTACATTTTGAACCAGCTAAACTTTATTCTCATCACTGAGAGCAGCAAAACAGACATTATTTCAAATGAAAATGCCACAGTCCATTAATTTAATGTAGGATTACACAGGGAAAATAGAATGTGGATGAAAACATCTCCTTTGTAAGATCACAGAAGAGGAAGTTTGAAAGAGGCAATATAGTTTTCTTTTGTTCTATCTGTATGTGACTAGAGGAGGGGAGCAGGTAGCTGCCATTGGTCCAGTTTACAGGGCTGAAGCAGGCACATGAATGGGTGCGTAATCAGCCATAGACACCCATCAATATCAAGGTTTAAATTACCAGATGGTTGTAATGTTGTGGCCGACTGTTAGTGTGGCCAAGGGCAAACATTTGTTCTATCTCTGAAAAATTCTAAAACCTCTTCTTCTCTCAATAATCTTTCAAGAACTCATTAAGTTACGTGTGTGTAAACACTTTTTAGCACACCATCTACAACACATGCACACATGCAGTCATGAATTGTTTTAATTAGATTGTGGTCATTTTCAGCCCAAAAATACTGGAGCCCAAACAATACAGACACATTCAGGTGTGCATTTTATCTACAACTCCCTATTTGTCGGGAAAAGGCAGTATACTATATTATTTCATGTGTGACCAGTGTCCAAGGCAACACTGCATTTTGCAGCTTTTTAAATGTGAGGATTGGTTTGTTTTATACAGTAGCATTCTTAAGTAAATGTGTTTGGGTTAAGGGTTTGATAGTTAGAATTCCTTTCAGATAAAAAACGTAGCTTATTCACTCTGAGGTTTTAATGAAACAGTTAATATACAAAATAACCAACGGAATGGTAAGCAGTGTGGTCCTCCAGGCCAAGTAAAAATATGTTGTGTATTATGTTATGCTTACATTGTGTCAAATGTAGTATTTTTAAAGAGGCCACTTCTAGTTTATATTTTTATTCCGGGGCTGTACTGAAATAGTTTTAGATGATTTGTAATCATTAGCTCTTGTCGCCTCAAGGGAAAGTCTCCCGACATACTCACCTGAGCAGACAGACACACCGGATTTTGTTTTTTTTATGATTTCTTCTACATGCATTTATTTGATATATTGGAAGTCTGAAATTAGTTTAATATGGACACACATTAGCAAAAAAAAAAGCATATTATAGCCCTTTTAAGGAAGAGACAATCGAATAGACACATGTTCAAAAGCAAGAAATAACCACACGTTAAGATTAAATGTTATTCTTCTTGTTGGATTTTATGGAAATTTACATTCCACGTTACTGAAGGTAATAAATAAACAGTGGAATGTATGAAGGCACGAACACTGATGCATGATGTTTTGTCTTTGTTCACCACCATAGAGATGATTCACCTTTGTCAGTCTGAATACCTGCTGAACTGTAAAGCAAACGATGTGCATGACCCTTTGTAGAAAAATGCATATATGCTTCTGGACAGGTTTGATTGAATAAGTCAGAGTTATGAGCATATGGCTTTGCAAGTGAAATGCTCACAGGGTGTGTGTGAGTTGTTTATGTATATATAGCTGATGGCTCCATATGGAGACAAGGATATCATAAATCCATTACTTAGGGGGATTGGGGGGGCTTTGTGGCCCCTTTCCTCGGGGAATGATCGTAGAGGAACCACAGCAATAGTGGCTGGCTGGGTAATTGTGCCCCAAAGGCACGTCACGGTTTTCCACTTTTGCGCTGAGGAATCACACCAACACCCCACAGGCATTTAAAATGACTGCGGCAGAGGCAGCAACTGAGAGAAGATAGAGGGATGAAGAGAAGCTCGAGCCACAACAGAAAAGAAAGAGATACGGAGATTCCTGTGTTATGTCAGATTTACAGGGAAAGTGATCTGTGAAATGAGAATAAATGTTCACCTCAGCCTCCTAGTGGCAATTACATGTAAAACAAGTGGAGACTTTTGAGCTCTGATGCCAGCTTTTTGCCAGTGTAATCTGTGGTAACACAGTTAAAGGGGGTCATTTTCCGAGGCTAAGGGGGCATGTTCCCTGCCATTTTCCCAATTCCAATTTTAACCCCTTGAACTTTATTCAGAGTTTTAGAGTTTAAGTACTAAAAGCCCGGTGAGCAGGAACTGTCCAACCGTCACAAGCCAGATATGAGTCATCAGAGTTGATGAATCGCTCATCTTGGTTCCCTTTAACTTTTTTTTTTTCTGCCTCAGACTGTCCTGTCTGGTGATTTGTTAGGCCTGTACAAAACTGCTTTCCTCCTCAGAAACAAAAATCATGATACTAAGCTTTTATTTGGGACCATCATTAATTAAAAGCAGGCATTAATTTCAAGTTTCAAGCTTAACTCAGTTTTTTTTTCCCAAATTCAGAATTTTTATATATTCATTTCAAATTAAGTGTTTGAGTTAGCACAATCATATTTTTTTAACAATTGCAGAACATTTGCAGTTAATACACTTCTTGAAAACCAAGGGAATGTAAGGTTTATAGTTGAAGCCTGATTTGTTTGTTTGTGGTGAGGGTTAACGTAAAATGCATTTGATTGGGAGGGGCAAAAGGGGAAAAATAAAAAATAAATTAAAATAAAACCGCAATGAATGAAAAGTTGAGAATGAGGAAAAGCAAAACATCAATAACCCAAAAAGCCGAAGCGAACACGGTCAGCATGAAAAAGGACAGAAAGTAAAGTTCATGAGGTGGCATCAAATAAAAAAAGGTGATAATTAAAAGCATGAAACATGAAAGACTCAAAAACAGTGAGAGAATGAGGAGAAAAAGGTTTGTGGAGGTGAGTGGTGTGCTCAAATACATGGATGGATGAGATAGGCAGCTGCAGCTGCGGGAGGAGGAGCTGTGAACCAGTAGTTGGAGATCTGTGGTTTTGGATGATAAGGTGAGTGAAGAGAGCAGGAGGGGTGTGGCCAGATAAACATTCAGGGCTTAGCACAACACCTAAGAGGAAAAGAGTCTATGAGCCGAGAATGTGCCTTGTACAGACTGTTAAGCTCCTTAAAGCAAAAGTGTGATTTCGAACTGTATATCAAAACCTGATTTGAGTTGAAAGATCTTAGGCTTCAGGTTTAGATAAGACCGATAAACAAGAGGGGCGACTGTGGTGCAGGAAGGTAGAGCGGTTGTCCACCAATCTCACAGTTGTTGGTTCAATCCCCAGCTCCTCCAGTCACATGTCAAAATGTCCTTGAGCAAGACACTGAACCCCAACTTAGTTGCTCCCAGTGAGTGTTGGCCAGCTGCATAGCAGCTCCCCCATCGGTGTGTGAGTGTGAATGGGTCAATAAGAAGCAGTGTAAAGCGGTTTGAGTGCCAATAGGTAGAAAAGTGCTATATAAGTGCAGAACCATTTTACTATTTACAATACAAGTGTAGCTCTCTAATCTCATATACATGTGTAAAAATGCCAGTGATGATTCACTCTTACAAATACATATTTTGATAAAATGCTAATCTGTCATTACCTGGCATAATCAGGCGCACAACACATCATCTACTGTACTTATGTCTGCTTCAACACAGGTAAACGCTAGCTACCAGCAATCCATCATGTATCTAAGTTGGTAATGCAGTCATCCACAGATCACAGGGTCACCTGTTAGACTCTTGGTCCCTCCTGGCTATGGGTGAGAATCAGCTCTGGACACGGTCCAGAGTTTCCGTTTCATGTAACGCACAGCACAATTAAGCCATTCTTCAAATAAAAGAAAAACACTGCTCTGTCCCAACATGTCGGGATAAAGCAGCATGCTCAGCACACCAGCTCCTGCACAAAATCTAGACTTTGTACCAGGGGGCTTGGAGGATAAAATCCGGGTAATCTCCAGAAAGTCTTACTTGGACATTTGCACTCTGGGTAAAGTGTGGAGAATATCAGGATTCCAGTACATAAGTGAAAGAAGCCAAATAGTCTTGCTACTGAGCCCATTCTAAAACTCTTTATTTCGGCTTCAAGCAAACTTTCTTTTTACCACTTTTCGTGCTATTCTCTTGTCAGCTACTGTTACAGCAGCTCAGGCTCCTTGATTTTTTTCTACCACTACCTGATTCTCTTCGGGTCAGTGACAGAGTGCCTTGCAGCTTTCTCTCCTGAAATTTCTTTCAAATATTGCAAAACTCTTACCTTTTGAATTTGAAACCAAATTTCTTTTGAGATGCTATGCTCCTTAAGTTCACCTTCCACTGTGTAGACTTTGGTTCCCAAACGGACCTCTGTGTGTAGCTACTGCAATCTGCAATCTTGTGTGCACACATAGAGAAAACACACACAGAGATCAAATCCATCCAATTCATTTACTCTTTTGTGCGTATGCAAGCCATTCGCAATCTTGAGTCCACAGGTGCTAGCCGTAAATTTCCCCCATTGATTTGTAGTTTATATGGATTTCCACCCACCCTAAAGCCCTAGACTAAAATAAGCTTTGTTTGGCGGCTCATGCACTTGTAAATCTGCCTGTGACATTTTGATAGTGGGTGACACACTGGGGGAAGAGCAAATATCATTAGAATGGGACAGGATTAAAATCTGTCACTCAAAGGGTCTATTATCGACAAAACCAATGTAGGATGCTCGGAGCCAGTCCTGAAAGGAAACTCACAGAGGAAGAGAAAGGGAGGGATGAAGCTTCAGGGAAAGAGAAGGAGGTGCTTACAGGGGGGCAGGAGGCTGGGCCTGTCAGTCAGGGCGTCCCTGGTAAACAGAGTGGTAAATATTTCAGCCGTCACGGCCGAGTGTGGGCAGCTGGTCCCCTTTGCATGGCAATGAGAGGAAAGGAGGAGAACCTGTCTCAATGGAGCCCTTCAGCCATCCCTGGGAAACCTCAGCACACACACACACCAGCTGAGTTACAGCCACAGGACAGTGCGGGTCTGTGCTCCCTCACTGGCTCTTCTCTTTATTCCCACAGACGCACTACACTGCAGCTCCTCATCAGAAGAAGAAGGAATATGCACCTTTGTGTTGAGTTGACTTATTAACAGGAAATGTTATTGATATTTCCATTTTATTTCAATAGAATTAGGAAGGTATTGAAATGTTTTCAATTTAGGTTTTGTGAGAGGCTGTTGCACCTGTTGCATCATGGCCTTTCAGTTTTGTCATTCATGCATGTCCTGTATTTTCAGTTTAGCCAGCAAAAAATTACAAATACATTCATAGAAGTAGGAAAATAAGTGTATTATTTTTTATCCCAGTCCTGATAGGAATCCTTTAATTTCTGGCATCTGGAGGTACTGAATACTTAGGAGAGGCAAACAAGGCAAATGTTTGAGGTCCCCCCAAAAAGTTGGGGAAAAGGTTCCCCCAGTGGCCACTCATATCAGTGTGTACATAAATAAAAAGTAAAACATCTAAACACAGACAAGTTGTTGTTATTATATTAAATAAATAAATAAATAACTATTAAAGATACGAATAATAAGAATCTTTATTGGTCATCAGTGAGCACATATACATTATTCGCATACAAAGTACAATGAACTTCACTCTCAGTATTCAACACATCCCCCTGAGGGGGGGCTGTGGGCTGCCAAGGAGCCAGTGCTTAGTCTTTTGCTCAAGGACACACCTGGTGGGTAGGCTGGGATTTGATTCTGCAGATGCTCCACACAAGCTACCAGGCTGCTTGATAATAGATCAATGTTATATCAACTTATGAATAAACATTAAAAAAATATATAAATATTTTACTCTGTTCTGTTATAACCTTCAGTATTTTTTTTCTACATCTCTTTAAATTGACTCATTTCATTTCATACTCTAACCCAAACAACCGACACATGCATATGTCATACATGACTTAAAGCCCATAGCCTTGACAGCACCATATGATAGAATACAGTCAGCACAGAAAAGGAAATCTTTTCACTTTTTTTAAGTGTTGCTGTTGGTTCCAAGCTGGACTTGAACTTTACTTTAGTTTTTTTCTAAAACTCCTGACAGGCAATATGAGCATTGCACTCACAGGGACCTTTCACACATTGCCTCACATATAGCTGTGGACACATTAATTGCTATTAAATGTTTGTTTTTTTTTTGTTTGTTTTTTTTACTGGAAAACAAATGTTGGAAAAGCATTTGTATTTATATGAAATGTATTCAGTTTAATATGTAATTTAGTTTTTTTCTGTAGTCTGCTGTTTTTTTTTTCCTGACGCAACCCTCCCCAATTTCTACCAGGCTTGGACCGGCTCTGCACAGCTGGGGATGGGATGGTAGGGTTTCGGTGTCTTGACACTGACTTATTAGACTTATGACTTATTTGACTTAGACCGGGGATTGAACTACTGACCCTGTGGTCCGTGGACGACTGCCTTTACCCTACATAATAATTGAATGTTAATTTTATTTATTTATTTATACAGCCTTGGATTTGTACAGTTCTCCTTTTGCTGTTCCAGTGCAGCAACCTACTGCCTTCTTCCTCTTGAAGGGGGTGGCACCTGGGGTGGTCAGTCAGAATTTTGGGGCGTTACTCTTCCCATTCACAATATTCTTGTGAGCATCTGACAAGTCACATCTGTGTCAGTCTAATGATGTTACAAAAGTGACAGTGTGGCAAAAGCAAATGAGGACTGGTTGTTATTATATCTAATTAGCCAGTTCTGAGGTCAGTTTTGTTCATTTGGTTCATCAGTCATCACTAAACACACAAAGTCTTTTAACGTGTTAATAAGCTGCATTTGGTACTTCTGCGATTTTGCTTCCCGACAGTTGCACAACTGAGCCCTTCTCATGAACAGCACTACGTATGCATTTATTTACAAGATAAAGCAGATACTGAACTGGTAAAAAAAAAACCATCAGAAGCCAAACAATGATGTTCTTTGACACGCTAATGTCAGTAGTAATATTCAGTCACAAAATGTCTGTGAAATCCTGGAGGGACTGAATTTCACAGCATTTTATACAGATCATGTTTTATCTCTCTTTTTCTTGTCCTCACTTCATCAGCTTCTTGGCATGTTTGCTATATTTAGCCATGAGAAGACGGATGTATGTATGTAAATCTGCCATTAAGCAGCGCCGTAAAACATTAAGCCCTAGAGACAGGAGTTCACATGGTGGCTAGGTGGGTCCACATCCACACATGGACTGTGGCATCAGTTTATCAGTGTGTGAAGAAAGGTCCGAATACTCTGGTACTAACAGTTAATGTTTGTCAAACACCTCTAAACAGGATCAAACAGAACAAATTACCCCTTTTCGTATTTCTGCAATGACTTCAACATTACCAGCATTAAATTAAGCATTTAGCCATGCAAAACTTTCTCAAGAAGTAAATTCTGGTGTTGATGAGAGAGGACTGTGCATCATTCCTCAGCTCCCTATTGAGAATTATATTTTCCTTCCTCCAGCAACACACAGCCTATAGTATCTTTATGCACTCTAAATGTGAACAGCAGATAAAAAACATGCACATTATGAGCCTCGGGGTCATGTAGAACAGTGTGCAGCCTTTCCTTTTAAAACAACTGAGCAAAATCTTATGTGTACACTATTGCCTCTGTATAACCTGGAGCACAGAAAAGGCTGAGTTAGATCTTTTCCCTGCCAGCGTAACCAGTAGTTGCAAGCAGAGAGTGAACATACTGTAGTTGGAGTAGCTACTGTACACCAACACACTGATGCGTAAGGGGATGTCATGTGCTATGCATGCTGGTAGCAAAACAGGCATTTTCTTGGTGCTTTGCACAGCAGATTGCTTGTTTTCCAGACAACTGCTGAAAACAGTGCTTTTTTATCTGAACTGACAAGCTGCAAAGAAAACTGCTAAATGTTCCTTTAACAGTTAATTACCGGACGTAGTGCTCTATGAAAAGTTTCACAGTTCTAGTTCAATAAAGTTTTTTTTCCAGCTTTGTTTTTTGTTCTAGGTACGGCAGGCTTCACCAGGCCACTACGAGTCTCAGCGCCACATCAGTGATGATCAATAGAGCTCTTTTCTAAAGCTCCACTACACAGACTTTATTGTTTGGTTGGTTTTCTGTGTTTGGTCTTACAGTAATAGCCTGGATTCAAAGTCCTTATCGCTGTGCTCGTGCAGAACAGGTTAGTGTTGTTCCTCTCTGAACTCGCACTCAGATGCTCCACAGTGTTCACTGTAGGAACTGTGGTATGTGAAAGTGAGAGAGATCCACTTCACATAGGCTTCAAAAAGGGACCAGTAAAGTGCCTGTGCCATTGTGACTGAGATTACAAGGTTTCCTGATATATCCGAAATCTTAGAGGTTTGAATTCAAATAGACTGCAGTTAAGGCTAAGCCAGCGGTATATACTCCAAATGCATTTAAAGTATTGAAGGATTATAACATAGTATAACTGTAGTCGTGCGAAGGTCCAGTTACTTTTTGTTCAGCTAAAGTTATGATGCGTTGCTTCATATTCACTTTAATCTTTAGTGAAACAGTGGTGATGTTTTGTCAGTTTCAGTAGCAGAACAGACATGGGCAATTACAAGGCAGGGGGTGAGATGCTACAGCGTTACAAATGTGGAGGAGAGGTAACAAATTGAACTGGGGTTTGTTAATGCTGTGATGTCTTCTTGTGCAATGAGTCACTAAGCTGAACATCCTCTCCCATCAGACCCCCCGGTGTCAGACCCATCGACTGATGCTGATTCAACATGTTGACAGGGGTCTGACTAGTGCCAAGCATGCGGGAAACCACAAAAACTAGGCTGATAGGGTGGACACACGCCAATGGGTGACTGTTGGCTTATTGGACAAGTTGCGGACAAAACTGCACCAAGACAAAGCAGTTTGTGCGTTGTTTGTAGACACTGTGTCTGAACAAGTGCAGTCACAAAACTTAATTCTCAGCCAATTTACGAGCTGATTGTGTGTGACAGGTTTCCTCTATTAGTGAATTAAAGTGACATCCCCCACATCCCTCCAACCCAAAATAAACAGAAGTGTTAAAAAAACCCAACTTGTGAAATCAGATTTCATTGCCTGAAATAGTCAGAGGAGGAATTTACCCAGAGTGTCTGCTTGCTGAACAGTTTAGTTCTCACAATGGTGCAAATCCACAATTTGAACACACACACACACACACACACAGCCTAATTCCACTATTAACTGTTCCTAACCCTTACAATCTGTTGGTCTGTGCACAGACCAACAGATTGTAGGTAACAATGTGTTTGGAACGACAGAAGAATAATGGTGTTAACAAGGTTTGACCATTATTTGAAATATTTCAAAACATTTCATTAATTTCAACGTTACAACTGCAAAATATTAATCAGTCACTCATTTCATTTATTTTAGTGCATCGTATTGTTATTATTACTGTTTGTTTTATTCCATGTAGAGAAAAAAAAAAGAAAAGAGAACCCAAATTCATAAAATGTTTTAATATTCTTACAATGTAAGATTCCTGTACACTTTTAGATTGATTTGGTCTGGTAACATGTTTGTTACTTATTGTTGGTACTTTACTGTGCGCAGGAAGATAAAGCGGTTGTCCACCAATCTCACAGTTGTTGGTTCAATCCCCGGCTCCTCCGGTCACATGTCGAAGTGTCCTTGAGCAAGACACTGAACCCCAACTTAGTTGCTCCCGGTGAGTGTTGGCCAGCTGCATAGCAGCTCCCCCATCGGTGTATGAGTGTGCGTGTGATTGTGAGTGTGAATGGGTAAATAAGAAGCAGTGTAAAGCGCTTTGAGTGCCAATAGGTAGAAAAGTGCAGACCATTTACCATTTACCATTTACTGTGCAGATTTATTTGGTGTATGGTCACAGTGATCCCTCCTCTACTTGACCCAGAGATGAAACCATCTTCCCTCTGATATGAGCTCGTATGCTCATGATGGATTATTATTTTTCGTATGCTTGTGACCACACACACACACACACACACACACACACACAACTGTCCTTTGTCAGACTTAATTATAACACAGAGATTTAATAGATGTTTCAGTCAGTGGCGTGGGAGTATCTTTACAAAAATTTCTAGATGTTGTTTGGACACATAGGAAGCCTTTTTTTTTTGGTAGATGTAGTTGGTTCACACTGTGTGGACAAAGCAGCAATAATGTCTGTAAACTCTAAAGGCGTATCCCATTATTCCACTAATGGTCCTCCAGTGCAATCCTAATAGGTATCAGGAGTGTCCAGCCCCTGCAAAACATGCACCCACACTTACTGTAAATCCTCTAATGTGCAAAGATGGTAAATTTGTCACACAACAGTGTATATTACACATTTGAGTTTTAAATATATATATGTATGATGTACAAAATTTAATTAGAAGAGAGAGGCCAGTGTAAATTCAATAAACCTGTCTGTTTTTATACAGCCACATTCACAATATAGCTGTTTTCATTGACACATCTGTTGTCACACAATAGCACAAAAAAGTAAAAGCATGTGGCTCCTGTGGAACATGTGCCCTGTTTTAAGGTTCATCAACACATTCAGATCAAATTGATTGAGCGCTACAATGCTTAATACCAAATTACTGTAATGGAAAACGGTGTAGGAAAAATAGACTGTGGCCATTACCCATGTAATACTTTACAGTGGATTCAGTACCAAACACAGCACCAGTTTGGAGTTAATGTGTTATTGTACGATTATAGATGCATTTGTATGCGACGGTCATGCGAGGATGATGTGTCGTCCCCTAGGGTTGTTCTCACAAATGACTACTATACAGTCATCGCTGCCCTTTGTACTGCATACGTGTTTGATAACATAGCTTTGGACATGAACATTTGTATGTGTTGGCGTATGTGTACAATTGTGCATATGTTTGGATTGGGAAGTGATTATTAATCTGTGTTTGGCACCAACAGGCTCATCATGTAATTCAGCTCCCATACATCGTTAATGATGGTGTTATGGATAGAATCATTTTCATGCTGCTCCCTCTCTCGACAGCACTTAACCTGCAGCTGATCAGCGATCTGCTCTCAATTGATGTGAAGCCATGAATGAGACGGATTACTTAGGACAGAGACTAGGGATTGTATTGGTGTGAGATATCATGAAATTCTGATTTTAACGTAGTAGATGAATGGGTTGTACTAGTCAGCAGAGCTATTGTTCATTTCTCCCATTGAGAATTTTAGGTGACTGTCTGTTGGAGTATTTCCAACAATTAGATGGGCATGAAATTTCCATGATTGAATCATTTATTCAAACAATGATCCACTGCATCAAGAGATTTGCTACACTAAAATTAAATTATTGGAACACAACCCAAATTTGCAATATAAATCAATTATGGATCAATTTAGCCAGTGTTGTGCAGTCGTTTGTTACAGAAAACAAAGAAAAACGAGTAACGTCAGCCTGGGAATGTGATTAACTTTACATTTCATCTCATTATCTAAACTTACATTGTGTTCATTTAAGCAATTTCTGTTGGTGATGAGGGGTCAGCAAGGGTCATTTTGTTTTGTTTTCGAACAGACCAATCAATAGTAAGTGATATATTTATCTCACTGGTGTTGTTATCAGTCAATAAGGAAGCCGCAGTAGTGGTTGCTAGGAGCAGCGGTTAACACAGCAGTTGTTTTGGAGACTCAAATACATTTACAGCAACTAATTAAACTGCATCAACGACATTTAGCCATTTGTCGCAAAGTAACACCATATTTTAACAAAGTTTATGGAGTAGAAATTTACACAATACTAACACACTAGACCCCAAGGACTCGGTGCAAAACCAGTCAAGAGCCAGTTATGTCGCTGACAAATGATCTGAAATTGGTTCCAATTTCCAAACTGACCCTCAAACTGGCTTGGCGGAAAACTCCAATGGAAGATGCAGGTGTACGAATCAGTAAACAATTTGAGCATCTTTCATTGAGATTTATATTAAAAACTAATTCATCTTTTGGTGAGCTCTGTAATGGACTGTGGGAGCAGGCTGCTTAGGAAAACAGATCTTTGCAGAGCTCTAATACAAATCAATCCTAACAAATTCTTCAAATATTATTTCAGCCTCCCTGGTGGATGCACATTTTTAACATAGAAGAAGAAATAAAGAAACTGTCTTTATTCCAGCTGATGCAAGCACATTCAATTCACATTTTGTAGACTTCCAAAGGTTTGTTTAAAATATATTTTACAGTTGGCTGGAACAGACATGGAATTACATTCGAAACCACTCAGTTGCATTTGATGTCCGCTTTCAGTCTTAATCCCCCTCCTTTTGTGCAAACACACAGCTTTTCTGATTAACTCGTTTTCATCTGAATGTGATCTGGCCTTGATTTGATTTGCCGTCCAGAGCAATTGCCTTTCATATTAATGCGATTACGTTGTAGAACAAAGCAGCCATTATACAGAGACTTATGGCGTTAGTGAAAAAAAGGGCAATCACGTTGCCATCAGTACCGTCCCCACTGAGAGCTATGGGTATTACGAGGGGGAGATAACATACGCATGCATGCATGCACACACACACACACACACACACACAGGCACATGCATCATGACTTTTTCTTCTGGCTGTGGGCAGAGCACCGCTGCGTTTGCAGCCATGAGTGTTAGAAGTGAGGATCCGACAAGGCTAAGGATCTGTTTGTCATTATCGCTCCATTAATGTGTTTGTAAAACCACTTGCACTGTTTGCTCCGCATGTGGCAAGACAGTAATCTGGGGTTACACGTCATGAATTCTCATCTCGGTGAAATCCAATTAAGGCTGTATTTAACTCTGGATCCACTTCAGCACAGCCATCGCTCCACGTATATGGAATAATTGCTGTCTTTGTCTCTGTTTTTGATTTTCCTTTCTCTATCAAGGACAGAATGACATGCAGCTGCAGTTGCTCACTTCCTAAACTATACACAGGCTGTACAGTAAACCTAATAATACACATGTTCAATTACACTCATGGAGCCTTAGCGGCTTAAGTGTTACAGTGGTGTAAACAATGCTGATGCCTGTTTGCTGTCTGCAACCCCACCACACTCTGGGCATTAAATGATACAGACTGACATCATTGCAAATTTTCTGCTCCACTAGCAGCCCAGCATGAGGATGAGAGTGTCAGTCTGTCAGTTTCTGTCTGTCCAACACTTCAGTCTGGAAAAGGATATCTTCAAAACAGACTGCTGCACAGATTGTCATGAGGTTTACTGGGGATAATAGGGCTCCCCAGATGAAGACTCTTTGGTGACACTTTGATCATTTATGTTGCATCATTATCAGATCAATACAAAAATAATCTGCTGGGCCCTGAAACTAATTTGCTCCCAAGAGAAAGAAACAGTGCCATTTTTAACAGTCAAAAAAAAAAGAAAAAAAGAGTAAATTGCTAAAATTGCTGAGCGTATTTTTAGACCACTGCTTAAAGACCCACATTTGCTAGTGCTATTAATTGCATTTCCTTCCTTTCCAGCTTATTAAACATTTGCAGTCATTTTTAAATGGGGATGTCCTGATCAAGTATTTTTGGCTCTAATCCTGATCTGACTCCTTTAACACTGGATATCTGCCAGAGTCCAATCCAATTGTTATATTTACACAAATGTTACTTATGGTATGGCACCTGTATGCTAAAAGACATTGTGGTAATTATCCAGTCTGTAAAATCAGTTCTCCAATAGTATGGCTCATTGACCCGTCAAGGTCACAAGAGACTGGAACCTATCCCAGCTGTCATACAGCGCGGGGCAGGGTACAATCTATACAGGTGTCCAGTCTATCTCAGGGCCAACACAGAGAGACATACACAGACAGACAAGCATTCACACTCACATTCACACCTACAGGGAATTTAGAGTCACCAATAAACCTACCATGCATGTCTCTGGACTGTGGGAGCGAGCGGGATTAATCTGGATCAAACCCATGCCAGCATGGGGAGAACATGCATACTCCATAGTACCAGAGGAAGTGAATTTTAAGCTTTCCTCTAGGTGTCCTCTAGGTGACAGGTTGAAGGTCAGTTTGTTACTTTGGACATGACTGCAGCCTTGTGTGGCCTACATCAGCTTATACTGATCTATTAAGGACAATTTGAATGGGATCAGGCCATTGAATGTTAGCAATCAGTTGTTATCATGCCCATAATTATACATCAGTAGGTCACCTACTAACTACTAGTAGGCTAATAGGTGCACATCATCAATTTGTGTGATAATTAGGGATCTCGGGCCTGTAGTTGCCTGTATGGTGACTGTGGACAATATAATTCATTTAGAAAATGAATCAAACTTTTATGATAATAATGAGCAAAACAGTGACACAATCTGTGGCAGGTGTGCCCAACGCTTCCTTGTCATGGACGATCACAAACAGCCAGTTATAATGTTAGACACTGAGGCAAAAAAAAAACTATGTTTATTCACAAAAACGACATGGGTATGTTAATAATACAATCATAGTTTGGGTTAAAATAAGTACTTTGTTCTTCAAGATTCCAAAAATAAAGAGTTATGGCTCCAAACGGCATTCCAGCATCCATCTCCTGAAGGAAAATGAGTTGTTTTCGGTCACTCATCCACACAACCTCTTCCCAACACTGACTTTCTCACTTCATTACAACACTCATTTTCTACTTTGCTTGTGTGATAATTATTGTGGTCACTAAAGGTCTCCTTACTACAGCACAAATGTTACAGTTCTTCATAATAATTTGTTGGAGCTCACGCTGTATGGACTTGTATTTTAAAGGAGTACAGCTGTTTGAGAAAAACGATCCCTTATGTCTCACTGCTGCATTTCAAATGACACAATCTTCATCCATATTTCAAACACTTTAAAATGTAATGGACCCTATTTCCATAGTCCTAACATTGAGGACAGGGTATATAGGTGCTCTTTGGTGTAATCCAAAATGTCTACTCTGAACTCTGCATGTCTTAATTTTTTTTCATATTTTATTATCCAACACTGTGTTTTACTTAATTCTAAGTCAGTTCTCATCAATTAAACATTCCCCACATTCACTGTAAGACTTCCCGTTGAGCTCTGTGGGAGCTGTAATGAAACATGTCTCTGAATGTTAGTGAGCATGTTTGTGTGGGTGTGTGTGTGTGTGTGTGTGGGTGTGCGAGTGTGCGCGCGTGTGTGTGTGTGGGTGTGCGAGCGTGTACGAGCGTGTGTGTGTGTGTGTGTCTTCCCTCTGCTTATTAGAAAGGCTTTGGCATTTACCACAGTAAACACATTAATCAGCAGTGACAGATGATTATCTATTTAATTTTGGAGCCTCACAAGACGTCGCAGGTTTTGTTGTTGGAGTCATCAGGGTGCAGCTGTACAGAAACACCAGCGTTTTGTCAAGAAAAGCCCCTGCCATGTTTCCCTCCGCTCGCCTGTCCTTTAGCCCTCCCAGCACAGAACAGCCCAGAATGAAGACTTTCACATTAACAACTTCTACAGATCTATGCAGTTATTTTATTACACAATGTATATTGATCTGAAACGTTCACCTTGGCATATAGGGTTAATGTCTGTAACAGCAAGTGAAGAAGTGAATTAGCAGCTTAAAGGTTAAAGACAAAAACAAGCGGATTCTCTCTTTACCTTTCAAAGTTGGCAAGAGAAGTGACACAGCAGCTGCATTAGGAACAAATTGTAGAGCTCTTTAGATGGATCAGATTCTATTCGCGTTATTTTAGCTGATTCAGATCTTTTTCTTAATGATTTGTCCATCTCAAACTGCTCTATCTGCTCAGTATCTAAGTTTAGAAACTGATGCAGACAAGATGTGGCGAACATTAACACGCACAAATGGCAGTGTGCAAAATATTCCACCAACAAGTTGTAATTTTTAGCAGCTCCTAACCCTGCATTTACCGGTTGCAGGCAGAAGCTTATGTCATGGTCACTATTGTCTCTGTAGGTGGTATTTGTTTGTAGCTAGTCCCTCATCTTTTATGTCCCCAGAGATCGTCTGTCTGTACTTTCTCATATGACCAACAGGATTTTTTGGTAAAAGAGCAGCCCCACGTAGGGGGCAGAAGTCTGTTAACATTCAATTTTGTGGCACCAAAATGGTGGATGTCATCTCTTACAATGGCACTAAAATGTAAGCTGGTGTAACACTTTTCAGCCTAAAGACTCCCAAGATTTCACAGAAGCACAGCCTCAAAAACAACAGAAACAGCAGTAGTTTCACATGTAAATGCTATGTGATTGGTTTATAGTCACTATAGCTGCTAGATGTTGCCAAATGGTACTTGGTGTTTTACAGGGAGTATTTGTGAGAGAAGGGGCTCTTTGTTAAACTGCTGCAAAATAAACTGCCTTTAGTATTTGGATCAAAAAAGGTGTCTGATTCTATAAGATATTGCTGCATCTTCAGTGTGCCATTAAAACTAAAATGTAAATTCAGCCGTCTATTATTCTAGCCTTACAGTTTAGCCTCTATGATCAATGATGATCTATGATGCCAAATGACTTTACATGTGAAAGAATGTGATGACACACAGGAGCAATTTTACACAATCTGTACTTCAGACACGAGTAAATCGCTCTGCATCTTGAGGCCCCCTTTTTTTGCCTTGTACTTTATACGGCAGAGTGTGGCAGCAGGTCCCTGTGTTACTCTGCTAATCAGCCTGTAATCCCTGTGCCGCTGATGTGAGAAGTGATGCTCCATGCGACTCTATCATTTTCTCATCAGTGCTCTCTTTGTCTCTGCCTCTATCTCTCTATCCCGCTACATCTCTATCTAAGGGACTGTTGCTTCCCTGTGATTGGACCATTGTTCTGACTCGCTCACAGAGTCAGCCTGTTGGGCATGTTTACATAGATTCATGCTTCTAGGCTGCTGGCTAATGCAACACCTTTGTTCTTTTAATTGCTTGCTGTTCCAGCCAGAGGCTGAAAGGAATGAATAATTCCACAGCTACAGAATACTAAAATTTCCACCCAGCAAAGAACATCTCACTCTGAATATGAAATGTGCCCAGACACTTGGTATGTGGACAGCAACTACCTATACAGGCACCGCAATCAAGACGACATCCTGTGACTCCAGTTTTGGCCACGTTTATTTGTATAAATAAATCAACGTGCTCTGTAAAAATAAAAATAAAAATAAATTATTGTTCTTCAGTAAAGACACAGTATTATCACTAAGAGAATTGGCAGCTGTCACACTAAATTAAATAATTATTCACAGGTCAAATTTGGTCAAAGTAAAATAGATAATAGATATATATGATAGATATCTTTTCTTTTTTTACTCAAACTACTGTTAATAATCCCAAAGATCCCTTAAAGCTGCATTCATGTTTGCCATTTAGGACCGTAGCAACTACTAAAACCATAGCATCTTACCTTTTAACACCTTATAAAGTCAACTGTCTTTTTGTAGATCAGTCTGAGAGAAAAAAAGGAGACGTAGGCATTCACTCAGTGGGTAGGACAGTAGTCCTTGAAATCATGTAACAGGTACGGTCCATTTCTTTTGGGAACTCATCCCCTATTAGAAATACAAAAGGATGTCTTAACTTCCGCTGCACCAATTTTTGATCGTTCTTAAGCATCTTTCACACTGAAATCATGAAATTCGCGGGACTTTTTCTGGAGGCGGTGTATGTGAGAATGCAAATGTCCAAGTGAGATGCTCCCGAGATTAGGAGTTTATTCAAAGAGCCACCTAATACAAAGTCTGGATTTTGTTTGGGACAGAGCAGCATGCTCCATGCATTGGCTCACAAACTGTTGAGAGGATGTGAAGTGAGCAAATGGGCATTTTTATGTCGTTTCAGGAAACATATTCCTTTCTTTATTTCTTTTATTTAATTTTCTTTAGATGCAGGGCTCTGATGTCTTGCAAACAAAACCCTGTTTTTCACAGCCTAATGTTTATATCATGCTGTGCCTCTTGTACTGACCCCTCACTGAAATCAAGCTTTCCTGTGATGCTTCTTGCAGTATCCCGCTATGTGTTGCATGTGTGAAACACAATTTTTTTTGTTATTATTTTTGTAAGTCTCCCACTTTTGTTGAAGTTGAATGATAAACACCAGAGAGTAGGCAACTGAATAAATTGATAGCATCCAAATTAGATGTTTTGGGGAATTGTTGTGGGCTATACAGTTTTTAAAGCCACCTGATGCAAATGTGGGATTTTTGACTTAAGGTTGTGGAATTTAACTTGACTTAAAGAACCCTTTAATTCTCAGCCAGCCAGTGAAAGAATGAGCTGAAGCAGCACAAAATCCCGTTGTCACTGAATTACCTAATTTTTCTACAAACCAAAACTGCCAGAAGAACACATACACAGTTTAATGCTGACTATGATCAGTTGGTGTCAGAACACACAGACCATCACAGCTGGCTGGGTATGGGGCTGTATACGGTCAGTATGCCAGTGTAAAAGCCACTAGGTGGTATTATTGTTGTGACTCATCAGTGCAGAAAAGCCCAATATTACCTGCAGGCCTCCGGTCCTGATAGCCTTTCTTCAAGTGCGATACAACATATAACAGCAGTGAATCAAAGAGTGGCATTGATTAATTGACAAAGAACATCATGTTTTAATCTTCAGGTCAGATTTCATTCAGCGTTCTTGCTGCTCTCCAGCTCTGGCTCAGATCTCTGCTTTCACTGCCATATCCTATTCTCCTCTGCTGCAGAGTAGATGAAAGTGTGTTAATAGCTGCTCCCTATCTGTTAGCTTCTCAAACACAAAAATAGATCAAGGACGGTGGGGGGGTGGGGAGTGTCTGTGTGTGTGTGTGTGTGTGTGTGTGTGTGTGTGTGTGTGTGTGTGCTTGGTGTTAATAATGAGGAGAGCCTTGACATGAACAGGAAGCTCCAATAGAGCACTGCAAGCTGGGCGATCGGACTCCCTTGCTGCAGGTTGGGAGGAGGGGGCTGGGGCGCGTTGGGTGTGTGGGCGGTCTGGAGATAGATGAGGCGGAGCTGTCAATAAAGAGCAGCTCTTTATCCTCTGTAAAAGCTCTGTTCATTTCATTACTGTCAGGCTTGTCTGGTGAAAGAGGCCTAGGTAGTCTTCCCTGGACACTTTTTGGAGAAGAGCTGCCAGGCTGAAGCAGAACAAGGCAGAGTGAGACATGCGGTGGGCTAAGATCGTTAAAGAAAAAAAAAAAAATTCTTGTTGACGAGACCAGATGCACAGTTTAATTAAAGTTTGTTTGGAAAGGAAACTTAATTCTGCAGCAATGATACAGTACACGTTCCCCTAAAGGCTTACTTTGGGAGATTTTTGTTTAGATTGTGTTTTATTGGTTCTGAAGACTTTTCTTTATTGGTTTCTGGCAATCTTTTATCCCATCCCACCCCCATAAAATCTCTCTGTCTCTCACATACACACAAATGTTATTATAGTCTCTCTTTCTGTCAGGCGTGCGGATCATTATGATCAATCAGTTTGAGCCCTCACTGTGCTGGTGTCTTCAGCCACACTGCACACAGTGGCCGTCAGGTTGTCTCCATCTGAAATCTATATCGAGGATTTGGAGAAGGATCCAATGGTGCCACATTTGCCTTCTTGTCATTTGAATTTGTGGCCAGGTGGAACTAATTCTGAGGTTTACTTCAAGCTTATTTGTACCACTAAGATAAAGTCTAATACTTAACTCTAAGATCCACCTACACTTGACTCTGATTTGCTTCAGTGTGCATTGACTACTGATCTGATACTGATCAGCAACTCAATGTAATTCCACATTAAGCACTTTCTTTATATTTTTTGTGAAAAAATGAAGCATGTCCAATGCTCACAGATATGAACTCAAATACACAACTTAGAAACAAGTAGAAAAGCAACCACTGTTCACCTTCACGGGTGAGTAACAGGCTAAGGTCAGCAAAAAAAACCAAAAGACAGTTGGCTGAGATTTTTTTGCTAAAAGAATCTGAACAGCAAGTCAGGCAGGAGGGAGTGTCCAGGGTGTGCAATGACAGGACATAACAGGAGAGGAGAGAAAGGCAACCAGATAAATAACAGAATGTTGCATTGTCTGTGTTTGTGTGTGTGTCTGTGTAACAGTGCTTCCCGGGGAAGCCTTTCCATATTCTGCTGATGAGTTAACCCATCTATTAATCCATCTATGGGTGGCAGAGGCAGAGTAGACTCTGGACAAGTCTGACAAACAAAACCACACAGGGTAATTAAAGTTGAAAGCTTTGTGATTTTAAGAAAATTGATCAACTGATAAACTGTAGCTTTCATCACATAAAGCCACATACCTGTAAAGGGTGATGGATAAACAGGCCAGAGTCACTTTGACCTTTGACCACCACACCCTAAAGGTTTCAAAACCGGTTTCACTGAATGAGATGCAAAATGTTTTAGATATAATACATCCTGTTGTTCACTGCTTTTGCTAATTATATGGATATTCCTCTTTGCATATAAGTCACTCCTAATTCATTTTAATAATAATGACAAAAAGTACATTGCTCTTTTTCCATCCGTGTGTAAAATGCTGCACAGACCATTTGTCAAATCAGAGACTGCTGTGATGAATACAGGTGTCTCATCAGCTACTCAGACTGGACATCCTACAAGTATGTGTGGGCAGCAATTATCACACAGACCAGAAGTATTGACATTTCTCCAGGTCCAGTCCAGGTCACTAGATTATACCTATGTGGATGGATCAGTATACACAGTCTAAGCATGTGTGGCTTTTACTACCTCAGCACAAACATGTTTGTTTGATTCCATGTCAGGAAATTGTCTAACATGCACAAATGCAAGAAAACTGACTTGTCCCTGAGGAAGATTTTTAATAAAAAAAAAAAGAGGGTTTGCTCTAATTTCCTGCAGGTGCAATGCCAGCATTAGAATTCTATTGAGGTTTGAGAGAGCCTATTCACCGAAAAGCAGTTGGAAAGTTGAGTGTTTTTGTTGTTGTTGTTGTTTTAAGCCTGATATGTAGAAGCACATACCTCTAAATGTTAAAAACATTTGAGACTTTCAGTTATTCACAAGAATAATGAAAAGTGCCCCAGTCAATTAGACTGAAATCTGTCATTCAGTAGTGCCAGACTATTGTGCTAATACAGTGTTTGCTTGTTCCAGTGTACGCTACCTGAAATGAAAATCCTGGCTACATTCTATAAAATGCAATCTTAAACTGGGAAACACACCTAACATACTCAATGTATGTGTGTTAAACCTTAATGCTGAATGAATAAATGCAGTGTATAGTAAAATTAAGCTGTCGTATGAAATGAGACATTACACTGACAAGCACAGAATTTATCTAAATTGGAGTGAATCTTACCAAACTTCACAGGCAACCACAAATAGGTTATTGGTTGCTTCAGGGTGCACCAGAATTATTCATGGACAGTTTCTCCAGCATTTTTTTGGCATACAGGCAGCATTTCAGTATGTACGGGAAGTGACAAGGACAGCAAGTGTCTATGAGAGCAGGGATCGTTTTCAGCTGAGTCGAGTCTGACCAGGTTTGTAGCACCGAACGCTGTCAGCAGCGAGCGTATAGTCCTGAGGAAAGTGTGCCAGGGAGTCTGTAAAAAAACACCAGGATAATGGCTTCTTTTTTGCCCCTTTCTGTTTAATACTACCTGACATGGCTTTGAAAAAGATAAGGTGAACTAAGAGTCAGCCTGTAAAGATTTGGACTGTAAACCCCCCAAAAAACAAACATTTGATTTGATTATGGTTCAGTAGGTGACCCTAGGCCTTCCAGATGCTAAGGCAACATGTAGTGGATGTACTAAAAATGACAAGAGCAGGTGTGACAGATAGTCGCAGTTTAGAGGGAAAGTCCACATACACGCTGTAAATTCTAATTATTAACCGTACTTATTAGGATGCAAACAAAATGAGTATAAATAGGCATTCAGAAGTAGAAATTAAAATTCCTACTCCGCTTTACAAAGTAAGGTTAACTAATTAGAATTTACAGTGCAGGTTAGCGTTGATTGGTGAGAGACAGGGTAGAGGTCTTCGAAGTGTGAGACAGTTGCTTATCTTCCACTTTGGAGTGATAGCAGATGCTTGTAATTCAGTATTTTAATAGAAAATCACAATCTTTCCTTAAACATAACCCAGATGTTTTGTGCCTAAACCTAAGAAGCTTGTAGCTCCATACTTATTGTAATAATTATAACAGAAATGGTCAAGCATACCATCATGCATGATAACAACCTACTTCACTTACTGTGAGATAGTAGGTAGCCTACTGTTGCTGTTGTTTTTAGATCATTGTAGGCTCATGAGTAACAGCAACTCTTTAGTTTCCTTCAGTGTAATAGCCTATTATGCAACTACTATTCAAGTACATCTTGAAATAAAATAAATGCACAGCAATTTATTGTTACCTGTTTATGTATTTGCAAATTCTGTATCTCATATGTATGACTTTACTAAAGCCGTTGTTAGTTCAGCTTGTTTGTCTGCTGTAATTGAAAGTAATGTGACTGCCAGCTTCTCACAACTTTTTTTTTGTTTGTCAATGCAACCTGAAGTAAACATTGTGGTGACAGATGTCCTTGTAAATATTCTCCAGTGCTGCAGATTGAGCACATTTTTGTTTTTCATACAATAACTTGAACAATGTGCAACATCTTTTCCTAAAGAGCACTCAAAAAAGGGCTATTGATCATAGCATTGCTGTCTGTGGCTCATCCCTGATAAATTGGAATAATGAATGACTGCAGGTGTTGCTTTTTTGTAATTAATAGTCTTATAATTGGACAAATTAATGAGCTGGCAGATGAAATATGGGAGCAGACATGTGAGGAAAGCAGTTTAGTCTCTCAGGAAGAGACCAATCTGAACTTGTGTAATGAAGAAAAACTTAACTAAATCACTGGCTCCCTCCCTCCCTCTGCTGCTTTTCGACTTTCTGTTCTCCAGAGCCCGAGTCACTGCAGTTGCTCTCAGTGTACAGTGCAAACAGACAACTGTAACAGCTGAGAGAGATTTCTCATTGCAGGGATAAACAGAATTAGTGTAATCCCATTCTGTTGTCTAATCAGATAGGAAGTCTAATTCATATCTTGTCTCTTCCATTTCACAGGTTCTCCCGAATCTCTGGGTTGACTGATGCAGCCATGGGCCAATCGCTGGATCTTTGAGCGCAATCTTCCTCCCCCTCCTTCTCCACTACATGCTGTTCCTCTTCCTTCTCCTCCTCCATCTCTACTTCCTTTGCAGCTCTGTTTAGCTAAGTTGAGTCCTCCAGACTAGTCATCGCCCTATGATACCTTCTCCTTTTCTTTATCTGCAAACCATGACAAGCATTGTATCTCAGATTCCTGGCCAAGCAAGGTGGCCTCTCCCAGTGCTACTCTTGTATTTTGCCCCTTTATTGCTAATGGAGAGTTGTTGTCAAGCAGCAACCTCAGGCCCAGAGTCGGACTCTTGCTCCACCTTAGTCCAGAGCCGCTTCTTTGGTTTCTTCTTGTCATCGTCAGTGTTTCCCACAGTGCCTTGTTCTTGGACCCTCCAAAACCCTGATCCACGGCGCTACACCATTTTCATCAAAGTGTCCAAACCCACAGACAGTTGTGTGCCGTCACAGCTGCGCACCTTCCAGTACGACTCCTTCCTAGAAACCACACGCACCTACCTGGGTATGGAGAGCTTTGATGAGGTGGTAAAGCTCTGTGATACCTCGGTCCCAGTGGCCTTCCTAGAGGCTGGAAAGCAGTTTCTTCAAATGCGGAAAGGACATCCCCGGATTGGCACGGCCATCACAGATGGCAGTGGGGATTTCAAAACAGAATACCTGGTGGTTGGGAAACGCAACCCGAGCATGGCAGCCTGTCAGATGCTGTGCCAGTGGCTTGAGGATTGCCTGGCCTCCAGTACATCTAACAGGCCCTGTGGCATCATGCAGACACCATGTTTGTGCTGGGAGCCACCACCACAGCTCAGTGAGGGAGATGGTTGTTATCACAATGGAGTTTACCTGGAAAACTGTTTGCCTAGCGTGAAGGAGAGTGGAAAAGATGCTGCAATTAATGGTGAGTAGAAACTATTTTGCAGTTGTTAAAAAGAAAATGAATTGTAATTAAGGGGATTACATCACTGTTCATACATCAACTGCCCAATTTCCAGCAGCACTTAAGTGCTAAGACTAGCAATTATCTATGATTCTCTGTAAAACAATGGATAAAAACAAGCCACGCTTTCATTGGGTATAATAGATTTATTGTTGTTGATGTTGTTGAAAGGTCAGCATTGGAGTTCATCATTTTAGTGAGCGCACGCTACAAAAAAAAATTCTCTTTACTAGCAATCAAGCTGGTGAAAATGTGTATGATTTAAGAAACGTCAGGATAATTCTGTGACATTGGAACAATGTGGACTGCTTTGACTGAAGTAGGGAGAGAAGAGGTACAAAAGGCAAATGGAAGGTTTAGAGTTTCATTTAATGGAAGCCAGCTCTGTGACCTTGCAAGGTTTGTACCGTATTCCGTCTCTCTGCGGTCCAGGGAGGGACACTCAATCGGCCCGTGGAAACAGAGGAGAATCAAGTGCTGATATTGGATAGCTTCGGGGATGCTCAGAGCAGGGGAGGGGGTGTTGTTGTAAGGAGATACAAAAGAAGAAGCTAGAAGGAGAGAGGCAGAAATGCAATGGGATAAGGGTCTGTGGCTTGAAGTCTAATTGTCTGCTGCTTGATCCTGGCTCCCCTCCACTTCCTTCAGCAGACAGGATGTGGCCTGACATCTCTATCCTGGCTTCATCAGGACTATGGCCAGAGGGATGGAACATCTCTCAGCTACCCTTTCTGCCCCTAACCTTTCCACCATTCATGTCTCTCTCCCTACTTTTCTTAGTTACTTCCCCTTATCAGCCTGTGGTCCTATTCTCTTGGTCTTCCTCCTCCTCTTCATCCACCTCCTTCTTTTTTAAGCCTCCATCACTGCCTCCCCATCTTTCCCTCCTCAGGGTGATAGTGGGCTGATACTGAGCCAGTCGTGGGAAGCCAACCAAGCAGAGAAGATAGTGTGTTGGGTATCTTCTACTTTATCCTCCTCCAGTCTCTAGAGCAGTTAATATCCCCTCGCTGCCCCAGCCTCCTCTCCACTAGTTATTGCACTTATGTAATCCTGCTTATGGTGCTCGACAGCGGGGTGTGGGTTGTTTGTGCCTTAAGGTGTTAAAAAAAAAAGATATACGCTGATCAGTGCGTTTCTGATATGTAGACAGGTGTCGGCGTCAAAATAAAATTAAATGCCAGCCATGATCGACAGAGCCATAGACTGGTCAGATTGCCCATACTGACCCCTGTCCACCACAAATGTTGTGGCTTATGCTGGTGCAGAAATAGAAGAATGCAATAGAGCTTTTCCCCTTTCTCTGGGTGCTACATACCACAGAGGCAAAGTGTCTCTACGATGACAATCTCAGGTTCGAAATAAGCAAGTGGATGTTGAACCCCATGATGAGGGAAGAGGGAAGCAGTGTGGGAATATTTGGCTCATGGGTGACTGAATGGATTGAATTGAATTATGAAGATAAAGAGAGGCTGGGGGATGCAATGGGTTCTGTGCAGAAAGAGGTCAGGGAGCTGAGTGGTTATGGCCCACTGTGCAGCAAAGACAGAGGGATAAAGGGGTAATAGTTGTGGGTGATGAATGAAAAAAGACAACAGATGCAGAGATGAGAGGGAAAGATTGGCAGAGGATAATAATGGAGAGGGAGGAGGCTGACACAAGCCTAAAGGGGGGGAGGTGTCTGATGTGGATTTGATGAGGATGGATAGTTGCTGCTTGGGTCAGGTATTATGCCGCTGAACCTGTTTGGTCTCAGCACCTTCAGTAAAAGGACTTCATAGATCACAGTCTGTCTTCCAGCCTTTTCCACTCCCTCTCTGCAGAGGGACCGAGGGTCCCACCTAGCAGCAGATGGAGGGCTGAGACCCGCTGTCAGCACTCAAGTTCTGCACATGTCCGGCTGATGAGGGTTAGATGAGAAGTTTGGCTCCTTACTGTATGAGCTGTGGGAGCTTTGCCTTGTGTGCAGCCTCTCCCAAAATTGTTCAGCCTTCTGTATCCAAAGTGTAGAGGTTAATAGGGAAACAGTGTTGAAAAGAGAATACTGCACATCTACAAAGCCACTTAGAAGCAGCTTCAATAATGCATTATGCATTTTGTTTTTATACAGAAAACTTATCTATTGTTACGGTGGAACGTAATCCAGGGTTTTGCAGAATCACCAAAGATAAGCACCCATATCTGGCAGTGACCATTTGAGAATAGTGTTCTTTTGGCACCTTGACAAGTGCAATGCAAAGGATTTATCAATCCTCAATTACATCTTCACTTCATAAACAAGCTGTTACAGTGGTAGTAAGAGTAATTTGAATGTTGGTTAAACCTCTTACCTATAAATGCAGTCTGAACATGCAAAACCCAAATCGGAAACTGAGCGTTGACATTCAGTGCGATTTATTGTTTGAATCTAACCATGCACCTGGGCAACAAAA
The DNA here is from genome assembly GCF_033026475.1 of Channa argus. Classification (NCBI taxonomy): domain Eukaryota; kingdom Metazoa; phylum Chordata; class Actinopteri; order Anabantiformes; family Channidae; genus Channa; species Channa argus. Next base: position 24,077,011 of record NC_090203.1, read on the forward strand.
CACACCTGTCAGTCGCATGTCCCATGCTTTTGCTCACATGGAAAAATGGGCAGGTTAAATCAAAACGTGCTCTCTTCTAAGTTGTGTATGAGATCCAGACGTAAATACCTGGAAATAAAAGCTGAAATGTTGATCTGTTGGGTTTGACATTAAAAGATGATTATGACCCAAATGTTTTCAGTTCACAGCAGAAATAAAGGAATTGTCCTCTGTTCCAATACTTTTGGAGGGGAGTATTTAAAACACAATTGAGGTACACTTTATGATACACTTTATGTTCAAAGAAATATGGCTTCTTTTCAAAGGTAAGTTAAGAGTTTATTAAAACTGTTTCATCCAGTTTAGTAGTTTTTGTATTGCCTATGTAGTATTTTTCCTATCTGTACTTGTATTGATCAAATTTATCAATAGATTCCACACCAGAAGAGCAGAGGTAGCTACTCTATGTGTCTCTATTGGGTGCATGGTTAGATTAATATATTGACTTACAAATCAATAAGGGTCAATATTACTCTAATTAACAGCATAAAATGTGACTTATCAGTGAGTTTCATTCTCTCACAGATGGTACAGTTTCATCATCCTATGTCAAAAAGCTCACGAATATGAAGCTCTTAACCTGCAATCGATTTCAGTGACCTTTTGGTCATTTTTTGAATGATGAAAGGATGGAAGCAATTTTATCAATACCACTGTGGTTTAATTTTGTAGTCTCAATATCCCAGAATAGTGGGAATTGTGGGAGACATAAAGGCCACATCCCAGATAATGAATTCATTAGAACATACCTGCAAATATTTCCAATGAACTCCTTCAAATTATTTATTGTTATTTTGAAATTATAACCGTGCCTTAATACAGTAATTATAGTAAATGAGTAGGAGACCATGTTTGACACGACCACAGCTCACTGTGTGAACACTATGCCTGTGTTGTCACTGAGTGGTTGTACGTGTGTGTGTGTGTGTGTGTGGATGTGGGGTGATTTGTGTCACGACTTGTGATTGAATCAGTAGCCCTCTGTGGACAGCCAGGGAGGCAGTGAGTGATTAAAGGGTAGTTCAGAAAGATGCTAGCCAGTGAGAAGGCTTATGACTCAATCTGAACCAAAACAAAAACACTACTCTGAAAACTTGGAGCAAGCACAGGAAATGACCAACAAAGTAAAGTCAAGGCAGAGGAGGACGGCTCCAAACTATCCATAATGCCACAACATCATCTGGGCCATGACTTTCGTTGCATATTATGCCCTCTCCCTTTAGCTTTGCAGTTATTTCAACTGTGAAACATTTAATAAAGGACATAAAGCTTAGAAATAAACCAAACAAGGACGCAGTGTCACAGACCGAAAGCACTCTGTACCAAGACACAGAGTGGCAGCTTAGCCGTCGGCAGGATTATCTCCCAGCTAAAAATGTCCTGGGCATGAAATAGACTCTGGTATGAGGTTTCCTGTGTCATTTTTATGTTCTTTACACATTGTTATGTGGAATAAATATGAATCTGCATTGTATATAGGTATATCCACTACATCCTTTACCCCCCTAAAATGTATTGTGGACTGGACAGTTTTTAATAAGACCTACACAAACACTGTAATTTCATGTCAGATATATAAGGTCTCCATGGTCAACAATAGCAGAAAGTAGTTTTACACTGGAATTCATCTTCAGCGTTTTTTGGGAAAGTCCTTTGGTTTACATGTATAACCATGAACCCTGACCTCCCTGCAAAAGTCCACATAAGGTTGGACCGTGTCATGTTCACTATAGGCGAGAGATACTGCTCAAATGTAAAACTGTACGTTTGCGTTAGTTGTGCTGCTGGTAAGAACAACTCATACAGCTGTGTTTTACAGAAGGACAGACTCCTACATGACTATTTACCAGATATTTCTGTTCACCTGATCATCAGTCAGTGGTAAACCCAACCCTTTGCGTAGGACAATGGCAAACCTGATGTAATGTAATGTACTTAAAGTGTTATGAACAAAAAAACACTATCAATTCTAAACAAAAGTGCATAGAGGGGGTTAAATGGTCATTTATTCATATTCCCAATGTCCTTTTCCCTTAGATAACAACACAGATGATGGAAAGGGATGTTTAAATATATATGCCAAAGGTGTTGATGCAGCTCCAAATTCCTCTGCTTTGGACAATATTGATTGACCAGCTGGACCACCATTTTGTTAATGGTCCTGAAGGCAGTGAAACAGGGATAGGTGGGATAGGGATAGGTTTGAACTGATAGCAAGGGAAATTTCTCTTGAATGTTTACTGTGGAATATAGATATGCCCTATCAGGCAACAGGAGAAGGCAGAGCGGCAGAAACTTTGATGGGAGTTGGGTTCTAGCCAGCTGGCTTTTGGGTTTTACCTGTGGTGCATCCACTGAGCCAGTCAGTTACAATTAGTCATTTAGCAAATGCTTTTATGACTTTGTAGGAAAGAAACATGCAACAAAGTTCAGCATCTTGGCCAAGGACACTTTGATATGTGGGCAGGAGGACCTGTGATTCTAACCACTGACCCTGCCATTAGTGTACAACTGCTCTACCAACTGTGCCACTGCTGCCCATAGACACACAGAGTCAGTTCTGGGAATGCCAGGGAAGTGTAGAGATACATTATTTCACAGCTTAGACCTCAGTTTAGGGAGTGCTGTCTAACACAGTGATTGTGGTGTAAGTGTAAGGAAATATAAAATGACCAGTCCAAAAAAGTGACAGCAAGTGGAAAGAAGAAATACTCAAAAACCCTCCTGACTTGCAGTTTTTTTTCTTCAGTTGGTGGCAGCTGGCTACAGATGAGGAAGATGAATGTGAGCACTGCTTTTCTATTTGCAAGCCTCTGCACGGCTGGATCACATTGTTGCTAAACTAAGGGATTTCCAACCCGCCCCCACAAAGAGCACTGAGGAATCCTACAGCAAGGCTAATGCATTTTCTCCTCTTTACAGTCATACAGCATGTGTGCACACACATACACAATGAATGCAGCACTTGTGCACGGCAATGGTGAAATGTCGCACCAGAAAATGGCACGCACACTGGTGCAACCACGCACTGGTCCCTCGTGACTGAGTGTGGGTGGCTGACTGAGGGAGAGAATAAAGCTGATCTTGTGCGTATGTGTGTGTGAGCAAGGTGTGGTGTTAACCACAGGAGGCGCCATGTGGGCAGGAATAAACTGAAAGGAGATGGCAGTGAGAATCTCTGTGTGCTGGTGTAGAGGGCGTTCTGCCTGCAGGGAGACTCGCAGCCTGTTTGGAAAGTTTTCATATGGAGCTTTTTCTTTGGGGGGAGGGATGGAGGCAGGGAAAAAGAACTGGCACACATGTGCAATTTTAACAGAGTCATGACATGTTTGCCTCGTTCATAATCTGTGTAATTAGTGAAGAATGGCGGAGGACTGTTATCTTTCCCAGTCAAATAAATGAAACTGCCAGTTACGTGTATTTAAAAGTGTGAAACAATGAGAGAATGGAAGAAAGTGGGAGAACTATTCTGACATGTGTAATATAAAATTCCAGCACTGCACCACAGGTGCACTTTTAAAATGATTAACCTGAGCAGGCTGAGCATTTGGAATTATTACTGCCTTACTGCCGCGCTTTCTGTTAAAGGAACTGCTTGATCGGCACATACTGCTGCTGGACTTGTTATACAGGAGAAGAAGAGAGTTGTTGTGAGAATGAAAAAGACTAGAAGTTAATGATAGGACACAGCTGGGTAGAAAAGTACTGTGTAGAGGCTGTAGTTGTGTCTTTCAGCCTGTCATATCAGTGATGCTCAGATGGCAGAAAGATCAGGAGTAGCATATAGAGCTCAGTCAAAGCTTATGAAAACTGTTCCCCTATTCCCTTAAAGCCTTTTAGGTTTCCTGGATGCAGAAGTTTTAAATAATGTTTTCAGTTCTGTACTGTTAACATTGCCTGTTGTGATTATGTTATGCTGGCTGTGATCAGCAGGTGTCTGCCCACTACTACAATTAAACCAGCAGTCCGTTTATTGTTCTGGCTGATCACTGTATATATCCTACAGCATCAGTAGTGAGACTTTTATTATGTCCTTTTGGGGTCTCATATGGAGGCTACAGGTACAGTAAGTTTTGATGTCACAATATTGGACTCCACAGGAACAGTGGTTCCTGCCTGTCAGAGCTCTTGTCATTTGATGCTCCGTTACAATTATGGATCATCAGGGTTTGGCTGACTTTATGCACAAGCCCAACTAGGTTATGGTTCAGCAACAACAATTCAGGATGATGTTACGTTAAGAGAAAATTCATGCAGTGAAAATGCTAAAAATGTAGCATAAAGATCATCGGTTGCTCTCAAGAACATGTTCAAGAAGTAAATGATAGTAGTATGTAAAATGTAAAATAATAAAATGATAAATAACATACAAGGAAAAAAAAAACTACGGAGAACATAAGAATGGCCTAAAGAAGGCAGGCCGATGTTCAGAGTTCTAATAATAACCTTTATTGTATTGTGGTGGAACAATCATCATTATAGGGCACAATGTCTCACACTGGCCCACACTGCTGTGTGAGACTTCAGTGGTCAGGTGGATGTGTACCTTCCACCTGACCACCTCTCTAAGCTGGCTTGTATATACTAGGTTATTACTTTTTGTGTCAATCATTTGTTTTTATTGTACTTGGGTTCATTCTCAAGATGTCACAAAACACTGCTGTGTCCTTTTGATAATTATGCAATTGTAGACCATGAGATGTCTCAATAAGGTGTTTATCACACTGCTACATTCATTTTTTAGTTTCATATTTTATTCTAAAACACCAGCACGTGTGGCGTTGGTCAAGTGAAGGCTTTTGAAAACTCCAGATTTAAGATGTGGCAAAATTCAGATGCATGCACAGCTTGAGTGAGCATGCATTCCTTAAATCTAATGTAAAAAGTATTTAAAAGTTGGCCTAGCATCATGTCTCGGTGCAACACTGGCCCTGAAGGATATCGGGATGGCAATATCAACTAATGATTGATTATTATGCTTACTTTGGTTCTGGTAATTAACATGTAAGTTGATGGCATTTAGCCTACAGTAACCTATGCTGAGAATAACAACAGATGGTGTGCCGAGCTAAGACATGCAGTGACTAAGCCTGTATTTTAAAGGCAGTGAAAATCAAGCTAAACGAGCCTGGGCTTAAGGTTGCAGTATTGGCTCAGACGCTGACACTCCCGGCCTGTGCAAAACTGAACAACTTAGCATTTTATCAAAGTTCAAGGCAGTGACCTCATGAAGTTTCTGACCTGCACCAGCTCCACCTGTTCCCTGTCATGAAGCGACTTAAGGAATGGTCTGTCTTTTTCCTCGAGTTGCCTGTCAATGGACGGCCTATCTCGGGTCCCTCCTCATGCAGCCTGAGGGTTTATTAAACATTCATGCTTTAATTAAGCAATTTTACCGCTGCTACTTACCGGTTGATGATAAAAGTACTGCTCCAGGATGAGCATGACGCACAGACAAGTATGCATGTGCCTGCGTGTGTGTGCGCGTGTGCGGGCGCGTGTGTGTGTGTGTGTGTGAGAGAGAAAAAACAGTTGTGAGAACCCATTAATTTCCTGCGGTAAAGAAGAGTGTGAGGATTAGAGAAAAGACAAGTTGAACTTTTTTTTCTCCGTCCCTCATCAGCCATGTGTGACTGCGGGAGAACGGTCTGCGGATAATATTAGGGCGCGATAGGGATCCCTCTGTTTTCTGACAGGCGGCATGTCACCGTTCACCTGTTCAGTGCTGCTGTTTCTTGCTTATCTTTTCTCTATTTTACACTTCATCACACCCTTTTTTGGAACCTAGTGGAGTCTAGGGGATTTGAAACCCCATTTCTCCCCACCCTCAGAAAAGTGCTCAGAGGATGAAATTGCGTGCGCGAGGGAGAAAATAGGGAATTAGAGCGCACATTTGTGTTGCCAGTCTCCTTGGCTGTGAGGACATTTAATGCCAGTGTGACTGTCTCACTGTCACTCTTCAGATTTGATGAGTTGGACAATGACGATGAATTACTTTAGATCTCACTGCAGTGTACAAGTTCAGTGCTTCTGTTCAGAGCTAGATGAAGTGTGTGTGTGTGTTTGTGTGTGTGTGTGTGTGTACATGCACATTGTTGCACCTGCGTGTCTCTGTGTCCTTGTTAAGAGCAGGCGATGGCTCTGCGGGATGGCTGTAAAGGCTTCTCTCCTTGGTGGTATCACCTGGAATGACACCCAGAGGTGACACACTGTCAGAACACACACACACACACACACACAAGACATAGGACACACTGATACACACAAACAATAAGCTGAGCGTATCCTGGCCAAAGCTTGCCAGGTCCAAGAAAAGAACTCATTAGTGCAGACATGTTCCCTGCGCTCCTCTAACAACACACTCCCTTACACACAAGCTGGAAATGCACAGACCGACTCCCACACATACACACACACCCATCAAGTTGTTTCTAGTCTATACATGAATGCATCGCTGTTAAAAGCTGAATCCACCCTAATCCCATTAATGCTGTGTTCAAATTAGCTGCTGCTGTCTTTGGCTGTCATCTCTGGCCAATCATGGTCGCTGAAACATCACCCTTTGCATTTCTTACATAGCCACAATGGAGTTTAATTAGATTTTGCTGCCCACAAAGCATCGTCAGTTGACGGTTTGGTTTTCGCGGGTCAAGATTTATTTGTGCAATTTCTTTACCTCTTTTTGAAACCTGTGTTTATCAGCCTCAAACTTCTTGTCAAATGACAGTACAGATGCTAGTTGTAGCTAGTAAAGCACACTGTGACTGTGTGTGTGTGTGTGTGTGTGTGTGTATCTGTGCTGTTTGTCTCTGCCTGTGGTCAGCTTTTGATGGCTCTGCGGAGCGAGTTGTCAGAACGACACGTCCTAAACCCAAAGCTGTACTAAAAAATGTGCAGTTCTATTAAACGGCAACTGCAGAACTCATGGTTCTTAAATAATTGATGCAATCAAACCTGCTTTTTACAGTTTCACTCTTCTGAAATTGCTGAAAAGACCTTTCAGGAGAACCTCACTAATCATGCACCAATATCACAACATAGCAGTGCAATCCTATTACCTGGTCTAGTGTTTAACAGTGATGATAATGTGAACATATTGAAAAGAATGAATACAAGGTGGAACAACAATACCTGATAAATGCAAAAATTGGCTTAGTGGAAAAACTACAGACTTCTCTGCTGAGCACATAATTCACTCTGGCCTAAAAAAGAATTTTCTTATAGACCAACATTATATATATAATTCCCGATTTTATTTAGTGAGTGACTTTCAGAATTTGATCAATTCCCCCATTATTATTTAGAAAGTTGAGAAGACCTGTAGTATTATGTTTTTTTATTCTTATTTATGTGGGGTCCTGAGAGGCATGACTGGAGGAAGTTGCTTATGCACATGGTCTATATGTTTGAGGATCATCTAGGTAATTTATAAATCTGGAATTTGGGAGAATGCAGAAAACTTTCTGCCTAATTTGTCTACAGATGTGTCTGCATGTCTTGTGCACAAGAGTCACTGTATTTTTCCACGTACATCCAAATTCTCTGTATTTTGTGTTTGTGTCTGTGTGTATTTTAATTCTGAATAAATCCCGTACAAGAATGTGGGATTATCTTTTACAGTTACATTATTTCACTTTTCTCCTTTGTACATGAGTTGAGCATTTAGTCTTTTGTCATTGTTATGCAGCATGAGGCTATGAGCTTGGTATTCATTTGTATTCACAGTGTTAAACAGACAACGAACTCAGAGATGGGAATCAAATGAAATGCTTGATGTGGTTTTGAATATTTATTTGTTTTCTTTCTTTACTTTAATATAAGTATTGAATGCTGGTTGACCGGCTGCAAATTAGCACACCCAGAACATATTTGAAGTACCAATTTCAGGCTGTAGACACAGGAATGGACACTGCTAATGCATAAAATATTTCTACAGGTGCTTCAGAAATTATTCAGACCGCTTCCCTTTTTCGTTTTGCAGGTTCCATTACAAATGACAAAACTCGTGTTTTGCAGACGGTTTTTGCAAACATGTAGTTGTCATAATGGGTTACTAAGTTAGATTGGCAAATAAAATTAAATAAATCCATCACAAAACTATCCGTGATGGACTTTAATAATAATGGACACCTATATGCCCATTTCACCACCGTTCAGCTTATTCTGTTAGGTGTCAGCACAGCAGATTGTGTGAACATTTTTGACGTAGGTTTGTAACCCAGATGGTCCTCACGCAATGATGTCCAATTTAGTGAAAACAGTCTTCATGTGTGAGCCGTCCAGTCTTTGAAAGTCTTACCTCGTCTTCAGGTGTGAAGGTATAAAAGGTATCTTGATCCACAAAGAAAAAAAAGAGCGTAATGGCATCAGAGGTCTCTGCACAGACTCAAACGTGGATTCTTATGTGGTACACGTCTTAATCACTTGGCCACTGGAAGCCCTGTAATACCAGTCAAACTTGATTACAAACAACAGCATAACATAATCGTTATAAATGTGATGTCTGTTTCTCAGCTCTTTCTGAATGCATTTATAATCAACTTCTCACTTGAGGTTGATTTATTTATTCTCATTTATTTCTCATCAAAGCGCCACAACAACAAAAACAGATTAGGGTGTTTCCTTTTCAGTTTCTCATTTGCCTGCTTGATAGACTTTTTATCTCCTCAGTTCTTTCGTATCTGCTAAAAAATTATATTGCCCAATCTAATCTCAAACGAAAATTACAATTAATTATTTTGGGGGCATTCCGAAAAACACATCCTGTTATTGCAGCTCGGATGCCCAAAGGCTCAACTGAGTAAATCTTTTCAGTCTGATTTGGCTCAATCAAATTCTCTCTGCCCTCTAGATTGCAGCCCTTCTCTTGTCTCAGCACCGTGTGGCAGAAGGCTCCCCGATGCATTCCCTTTATCTGTGGTGTTAGCAATGTCGTGTTGTGCTTTCTGCTTTCTATTTAGGAGATAAATTTGGTTTTAATGTTTTGATAGTTTGCTCGCTGAAGGTTAAAAACTATTCTTGGACGCAGCTCTGTGGTTGCTGACATCAGCCAACATCCATCATCAGTGCTGAGTTCAACTCCGTGGAGAAGGTCAATAAAAAGGAGGGTACATTATAAGATGAAGACATCAAACAAGCACCACCCGAAATGAAATCCTTTTACATTCGGTGAAGAGGAGCAATTCACATTTGTACAATTGGTTTAAATAAACGAAAATGTGATAATGCTTATAATTTTCTTGTCAGCAGTTTAAATTTGACCCCTTCTTGTTTCAACAGGGAAACACAAAGACTGCTTCATAATTTTTTTTTTCTTTTTTCCCCAGTTTGGTGTGGGACAACTTGTACACAGTAACACGATGATGAAAATTACACTATCCTAAATTCATGGCACATACAGTAGGAGGATTTTTTTGGAGAGTGTTGCTGCCATAAAAACTTGACTTTCCTTATGTTTACAAAATATAGTTGGGGATTCTACTGTGGAGGGACCAGAGACAAAATGGCCCATCAAGACCCCCCTTCTAAAAGGAGGGTTTTGGGGCACAGTTGGTGCACTGGTGCCTTTGTGGGAGGTTTAAGGGGCTTTATAAGTGTAATTGCCAAAAGTGCCAAAATGAGTGGCCATCAGGGGCCACTCTCTCTAAATCCCAAAAATCTGCCTGGTCCTGATGCAATGCCTCTTCCGCTTCAGGAAATTTACAAACTCAGTTTTCCGTTTTTATTGCATTTAAGAAAAGATCACCCAGTTCTGTCTTTAATTTCATTTTTGCATAAACAGGGCAGGGCCCTCACTTTACTGTACATGCAAAGTGCACCAAATCTTGTCTAGAGTGACTGGAAGACTATCGTCTGATTAAGCTCTTTGCAGTAGGTCTGCATACATTCTGATATTATCTCGGTTGTAATTGTCATCGTCACCATTCCACTAACGTTTTTTCTCTTTTCATTTTGCAGTAGAGCAAATTACATTTTAAAGTTTGGGGTTAACTAAATAAGTATTCAATGTGACTTCACTGCCTTTGTCATAAGTATTGAAAATCAATACAACACATTTGCCTTTCTTATGGTTCTCTTCAACTGTCTGATGGTAAAATCTAAAGTGTTGATTTCCTGCCATAAAACCAGCAGAGCAAATGATGTGTTCAGTTCTCCTTTTCTATTTTATAGCATTTTATTTCATCTACAAACAAGAACAGACTTATTTAAAGAGTGAAACCTAAAAATCCAACAAAAACACTCATTTTAGATTTTACTGTTCAGTCTTCTAGTCTTTTGCATTTGGTTTTTGAGCTGTCACTCTTCACGCAGAACATCTATTGTTGCAGGACACCGTCATGTAGTTTCCCTCAAACAAAAACTTCCCAACTCATGTGGAAATTAATTTCCATCCTGCGGTTTCCTTGAGCTTAACATTTTATGGTCCCCTATGCGCCACTAGAGTCTTAACAGAGGACAGCACTGCTGTTCATCTGTTTTAAATGCTCTTTAATAAAAGGAAAAGGCCTGGCTGCTCCTGCTGCTGTTAGCAGAATAATACTACGACACACTGCAACACATGGAAACCATTCAGCTCACAGCTGCCCATCTGTCAGATGCCGCTCACAGAGGTGCTTCTGCATAGAACTGATGCCTCCAGAAACCTTTGATTTATAACAGGTCAGTCAGCATTTAGAACATTGTGTGTTTCTGAAGGATTTATTTAATCCCTAACCATATCATACCTTATGTTCATTACTAGTGAAGTGAGCTGATATTAAAGTACGAATTGAACATAATGTGCACTGATTTCACTTTTTTTTTACCTTCACACACACACACAACTCACTTGCCAACGATTAAAGATTCACACAAATGCACTGTAGATGAAATGTGTCCAACTTTTTGTTTATGCAACTTTGGTGTAAAGGAGACTGTTATTTTTTTATTTTCATTAAACACTTGTGGTTTTAAGATTTAAAGCGTTCCTTCCTTAAGAGCACATACATTGTTATTGTAGTTTTATTGGTGCTTTAACACCCTCCACTCCTAAGGTTCCAGGATTTTGGCTGCAGGAATGTGCCACTGCTCAACCACTCAAGAGCATTAGTGACTGGCTAGGTGCTGGCTGAGGAGGCCTGCCTCACATTTGGTGTTGTAGATTAGGCGAAGGGTTTTTGAGGATAGTTTAATTTCAGTTCTAGTTGCTGTAGTCACATAGTATTTAGACTCAAATTTTAATATAGAGGTTGAGATGGGCAGGTGGGTCAACAAAACAGAGGGCCTCCCCACAGGAGAGCCGAGTGCGGAAACAATAAAAACAACATGTTATTGTTGTACTGTAATCATGAAAACGTGACTTATATAGTGGAAGAAGCGATTTTGACAAAAACATTAACATTTAAAAAAAAAAAAAAACATTATTTTTTTTTTAAACCCAAATACAATTAAAATTTTAATCCAAAGGTTTTTGACGTTGTAGGATGAAATATTGTGTGTTATGCTACTTGCCGTTTCAAACAATGGTAACAAAATGGCAGGGGCTGCTATTGGAGCGCCCGCGTTCTGTGGGTCATAGGACAAGGCAGGGACAAATAATGTATAGAACTGGTGTTATACATGGGGGCACTGGCTTACTGAAACAGATTACAGACTTCACCAAACTGGCTCAAAGTATACAGAACACTGTTGTCTAGAGTATCAGTGCCCCCCTTACTCATAGCAGGGTGTGTTCTATGAGTAATGTACACATAGAAAATGATACAGTACATAATGGCAGGGCAGTTGTAGCACTCCAGCAGCCTGTCAAGGTCTTTCTGCGACTCAGTGGTCAGGAGAAGCTTTTCCATTATACAGTAAATATCATCTGTAATAGAATGTTATCTGTTGTACTTTTCCATGATTGTCATCCAGTTTGGTGATTGACAAAAAAAAGAGGAAACAAATACACAGTGTTGAGAGCTACAGTGATATTTTACGTTTGTTTGAATGACTGACAAGGCCAAATAAATCTTGGCCGTTGTCTGCCGATTGCAGATATCAAGGCCGAGTGGTCTTATTTTGTATTTTCTTCTTCTTTATTTTCTAATGAAAATTTCCTACAAATGGAGAGAATCTGATAGCTTTGTGCAGTAGTTTGGAATCATGAATTGCGAAAAATCAAATCTCCCTGTGCATGAACAGGTGGGTATTCATCAAGTTGTAACACGATTCTACATGGATTTATTTGCTATTTGGAGAATTTGCTTAATCTAGAAATTTGAAAATCTAAAAATTGCAAAACTAATGGAAAGATTAGATAATAAGTAACTTCACCACATCGACTTTGTCTTGAGTATTATAACACATGTGCCTACTAGAGAGGTTGTGGGAGCTGAGAACATCCATCTGCATACGTCTACAGCTGTATATACATCACCCACAGTGACCTGTAAGAGCCTTCCTTCCTAGCCCACCAGGATGAACCCCCACCAGCTCCCCTGCCACCTCCTCACTTTTCTCTCTCTCTCTTTCTGTTTCTCCCATTCTGTGTCTCTTTCTCTGAGTCACAATGCAGTCACCATCCCACACTGTGTGGGGAGACAAGGGCTTCTGATGTATGAGAGTGCTATAAAGCGTGGGAAGAGTAAACCGCATTGCTCAGAGATCTTTGAGCATGTGTGTGTTTTGTGTGTGTGCGTTTGCATGCTTGCATCTGTTTGTATGCGTGCCAGTGGTTTCAAGGCTTACAGGTTAGTGATCCCTGGACGCCGTTAAATATATTTCATATACTGTAGCATGGTGTATGGTTTTTAATCGGAGCGGTTAAATGTGCTCCCAAAGTAACTTGAAGAAACTCTGAGAAGAAAAACAATGACGCATTCATCAGCTGTGGAGTGAATGAAGAAGCTGCAGAGAGCTAAGGACACACCAGAGCACAGCGGGGGCGATTTTTAGCCTTAATAGCTGTGCGGGGGAAGGTTGAGGGGATGGGGAATCTACTCAAGTCCAGATAGGAAATAGACACAGAGGCCCTGGTAGCTCCCTTAGGAACATTTAAGCCACATCAGGTGTGCTGAGAGGAAGACAACCTGTAAACAGCATCCAGCTGAAGTCAAAGTAATTCTCAGCTGCTCTTAGAAGCTCTGTGGAAATCAACACACCCACCAACACAAACACAAAAACAAGGCTGAATTTGCAGCACAGTCCAAAATAATTGCGTTAAGTTGTTTGACTAACAAACAAGCATGTGTTGCTGTGCAGCCGAACACATAATTACTGTCTGAGCATGCAGACTTTTAGCAGTTGTCTCAGCCAAAGATAGATGTGTTTGACACACATCCAAAAATCCAACAAAACTTCTGTTGAGCCTTCAGTCAGGCCACAGAAAAAGTCAGAAAACCATCTGATCCCTGTGGTGAAAGACCTTTTGAGCCTTTTTCTTATCGTTCCCTCTGAAATGGGGCATCCATCTTCAGAATTGAAATGTCTGGTTGGCTGACCCGCACCTGAAACCAAGGAACGGCCCACATGATATGTATTTATAGACAATGGGCTTGGGCAGAGAGTTTCAGAGATGGTGCTGCTTTGGAAGGTGAGGGGTGTAATGGTTTGTGCTCTTTGGCTGATAAGGTTAAAGAGATGGAACAGCATTACGCTGATTCAAGGATCTGCTGGCGTGTGATGGAGTAAGACTCAGATTGGTTTGTGAGTGGATTACAGTTGTGAGCATTGTGTGTGTTGTGTGTGCCTTTGGATATATTTTAACAGCATGAAATACGTGGGTGATGCATGGGTTTTATAGTAAAGCCAACTTTCTGACACACATCATAGAAATGTGCTGGCAGTTTCACATGGTAATCTCATATTCATGTAATTATGCATATTTTAAATGAATGAAGTGCTGCATTTATTAACAAGAATGAAGTCACTAGGAGGTTGTTGGGGTGGATTGTGGCTTTTTCAAGCATACGATTGTCACATCATAGGTGCCAGTTTGCCTCCAAAGTCCCATGTGTAGTCAGCTTTAGGCGAGAAAAGCACTAAGGTAGCCAACGTAATGGGAGGTAGTTGGATGGCTACTGAAGCATAATTATGGGCTGATAAAAGTTAACAACCAGTGGAATGGTGTGATGGGTATTTGTGCTGTTTTCTTATGTCACATAGATCAGACCATTAACCAAATAAAAAAGAAAGAAAAAAAAAACTGTACAACCTGCACTGAAATTCTTAACATGCCTGTAAGAACTTCAGCTTTCAGTGCAGGGATTTACTTTCCTACGATGCTCTGAAACTGTTTCACAAGTATTGTCTTCCTGACAAGAATAAAATAGTGAAGGAAACAGGGTGAGAAGTTGCTGTCTTTGTAAGTGTTTTGTGGAGCATTTCCCACTTGTTAGACAGATTTAGGAAAGACATGTAACTCAGGCTGTGTGGTAAAGCACATCTCTCATTCATAGTCATTGCAAGTCATTTCAGTTGCCCTCACATTAGTGTTTTACCTTTAAATAAAGTAGTTTAGATTATCTAGATATACTGTTGGTTTCTTGCAACCTGTCAGATCATTTAGCTCCTCGTTTCTTGTCATTGCCATCTCAGTTCATTGCCACTCCTCTGCACTTACTTGTTTACATGTAGGTTGAATGAAATAAACCTGGAAAACCCACTAGAAATGTCTTTCAATATGTTTGACCAAAGTCTGATATATCTCACTCTTATCTGCTGTACACTTCAATTGTTGTTTAGAAATTATTCAAAAAATACACAAATAAAAGCTGTTCCAAGTCTATTCTGGTTCGATCTCGTAAACAGTGTGATTCCCTGCCGTTCATCCGTTGCCTTATCCTTATCACCTCCGTGCTTATGGTTTAGTAGTTATGGTTCAGTCGGCCACCAGCTACCTACGAGGTGGTCAGTAGGTTTTGGCAGTAGTAGATATGACAGGATCAGGAGTGACAGTGATGCGATTTCCCATTAAGTTAATGTTTTTACTTTGTTATAATCAAGAGCCCCAATATTTTCCCAAAACCTAAACAATTCCTAACCCTAATCTTGTAGCTTTCATACCATGGAGATGAGGAGAAAGCTGAACCAGTATGCAGCTCTCGATACAGTCAGTCAGTCTATGTTCCAGCCCTCATCTACAAGTATGGTCACAAAAGTGGCTCAAATGAGCTTCCTTTGTAGGGTGGCTGAGCTCAGCGTTAGTGAGGGGGTGCAGAGTTTGGACATCTAAAGGAAGCTTTAATTAGAGACATTGCTCCTTCACTTTGAAAAGGAGCCAGTGGAGGTGTTCAGCCATCTTATCAGGATACCCCCTGGGCTCCTCCCATTGATGGTTTTATGGGTACATCCAACTAGGAGGAGACCCTGAGGCAGACCCAGAATACGCTGAGAAGAATATATAGCTCATTTCTGCCTGCGGACACCTTGGGATCCCCCAGAAGCGGCTGGAGAAAGTGGCTGGGGAGAGGGATGTCTGGTTCGCCTTACTGAACCTTCTCCCACCATAATCCAACTTTGGGTAAGAGGCTGGCAATACATGGACGGGATGAATGGATGGGCAACAAAGGTCCAGCACATGAAAACCACCTTACTATGTCTACTGAGAGGTGGATGAGGGACCTATCATTGCCTGTATGTGTGTGCTGAGTAGAAAATAAGCAACTGAATAGCCGGATAACATCCAAACTAGGTGGTTTATTTGCAAAACATTACAGTAACCAGCTTTTGTCGGAAATTACTGACTCTCTTTTAGAAAATAAACTCTATTTTTTTTTAGATGTTTTTACTATTTGCATCTCCAGTACTAACCCATCTATGTGCTCACATTTCACCCCTCTTTGTAACTCTGAGCTCTAAGACGTTGTTAATTTTAGGTTTTCTATGATGTATGCTAACGAGCAGATGAACTGTAAAATAAACGCTTATTAGTTTTACATTATTTTGCTTGTAAATGAGGCTGCTGCCTTTTTAAATACTGTTTAAATATTTAATTATTCAATTGAAAGCTGAAAGAAAAGAAGCAGGTATAATAGAGGTACATCCAGAGGCAGAATGCTGGCACATTATGTTACCGGCTGCTTTCATAATGTCACAGACGACCTGGCAGGGGAGCTGATTGGGTGCTGGGTACTTTGTGGTGGGTTCACCCATGGGTTGAGCTCTCAGGAAGGAACTGATCAGTGGGATGCACTCTTTTTATTTGTTTATATTTTTGAATCTATGATAAAGAATAGAAGATCCAGGGAACACATCATTAACTCTATACCCCAGTTAACATGATTATTGGTTATTTCACTCTATTATTATAGCTTAATTTAGATACTAATGCACATTTTATTTATATTTATAATGTGTAAGTTGCATTTCCATTTTTTTCCCTTTTTTTTTGCCAGTCAGAGCAAAATATCACTTTGATGATTCCAGCAGCAGATTTTCTCCAAGGACAAAATCTGATAGTAAACATTATCTTTTAGGAGGAATATGTGAACATTTTTATCCATGTGAAATTCTAACAGTGTATTCACTTTGGCATAAACCTACCTTTTTTCCTTCCTTTCATTTTGCCCCTCTCCTCTAATCTGTCCTAACATTCTTTCGCTTTTTCTGTTCCTGTCTCCCCTCATCTCCCTCTGCCCCCTCGGCCCCTCCCAGACTCGCTCTCCTTTCACCGCCTGTTATCTCCACCATGCAGTTGACTGCTTCTGTCCTCTGGGTGTCAGCACTTGCCTTATCCTTCATTCAGCTATACAGCTGTGTGTGAACCGACCGTCCCTTTTCTGCCTGCATTTCATGTTTCATGAGGATTTATTTTTTTTATTTCCTCTTGTCTGCTATGTCTTTTAACATTTTCTTCATTCTCCCCTCCTCCCCCTTCCGCAGGCTGTCTGCTTGTTGCCACAGTAATTGTCAACTTTAACATCATATTTCAGCCATCCTCTCTCGCTCGCTCTCTTTCTGACATACACACCTACGGTTGTGTGCAACTAAACTTCAGATGATACTCACTGACGTAATGCAATCTATAACCACTTACCCAAATCTTGACCAATACAGCTTAGTACCTAATTCTAAATCTTACCCTAATAATTCTAACCTTCAAAAGCTGTTTGTAGTTGTAGAACCTTCCAAAATGTCTTCACAAAAAAATAGAAGTTGTCAAAATAGCTCAGAGTGATGGTATTGAGCTACAGCCTGTCAAGTCCTGATTGTTGAACACCTTGGAAGATGTGTCAGCAAGTGAGGACTGGCCACAATGTTGTTCCTTTCCAATACTTTCCAAAAGTGTTCTCTCTCCCAAAGTGTTAAACTAGTTCTCATCACGATAGCCATACAAGTGCAGCAACACATGCGCATACACACACCACTTCTCAATCAATAAATCTGCAGTAACCCTATCTGTCAACGCCCTGCGTGTGTGTGCGTGTGTTTGTGTGTGTGCGTGCGTGCGTGTTGGAAAAAACTGAAGGTCATAGTGGAGCAGGGTTATGGAATGTTAAAAAAAGAGGGGGAAATTGAGGATTGCTGAGACTGACTTAGACTACATGCCACCTCTCCAGCTACCAGGGGTGTTTTCACAAAAGACCCCCTCTGAATTATTGACAATATAATGCAATGTCCTTGAAGAGCGAGAAAGACACTGCATTTTTCTCCTCCCACTTTTTCCCCCTCTCTGAGTCTGATTATTGGGCAGAATAGAAAAAAAAGTCATACTCTTGTCATTTCCCATTTTTTTTCCTGCAGAAGAATGAATCTTATCTGTAAATGGACCAACCCCCGTCTTTTTCTCTCGCCTCTCGCCAAAACCTTCATTTGACAAAAGGAGCTTCTGTCCTTTGCTCCAAACCGCAGTTAATCTTCCTCTGTATTCATAAAGCATATTTGTTCACTATAAACTGTGAGTGATTCAGAATTGGGACTGAAGGTTATTTAGCTGCATCAGACCGACTTCAGTCCCCAAAACAGAGGCATTGGAGAAAAAAAGGCTAATTTGGTTCACACTGGAACGACTGCTCTACATAGTAGCTCAAATCTGGTTTCCCATTCAATCATTGTGTGCAGAGGTGGTAGAAGATTTTTATATTAAAACCACCAGGTGGTATTAATGTTGTGGCTGATTGGTGTATATGGCATAGACTCCCCTGCAAAAGTATTCATTTTTGCTGTAGACTAAAAATATTTAGTTTGAAATCAAAAGATGATTATTAGACAACCGCTCTTGTGTAACCGAAGTTGTGTGTCAGATCCAGATGTAAATACCTGGAAATCAAAGCTGAAATGTAGAAGATACCACCTTGAGTTTGATCCCTGTCATTGTTCTTGTGAGCAACAGTATTGGAACCGATAGACTTAATAACTGCAATAACTGCATCAAGCGTGTGACCAATTGACATCACCACACTTTGTGATGCTTTTCCAGGTTGTTGTTTGTTTTGGGGGGGTTACTCCCTTCACTCTCCACTTTAGCAGGTAAAATGCATGCTCCAGGGTTGAAGTCCGGAGATTGACTTGGCCAGTCTAAAACTTCCACTTCTTGCCCCAGAGGAACTCCTTCGTGTTTTCGACAGTTTGTTTTGGGTCATTATCTCGCTGCATGATGAAGGATCTCCATAGAAGTCTGTCTTTAAATTGGCAGAAAAGATGTTTCTGCAGACTCCTGAGTCTGGAAATAAAAGCTGAAATGTTAATGTCTTGTCTCATATTCACTTTTTGATGTCAAACCCAAATGGTTTCAGTTTATAGGAATATTAAAGGAAGTGCCCTCACTGTTCCAGCGGAGTGTATATAACAAACATTTCAACAAATTTCTTACATTTTGTCTTTAAATCCTATCACAAATATGTGTACTTTCCACTCCTTAAAATGTTCAAACAGTCTTGTTACTTTTTTTTTTACGCATTTGAGGGAAATATCGATTATTTTTATTTTGCATCATTGTGGAGCTGCAGGAACACTCGATATTGAGTAACATTAGTACAGTATGTTAACAAAGACAGTCCAGCTCTAATATTAGAGTAGCTATCCCCACTAGGTACAGTAGGCTCTTTACATAATTACTTATAACCCCCCTAATTTCCCTGTTAGTCTTTAAATTGGCTTTGCACACAATCAGCTGGTAGAAATGTACTTTTGTTCTTTAGTTACATTTCTGAGGCGGCTCCTCTAAATTAGTACATCTGCTTTTACTAGATTCTTTTTACACTAAATCTGTAATTATACTTAAGTTTAGAATGTGGGTACTTTTGCCACGTCTGGTACAAAGAGAGCAAACAGTGGCTGGTCCAGTAACAGTCAAACAACTAGTCAGGAGTACATTGAGTGGAATAGGTTTAAATGTTAAATAGAAGGTCAGAACCTCTGTCCAATATGGACATAAATTTAAATTCCCTTTGTAAATCACTAATACCTGAATCTTCAGGCTAAGAAGTACATCTGAACTGCCGAAGCTTGAATCCTGTGTCAAGCAAGAATCAAAATATATTTTGTTCCAAAGTAATTGTTCTCCTCACACTTAGAGAGCATTGTTGAAATAAGTGACGATGCAGCACAGGCTTTATCACCCCTGTCTCAACTTTCTTAAGACATGTTGCTGGCATCAAATTCAAAATGATGAAAATTATTAAAATGTAAACTATTAAAAAAAAGCAAAAAACTATTACATTTCTCAGTTTCAGCATCTGATGTTGTCTTTGTAATGTTTACCATCAATAATGTGTCTCAATTATTGTGCTCTCATTTAAATGTGACAGTGTCCAACGTTTTTTGGAAACAGGGCTGTATATGGTTTTGACTATTGACTATTTTTAAGATGGAAATGTTTTAATTAATTGTTGACTGTTTTTCTACAACAGCTGGCCACTTTTTTGCAAACATTAATCAAATAGGAGGAGATGTGCTGCGCTGACTACTGGGACAGCAGTGAATTAATCCACATTTGGTGCTTTGCAGGCAGCAGGATGGTGTATTTGGGATTGTGTCTAAGTCTGGGATTGAGTCCAAATAAACTACAGTGGATGTGTTTGTGTTAATGTCAGACAGTGCAACAGTGTGGCGCATTGAGTTGTTGTTTACCGACATAACCAAATTCTATTGCACAGATATACACAAATATAGACATAACTGTGTTTTAATAGGACACAGTGATTGCTGGTTTTGCTTATTTAATGACATTTCTTGACAGTAAGAAAGCAGCAATGTCATCTGAGTCATCCTTTAACTAAAACTGCACAAGCACAACGGTATGAGCACACAGGTTGAAGGCTCTCTGTCCCTTCCTCTTTACATTATCTGCTCTCGAAATTCTTTTTGCAAAAACCTTCAGGCATTAGTGATAAAGTTTGCATGTCACTGAATGATTTCAACAACTTGTTGCCATGATAATGCCATTATGCCTATTGTTGAAGCCCCCTACTGTTTATTCTAGAGCGTCTCACCATAGGGAGGCGTTGAACTGATCAATGACAAATGATAAACTTTGAGTGTGACATCAAAGGATATTGAAATCAAAAGAGTTTGTCACACATTGAAGCATGAATGGGTGAATGTGCTTAATTAATAGTATTGCAGTTTGTCATTTGGACTGTGAAATATCAAGGTCGCTTACTCAAGGTTGCTTTAAGTGTCTCCTGTAAGCAGACATGGTTGCAGATGACTGAAATTCTTGCATCAAAATGCACAATCCTTCCAACATTAACTGATACAGTTGTCATAGCATGTCCCAACCTCTCATACGACCTGCAGACGTGTTTGCTGCCTTTCTCGCTCTTTCAACAGACTGTCGAAATTGCATCCCTCTTGGTGCCAGGCACCACCAAAATGACACCTGATGTAACACCATTTTTCACCCTCACTGTGCAAACATAGTGGTTCAGCTCAAAAACCACTGCGTCTTGATGTCACGTGACATACAACGGTGTTTCTATTTAAATATTATCTCGGAAAAAAAGCTTTTATTTTTAAATTTATCTCTAATGTTTTTAGTAGTTTGAAATATGGATGTATTGACTTTTTGTTTTTCAGAACGAACACGGCTGAGCCCTATAGTATAACCATAAATTTAAAAGGTCCTGTTACAATAAAGTTGTAAGTTCTCATACCTGCTTCTCCACAGTAATGACCATAGATCATGTCAAATGTGTGGTGAAAACATATTCACACAGCGCAAATTAGATCTGTTCTCCCGCACAACACTGGGCTTGGCTCATCATGTTACTGCTACTTTATTTATGATGTTTTTTGGTGTCTGTATAAAAATATCATAATTATCTGAGTGTGGCTTTTTTTTCTTCATCCAAACACAATCACAGTTGAGAATCAAATAGTTGTAGACTACTGTAATAGAATTTTTTCCTCTTGGAAGAATTGTAGACAGAAATCAGCGTGATGAACCATCTCAGTTTAATACATGCCGGCATGGAGAAGAACACATGGATGTTGAGTGTTGTTTCTGACTTGTATCTCTCAAACCCCTTCTATTTATACTTAAACCCAAGAAAGGAACCACCCTCACAAAACATAAGTGAAGAAACCAGGTGCATGCAGTTGACAGTCATCACTCTTGTCCCTTTCTAGATTATCTGAAGATATCAGTAACAAAGTCAATAAAACCCTTTTATTACCCTCTTTTAGATCTTGCGACCCCAGGACTCACTATCTGCTACATTGCTTGGGCCTTGTAAAAACAAGGTGCCTGCTGTGATCTCAAACATTCCTCCAAACACGACCCATCTTATGATCTCTTGTCCTCTTTGTGACCTCTTCAATAGCTCATCTTGGTTGATTGTTTGCTAATTTTCTAACCATATGACTAAATTCACTTTCTTCCCTCACACTACACAGTCCAGATTTGCATGGCATGGGCTAATTAATGTATGGGCTAACTAATTTAATTAGCATCAGAGCTCTTGAAACTTCACTACAGAAACATCAACCAGCCTATGACCATTATTTAAATTCCAACTTTAAGTTTATTTCCACTTTAAATGGTTATTTAGTTTAGTTTCCACTAAATGTGGAGATGTTGTGTTCAGTTCAGTTTTTCAAAAGCTTCACATTTAATTTTTTAAACATTTGCTTAACAGGCACTTTTTGTATCGTGCTATTCAAAATAAATTATTGATTGACAATAGGAAGGTTGGCATATTATACGAAGCATAACAGAGTTTCACTTTTTTGGACATATTATCCCGACATACTGTATGTATGACATAGTCCAAATGTTATAAATACAAGTTTGTGAAATAAAATAAAACGTGTGTAAAATTCAACGGCTGTGGCATCAGCCTCTGCTGGTTTGCAGAATATTACCTGCACGTTCCATTTTATTATCAAACCTGAACTGATTTCTAATACGTCAGATATCAGTCATTATCATGCCCATAGTTATGATTCACTTGAAATCTACTACCTACCAGTAGCCCAGTAGGTTTGTTATGTGCTTTGAAATCTGTGCTAATCTGGTGACATCTAGTGGCTGTAGTAAATAATACAAAAGTAAAAATGGCAGTTGGTGACATGATTTAAAGGAAAAGTCTGCAAAGTCAGGGTGGATGGATGAAGGACAAAACACAAGACTTTGAAATGAAAGTTGCCAGTGTCCTGCTTCAAGCCAACAATCATTATAGCTACTATATGTTGATTCAAACCACAACATTTTCCATATGCAGAACAAGTCAGTATTGTATAGAACATGGAAGTGACCAGAAAGGAGAAAACAATGCTTTGAGTGATTTTTGTTTCTTTAAAAAGTGATTTTGTTTGAGCTGCAACAAAGGGAGAGCAGCCGTTTGACGGTGACACTACAAACATATAATAAATGTATTATTTAAATTAATTAATTTAAATAATTAAGCTAATTCACAAATTACCAATTTAAGATTGCAAATTATTGAATTTCTTCGCACTGTTTAGTACAAATGCATGGGCTGATAAGGACAGAGAACAAGCCATTAAAAAGGTTGATAGCATTTGACTTGGATGGCCTCAGAGGTACACTAGTGTAGTTTAAATGGTTTTAGATTCATCTAATATGATACCAGCCATATTCAATAAATGAATATCCTTGGTATCCCCAGAACCAACATGTAAAATATTTGTCACTACTAAGCAAAGGGATCAACGTTGTATAAGCGTGTCACCATGTTGTGTTGCTCCGTGGATGCTCTCTCTCTTTCAGGAGATAATCTGGTCACTTTCCTCCGGTACTGGACTACTTGTGCACTAAATGAGTGTGGTCACAGAAACATGAGCAAATCCATTTCCACACTCATAAGTAAACACTTACGCCACACTCGCTCACACTGCTGATGACAAATACATATTGCCCATGATCACTGAGGCCTGCTAACTTCATTTCTTACAGGATTCAGTCCATTTCAATCCATACAGTTTGAGTCATCATGCCGACATGGTCAGATTACACTCAGCTGTGTGTGTTTGTCTTGACACCAACTACCGTGGTCTCCACAGTACCCTCCCTCACCCCGAGCCTCACCCCCAAAGGAAATTGATTAGGGAGTAATTAAAAAAAAAAAAAAAGTGTGTCTGGCTGTTGGCCAACTTCATGTTCTATTCATGCAGATTAATACATATTTGTTGTTGCCTGTGGGGGCTGAAAGGCATCTGTCTGTGCCATTAAACATTTATGTGCGCAGTACACACACACACACACACACACACACACACGGCAGCTCTTTACCTCCCTTCTCCTTGTATCAGCTCACATCTTAATGGAGTGCATTAAATCAGAATGCCCAAACAGGGAATTTCACAGTGACAGTGGCATTCATCACACCTTTGTTTTAAAGGAACAATTTCCCCTCAGATCCTCATTCACTGTTAGATACCATCAGCTTGTTGTTCAATGCAAGAGCTGTGTTTTAGGTTACTTCTTTTTAGTGGACTCAACCTACCTACAGTAGGTCTACAGATATTGTATGTGTGTGTGTGTGTGTGTGTGTGTGCACTTTATTGACATTTCTCTTGTGTGTTTAGCATTGTTGTCACATGGTGGAGATGTTTGTATCTCCTGCAGCTCTTGTATAGATTTATTTTTGGATACCATCATAGTATGTGTATCAAATGATTGGAAACGGGTCAAAATTGCACTGGGCAATGTTGTCTTGTTATAATGCGACAGCCAATTTGACTGTCATCAGTCTTCCCCATCCGTCCATTACCGTCACCATTTACCCTATGATTTGGACACTGCTGGAGAGGATCTGAGCTGTCATTGCGCACTATGCACTAGGCTATGCACACTATGGACAGATGGCAAATCTCTGGACTGCACATAGGCTACATTTACATTGTATGCAGAAGTGGACTAAATCTTTTAACCCCCAAGCTACTCTGATTTTATTTCAAGTCAGATCTGGGCTACTTTTGTAAGTGCGTTCACAACCTTCATGAAAAAAATCTGATCCGACTCCTTAACCACTGTCAGAATTGGTCATTTATGTTTGTTTTTGTTTTTTTTTATTACCTCTGTGCACATGCACACATTGCCTGCCATCATAAGGGCTGGTATCACTCACACACACCAGAAGGAACATATTGAAACCACACAATTTGACTGTTGCACAAATTATGCTGTGGCTGCTTTTGTAATTGGAATTCAGTTTTAAGGCCTGTAGTGTGAATGTGTGTGAGGAGGTTTCTATCTCTATGGTTGATGCCTACATGCATTTGAGAGTCGCCAATTAGCTGAGTGTTTTCATTGTGGGAGTGAACCACAGCATCTGATGGAAACCCACACAATCATAGAGAGAACATGTAAACGTAGGCCGTCAGATTGGTTCAAAGTTAGGACCTTCTAGCAGTGACTCGCTAATCAGTAGCAACCTTTCCATGGTATTCATGATAATCATTATTATGGTCTATAGTTATGATTTAGTGAGGCAGCTACTACTAAGGAGTTAGTAAGGCGGTTATAAGTAAATGTGGTAATTGGGCATCTTCTACTGTAGGAGACAGAGGCAACACCCTGTTTAGGGTCAGCAAGTTAATAAAGCGGTAGCTCCTTGTTTTGTAATGTAATTATGAAATGAAATGCCCAATGATGCATAATAAGCTGTAGCTCCTTGTTTTGTAATGTAATTATGAAATGAAATGCCCAATGATGCATAATAAGCACCTTAATGTGCCTACTGGCAGGTAGAGCAGGGACCTACCGAGCCATAGCTATGGACCTATAACACACCGGCTCTAATTAAATACATTTAATTTGACAACCAACCACCTGAGAATGGATCAATAGTTTATTGGGTCATTTTAAATGGAGGTTATATATAATTTACACTCCTAGACAATATGCTACTTATTATGTTAAAATTTTGATAAATTAACAGGTTCAACAACAGTCATAGGTGATTCCCAAGCTGTGGGCTGAAACCTGGTCCCAAGGTTCTTCTCTAGAGCCACCAAGATGTTTACATGACCAAATCAAGTCCACAATAAGGCCATAACCACTGTTGAAGGTTCAAACATAGATATTGATTTGTTTTGTTTTTAGGGGTCAACACATTGTAAACATTAGTATACACAAGACGGTGGGATAGAGTAAAAAACTGACTTTTTTTTAATTGTGTGCTAAAGTGTATGCACAGAATAATAACGGATATTACTTTGTCTTACATAAGTGATCTGAGTCTGTTGCTAGTAAACGTGCATTAAAAAGATAACGACATGAGTCAAACATGATGGAAAATGGACATCTATAGTAGATGTTGAATTATAACTGCTACAGTCAGATGCGGAAGTTTGCATCCTTTTTTACTGTTTTTGTAATTTCATAATAAAGATTATTTTTCCATCAACATAATATTTAATGCACAACTAACTTTAATACAACTTTAACTGTATTAAACCAGTATATAGTGCTTGAATTGTTAAAAAAAAATATTTTACTCAGCAATTATTCTTAAAGTAAATGGTCTGCACTTATATAGCGCTTTTCTAACTATGGGCACTCAAAGCACTTTACACTGCTTCTTATTCACCCATTCACACACACACTCATACACCAATGGGTGTATGACTGGGAAACAACTAAGTTGGGGTTCAGTGTCTTGCTCAAGGACACTTCGACGTGTGACCAGAGAAGCAGGGGATTGAACCAACAACTGGAGAGTGGTGAACAACCGCTCTACCTTCCTACTCCACAGTCGCCCCTGTTGCTTAAAGTTGCTCTGAAAAATACATTTAGTCGTTCACCTGGCTTTTCTGGTTGCATGACCTGCTGAGACACTTTAAAAGATATGGTTCATAAGAAAGGGACAGAAACAATGCAGTGTGTTCTAAAAGCTTGTGCATATGTTCTTTAGGTGGCTGGAGTGTGTGGGGTCAATGGGCGCAGTGCAGCAGCGAGTGCGGGGGTGGGATTCAAACACGGACCAGGACCTGTCAGTCTCCTCCAGAGGAGTCGTACCTGTGTGAGGGAGTGGTGGAGGAGGGCCGGCCGTGCAACTCACAGCCCTGCACCGGTGAGCTGCTTATTCCATGTGTGTGTTTGTCTGCATTCTCTGTCCGCGAGTGTCCTTTTTAAGCATTGTTACGTTAAATATGAGCATGCGGTGTGTGTTTACAGCTATCTGTGTTTTTTTTTTTTTTTTTTTCATGCTTTTCCTTTTTCAAATGTTGATCATCTGCTTGTTTCATCTCTAAGTCAGTCTTTTGACTTAAGGAGTGCATGTTGGAAAGGGGACTTTGATCGATGAAAAATGACATGGTCAACCATTTAAGACTATGCAAAATATGTTAGTGTCATTTCATTTAAAAAGGGACTAAAGGGACACAGAAAATCAACACCCAGGTTTTGTTATTAGAGGCCATTTAGTTCCTTCATTAAATTGTTTCACAGGGGTAAAGTTTTGTTTTGCAAAGAACTACCAGTATCCTACATTTCTGTCTGGGAATTAGCTCAAACAGCAGGTTGAAGTGTAGATGTATGTGTGTTTTCTTTTATTACTAGTTTATAGTTTTTATTACATTATTATATGACAGCTGAATACATCAAAATAAGAACTGCACACATTTACAGCACATTAACACCCACAGCACAACAAAAGTCCCAAGTTTGGCTGATGCTGTTCTGGGTGACCAATCACGTCACGGTTGTGTCCCAAATATAAGCCACTGATGAAGGAGCTCTGGTTGCTAACCCCGCTCCCTCCTCCCCCCTGGCCTTGCCTCACCCCCCTTTAGGCAAAGGTCGCCATGTCTCTCGCAGCCAATCGCTTCGCTCAGTGGACAGCCGCAAGCGGGATGACGTAGACAAGCCCCGCAGTGGACAGCAGAGCCCTCAGACAGGTAAGACAACGGGACGCAGAGGGATCCCATGCATCAGTCACTGTGGCAGCTTGGGTGACCACTTTCCACAACACATAATATGACGACCACAAACGACCACTTTTCACTCACGTCTAATGAGCACATCTATCAAAATCTCCAGAAGCAGTGCCTCGTCCGCAATGGACTAATTCCAACATGGACCCTGACTGAACATAGTGAAATTGTATTTTATGTGAGGTCATAGCAGGACACTGTGCCCTGTCTGTAATATACTATATCAAATGGAGTCCTCCCCCTCTGTTAAAGTAATCCTCCACCCAAAATCAGTAGCAAGCACTCAACCCTCTGTAGGCTCAAACTCCATTGTTTATTTTCCCAAAGGTTAGAAACCAGTCTCAGGTTCGTCTGGTTATGGCTAACATACACTTAATGACAGTATACTGAACTATGAAGTTAAAAAGTAGCCACCATATTTGTTTTGCTACGGGATCTCGAACGATGTCGAGCTCCAGGACTTCCAGTACTTTCTGACAGTCGTAAAGTGTGTTGCATTCAGTTTACTCTGTGTTCAGGTGTGGAGGTACAATCAGGATGATTTTAGCTCAATTTAGCACAATGACTAGAAACAATTTAATCAGAACTAATTATAGCCTTTGACAGCTGTTTTTAAAGTTCATGCTCCTTCCTAACAAGATGCGTTTGGTATGTGCATGTGTTAATAAAACCAAGAAACAGATTATGCCATTCTAGGTTGATCTCTCGCCTTCGGCCATGCACAGCAGATAAGCATAAAAGAATGGTATGAAACTCTTGTAAAGAATTTGACAAAATGTATTCCCCAATATGTTGTACTATTACTTTCTAAGGTGGTTTTAAAACCATTGTGATTAGCTTCTTGACAGACATGGGAGGTTGAGATCATCTCGTAGTTACTATAGATATGTTCTTTTCCCATTACAAAACCTTCCCACTATACTGATATGAATCTAAGCTTGATTAGAATTGCCCTTCAGAAACAACTACCGACTTTTCAAGCCTACAGAGGGTGAAGGTTTGACATAACAAGATAAGAATTTGGGTGAAGCATTAACTTAATATGCCAAATGATTTCCCACATCCCGTTTAGTTGACCTCCCTGCTTCCCCAGCTGTGACTCCTGAATTTTCCCTTTTTGGTCAACAAGCCCAGTGAATCAGCATTGAACAGATGACTGACATATCCTAAGCCAGTGGCATTCACTTCCCTTGGAAGTCAATGTAAGGGATATGACATCAGAACCTCAAAGATAGAGAACGACAAGTTAAACACAAGCTGGCGTCCATTTGATGTGCCGCCTCCTTTGATGGACATCATTTACAGTGTTTGTAGTCGAATAAAACATTAGAATCTCTGACACCTGTGTCGCCTCTCAAAATTAGATGGTTCCCAGAGAATTTAGAAACCTTTCCCAAGTTTATTTATTGTCTTTTAAAAGGCACACGACAGCAGTGGTCTGGAACACAGGGGGCCATCGAGGATCACCAGAAAAAGAAAGCTTCATTAGCCACAATTGGACTAAACTTTGGAATGGGACAGCCTCATCCATCTATTAAGAAATACTACGCCTTTGAAGGAGGTGGCCCCTAAAATCCAGGACACAGCTAAAATCTACCCTTTATCACACCACAGCCCTTCCTCTTTTTTGGCCACAGAGGCTGCGTCCTGCATGATAATTAGTCTTGGCCCTCTCCTTTCCTTTTCCTCCTCTTTCTCCCTCTATCCGCCTATCCTTTACCCACCCCTTCCTCCTCAGTAGACTCAACTTCAGGTGAGGAATGGTCAGCGTGGAGTGATTGTTCTACCACATGTGGGGAGGGCTGGCAGAGTCGCACTCGTTTCTGTGTGTCCTCCTCCTACAGCACCCAGTGTAGTGGGGCATTGCGAGAGCAGAGACCTTGCAACAACTCTGCTGTGTGTCCAGGTAAGCCCCCCATTCCCCCTCTTGTGCCACCTATCCTGCGCTCTCCCAGCCCTCTTCTCGGCCACCTATACAAGACTCGGCTGACTCCTTTCCTTGGTTAAGAACCTGTGTCCTCTTGGATGCTTTCTACCCTCACCTTATAGAAAGTTTAGTTCCAGTTCAATAACAGATTAGTGGTGTCATTAGGCTCTCCTACATGCAAACAGGTAGGGAAACAATGGATTAGTTTAAATGATTTCAGTGGAACCAGTAAAACAAAAGTGGAACCGGTAATTGTTAATACATGAAGTTCTATGGTGCTGCTTCTGGTGGGTCAATAGGATGTGTGTTTATCTGAGAGTCAAACCATAGTTGTTCTGATTGCAGTGCATGGATCTTGGGAGGAGTGGTCACCATGGAGTTTGTGTTCATCTACCTGTGGCAGAGGTTACAGGATTAGAACACGAAGCTGCACCCCCCCTCAGTTTGGGGGAACTCCCTGCGATGGCCCAGAGAAACAGACAAAATTCTGCAATATAGCTGTCTGTCCAGGTGAGGCATACAATGTTCACAAAGAATCACCCTAATGGCAAAATAAATACCCTAACACATTGCTACTGTTGGGGCTGCGTCCAACAGTAACAGTAACAAAACCCACAAAGTGACAATCACGCCCACTTCATAAATGATTAGCCAAATGTGGGGGCTGTGCAAGACCATATGTCCCAACACATATGATTAAACATGTCTGTGTTTGCGCCCAGCATAGAATAAACTGGAATTGTGCCTTTGTATTATGCATACAATCATGTAAACACCAGGAAAACTTTGGAGAACATTGATTCTGTTACTTCTGTTGCCTCTGTGATGAAGGGTTATAAACACATCATAGGATTTCATATGGACCAGCTGGTTTGAAGCATACTGAACCCTACATATACAGAATGTTTACACAGTGTGTATTCTTTTTACTTTCCTTTACTGTTTCCTGTTTTACCCAATGACCCTGGCCATCCTTAGTGGATGGAGTGTGGAATGATTGGTCCAGCTGGAGCTCCTGCTCTGCTTCATGCTCCAATGGGACAATGCAGAGAATCAGGGAGTGTAATGGCCCTTCGTATGGAGGTTCCGAGTGCAAAGGACAATGGCTGGAGACTGTCCGCTGCTTCCTTGGGGAGTGCCCAGGTACAAAGCAGACAAGATCATTGCACAAAACATTTAGTACGCTCCAAATAAATAAATAAATACAAACTATTTCTTGCTTTTTAACAATTGATTTATGGAACAGAAGTCAATTTTACAATTTTTTAAAAAGCACATTTGATATTGTGTTACATAATATGGATCCTCAGTTCTACATGGAAAAATAATTTGCTATGAAAATACACTCCTTTTTGGACACCATACTGATATGAGTGTTGGGTTACATTTGTCTTCTATTGGTGACTTTACCAGTATTTTGTCCATGATTTATCCAGTGTTGTGGGGACATGCCATCCAATGCCGGGTCAGATGGGTTTTAAAGAGCAGTGTGACACTTATCCCTGCTGGCCTTTCTGACGAAGCATGCACAATACCGAAATTCAAGGAAGCGGAGTCATGTTTTAATTCAGTCACAGGACATTTAGAGAGGTTAATTTCATATTTGAAAAGGTTGTGATAAAAACTAAAATAAAATAAAAATAACACATCAAGTTTTTCATCAACTGGTTTAGATAATATTAAAATCAGCAGGTGTCACTGTACTACACACTGAGCTAGTCAGATACAAGGTGGAAATCTTCAGGAGGAACATATCCAAGTCCTATTACAGCCATTCATACTTTAAAATTTTTATGAGTGTAAATTGTATTAGATACTAAATAAATACAATTTCCTGACTTTGTTCACTGTATGAAGCATAAATCAAGAAGAGACAACAGATGAGCTGCAAACTCTTCTTCACAGAATAAAAGTAAATCCAGCATGGTCCAAGACAATTTCATAGTTGCAGGATTTTAAGCTGTAAAAAAAATGCAGTAAAATGAAAAATTACTTTTTATTTCTATTTACATACGAAGTATAGCAAATATTCGTGACCAAGGCACATTTCCGCAGATGGTTGTTTCATTAGGGGTTCTTTCTAAAAATAGTTCTGTTTCAGTCTGGCTGTATGTTTGGGTTGTTAGCCAAACATACAAACATGTTGGCTGTTTATGATGCTGTCGGCATTGAAAACTAGTCTAACTATATATTTAAAATACCCATCCTTACAGACCAGCTTTTTCAAGAGGAAAACTTTTCTTTTACTTTGGCAAAGACTGTTTTAAATTCTCGTCCATGTAATTTTCCCCTGGTTCTGAAAGTTTTACTAATAATTTGAATAATAATGCACAATAAAGAACAATAATGCAAGTAATTATGGCTTGTGCTGAATAGACTAAAATATGTCAAAAGACTGTTAAGGTCTATATGTATGTGTTCCATTATGTATTATGGAGAGTTCCCTAATAATGTCATGCTGTATTTACTCTGTAAGTGGATGGCAAGTGGCAGCCGTGGTCACTGTGGTCAGGCTGTTCCAAAACCTGCGGAGGTGGGAGCCAGCAGAGAAACAGGATTTGTTATGGCCCCTTTTTTGGAGGGCAACTTTGTCCTGGAGAACGAGAAGAGCTCCGGCGCTGTAATGAAAAGAGATGCCCAGGTCAGTGCACAGAGACAGAAGTTGCTTTATCAGCAACTTTCCATTAGTGTTCTGGCTTTGACCCTTACTTACACATTTACATGATCTGGCTCTATGAAATTTATTCACACTTCTCTGTGAACAGAACCTCATGAAATATGTGCTGAGGACAACTTCTCCAATGTCGTCTGGAAGATGACTCCAGCTGGGGATACAGCAGCAGTACGTTGTCCTCCCAATGCCATGGGTGAGTTGACAATATGGATATGTTTACATTTTGTGTAAGACTCAATTGCTCACCGCTATTTTTTAGAGTTGGCAATGTTTGGTAGTGCAGTGATTTGCCACTACTCTCACCAAGAAGGTTCTGGGTTTGAACAAGCTGACTGGCTGAGGCCTTTGTATGTTGTCGCTATGCTTGTGTAGAATACTTGTTTTTCCTCCCTCTGTCCAAACTTCACACAAAGACATGCAGTTTAAATTAGTGACTCTAACCAGCCTTATCCTTAGCCTTACTCAGCCTCATACTCAGTGTCAGACAGGATTTAATGCAGCCCCCCCTCTTAACCCAATAGGTGCATTTTTCAAATTTACATTAATAACACACTTTGCTAATATACAACCCTTGTTGCATGTTTCTCCATATAGGGCTTATCCTACGCCGCTGCACCCTGGATGAAGAGGGCATCGCTTACTGGGAAAATCCTACCTATATGAAATGCATTTCTAATGACTATCGCAGCATACAAACTTTGGTGAGCAGGAAGATGCTTGGCAACCTTTACATATCCAAAATGTCCCTTAAGACATTTGAAAAGCCCTAATCGAAAGTATTTTATTGGATTTTAAAATTATACAATATAGTGCAAAGGCCTGTGAAGACCTGCAACCTAAAGAAGTTTAAATGCAGGTTTAAAAAAAAGATACTGCCCAACCCTGTTTATATAAATGGTAAGGTAATAACTTTTGCTTTCAGACGCGGGAACATTTGTCCAAAGCGCAGCGTGGCCTGGTTGGAGATGGTGTTTCAGAGGTGATGACCAAGCTAAGAGTTACGTCCAGTGATGGGACCAGCTACAGTGGTGACCTGCTGGCCATCGTGGATGTGCTGAAGAACATGACCGAGATCTTCAGGAGGGCATACTACAGTCCCAGCAGTGCAGACATGAGGGTGAATTGATATATGGGTTTACTAGCAGTGAACTGCTGTTTAAGTGTAACACAAAATAAGAATAAACTCAACTCTTTGGTCTAAAACTATAATGGGAAACGTCCCAAAGCAACTCTGGAGCACATTTAAACAAACCTTAGACACACATAAACACTCATAAATATGAACACACACACACACGTGCACACTACTTAATAGCAAGCATTTTCTCTGTGCTTTACAGAACTTCGTCCAGTCAGTCAGCAATCTGTTGATGGAGGAGAACAGGGAGAGATGGGAGGAAGCGCAACTGGTTAGTATCATGCTCTCTTTCTGTGACAGGACTCACACTGTCACCTCGTCTGTAATTACATCTTTTGTTGAACTTTGTGCACAGTAATAATAACAAGCCTCAAGCTGTACAATTGATGAGTTAGACACTGTGACAAAGACGCAGGTGGAAAAAACAACCCACCTGTATCTTTTCAGAGTGACACAGGTAGATGAAGAGGAGAGTGTCTGTTGGACAGAAATAACTATAGCTAATGAGTAACCAAGTCAACGCAAACACCCACTCATCCATCTGCTGCGCTGTCTTTGCATGGTGACGCTCCTAAGAACAGAATGAACGGCTGGTTGGAACCAGAAAACCAGTGCGATGTTAAATACACCCACCCCGGTCTCCTCTAAATGAGCACTTTATCCTAAAATGCTAATAACACTCTTTTTGCACAACTACTAAGAATAAACAATTGATAGTGGGGGAACAATATTGTTAATATTGTTGCATTTTTTATTTCATTTTTTTATTGTTGCCCTAAACTGTGGTGTCTTAGCTTACTATAGCACAAGCACTTTATTTTCAGTTTTTCTTAATTAACCATGACCAAAATCAACGTGATTGATGTAAAACACAGATCGAGCTCAAAGCAGGTCCCAGGTTTCAGAGTTTCTCTATGGTAAAATCAATAGCCACTTGCAGTGACCTGATAGTTTGGTTAGGGGATTTATCACAGTCCGTATCACGCCTGCTTTTTATGTCAAGTTTGAAAAAGTGCAGTATTTTATCAAACTTTTGACGTTTAGACATCAGGGCCAAAGATGGATTACCATTACTGCACATTATAACGATAAGAGGCCCAAAGGAAACACCTTAACTGCATTTTGTCTTGAGGCACCAATTTCTATATAAGCCCTGATTCATGGTAAAATGTACTCTTAATCTTCCTTTTATATTGTGCTTAATTGGTGCCATTTTGCTCAATAAAATTGTGCTTACATAGTGCAGAGAGAGTCAAAGATAAGGGGCCTCAGCTTCCCTACCGGTTAATCCACATATTTGTGGTTAGTAGTTAAACTTTAATGTGAATGTGTAATGATTTGCTTTATTTTATTTGAAATATATTTTGGTAAACATGTTCTTCTTAACCAAATTTAAAGTTAAATTATTTAAATTAGAAACTCAATGTTAGGGAGTCCTCAGTTTTAGTTCAATTCTGCCATGATTACGTACCACAGATGGCGTCATAGTGCCCGAAATTCAATATTCAAAACATTCACATGATAGAGGCAACAACCACTCCCAAGATCTCCTCAACAATATTGCGGAGAATTATATGGAATGAAACTAGTTCTCAACTTGAAAGTGTTCCCATGATAAGGTTTGGGTTACTGCTCTGCAAGGGTCGAAAGCGTGACTTCATTATTAACAGACCATGAACCATATTTCTGACTGGGCGATAAGAAAAATGAAGTCTGGAGTAGCTCAGGATTCAAGGGATATTCAAAGACCTTCAGAAAGGTTTTAGAAGAAACAGGTTGTCACAGAGAAAACAAGTGAAGAATTACCTAATCTCCATGGACCAGTAAGACTCAAGAAGAGATAAAAAAATTTGAATTTGAATTTACTACACAACCATTAAACTGCGATCACGATAACGATTTAATCCTAACCATACACAGGACTCAGGAACCAAACCCGGGTCGTTGGCTTGAGGGACCCTCAAGCATTATACACCTACCAGTCACCTCCTGGCAGCTCCCTTTCCCTTAACAAAAGTACAGTTTCATTCACTCAAAAAAACATGTTGCATCGAAACATAATAATTATGCTTGCTTCAAAAACGTAATCGCGTTTGAAGTTTAGCTGTTTAGAAACGTAATTGAGAGGGTTGGTAGATTACAAGAACAGTTTGGTATATTTGGATAAGATAACTAAACACCTTATTCAGAGCAGAAATTAATTTGACTGGGACCATAAAAGATAGGATAGCTACAGTGACATTCAGAGGTGAAAGACTCTCATGGCACCAGCAAATTTAAATTATTTCAATCAGGATCTGTGTTGTATCCTATAGGACAATGAGAATGAGATGTCTGTGGACCTTCCAAACATACTACAAATAAGAGTCACTAGGTTCTAGTAAAAGACGATAATAAAAGGTGTTTGAATTGGCCAGTCAGTCACTCTACTTGAGCCCAATGTTCTATTAGGTTTGGTGGTGGTATTTACTTAAACCAGATACAACATTTGTGGATGGAAATGTGATCGATTCACAAGCTGGTTTCCTGGAATTTTCAAAATGTGGAAACTGCTTAAAAGAATGGACAAAAATCTTTAAAGCACTGCAGGAGATTAGTAGATCTTTATTCAGGAAACATCATTGCAAACAAAGGCTTCTCTTCTTGTTTCATTATTTATGATTACACTGCTTTGAGTTTTATATCTGTTCCTTTATTGCGTTAATACTTTGAAATTTAGAAACAAGCAACATACACAGTGGAGAAATGAAGTATTCAGAGTGTATTGCCATTTGAAAATGAGTTGAGTTCATTTCAAACACTGCCACGATGCATCAAATGTAAATGTGTTATGTTAACGTTGGTCATAGCCACGTGCTGTATGAGATATGGTAGTAGTGAGCCAAATGACCATGTTTGCCACCAACACAGCACCGCTTTCAGTCTTTTTGCATGGCAAATGTTTCAGCAGTAGTTCAAAATATATTCACCTCCAATCCATAATCCCTTTTCATTCATTCTACTTTCATGTGTCTGTTTTCTCAGCTAGGGCCAAACATCAAAGAGCTGTTCCGTCTGGTGGAGGACTTTGTGGATGTCATCGGCCTGAGGATGAAAGACTTTCAAGACATGTATGAAGTCACAGATAACCTAGGTCAGCCTTATCTCCATCTAGGAGATCTCCTCAGCTATCTCTGCTTATCAATAAATTCTCTTATCACAGCTTTTCTTTCTTTGAAGAGTCATCTTCATAACTACAATAGTAATACATAAAAGAGAGGGGAGGATGGACAATCTGATGGTTAAAAAAATTCACATACATAGATAAAGTATTTGAAAGTAGAAAGTTTCTGATGAATCTTTAGTCCTAAGAGCTGTTTGGGGTAATTTACATGCATCCGGAAAGTATTCACAGCGCGTAGCTTTTCACATTTTGCTATGTTACAGCCTTATTCCAAAATGGATAAAATTCAAAATTCTGCAAAAAATAGCCCAAAATCACAACGTGAAAGACGTTTTTTTGAAACCTTTGCAAATTTATGAAAAACAAATACAAAATTCACATGTATATAAGTATTCACAACCTCTGCTTAATATCTTGTTGAAGCACCTTTAGCACCAATTACAGCCTCAAGTCTTACTGAGTATGATGCTTCAAGCTTGACACGAAGATTTTTGGGCAGTTTCTCTCATTCGTCTGTGCTGTATCTCTTAGGCTCCATTAGTCTGGGCTCTGGCCTGACCCCTCAAGGACATTCACAGAGTTGTCCAGTAGCCACTCCTTTGTTGTCGTCAGGTCGTTCTCCTGTTGAAAGATGAACTGTCGGCCCAGTCTGAGGTCCAGAGCATTCAGGAACAGGTTTTAATCAAGGATGTTCATCTTTCCCTCGATGCTGACTAATCTCCCAGTTCCTCTGAAAAACATCTCCACAGCATGATGCTGCCACCACCATGCTTTACTGTAGGGATTGTATTGTCCAGGTCGGTGCCTGGTTTCCTCCAGATATGACACTTGGCATTCAGGCCAAAGAGTTGAAGCTTTGTTTCATCAGACCAGAGAATTTTGTTTCTCATAGTCTGAGAGTCGTTCAGGTGGGCTGTCGTGTGCCTTTTACCGTGGAGTGGTTTCCATCTGGCCACTTGAAGCGTTTCTCTGTGGAGAGAGAAGAACCTTCCAGAAGAACAACCATCTCTGCAGCATTCCGCCAGAGTGACCATCGGGTTCTTGATCACCTCCCTAACTAAGGCCCTTTTTTCTCACTCACTCAGTTTGGCCTGCTGGCCCGCTCTAGGAAGAGTACTGGTGGCTCCAAACTTCATCCATTTATAAATGATGGAGGCCACCGTGCTCATTGGGACTTTTAAAGCTGCAGAAGTTTTTCAGTACTCTTCCCCTGATCTGTGCCTCGATGCAATCCTGTCTCAGAGATCTACAGACATTCCTTGGACTTCATGACTTAGTTTGTACTCTGACACACACTGTTAACTGTGGGGACATTCAATAGACAGGTGTATGATTTTCCAAATCAACTGAATTTCCCACAGGAAGTCTCCAGTCAAGTTGTAGAAATATCTCAAGGATAGTCAGTGGAAACAGAATGTACTAGAAATTAATCACTTCTGTACATGTGATTTTATTGTACGATTTTCAGGAAAATAATGATATTGATCAATTTTGGAATCAAGCCTGTGAATACTTTCCGGATATACTGTACATTGTTGCCTGACTTGAATGACACAATTCAGCTAAAGCCAGGTGAGAGCCATAAAATATTTGGATAAAGTTTAACATTTCTCAATCTTCTCCTGTCTTTTAGCTAATTTCCTGTTGAATCTGTAGTGCTCTATGGGAGGTACACAGTGGTGAAGCTGGCTCTTCATTGACAATTGTGGGCAGCTGTCACATTTGGGTGAACTCAACATTACAATTAGTAACAGTTCTGTAGGTTCTTTTAGCTGATTCTCATTCACATTATTGGTTGATTTGAGTCAATATATCTATGTGTAGCAGCTGATTGATAACTGTAAATTAAAAATGACTAAATATTAAAATATATGTTTGAGGTGATTTGGAAATAGTGTCAACAACTACTACTCAAGAGTAGTAGTCTCGCCTTATTTTTTTTATTATTATTATTATTTTTTTGTCCTTTCATCTTATCTCGTGAGTTCAGGGTCACCACAGCGGATCATGACATTTGATAACTGTTTCTCTAGTCTCTAGTGCCAGGAAGGTATTTTATTTTCAGACTATTAAAAAAATATATTTTACCAAATGCTTTGGCCCATAGCAGACACTAAAGAGATTATAAACAGTGAGAAGAATAAAGTTGGGGAACTTGTTAAGGGCAATAAAACTTTTTGGTTTAGTACAATTATGCACTAAGCTCCATACAGTTCTTGCTTATTTCAAAAATATCTCTGCAAATGCCTTCAAATATATTTGTACGCGTGGAATTCAATAAGTGGAATGTTACTTTCCATGCTAGCTATAAAAATTTAGTGTCAATTACTTGTAGCAGTTCTGCCATGAATTATACTTTTACCAGGTTAGAATTTCTTAGTTTTTAAGTTGAAACTGGCAGAAAGATGATAATTCTACTATGTGATTATCATCAAGGTGGTGGGTAATGGAGTAGTACTAGAGTGTATCTTAGGGCCACCAACTCTTTAAAAACACCTCTTCTATTTAAATTGAACGAGGTCGGAGCTGCTGTATTGGATGGCATTTGATTGTACAGATGAACCTAATAAGGTGGCCAGTAAGTGTAGTCATAGTTAGTATGTGTGCATCAATGTTACATATCATTCAGCCTGAAGAGGAAACAGCCTCTCCAGGAATTTGCAATGTCAGAATAATGACAGTTATTTTAACCGATCCCCCATGGATTCTTCATGACCTTTGCATTTTAAACTTTTGAACCATGTGTCTCATTTGGAAAACTGTTCTTAAATCAGAGGATGAGAGAAGTGTTGGTAAAGGCAAAAAAAAGTCCCATCTTTAAGCAGTTGTTCCTCTGACAACCCACCTCCCAGGACATTTAACTAGAGTAAGACGAAGACACAATAGTGCAGCGTTGCACTTGATGTTGCTTTTTGAGTGTATGATAGAGGGTCCAGAATGACCTCACTTTGGCAAAAAAAAATAAAACAGGCATCATAAAATGAATGAATCATAAAACTTTAAATTTAATATATCACAAAACTTAAGAAAACCAATTAAGTTGCATCACCTTGTTTTCTGTTGAATGCAGTAAACAAATACGTGAGTCACATCAAAAGATTCTGGAAGAAATTAGAATGTAGTGACAGCAGAAGTGCTCATTCGGTAACTGAGCACCAGGAAGCAGAACAGGCAGCAATAAAAAAGACACAAACACACTCTTCACTCAGCTGGTCGGGATCTGTTTGATTGGAGTCAATCTACACTCAGACTGGGCCAATCACAGAGCTGGTTAGCACTGGCTGATTTTCTCCTCTGAGGACAAAACATGCCCCTTTGATATTTGTAATTTTGTTCTCACAGACAAAATAACAACAATACATTAAAACATGTTTTACATACATAAAATAATAAAACATACATTCATGCCATAATTATACAAATATCTATTTGCACCAACTTACAAAAAACACACACACGGATTGCTGGAGCATAATTTTGCAGCAGCATTGCAACATTTCTAAATTGTAATATATGTTAGAGTTTTTATTTTGATTTTTAAAATAAGGTACATAACTGATTATTGTCAAATATTAGAGATCACAGATTGAAGTTGTCATCCAAACCCGTGTCATATACAAACGAGAGAGATTGTTGTCTCTGGACCACATGGCCAGGTGGCTCACCTCGCATCTGTAGTGTGTCTTATCTTCATTGCTGATGAGACCCACCATACTCGTATCATCCGCGAACTTAATGAAGTGCTGTGCATTAGTGTGCAGTCTAGGTCAGAAGGGTGAAGAGGCTCAGCACACATCCTTGAGGGGGCCCTATATTGTGAGTAACGGTGCTGCAAGTGTCACTGCCAAGCCGTACTGCCTGTGGTCTCTCTGTCAGGATGTCCAACAGCTAGTTGCAAAGTGAGGTGTTGAGCCCTAGCTGGTCCAGTTCGTGAATGAGCTGCATGGGATGATAGTTTTGATTGCTGAGCTAAAGTCTACAAGCAGCATTCTAACATGAGTCTTTTGTGTCCAGGTGAGTAAGGGCTCTGTGGATGGCAGTGGCGGTCAAGCGGTTTGACTGGTAGGCAAATTGAAAGGGGTACAGGGAGGGGGGTAGGGTAGACTTGGTATGACCCATGGCTAGCCGCTCAAAGCACTTCATGAGGATAGGAGTAAGTTCGACTGGACTGGTGGTGGCTTTGATGCATGTGAGGACAACATCCTACCTCAGCAAGGTGCCGAATACGTCTGTGAAGACATGTGGGAGTTCCTCCGCAAAGTCTCTCAGTGCACGACCAGGTATGTTGTCAGGACTCAGAGCTTTGCTTGCGTTGATCGTGCTAAGAGATCTCCTCACGCTGTCCAGAGACAGCGTCAACACCTGATCACCAGGAGGGGCTGGGGTCTTCTGTGTGGGGGGGATGCTGTTGTGTGCCTCAAAATGTCATATCTGGCCTCCCTTGATGAAAGCTCTGTCTGCCTGGTAGAATGTTAGCAGGTCAAGATGAGTAGTGCGGTCTGAAACATTGTTAAGCCGTGTTTCCGTGAACACTCCCTTGGTTATTATCCAAAGAGCGTATGGTATGTTGGACAGTACGAAGGTGGGGATAGCCGGCTGATGTGGGTTAGCCACTAACTTAGCCAAAATACCCCCGCCGCTTACACCTCAACTACTTCCTTTCATGCTGCTTATGGTGCCTTCGCTGTGAATGGCATGCAGGGGTGGGGGTCAGTGATGGTGTAGACCAGGGGTCGGGAAACTTTTTGGCAGAGAGAGCCATGAAAGCCACATATTTTAAAATGTATTTCCGTGAGAGCCATACAATATTATTTTTAACACTGAATAGAACTAAATGAATCTTTAAGTAAGACCAACAATTTTAGAGTATAATAAGTCTGAATTTATTCTTTTTAATAGCATTGTTATATTGAAGCTAACTAATCATAAATAAAATACTTGTTACCATTAATGTGACTTACGGTGCTGCATGGTTTTGCTGATGGCTTTGTAATCTGGTTAATCTGGGGTGAGGTCAAGCTTCTTGCAGGCGTTGAGGCTTTCATTCGTTAAAAGTGATCGTAGGTTGCTCTTGAGGTTTTTTTAGATGTGAGAACGACTGCTCACATGCATACATAGAGCCAAACATGGTCAGTTTTATCAGTGGATATTAGACAGACCACAGAACGTGCTCTCTCCACAAACGCGAATTCCTCTGTCCATTCATGCTGAAGTGTACGTTACTCCTCATCTTTTTTTTTTCTTTCTAACATCTTCTTCGTCAAAAGGGTTTGCTCTGCATAAAATAGCTAGCTGACTATTTGATTAGTCAGCTAACTATTATATAGTGACATGCAGGCTACCGCATTATCCAACAAAAATAGAGCTTTGGTGTAGGACCCTCCCGTACCCCGAAGGACAGCTGGAATTGGCTCCAGCCACCCGCAACCCTGAACAGGTGCGGTAGAAAAAGGGATGTATGGATTAAAATTCATGAAAATGTTGGTTTTTTTTTATTTTGAATGTTATTTTTAACACTGTGACTTCTGTACTGTTTTACTTTAAAATGTCAGAGGAAATATTCATTACTTGCCGTGTTAAGAAATGTAAGGATTTATCTGTGAGCCAGATTCAGTCATCGAAAGAGCCACATCTGGCTCGCGAGCCATAGTTTCCCAACCCCTGGTGTAGACCTTCGGAGCAAACAGCAGTCCTGTAGCTCTTCAGCCTACACAGAGTTTAACTTATCTCTAAATGTGGTTCTGCCAACATTGAGCAGAAGCTCATGCCTGTATCTGCGCTTATGATAGATAGGCATGACGGGGACGTACAAAAACAATGCCACTCACAATACATAAAACATGAAAACAGAATTCATGGGGATTGGTTGAATTTATCTTAATTGCTCTGATCACCACATTCTGAATGTCTGCAGGGACTAAAGAAAGTCTTGCAATTATTGGTTTGTGTAGCCCCCTCACAAGAGTATGGTATCCATAGCAACCGGTCATCACTTGATTCCCTTCAAATTTGTCAAGCTAAACTGGAGCTGGAGTTGAGGTCTGACTCAGGACTTGGATCATACTGTGACCTTTGGATGATTAGCAATTTCCAACCTCCAAATACAACTAATGTTGTTAATGACGGTTTTAATTAATTTTGAAAATATGGTAACTGTCTTTTTTATTTTCCATTTAAATTCTATCTTGTGTCTCCATCAATAGACGCACCTGAGATAGATATTTGCACAGGGCAGCCAGTCTTTAGATGCATCTCATGGGATTCTACAACCACATTCACAACCACCTGCTGCCTCTTATTGTTCAACGACTGTGAAAGTTACATTTTTTTTCTCAAATAGACGGAAAGAAATGTATTGCATTCATCAGAGAGGCTCTGCTGCTCTTTGTGACCTCCAGATAAAAACGAGGCAGAGTTTGAGTTGAGTCAAGGGAGAGTATGTGGGAATTGAGGCCAGATGAGAGGTCCTGTTTATATCGGTGCCACCTCGCTGTCTGGAGCCAAATAGCCGCCCACACCAGCAGCATACTGTACCTCCTCTGGGGCAGCTGCCCTCCTCTATCCTCCTACACCTCAAACATAAGCAAAGCCACGCACAGGAACACTTGTTCATCCGCCGACATATATATTTAAACCAGAGTTTCTTCTCACAAACTCATCATTTGTGTAGGATGTGGGAATTCACCAGACTTGAACTTCAACTAACTACTAAGTTAATAGTTTTCTTTGTTTGTTGCTCTTATTTTGGGCTTTGGTTTTGACAAGTTAGGTGTTCTTCTATTTCAGTACAGGTTGTTTTAAATTTGCCAGAGACTAATTTTTAAGAGTGTTATGGTCAGGACAGCAGCATCATCAGCATAGTTAGAGGACAAAACAGAACATGTTTTACTGAATCCTAATTATTTTACTCACCAACCTAAGGAAGTCACTAGTTAGTCCCTACGGGAATTTTCAATGTTGCAGTCAATTATAATTGGATTATTATTTCAACCAATCCCTTGGGAATTTTCCACAATCAATTTAAATAAAAGCATTGCAACATGCATCACAATTGTTTCAGAAAAAACTGTGGCACAATCAGACACTTTAGCCCCCCCTAGCCAGTCCCTTCAAAATCCTGAAGGGACTGGCTAGAGGAATTATCAAAACAACTCTTTAAATGCAACCGAAAGGCAATGGGAGCATTTAAAAAAATGTCTATATGAATATTAACAAAGTCTTTTTTTGCCGCAATGATTCCTCCAGTTGATTCTGGCCATCAGGGCCAAAATACATAGTCCTGGTTCTGTGAAAAGCTGCATTAAAATGCATATGTTCGGTACATCAGGCCGTAGATTTATCAACACGTCCTGCTGCCGTTAGGTGTTTGAGTTGGCATTAATGCAGTGTTCTATCAGGTTTTTGTGGCTTCTTCTATCCTGCTGAGCCCTTTTAGTTTCGAGACACATATCAATCCTGCTGCTATAATCATGCCAAAATGAAGGAGTTGCACTCTACATTTGTTTGGTGAGTTTGAGACAGTGTCTAATAGCAAATGTGTGTGAGT
Organism: Channa argus; assembly: GCF_033026475.1. NCBI lineage: Eukaryota > Metazoa > Chordata > Actinopteri > Anabantiformes > Channidae > Channa > Channa argus. The sequence goes on from NC_090203.1 coordinate 24,120,801, forward strand.
GCATAAAGAGTTGTGGATGTCTGGAGACTGAGCTCGCTTATAATATAATCGACAGTATAGCTTTTGTTAAAGCAGCGTCATTACGGTATCGATGATTTGCACCCTCTGGTCTATTGCAGTGCAGTGGGCCACTACTGACACATACTTATGGAGATGATGACTGATAATATCTGTTGTGTTGTTTTTATTTATTTTATTGTTTTGAGACAATAAAGACCACTAGAAATGAAGCCCTGTAGCAAGTTACAGTACAGTTACAGTACACATCAGCCTTGCCTGTAACTCAGTGACCCGGAACAAATCTAATCTGACCTATGACATCATCATTTTACCACAATAACAAGCTATAAATTCCTAGTAGTTTGCACCATGCTTATATTGCTTATATCATGCAATATAAAATTGTTTTCTAGGTTTCTCAAAATAGTTTAATTTTTAGAGAAATCTGCATTTTGACAATTAAATCAAATATTTTGAGTCAAGGAAATCTCTCTCATTTTTTCTTCCAAATTTGATCCTAATACTGTTGCTGTACCTACAATATCAGTGGGTGTTGTTTTAGAACACATTCACTGCATTTTTTAAAACATGCTGGTAAACTCTCGAAAAAGAACTTTCAATACTGCAATATTTTATAAATATATAAATCTCTGCTACATTTTTACCAGTGATAGCTGATTTTTTTTCTTTAGGAACACACGTTGTTTTCCTTTTTAAAATTAAATTCAATGTCAACATGAAATTTTAAAGAGTCATTAATTAAAATCCTGATATGAGGTTAAATACATTGAACCCTTTCATGGGACAATGAAAAAACAGAGTGAATAAATATTTTTTTTTTTTTTACTTCCCTGTCAAGGTAAACCACTACTTCATTGGCATGAAATAGAAAAGAAAGCTATCACACCAGCAGTGTGTCACACACCTCAACACAGCTAAATCCATGACTTCTAAGGGTGCATTTCCTAAAACTACGTTTTAGCAGTACTACCCCTCAACCATGAACTTTAGACCAGACACTATTTGGTGTTCGATGTTTCCATTGCAGGAACCAGGGGATAGAGAAAAATCTATTGAATATTAGATTAACCGCAAGAAAGAAAGCAAAGTTACCTGAGAGACTTAAAAGTGTCTTTTCAATGTTTAAATGTTACAGTTTTGAGCATCCACAAGCGACCAGTGGTGGGTCATGCAGACATTAGCTTCCCTATGAAGGGCTGGAGAGGCATGGTGGACTGGGCCCGCAGCTCAGAGGACAGAGTCATCATCCCGAAAAACATCCTGTCTACTGGCAAACCAGGTGAGTTCTGTCACACACACTAGGCTGGGATGTAAACTCTTTTTTTTCGAGAGAGAGTCTTTAAAAAAAAAAAAAAACATGTTCCCCAAAACACTGAATATTGCAGGCCTGTTTGCCTTCTGTTCAAGTGTGTGTGTCTGTGTGTGGGTGTGTTTGTGTGTGTGTGGCTGGATTAAAGACAGAAATGCACAAACAGGGAGCAGCAGTTGATTTATAAAACAGTCTTCGCTGCCATCAATCTGCAAAGCAAAGCGCCTCGCTCAGACACATGCAGAGATGGTTGTATTTAATGTTGCAAATAAAACACGCAGCAGAATAACAAAATTATTCTACGTCGCCCTATGTTCAGCAGCTTCACAACAAAAAAGGCACATTGTCTTCAATAGGGCCAGAATAAGTTTAATATAATGGTAATCGAACGCCCAGTTAATGTGTGTGTGAGAATGAAAATTTGATCCTGAGTTATTTAATTAACAAATAGTTGCGGCAAAGCGGCAAATCCTAACATCAGACATAATATCTATTTACTTTGGGCATACACTAGTCACGTAGGGATTTGATTCTATATATTATATATGTGTGTGTTTAAGATTTTTTTCCCCTGTGAAACTATGTCGGACTATTCTATTCGTAAAGAAATCATTTTAAAAATATGTCTTGGTACTTGGCGACATCTACAGGCAGTAGTTAATGTGACAATGTAGTATATAGGGCCTCTGGATTTTCCCAGGAGGCAAGTTGGGCTGCTGGATTGCTGACTGGACTTGAACCTTAGTCCCCTGTCACCAATCCTGTGTGTCAGCGATTTTATTGTTGTTATTGAAACAACACTGCGATTAAATTTTTCCGCGCTGCTTTGTTATTGTGCCGCAAACTCACAACTACACTACAGAGAGAGTTACTAAAAGTGAAAATCCGTTTTAAAATTTGGACAAGAAGCAGGTTTTCTGCTTGTAAGAGACAATAATCATTGTGTTAACTAGAATCAGCTCAAAGTAGAAACCTCCTCCACCTCACGTGTTTGTTACAGCAGCTGCTCTTTGTAGCTGAGGAGTCGATAAGTCCATTCTCCTGTATGTACACAGGAGCATACACTTTTTCCCATGGGCCAGAAAACATTTCCTGACTCCACCCACTCTCATCCAGCTGAATATTTACTGCATTAGCAAAATAACTTCAGCCTGATGAAGATTAAAAAAATTAAAAAAAACGCCAACAGGCTATATTTATTCCCAGGAAAAAAAATTTAAATTGGAAATTAAAAATAACGCATCGTTTTAAACTGAAAAGTGTTACTGTTAATGTAAATATTCTAGAGTGTCAAAGCCCAGATCTCCAACCAACTGAGAGTTTGTGGCCGTTCACTCATGATCCCTGTGGAACAAGACAGAACTTAAGGTGTTTTGTGAAAAAGAATAGAATAAATAAAAATATTTGCACTGTCCAGATGTGAAAACCTGAGACCTAGAAGCAGGGGTGGAGCAGGAAGGCTGGCACTGGCCACCCACCAAAATCTGAATGGTGCAAACCACTGTCAGAGAGACAAGATGATAGGAACATTTTTATTATGTATATTTAAGGTGGTTTCACGTATTTTGTCACTATATATTTTTTCTAGCAGCCAGGCAGATTATCCCTGCAAAGGATGGACTTCTCCCCAACCTTTTTCATGACTACTTGGTCTTAAACAAATGGTAGAAAAGTTACTTATTTGACACTGACATTGGTTAAAACACTGTTTATATATTATTATGCAGTTTATTATTTTCAGAAAGATTTTTACATTTAAGTTAAAATTGTTTAAAAAAAGGTTTTCCAACTGTGCCACCCTATTTTGACTGTGTGCCCCAGTCTGGCAAACCCCAATAAAGCATTTTTTAGAGCTGCCACTGCTATTCAGGTGTTTTCAGGTCCAGACTATATAAGTATTCATTTTCATTCACTTATTCGTTCAATGAGTGGGGAGGCAGACTTGTGCATCACAAGTTGTGAACAGCCCCAGCTGAGCTTGAACTTTGTCTGCAGACAGGTGCTTTGTACACGCTTTCCAGCGGCAGTAGGGTATTTTTCAGCCGAGGTGTTTTGGACTCTTAAAGACAGCTCTGTACTGCTAGCATGCTAATGAGGCCGTCACTCCTAATCAGGAGTCAACAGGAGCCAATCAGGAGCAATTAGAGACAATTTCCTCCCCAGCTGGGAGATGTGTCTCCACGGTGCCAATGTCACACCAGCAGTCAGCCCTTTTCATGCATACAGCTTGGACCTGCTTACATGGATTAAAACATCTCTCTGATGACTTGTTTACGCTAAACGATTGGTCCCCTCTCACACCTTTTCAAATGTTCTCATAGAAGCCCTTTTTCTTGATGTGAAAAACATTAAAGACTGACTCTGTAGGCTACAAAAGAACAGAGAAGTGTGTTTTCTGAACATGAAATGTGTTGAGGTGCCAAAGGCAGAGTTTGATGTTGCTCTTTCTTATAACCACCTACAATACTGAAGGAAAGGAACTTAATCACGTTTATATGAATGTGTTAGTTGGAATTTTGATTTTTTTTTTTTTTTTTTTTAAGGGAAACTATAAGAAAAAAATGATTAAGTTCAGACAAATAATATCATGCTGGTAATTTCCTACTTGCTGCAAGGCCTTACATGGCCCTCAGTTTTATTCATTATATAAGGGCCATAAGGGTAATTACATTTTTCTATTTTTATAGCAGAAATATGTTGCACAAGTTATTAGATTTAGATTTTTGGATTTGTTATTTTAATTTGGGTTTTGCCCTAATTTTCTTAAAGAATATAACTCAGTAAGTTTCCTTGCCATTTAGTGGTCACACAGTGAGCCTGCAGATACATTTTCATTTAATGTATAACACACTGATTTTTACATATCTACGATTTTTAGAAGTTAGATTATTGGTCCAAACACAGAGCCTTGTGGAACTCCATAGCTAACCTTTGTGTGCATGGAGGATTCATCATTAACATGAACAAATTGAAATCTATCAGATAGATAAGATTTAAACCAACCTAGTGCAGCTCCTTTAATCCCAATTCCATGTTCCAGTCTCGGTAATAAAATGTTGTGATCAATGGTATTAAATGCAGCACTAAGATCTAACAGAACAAGTACATTATCTGAGGCCATGAGAAGATCGTTGGTGACTTTTAGCAGAGCTGTTTCTGTACTATGATGAACTCTAAATCCTGACTGAAAGTCTTCATACAAATTATTCCTATAAAGTGGTCACATAGTTGCTTTGCAATTAGTTTTTCAAGGATGTTAGAAATAAAAGGGAAATTACATATTGGTCTGTAATTGGCTAAAACATCTGGGTCAAGAAAGGGTTTTTTAAGTAGTGGTTTAATTACATAGTAAGTACATAGCCTGTTTATAAAGATAGATTTATGATATCTAATATGAATGTATCTATTAAGGGTAAAGCTTCCTTGAGCAGCTTAGTTGGAATAGGGTCTATCAGACAGGTTGTTGGTTCTAATGAGGTAATAATTAAAGTTAACTCAGAGAGATCTCTGGGTAAAAAGCAGTCTAAGAGGGTTTGGGGCCTTATCGATGACTCTAGCAGTGTTGTACATAAAGATCTATCTGTAATATTTAGGGGGAATATGTGGTGAATTCTTTCTCTAATAGCTACAATTTTATTCATAAAGAAAGTCATGAAGTCATTGCTGCTTAGAGTTAAGGGAAAACTAGGCTCAACAGAACTATGGCTCTTAGTCAGCCTGGCTACAGTGCTGAACAGAAACTGGGGGCTGTTCTTGATTTTCCTCTATTAATGATGAATAATATGTTGTTCTGGTATCACAAAGGGCTTTTTTGTACAATTTTAAACAGCCTAAACGAGATCCTTCTAACTTTCTGGATCACTACTTTCCCATGCAACAACTGCTACCTACTGTCCCTGAATGCACCACCAGCATCAATATGCAGGAGACTAACAGAACTTCCTTGGTCAGATAAGGTATCAGATTAACTGTGGAAACACATTGCATCATCCATTGTAAGCACAAGGAAACATACAGTGCATAATAATGAATGTTCCTTAAAAAAAAAACATTGTACATGCATATGTAATGAGATACAAGTCAAATGGATTTACAGAGGGAGATTTTTAGTGTTTTAACCTCACATCACATCCTCCTGTTGTTGTTGCTCACATTAAGAGTCAGGGTGAGCAGCATACTGAAAAAGGTTTATGTGTTCAGATTCAGAAGAATCTCTGACAAAGCAGAGAGAGCAGTTAAATTTGTATGATGTTTAGTCCATTCTTGGCATGTGTGCTTCTGTAAAGAGGTAATGGAGTATATTAGGTAAGCACAAGTGCACTCACTGTTACATGGTTTTCTAGTCCACTTCCCCTCAGCACTAACTGGCTGAGAAGAGCCCTCCACATGGAGACAGTGTGGGTCGAGTGCAGGGGGCAGAAGTGGGAATTAGACTGAACCATATTCTATCTTTCAGAGTTAATGAAGTTTAGCTTTGTCTGTTTGTTTCATATGTGAGGCCATGTGAGTGTAGAAGCCCCTGTAAGACCACATTCATGTGCAAATTCACACTCTGATATATGCTAACAAATATGCAGCACATACATCAGACCAACAGATTTATATGGACAGATACTTGGCTATAAATTGTTTTAGTTCTCCCACACAAACACAGAATTTCCTAAATCACTGGATACATTCCCTCCAGGCTACCTCTCGTTGGGCTCAGACAATCTGGCTGAGCATATTGAATGGGCCAGCCAAAGAGTGGATGACGAGGGCACATAGTACTAACTTCTTCCCACTTACACACACACACACACACACACACACACCTTGCTTGGTTCCCCCTTGATGCCCATGGGAGCTCAGCTGTTGCCTCTGCGTGCTGCCTGGCATGCTGCTGCCTGTTGTCAGGCTGCCATATAGTGTGCTGGACCAGAAGAGCTGGATGTCCTCAAATGGCCTGACAGATGGAATATTTTCTTTGTTTGTTTGTTTATTTGTTTTGTTTTTTTTCTCTTCTCTGACTTTGATACTGTAGCTGGAAAAAAAAGACATCTCCTCACTTCAGACCTGTCTGTGCCTTTGTGTGGTCCAGGAGCGAAGTTCAGACAAATTTCTTCCCCTGCTGGCACTACTTTGTTGTCCTCCAGCTGTAACATGGGGAGCTTACCCGCACATTTTACACGCCTAAAATATTAGACCTGTGATCGTGGCTAGTTGATACAGTGTAACACCTTCAGAAGGCTCCTTCTTACGCAGTCACTCGGATTTATGCATGTGCTATATTTCTTCCATTTCCTAATAATGGATTTAACTGGACTCCAAGAAATATGCAATGATTAGGAAATGTTCTTGTATCCATCCCTGGATATTGAAAAGCTGGGATGCTCTTTTGTCTTTATGGTGTAGCTTTGGCCAGGAAACTGATTTACCATAAATTGGACTTTCCTGATCCAGGTGCATTCATACTACACATTCACTGCACCACTGATGATTAAAGTGAGTTACCTTAAAGGGGGTTAACCTTTGTGCAATCACTTATTCTCAGTTTTATATTTTAGATTAATTTAGATTAGTGTTTTACTTTGTATGAAATGGTGGTTTTTGTAATATTTTTGTAAATTAAAAAAGCAAGATTAAATCACTTATTGAGTTTCCTTTCTATACACACTGTAAACGTCCACTCTTAACTGTACATTGTACATACTCCTATAAACTGTCGATACATCAATCAATCAATACTGGCTTAAAAAAATCTAGTTCAAACCACTTGTCAGCCCAGAGATTCTCAATTCTTCTCATAAATAAAAATGTGTACAGGCCGATTCAAAAAGAAATAAAGAACATGTTGTGGTTCCTTTAGAAAAGGCAAAATAATATCAGTTTTCAGGAAAACTGTTAGTGTGTGTGTCAGAGAGAGACTGTAAAGCGACTGTAAGTGTTCATAGATGACTGGTCATGTAGGCCAGCCTCATTGTAATGAGCTCTTGGGGGCTGGAGGAGTAGAGGCAGCATGGCCGACATGCATTTTCCTCGGTAGCAGGTCTTTGTACTACAGAGACAGAACCATTCAGTCTTTACAAACACTCTGACTTGTGTGTGTGCGCCTCTCTTCATCTCCACAGATTCTGACGACTCCTCAACATTTGTAACTGGCATTGTTCTGTACAGAAACCTGGGCAGCATTCTGGCTCTGCAGAGGTAAGACTTCCAACTGCCTTCTTAACTGCAACTGTAGCCTTGTTGGTTGTTAACACAGCCTTCTTCTGTGAAGCTCATGAAGCTCCATCAGTATTGGGGGAATTTAAAGATCTGGGTTTTAGGCAGGGAAGCCAATGAATTTGATAATTTAATGTACATGAATGTAACAAACTGAATTTTACGGTTCACCTCAACATCTGGGTTACTGGGCTCGGTATAAAAACTACCTTATATAAGAAAACAGACTTAATACTTGGTTCCCTGTTTTATCGTTCAGAGTAGTTGATCCCCCACCATCCACCTTGTTGAGCCTATTCAAGCCAGGGTGGAACAAAGGCCTTCTCTGTAGGATATAACTGGGTTCCCTAGCCACTTTTATTCAGACTGAAGAAGCTGCTTTGATAATTATTGAAATGTTTCTACCAAGAAGAAAGATGTCCACTTGAAATGATTCAATCTTCTTATAAGCAAACCTGGATGACTGAGAATGTTCACCAACATGTGTGTTTGTGTGCACACTATATAGGAATTGTGTGCACACTTTTGTGAGCCTGTTATCTACAGCTGGGAGCTCTCATTATGATAATGTGGTAAGAGCACATAATGAATTGATGACAAACAGGGAAACGAAACACAGATCGTCAGTCTCTCCAGTCTTTCCAAATATTTTCAGACTCTTTGCTTTGTTACTCATCTCCTTTTCACTTGTTTTTCTTTTCAACCTTTTCTCCTCTCCTTTTTTTTGCATCCCATTCCCTTTGGAGGAAGAAATGAGTTGAGTTTGAGGCAAGAGACTAGATGACACAAACGTTTAAGTTGACTGATTGTCTTTACAAATGGTGAGCGTGTGATTGTGCAGAGAGGATACAGTGATGATGTAAGAACCGCAAAGCGAAGCATGGGCTGTTGAACATGTTAGGCAAACTGAAAGCTTTCAATGTTAGAACTTCCTGTAGCAATTCACTTTTTTCTGATTGTCCTATTCCATATGATTGATAGTACCTATGAAAAACAGAAATTGCAATGCATACTAAGCAGGCAGGGAGAACGTAAAGTAAAATGCTGCAAAATGTTATAAGATAAGCTATTGGAGAGGAAAAAAAAAATACAAAACAATGTTGATTGCTTGAAATGCTAGAAAAAAATCCTTTGGTTTAGCAGGAAAGATTAAACTTTGTTTGCTGTGATTGTCTGTCAGATGTTAGTGATTGGGCAATTATGGTTTATGTCATCCTGATCTCATGGTCACTGTTTAAAGCTCAACCGAGTCCAAATCCAAATCTAAGTATGAATTTCTAAATTTCCATCCGAACCCAAACTAAACTCAAACTAAAACTAAAAAAAATTAATTGGCATGAGTTTTTGTTCATTCCTTCCCTGACCAAAATCAAACTCAACTTCTATTAGATAGATGAAATTCTGATACAGTCACGCGCTCAGTAAAATCTTGAAACATAATATTAATTTGTACAAAATGCTGTAAACTTTTTGAGCCTCTGACCTTTCATCTTGCTACCTTTAAGTTGATATAATAATTGGATGCATATTTAAATACAGTATTGAGACTATCAAGATCTCCAGAGCAATAATAATTACTGTGATGATTCCAGCAGTCATTGATGTGTTCAGTGAAACCTCTGTTAACTGGCACTACAGTCAGTCTAATAATCAATTGGTGCCATCATCAAGTGAAGACTTTGCATTTTCATTATGAGCTAGACGTTGATACTTTTAACTGTATAGGTTACTACAGAGCTGCCAACATGACTGTGGATCTTTAGGGCTCAATTTTGATGTGATCAAATATCCATGATGCAGTGAACTCTTTTTTTAATTTTTTTTATTTTTTTCCCCCTTGTAGCAGACTGAGTTTTTTTTTTCTAGTCTCAACTCCCTCAATTTTGTATTGCAGGTGACTCATTGTGCACCACAGTGGAAGGAGAGCTGCTGGTGCTGATGCAAATCTAGGGCCACACTGCTATCTTGGTGCCCAAAATGAGTCAGTCTTGCATGTGATCATGCAGACAAAAACATTATGACTTTTTCTCATCAGCTCTGTAATAAATGTGAGCCTTTCTTTACAGCCACTTTGATGGAAGAAGGTATTTTATCGGTTTTATCTTCAGTCTATATGAAGTGATGTGCACTGTCATGTCATAATTATACGTTACTGTACTTTGTACACATTTTTTACTGCTAACTCCTTTGGGACTTTCCAAAACTGGGTAAACAAAGATGAAGCATGCTGCCATTAATTAAATCTGGCCAACAGAACAGAGAGCAGATTGTCAGCAGCAGTCATGTTTTCAAATAACGGGCACTGAATTAATACAAAGACAAATCCTGAAAAAAACACTGCTGCACTTTTAGGACAATACCGCAAAATCTGGCCTTTATCCAATAATAATTGTCCCTGTCCAAAATTAGAACTGCAACATTAAGGGAGATGAACATGCCATGATTAAAAACTATTTTCAAAAATGCTAAAACCATATGCTTAAATAAATGTTCGGTAAAACTTAAAGGATCTTCAAATATTACTTTTTTGTTTGCTTTGTGTTTGATATCTCACCATATATCAGTACATTTGTCAGTTATGTTATAGCAGGTTAGTGTTTTGAAGTAAATTAGGCAAAATATAAAATATTTTGTCTAATTATTTGGTAGCATTATCATACCAGCCAGTGACTCCTGTGTTTTTGGTATCAATTATATTGACATGAATCATTGTTTCCAATACTCAACAAAACCTTGTTAGTAGTTTTATACCTAAATGGGAATCAATCCAAACACACCTTCAAGTCCACAACATTGTTGCATTACACTGCAGATGGTTATGCTGTAGATCATTGTATAGCAGAACAGCACAGCAGTACAAACTGAAAATCTGATGACTTGCTGGTGAAATGCCAAAGTGTGCTTGACAGGGCTCCAGTGCACTGGGTGGATCACATTTGGTGGTTCTGTTTCCTCAAAAATAGACCCTTTGTCTTGTAAGATTCTACAGAACTAAACTTTTTTTTCCCCCTTTATCCTTTAGGAACAGCACAGTCCTCAACTCTAAGGTTTTGTCTCTGACAATAAAGCCCACCCCCGCCTCCCTCTCTGCTCCAGTTGTAGTAGAGTTCTCTCACCTTTACAACGTGAGTGTCGAGTTAACTTTTGCTTTAAAGCATCCCAGATATCAAGCTATTATGACATGATTTTATTTTATTGGCTCTGTGCTCACAGTGATCATGTGGTTTTTCTCCATCCATTAGGGCACCACTAACCAGACCTGTATATCGTGGGATGAGAGTGACAGGTAAGATTGCTTACACTGTTGATTTAGTCCAGGTTCATGCAATAGAAAATAACAGAAAATGCCTGACATTGCACTTTAAAAGTTGATCCACCTCTGTAGCACCATATCACCATGGGTTTTTGGTTAAAAGCTGGAACTAAGGTTTGTAGTTACCACGTTTTTTTTTTTTTTTTCTTAATATCCTACTCACACTATTGTAGCTTTTACATGACTTAAACAAGACTGTGGGCAACAAGTGGCTAAATGAGACTACAGCGGTTGTCGAGGACACCAAATGTCATCGGGGGGAGGTTTATTGTAGAAGACATAAAATTTCAAATGTCAACGTAAAACTCCCATGTCCCTTTTCTCCAGGGAAACAGTAAGATTCTAACTTCCAGGTTAGCCTACAAAGAGCATCACCCCTCCAGCATACTCGAGATGCAATAAGAACCATTCAGGAGCCTAATAAAACGAATCAATTTTACACCGAACAAAAAGAGTTTTGAAACATCAGATTTGTGTGGACCCTTCTCTCGTTGTGCCCTCTTCTTCTGCAATGGTTTAAAACTGCTAAACCCCCTAACAGGACATTGGAACTGGAAATACATGCTCTTACATTGCTTGCAGAAGAGATGTGTTGTTCAGCTTTGTCAAGGTAATGTGAGTTTTATAAAGGCTATTTTATTGAATAGGTGATGGACTGATGCACAAGAAAAAAGAAATTGTTTGAGCATGTTTATTTGATATAACTTGGTAACTTTGATAACTTTAGCTCCTAGTGCGTTCTTTGCCAGTGCCGTACCAAAAAGTCATTTCCTAAGCTAAAATGGGCAGTGGTCACTCTTAGTATCATCCATTATCTTATAACCACTTATACCATGCCGGAGCCTATCCCAGGGCTCATTGGGTGATAGGTGGTGTACACCCAGGACGGGTCTCCAGTTAACCTAACATGCATGTCTTTGCACTGTGAAAGGAAACCGGAGGCCATACCCAGCAAGTGAATTCAAACCAGGGACCTTCTAGCTGTGAGGCGGCAGTCCTAACAACTCTCCCACCCTGCTGCCCATCATCATTTCAGTATATCACACAATTTTCCTCAGACTAGCAAACAATTTGTATCATTCTATCAAGCTTAGCTGACACTAAGTGGTTTTCACTTATTCTAGTTACAAAAGGCACCAACACGTGCAAACCTGAATGTACAGTCACACATGAGAGGTCCCTGAACTTCAAGTGAGCATTTTAGAAACACCATATTCCCTCTGAACATTTCAAGGCTGGGCACAGTGTTTTTAATCTTGACAAAGTCAGTGTGTCGCTCCCCAGTGAAAGATGCCGGATGTGTTGGACAGCTCAGCAGCTCTTGTCTGGGGCGATGCAACCCGGTGCTATCATTGCTACAACACTGATGCAGCATGTGGAAAATTAAAAGTGTCGCTCACAGCTTTCCTCCCCCTCCCAGCCCACGCATATCAACACGTACACCAGAGTGGAGTAAAGAGTCAGAAAGACAGAGACTGTTAGTACTATGCAAGGACAATGAAAAGGATAAAAGAAACAGTTTAAAGTACATTTACATCAATTCAATTTGACTGCTTCTCTGGCCAGATCCAATGCACAACTATATTGTTCCTTTCTCTTTAGTGCCTTATTTGTTGAAGACAAGAACATAGTGCAGGCATGTTGAACAACGTGAGCATAAAGCGAGGAGAGAGAGCATCAGAAAGAGGCAAACACATGCAGCCTTATTGCAACGCAGCTTCAGACATTTGCATTTAGATGGGTGCACACACACTGTTACAGAGACAAAGAGCAGAACATTCATTGCCTGATTTAAAGCGTAAAAGAAGTTTGGCTTAGCACACATAGACCTGGAGCAAGATAGAGTGAAGCAGAGACAAATGGTTTGGGGAAAAGACATTGATAAAAAAGTAAATATTGAGAAACTGAAGAAATGAGGCTCTGCCTTCAAAATATAAAAGAGAAACTTTCAACAATATTTACAGGAGAGTGTGGATCAGCTTCCTGTTGCCGAGCCTGACATAGTTGAGTTCGTGCTGCGTTACTCTAATACGGCTCATGTGCCAACAGTTCTCCCCCCCACCAAACCCAAATATTACTTCTAAATTTGTGTATGATCCTGATTCAAAACTATAGATACCGGTGGATCCCATCAGGGTTCACTTCAGGTATGCACCATCTAGTCCACACAGCCATAAAAACATACATAAATTGTCTAAATTATTTATCAGTTAATTATTATTTTTTGTTTGTTTTGTTTTTTACACTCGTTTGAAATTTTGGTGCATTTCTCAAATGAAGCAACTGATAAATAACGCAGTTTTATTTTTACTAACTTTCATCTTACAATTTTTTTTTCTTCAAAATCCTTGCTTACAGCGTCACACAGTTGGTCAACTTTCAAGATGTCGTCCAGCCACGACACACTACTCTTTGTTGAATGAAAAGAAAAAAAAAATAATTATACATATGCTCAGTCTCCAATTAACCTAACATAATAATGTATGTAATGTGACCTGAAGCTCCTCACGCTGCACTGACATCAGCACATGTAACAAGAAAACATTTGGAACTAGCAGATCTTCACCAAGTAACTGAGCAACACAATGTATAACAGGCAACAATATAGAGACACAAACACACTCATCATTCAGGTGGATGTGATCTGCTTGATTGGAGTCAATCTACTCTTAGACTGGACCAATCAGAGAACAGCTAGTTAACACTGACTGATTCTCCCATATTGGGACAAAAAAATACAATAGACAAACATGTCACTTTTAAAAAGCAAAAATTTAAACATACATTAAAAATATCAGAAAGAATCATATTAAATAACAAAAAAACATTTCTATATATTAAACTACTATGTCAAGCTTGTTGCCCTTTTGGTTTCTTTATTTGTTATACTCTAGATATGATTTCAGAAATCAACTAATTTTAACCTAAAACACAGGTGGTTGTGGCTCAAACGGTAGAGCAGGTTGTTCACTCATCACGGGGTTGGTGGTTCAATTCCCAGTTCCATTTGTTCACAATGTTGCACTAGTAGTAGTAGTAGTAGTAGTAGTAGTAGTAGGGGCGGCCACAGTCGTCCAAGGACCACAGGGTCAGTGGTTCGATCCCCAGTCCCAGCTATATATCTCAAAGTGTCTCTGGGCAAGACACTGAACCCCCAGCTGCCCTTTCCCATCCCCAACTGTGCAGTGCCGGTCCAAGCCCGGTAGAAATATGGGAGGGTTGTGTCAGGAAGGGCATCCGGCGTAAAAACTGTGCCAAATCAACATGCGGACAATGATCCGCTGTGGCGACCCTGAACTCACGAGATAATCCGAAAGGACAAAAACACAAAGTAGTAATAGTAGTTTCCTAAACTGATAGTCATTGTTGCTCCATAGTTCTTTTATAACAGATTTACCTTTTCTACACAGGCTGATAAATTAGGGACAATTCATCTTTAACTTTTTTAAATCTACACAGGGTATAATAAAAGAAGATACATAATAGATGTGAAAAACTAGAAGTGATTAAAATTCATTAGTGAATATAAAGTATTACAGTATTACTATTAAAAACGAATTTGGAGCAGCAGAATGACGAGTGAGGCTTGAGACTTGTACTGATGAAATTAAACGTAGTTCATGCAATTTTACTCCTGGTGGTTTTCACCCTGATAATATTATCTGCCCGACATCACAGTATTTTTGGTGCCATGTAATTCAAGTCTTAGTCACACAGTAATTTACATACTACTTTGTAGGTGGCATTTGGTAACAGAACAAACTGTGTTTAAAGCAGGTTTAATTAAAATGATTGTCACAAGCACATATAGTAAAAGCTGTTGGATATAGCATGCTGTTTGTTACCTCCCAGACTACATCGCCCACCAACTACCATGAGAGACAACATAGTAGGGTCGACAATGACAGAAACAAGGAGGACAAAGAATCTAATCTCACGGGGCTTAGGTGTAGTGGAATGGGGTGGGTGGCTGTCGGGAAACATGTCATATGCAAAATTAAATCCATCTTGGACAGGAGCTATGATTAATGAGTTAATATTAGGGAGAGAAATTGGACTGTGAGGAGGCGTCCTTGTCATGTTGATAAGAACTATGAAGCAGCCAAAGCCTTCACTTGCTTCAATCTTCTGAAATCAATAAGGCCATCAGCAGCTTGTTGCGTGTTACACTCACATTGACATTACTGCTGTGTTTTGTTTACACTATGTCTTCTTACCTGATGCACTATAAATACTTGGAGTTAATGAGGTTTGACACCAGTCTGCTTGGTGACAGTTCAGTGTAAAAGAGTATGTGATTAAACCAACCCTGTCCCAGGAACTTCACACAAATGATGTTTTGCAGATGTGTGGCTGTACTTCATACATGTAGTTTTGCTGTGGTTGTGTGTACGTATGGAAAACAAATACTACTTACCACTACTACTTTGAACTGTCACTACAGGCGGCGTGCAATTACAACCACTAAACAGCCTTGCTTTTGATCATACAAATCAGCCTTGCTGTCTTAGTTAGTTTACACAGTCGGTGCTGATGTTATGGAGCTGCCTCATTTCATTAGAGATGCTGGAGCTGACCATACTGGACTTGAGTTTCCATCAATTACTAGACTACAATTAGAGCAGAGGGGGTGAAGTTCAGAAGGTAAGGGGGCATGTTTGTTTACAAGTTTGTGTGAATAGAAACTGCCAGATTACAGGAAGCAAACTGCAAACAGTCCACTGTGACAACACGTTGTCATCCCACAGCGTCATTTTTTTTACGTCCTTTGGTGTATTATATTGATGCTACAGGTACCTTTTGTCATCGCCGTTTGATGCCGTAGGTCCAACTTCATATACATACAAATACAGCGTTGGTTTAGGGAAAACAACTTTAGGTAAATGTTAAGGTACAAGATAAATTACATAAAAACTACACGCAACCAACATTATCACACGTGTACTTCCTTAATATAGTAACCGAGCCAAACTACCAGCTGTTTAATCAAACATGACTCCGTATTAGACCGAACTTAATCGATGCATGGAACTGTGTAATAATTCCCATTTCTGTATGTTTTCCACCTCAATTCAGGTGTATTAGCTTGTACCTAGTGATGTATCCTCTGATGTATCAAAGCTTAAGCCTCCATCTACTTTTAGTTCAGTTAAGGTGTGAACAGTGTCTAAGGCTCTGTTAGTAGAGCAGTCAGGTACCAACCTGTAGGGTCAGTAGTTTTAAACCCCAGCTCCTCCTAGCTACATGTCAAAGTTTCTATGGGCAAGACACTAAATGATAAGTGTTTTTTTTTATGTGTGCTTTTTCTTACTTACTGTTAATTGCTGTGGGTAAAAGCTTGTGGTAATGACTAAAATGAGCTGTTAACTCATCTCTGTAACTGGTCAAGGAAAAAACTTTTAGAGTGTTTTTTTGTGGTACTAACTAAACTCAACTCTGCTCTACTCGCTATTTGTACCAGGCTGTAGGTCGTTGTTGGTAGTAGTAGGTAGTGTATAATAGGTGAGACCAGTTGATTAAACTTATCATGTTGTCCTATGAGTTTTTATCATGTCTATAGCTATGGTTCGATAGACCATACACTGTCTACCAGTAGGCATATAGGTTTAGTCTCAATACATTTTGTAACTTGGTGACATGTAGTGGCCGTAGTAAATATGATAGCTAGCTAGTGTGGCGGTTGGTGATAATATTTAAAAGTGATATAGTATTTTTCTAGTACAGGTAGTTCAACAAATGTAAAAGAGTTGTAGCTCATAACAATGTGCAAGACAATGTGCAAACCAACCACTGTGCTGTCCCTACTGGCAGGTAGAGGTGGTGTAGAGGTGGTCTTACTCGAATCTGACGCTCCAGCAAATAATTCACTCTGGAGAACGTTGTATGACGAACATTGAATATTTATTGTACTTGCTTCTCAACTTTGCTGATGACGGATCAACTTTACATCGAAGTACAGTAATCTCACAAACATGACTTCATTAAACAAGTTTCTCAAAGTATGGCTGAACTTACTGAACTCACCGTGAAGAAATCGTGTGCCTCCACAGCTACACACTAAACCCTTTTCTTCTACCTTGTTGCGGTCCACACCACCTTGTACTCAGTTCCTCTGCTCCAGCTACCATGTCGGGTCTGCACCCTTAAGTAGCTGAGCTGAAATGAACCCTCTTGTAACAAAATCCATTGTTTCCTTGAGAACTGGACAACAAACCTAAAAGGTAAACTACAAAGGCAACCATCAAAGCTATATGATATCACTAATAACATCATCCGTTTTCAGAAACATAACACAACGAATAATACAGTACAGTTCACAATACACACTACATAAAACAAAAACTAAAACTGAGGAAACCCTTGGTTGGCTCATACATACCCGGGTCCTAATTGTGCTCCAATATTAAAAACATTTAATGTTGGAAACAATTACTAAATTACCCACAACCCACAATAACCCACAAACATCATATGACTATCTTCTGGTGCCAGAGGTTACCAGCACTTAACACACCGTAGGAGATCAGTCTTTACCACTGTCTCACTCTGATTCCTGGAGAAGAAAGACCTTGGTTATGGGTCTATCGAACTCTGTGGTCCATCTCTTGATATGAACCTGAAGCACTAGACCTCACTCATCCTTTATTGTGTGGATGATCCTACCAATCACCCAGGAGTTACGAGGTGCTGACTCATCAACAATCGATACAATGTCCCCAGGAGCAAAATTGCGGTTTGCACGTGTCCATTTTTGCTGCCTTTGCAGTCAGGTACTCTTTAGACCATAATTTCCAAAAGAGACCTGCCATATACTGGACTTATTTTCATGTACGGGATTTGGTGTCAAAGTCTTCAAGTCATTTGGATCTTCGGAAGGTGTAGTTATTGGCCGAGCATTTAAAATGTCTTCCACCTCACAGAGCAGTCTGCAGACCTTTTTCATCCAAATGTTGATCTTTCAGTGTAGTTCCGAGTACCTTTCTAATGGATGGTATTAAACGCTCCCATACCCCTCCATAATGAGAAGCAGATGGGGGATTAAACATCCACCTGCTGAATCAGCGTATTTTCTAATTGGACACATTCCATTACAGACCTTTTGAGCTCTCCCTCAGACACTAACAAAGTGTGTTCAATTATCTGAGCGTATTTCTAAAACCTGACCTATTGCAATAAAGCGCTGAAGTGCATTAATGAATGAATCCCTGTCCAATGATGCTGCCACCTCTATGTGAACAGCTCTGGCAACCATGCATATGAATATGACACCATATCTTTTTGAGTTGTTCTTCCCAGTTTAATATTAAAGGGACCAAAGCAATCGACACCTGCTCTAGTAAATGGTGGCTTATCAGGTAAGACTTTACTATGTGGGAGGAGCCATTTGTTGCCACCCGGTTGCTCCATGTAATCTTCGACAGGTTCGCACCTGGATAGAAACTTTCTGATTGCTGAGATTGCATTTGGTATCTAGTACCTCTGAAGCAAGGTAGACAAGACATGGTTGCGACCACTATTGCCTATCCGCTCATGGATGTCCTGAAGTATAAGCTGAGGGGTGTACAACGCTGGGGTTTTGAACTGAGAGGCACGAGAAGCATGGTGATGAACATGGGCCTTCTCCAGGAAGCGTTCCCTATGACGGTTATCAAGGCGGGTAGCTGCTTCAATGAGGTCCTGGAGGGACCTGGGTTTGGGCTGCTGTGGTAATGTGCCTTTAAGCCGATCTGTCATATCTCTGTAGGTGTCATAAAGCGCAGCATCGTTTCACTCACTGTCTGCGGCCAAGATGCGAAAGTCAATGATTGGGTTCGTGTCCTGAGCCAGGCTGGACAGGCTGAGTGCGGCCTCCAGCTCTGGACTATCAGGATCAAACATGCGTGAGAGTTCCGCTCCAAAAGACTTGAAGGATGAGCAACAAGCTTCTTGTTGAGCTCACGCAGCTGTTCCCCAGAGTTGGGCACGGCCTGTGAGTAGAGCCAGGACATAAGCCACTTTTGGCTGTTCTGACGGGAAGGATGAAGGTTGTAGGCGGAAAAAGATCTCACACTGCGTAAGGAAGGCCCGACAGGTTCTGGGCTCCCCGCCATAGCTATGTTCAGGAGGTGGAATATTGGGTTCCCTCTCAAAGTTAGAGGCAGTAGCTATTGGGGGAGCTATGGCAGAAGTCTGTGGAGGTGCTGTGGGTTGAGTAACTAGAGCAGACTGATTAGTGAGTTGTTTGAGCATAGATGCTATCTGAACACAAAACCAACCCTTACTAGAGTGAGTGGGGAGACGAGCTGAGTCTAGAGGAGAAGCAAGGGTGCTTATGAGGAAGAGTGGAGTATGGTCCTGGTAGAGTAGATGTACTTGAGATGCAGTGAGGATGAGCAACTTGAAGAAAAGGTAGGTGGATGATGGCCACTGGGGGAAAATATAGTGGTCTGGGTCTGTAACACAGAGGCAGGCATGGTGGTGAGTGAGTTCATCGGTCTCCTATGTAGCTGTGGTGAATCTCCAATCCCTAACGTAAAAAGAACTCCAAATTCCTTGTTAGTGAAATAACAGCAAAAGTAATACAATCCCAAAAATACTCCAAAACCTCTTAGCACTGGGCTGCTTGAAAAGTGGTAGACAGATAATTACATGACTTTGTAAAACAAATGTGTGCGTGGCATAATCAGAGCACAGACATAACGTGGTATATCCTCCTCTTCTAAAAGACGTGGTTGCAAGAGTTCGTGATTATCTGGATTCTTCATGGGTCGACAACAATTCTCATAATCCTTAGTCGTTACTCACAAAACCAAGGCAGCAGGCAGTCAGGTCAAAAGCGTAGCGTGGTCCGAACCGCAGATAGCAATGAGGATTTTGTGACAGAAGATCTGCCTTAGACATCTCATACTCCTCCTCCACAGGTCCTTCAGCTTGGCAACTGATATACAATTTTATGCAACTTGCGTTATTTAATTCCTGGTTTTGTTGCAACCACTCTCTTTCAGTGGCCCATTGACTGTTTAACCCAGTATGGTTCTGACTGCATAAGGCCCATTGTTGACACTAGGAATTACTTCCTCTGGTTCCATCGCCTTGGCAATATTAGTTCCAATCAACAGTCATATGTCTGTAATTACTTTGTTGATGGGAATTATGGCAAAGATGCCCTAGGTTCTCTCAGACCTGTCATCCAAGTTTTGATTACGTCTGCTGTTCACAAAACCGTTGAACACTGCCGGTCCATCACCATCCAGGGACTGCCGAAGTAGGGTGTGTCCCTGAGCAGAACTGACAGTTTACCTCCTCCTGACAGCACTTACTCATATGTCTTGGTTTCCAGGCCTGCGTGTTTCCTTTAGACCTGGCTTCGGGCGTTAGCAGCTGCAAGAGCAGCGTTCATTTCCAATTCTTCTTTCTCTGTTCTAATCCTCACTTCTTGCTGCTCCCTCTCTGCCTTGAGCTTAGGTTCTTGCTGCTCTAGAGAGGGTTTTTGCCTTATTGCTTTCGTCCTCGTTAGTAGATTAGCTCTTTCTAGTTCCACCTCAAGGCACGCCTTTGAAGCTGAAGATGCTACAGAACCTGTTCTGGAGATCCTAGATCTCTTTGAGGATGCCACAGACACACTGTCCTCAGGATCAACAGTTTCATTTGCCTTATGTGCTTCCTCAAGACGTTGATGTGCCGCTGTTAACCAACGTGCAACATCACCAAGTCTTCTGAGTGTATTTAACTTTGGCTAGTTACCAGCCTTGCTGATCGGTAGTCATTTCCTCTTCGAGCTTAAGCTCATCGTATGCTTGTTTGAGTGAGGTATTTATGATACAAAACTCGCCAAAAGTTGCTAGAACTCTGGCAACAGTTTGGTTTCCACCACCTCGTAGCAGTCCTCGGCCATGAAACAGCGTATCTTGGTCTTTTGTTTCGCCAGCTGGTCCAAGTTTGCCTTCCTTTTGTCCATCAGATTTAGCAAAGCATTCTCCATGGCCTTGAGACTTGGCTTTGCCTGTAGTTTCTCCACGCTATCTGGATCAACTTCTCCCTCCATTATTTGCTGAGTAGTGTTTAGCCCGTGTAGAGAAGGTTTCTTACTACTGTAGAGGTGGTCTTACTCGAATCTGATGCTCCAGCAAATACTTCACTACGGAGATCGTTGTATGAAGAACATTGAACATTTATTGTACTTGCTTCTCAACTTAGCTAATGATGAAAAAAATTTACATACAAGTTTAAGTACAGTAATCTCACCAGCACATTTCTCAAACAGGCGAACTCATGGCTGAACTCACAGAACTCTGTAAGAAACTGTGTGCCTCCACAGCTACACACTGAACCTTTTTCTTCTACCTTGTTGTGGTCCACACCACCTTGTAGCCACCACCTCTGCTCCAGCTACCATGTCACGTCTGCACCCTTCAGTAGCTGATCTGAACTGAACCCTCTTGTAACAAAATCAACGCTATCCGTTGTTTCCTTGAGAACCGGACAACAAACTTAAAAGGTAAACTACAAAGGCAACTATCAAAGCTATATGATGTCACTAATAACATCATCAGTTCACAATACACAATACATATTACATAAAACTAAAACTAAAACTGAGGAAACCCTTGGTTGGCTCTTACAGTTGGTAATGCATAAGCTGATATTAAGTAATGGTCTAATAGCTTCATAACCCAAATCAGTCCAAGAGACAGTATAAAATTAGCTGCAAACTGACAAACCAAATAAATAAGATGATCTTTTAAATGGAAACTTCAACAACTTTTAGAGTGTGAATGTACGTTAATGCTATAAACTTTGTTCTGATTTCCCTATATAAAACATATTTTAAAACTCCAGATGACATCACCTGAAGCAGTTGGTAATCATGCTCAAACTGTTTTTCCAGGACTTTTCCAGATGACTTAATCTGAATTTATTTTGAAAAACTCCATAGTAGGAGCGACGAGATGTCATAATCTGAAGTGAATGTTCGTCTAAGTTTTTTTATCTGGAGGCATATTTCAGCTAGAAGTTGATAGGTATTTTGATATAGGGAAAACAGAGGAACATTTATTTACATGTTATACCCACTAGCACCAAATAAAGAAAGTTAAATATCAGTGAAGGTCTCCTTTAAGATCTAGGGAGATATCGCCCACTTGTTAAAATGTTTAGTACGTCCACAAAATTGGGGATCTGCGACAGATTTTAAAAGGAACCATGAAAATCAAAACAACAGCTGACATGTACTTTAAATCTTTAATATATGCATCAATTTTCCAAAACCCTGGATCTTAACATTTCCATGATGCAACTTGACAGATTTCCCATTCTGCATTCTGTACTGCTACTCATTTTTTCTGCCTCTTCCAATAAACCTATTGTTAATCTACAGTTAGTACAAAATGCAGCTGCCAGGATTTTAACAAGTTCCAATAAACAAGAACAGACGGGCTGACCCTGAATGAAATCTCCGACTTTATTAACCCCACATATCTGTACTTGTCCACAAACGCAACTCTTCTGAATGTTCTACCATCTAAACTGAAAAAAAACAAAGACACAGCTTTGTCCTTTGTAAACCTTGTAATTATTCATGATCATGTAACTGGATCAGTGCACATCATCCTGAAATCCTCCTCTCTGAAGCTCTCTGAGTCCATGTTAATACATTTCCTCTGTGCTGGTAGACTGCTTTTCATGCACGTGGCCTGTTCTTGGCAGAAAACATTCATCCGTGCAGGGCTGCTGCACCAGCACCTAAATTAGCCAATTATACGGTGGGGCAGGACTGTCTGCAGGCAGTCCACTGTGTGGCTAACAGACTGGCTCCATCGAGTCATACAGAGAAACTGACCTGTCATAATATATTGGATTTCTCTTAAGGCGATGTGCTAGTGTCAACACTGAGTCACCTGCTGGTCATACATACAGACACACTCACACATTAAAAACACACATTTCTGAGTCTTCACACGTCTTGCTGTTTAGTGAACGGTTTGATGACTATGAATTTGATTTAGATCAGGCTGTGGCCTTTGCAGCCTCCAGCAGATCTCTGCCAAGCCGTCCACCTATGTTTTCTTTTGAGATTCCTAATGAAACAATACTTCAGGTTTGGAGGGAAATATCACATGTTCGGTGCATTTGGTTTGGATTTTGTTTGCTGTCTTTTGTTTCTTTATTTCAGTATGATAAAGATTAGCAGAACTGATTCTCAGTCATCCCAGTCCCATAGATGCTACTTTGTCTATAAGCAACTCAAGCAAATGACCAAAATAGCACTTTGGGATTTTTTGCTCATATTCAATAATGGGGCTGTTAAATCATAATTATTGCCCAGAGACCTTCCTGGAAATAAGGGTTTGATTTGACAGTAATTAGATCAACACTTGATAATAATTCATTACACTTTGTTCTTCATAGATGTTAAATTGTTTATTTACTTCTCAAAAATAAGAGATTTTATTACTTATTGCAAAGCATTGAAAGTAATTACTCCTAACTACATTACATTACATTACACAGTTACAGTACCACACTCATAACCAATATCAATCTTTTTTTATGCTTCTCGTGTCTTCACATTCTCTATAACATGAAACATGTTTGGAACATTATATAGAGGAGAGCTTTGCGGAAATTCGGAAAACAATGATGCTACAGTACAATATGCATCGCTAGCCAGAACTAGCATGCCAAATGAAATCGGTGTACCCTCCTCTGTTATAGTTTTTTGCCCTTTTGTCTTATCCTGCGAGTTCAGGGTCGCAACAGCAGATCATTTGTCCGCATGTTGATTTGGCACAGTTTTTGGCGGATGCCCTTCCTGACGCAACCCTCCCCAATTTCTTCAGACTGGCGCTGCACAGCCAGGGATGGGCATGGTAATGGACTGTTGGGGAGTCACTGTCTTTCCCAGGGACACTTCGCGCATGGTCAACGAAGAGCGGTGTGCAAGTACAGTCTGCTAAAGGTTTTAGTGTTCAGGTATTACAGTTGCTACTTACTGCTTACTGTGCTGTGGTATTTGTATATATGAAATTACAGTAAATGAGAATTCATGCAAAACTTGCTACGAGTACTTTTACCAGCACCTTTTCACATAAAGGGGCAAGTATATAAATAAGCTTTTGGCTTCAGCCTACTCCCTTTCAGTCTCATTTGAAGGGCATTAAGTATCATACGAGGAAATAAAAATATACATGTTATTAAAGTTTTATTTTTATTAAAAAATAAAACAATTTTTATCAAAAAAAGCTTTAATTACAGTTTTTTATTAAGACAGGTATAAAAATACTATTATTGTTGAATGCATACAGTGGCTCAGTTGGTAGTTGTACTGGTTTGACTCCTAGTTTATCCTGGTTACATGCTGAAAAACCCTTTGGCAAGATACAGAATCCCCAATTGCTTTCAGTGGGTCCGGTCCACTGACAGTGCATGTGTAAATGAATTTTTCAAATGAAAGATTTAATCTTACTCCTCATAATTTGTGCTCTTTGTGAAGGTTGCTTTTAAGAAACAAAACCCTCTATAAACTTTCTTTACCAGTTAAAAAAATTATTTAATTTGTTTTCCAAGATTGTCTTCAGTAATGATGCTTTTAAGGAAATATAAAGAAGATGATCTTTAGTCTTTAGTTTTAAGTCCTAATATGCTGTGAGTATAAAGCCTTAAGTAAGACGCAGAGATAATCTGGATATGATGATGTAAATTCACCTGATTTTTACTTTTTGCACACTTTGTGTTAAAGAATAATTTCAATGGGTTGAATTGTCAGGTAATATTTTGACATTTACCATCACTCAAAATCACTTAAACTAAGAGTTAAACAAGTGATCACAGCAATCATAGAATACCAATCTATGCAAAAAGCTCTGCACTACAGGACCCTGATCTTCTCGCTCCTTCTGGCTTCAGTGTAATTTCAGATCACAAATGCATCAAAATATGAGGTTCTGTTATCCAAACCTACACAGCACAAAGATTTGCATAAATAATTGGCTCGTTGCTTCTGTTTTATTTATGTATTTGATGTCAGAGTGATTCACTTTATAGCTTCTTTCCAACTAAAAAGCACCATCATGATTGACATTTTAAATGCCCGCTATTGTCAGTGCCTGACAAATTAATTTGGAATCCATGGTCAAAGTACAAGTTAGAGTCAAAACCTGCATGCTGCTCAATCATGTCGATGTACATTCAAGTCAATCAAATGACTGTACAATTTTGTGAGGAAAACTGGAGCCTGTCACCTGTTGCTGCAGGTTGTTAATTCATAACTCATGGTTGCTTTTCTATCAGTTTGAGATTCTTGGCTGAAATGTTCTTTGCACTGAGACAGAGTTGTTAAGGGCCAGTCTGTCAGCAGTTCAAACAAATTGAGTTTTGCTGTCTAATTGGCAGAGGTGTCAAATTGCTCAACCCTGCAGCTACAAACTATATGTCAAACTATAATTTTCTGTGTCCAAAGTGGAACATAGCAAATGACTGACTATTTTTTTATTTAATTTTATTTTGTATTATTATTTTCTTTTCAGAAAATGGTATGGCTGAATCAAACTAATTGTTTACCAGGAACATGTTCCAAATGTTTTCGTAATGAGGGAGATGGATGCTGTCAAACCAGTGGCTGCTTTACTGTAATTTCATAATGACAACTACCTGAAGGGCTGTGCATGTTGAAGGGTAGCAGAGCGTTGCAGAGCAGGGAGAGGGAGAGCTGGGTGGAGCAGAGAGAAACGAAATTTAGCACTAGCTTCAGGCCTGAAATTATACTTCTGCACGTACACAATATGGGTTTCGTCCTGAGACATTCACATATGTGGTTCCGTTGCACATTAGCTGCATTTGTCGCAGTGTTGCACCTTGCAAACCAGTCTATACTGAAGATTTAGAATTAAACAGAGGGTGGAAAGTAAAATGACCCCAGCATAAACAAATTACCACGCTAACTTGTTTAATGGAGACAAGAAGAACTGCCTTTGTTTTTGTTTCCTTTAGTTTTCAATCCCACCTCCCTACTACAAATGCATGTCCGCACAATGTGTTGAACTACGGTTACCAATAATTCCCTTTTCTATTTAGGTCTGTATTGATGTTTGCGTATTGACAGAGAAGCATAATTTTGCCTTAAGTTGCGTATTAAAGCTTTAAGTGGAAGTTGAGTAAATTCAACTTTTTATAATTTTTTTTAAAAAAATAACCAGACTTCCCACAACTCTTCAGAATCATCTTCTTTGTAGTCTAAAGAACCCATTCATGATGGAAGCTGCATGTCTTTATTTCAATATTACATTCTAAAAGTACAAAGTGACTTCACCATCTGGATGTTCTTCCTGTCACACAAAGAACTGATTGTTTAAACTAAGAAATTGAAGCAAATCAGACTGTAATAAAATGACTAAATGTTCTCAGTTCAGTTAACAGAGTTTTACTTTTTCAAAACTCATGAAACGTTGAACAAACTTTTCAATCTGAGTTCAGTTAGGGGAAAGAAAAAACAGTGTGTGCAGTGCCACAGTGTGACTCAGTGTGTTTCAAACACTTTTTGAACAACAATGGACATTTGCAGCATAGAGCAAGTTATAACCTGGTTCTGGATTTACAGACTTACAGTGAGTTGAACCAATACATGCTTGGTTTTGGTCTTTGTGTGATTTGTTGACAATAATTACAATTTTGAACCTTAACCTTTAAAAATCACTATTTTTAGGAGTCATGAGCTCCCATGGAATCACAATCACAACAGATTTCTCATAACAATTTATAGTAGCACAAGCAGACATTACAGTATTTCTAAGGGCTTGTGGAAATTTCTAAAACGTCTTTCCAGTCACAGATGCTCCACAGAATTGTATTCCAAATTAAGATTTCTGTGTTATGTATTTATTTTTCAGCATTACTTTTGCTGCCACAGCAAATCACAATGGTAATGAATAATAATTATGAAGCCACATTACCAGAGCCTGAAACTAAATGAAACAAAGCCATTATTAGGTGTAATTAATGACTTTAAAATTGCTGCAGAAACACAGGGTTTTCATCTGCTGCAAAGCTGCATCCAGGTGTGATTGATTGATAGATACCATGGAAACTACTGTAGGCATGCGGAGTGGGGGTTAGCAAGCTTTGGCTTTGGTAACTGTTCAAATTGGCCCATAATATCAATATACACACACAAATTAGTAACAGTGCTCTAAATCAGTGCATTTAGCAGGAAGCGGTTCCCAACAGTCAGCAGTGTCTAATCACAATCTGTAGCTCTTCACTTTGTTGAAAGGGTAGTATTACGTTCAAATTAGGGTAAAATACCACTTGTAGTAACACTAATAATAAATACTACTACTATTACTACTACTACTAATTATAATAATAAGAAGTAATTATAAATTAGTTGTAGTTGTAGTTCTATTCCATATGTTAAATATCGTCAACTCCCGAATTTAACTTTTGCATAATAATAATAATAACAATAATAATAATAATAATAATAATAATAATAATAATAGTAGTAGTAGTTGTTGTAGTAAGATGCTGCTGCTCTCGGTGTATGCAGTGCGCTGGTGTAATGTATCCAGCCGGAGACCTGCAGCACGCCGCCTCACAGCCTCCTCACCACCGCGCTCACTTCGCTCTCTGCGCCTTCGCCTGCTACGGCGGAGACGTAAAGTGGACTAAATAGCCGGTGTAACGCAGTGGGATTTTAACCGCTTTCTTCTTCTTT
The DNA here is from genome assembly GCF_033026475.1 of Channa argus. Taxonomy (NCBI): domain Eukaryota; kingdom Metazoa; phylum Chordata; class Actinopteri; order Anabantiformes; family Channidae; genus Channa; species Channa argus. The sequence continues at coordinate 24,148,338 of NC_090203.1, forward strand.
TTTTTTTTTTTTTTTTTGTCATTTTGCCGGGGCTGTCTTTATATTCACTGCACCGCTTCTTGTGTGTCTGTGTGTGCATCTCTGTGCGTTTTGTGTGTGTGTGTGTGTGTGTGTGTGCGCGCGCGCGGGCGTGTGTGTGTGTTTTCTCCCGTGCAGCTCGTCTCTGCTGGGATCCTGGTCTGCCAGGGGCTGCAAAGCCGTGCTAGTCGACTCATACCGAACCAAATGCGTGTGTGACAGACTGTCCACCTTCGCCATTTTAGCACGGCTAAATCCCGAAATGGTAAGTCCAACAACCTCCCTTGACTTCGCTGTGCTTAAAAGGTGTCAGAGACGGTGTGTTTTTGTGGGGTTTTATGTGAATGCATCAGCTGTTTTTCTTTTTTTTTTTTTCCTTCCCAAAGGGCGTCATTGTCATTACATATCAACAGATCCTCCCTCTCTCCCTCTTTCCCTCCTCCTTCCCTCTCTCTGTCTCGACATGCCAAAGCCATGCTGCAGAAAAAAGGTTATTATAGGAATGCCAAGGCAAAGGATTTGCCAGTGGGGCATCTTAATTCATGCTGCACCTAGAAGCAGACTGGATGAAATTGCACCCAGGAAGGGCAGCACTGTGCTAACCTGTGCATCAAGCTATCAGCTGATATCTATTTATCATCATTTCACAGCGATGGTCACCTGCATGCAACCCCCCCTCAGCATCACCATCACCACCATCACCCTTCACCTTCACTCTTCCTATTTAACGTGAACACTCACAATAGCATATTTTAACAAAGGCCATTAGATTAGTCATTGGTGTCTCCATGGTTACCAGGCCTTGTGGAGAAGGTGCTGCATAGCAATTCAATAATGTGCACAACAAAAAGAAGATTTTGACAAGACTTGCAGCTACAGTATGTTAAAGAAAACACTTCCCTTGCGTTTTGGCTGCAGCTGGACACAGTGAGACAGCGGTGTATTTGTGTGCTTGCATGTGTGTGTTTGTCTGTGTGTGTGTGTGTGTGTGTGTGTGTGTGTGTGTGTGTGTGTGTAAGAGACACAATCGCAATGTCTTTAAAAATCACAGCCGGATCCCAGTGACCCAAATGTGTCTCAGTTTCTTTAAGGGGAAAAGGGGCAGTGTCATTGTGAGGAATTTTCATTCAGTGAGATTAGATATTATTAGACTGGAAATTGCCTCGGAAGCAGTTTGTTCACTAGTTACCCTGGTAACAGCATGGGTGCCGCCAATGGTTTTCTTAAAGTCATAGGAAGCGGCATACTGTTCTTCCTGCTGCCTGCACGACCTGGAAGCGAAGCTATAGGCCAGGACAAAGTGTGGGGTACACTGCTAAAATGGATTTTAGTGCTTCTAGAAGAGCATGTATGATTCTTTTTGTCCTACAGAGTTGTGTGTTCGATAAAGTCAGACAGCTGTGTGAGTGTGAAGAGGCTGTAAGGCTGAACAGTGTCAGGAATGTCAGTCTTTATGCTGGAAGAAATTAGTAGCTTGATCCAGATTATTATTATTATTATTATTATTATTATTATTATTATTATTATTATTATGCCCCCACCCATCTGAGTAAAAGAGACTAATTAAATTTATGTTTTTGCAGTCATTTTAACTGAATATTTTTCCAAAGAGACTAAAAACGATCAAAATTAGTGTCCTCCTTTGGTCATCAGGTGCCTCTTTTTGGGCATATCTTTGGTCATTTCTGTCCCTTGGGAATCATTTGTTCATTAGCTAGTATTAAACGTTTTGGTAAATGGGGTGTTTATTATTATTATTATTATTATTATTATTATTATTATCTCTGTTGTGATTGTTTTGTGTGTGTGTGCGCGTGTCTACTTTTGGTCTTTGTGTGAGTAATTGTTCATTTTTCAACAATTTGTGATTAGTTTCTTTTTAAATTCTTTTGTGTCATCAGCTGTGGTAATGTGGGTGTCCTTTTTTTTTGGGATTTCCTTTTCTCTTTCTATTTTGCTCATCACATGTATCATTTTAGTAATTTTTATAACAGCTTTTGGTTGTTGCACACGTAGCTTTGTTTTTTTTGTGTGTGTGCCTTTTGGAATATTTTGTGTATCCTTTGTCAGTTAATTGGTTGATGGGGTACAGTTGGTGTGCAGCATCTCCATCTACTGTGTAACTCCAAAAATGGCTGGTGAGAAAAGGTTTTAAATCATGTACATGCCTGATGCTAACCCACTTCTTGCAACCTCCCTGTAAGGCAGCACAAGGTCTCTGGGCCTGACTGTTGTTTGTCAAGAGTTTCCATTAGTTCCTGCTGATTCTGTTTGAGCTGTAGATGTGTTGGCTGCAGTTGCTACCAAGAATGACGCTTTTTGTTCTCATTTCTGATAGAATCAAGCTGGTTGTTTGCCATTCCCTTCAGTGTTTGTACTGCACTAACCACTTCCTGTTTCCAGCTTCAAACAAGCATGACATTTGATGTGAATCTTTTAATTTCAGTCTTGAAATTAAGTGAATGAGAACATTTGTGATATCAGAAATTCATGTAAATGATGACTCCAGTTGGTTAACTGCTTCATACTGAATACATTCTAGTCCCTACTGAATGTCTAATGGATGGCAGATCTGTGACAATATGTAGGTTTAGTGATTAATCAAATAATTGTAAAAAATGAAAGTTTTTAGTGACTTTGAGGCCTCAGTGACAGTTTATATATTCAGTTCAGTTATCTGGTCAAGGCTTTAGCTGAGGCTGAGGCTGGGTGGGAAGCTGTGGGTCACGTGCGCCTTGACAAGCTGCAAGCTGACACACTGACCACATTCACCAACATCACTGGCAGCAGCAGTTGTAGAGGTAATAGAAACAACAAAACCCCTTAACTTCAGTGTTTTTTAAAGAAATAATTGACAGTCCCTTATTCCCCCATGAGAGGTGCTGAAAAGGGGTTCTGCATAAGGGGAAAGTGGTGTTGTGGGTTGGCGCGAAAGAGTGAAGTTTTATTAAATTCCCTTCATAAAACTAGCCCCTGTGGTTGTTTTCTTATGCAAAATCAATATGTGCAAAGCAGTTGATCGAAGGCAAGTAGCGGTAACCCAACCATTCATGTCTTATGATGCTTAACCTGACCCTCTTCCAATCCAACTCTAACCATTACCAGAGAACCTTTGATTTTGACTGTCGATTGAATTGCCATTAAATTCAATATTCATATGTGATGCTCAGAGGATGAATTACTGATCCCTTAGCTCATTCTCTAGCATTATGATCTGATGAGTGTTTCGCTTATCTGATGCTAGCATGCTAACATGCTAAAGTGAGAGCATGAACACTAGTAACACTATTCCTGTTAAACATATCACCTTGTCAGCGCTGTGAGCATATTGCATTGCTCACATTTGAGCACTTCGCTTAAACCACACAGCTGTTTGTCTTGTCCACATACACCTGTGAAACGGGAATATCAGCAAATAATTGTAAGTGATCCAATAATGGGGCTTTCTCAGCTTGCACTCCTCCCTGCAACCTGTCTCCACCCGTGCAGACGACAGCCTGTTTCACAGCTCTTTTGCAGACTGTTACTCCACAATTAGCTTTCCTCAGCGCCTTTTGCCAGAAATGGAGGAAAAGGCAACTCCTCTCCTTCCTCGTGTTGCCGTCCCTTCCCCCACATTCTATTATTTTGTGAGACTGTCATGGCTACCATGCTAATTATTCCTACTGCAACACACAGTAGCATCTCAATGGCCCAGCCCCTCTGTCTGCAGCTAGCCTCCTACATCCTCGGCATGACAAACACCCCAACCTTTTTTTCCCCCATCCATCCTGTCCATCGTCCCCCCCTCACTCCCCTCTTCTTTCTGTCTCCCTCTTCTCTACCCCTTAGTCATTTTATCCCACTATTTTTCATGTTCTGATGCTGCATTATATTTAAGCTCTCCCTCTCTCCTTCTGCTTACTACATCATTTACTCTCTTGCTCCCACCTCGTGTCTATTTTGTTCAGTCCAACTTTGCTGCAGGCTTTCAGAAGGAAAAACCAGAGAGGAAAATGCTCTGCAGTCAAAAGGCAAAACCCACTAAAACTAGAGCCCATTTTACTGCCACTGCTAGACGTGTGTGTGTGTGTGTGTGTGCGTTCGTGCATGCGTGCGCACTTGTATCACTCTAGATGTTGTAAGCCCACATAAGCTTTTTTCCCTCATTTCAATGTGCTGTCAGGAACTTGGAGATGGAGTGACAGGCCTTTTTGGCCACTTAGCCCACACTGACCAACAATTAAGTAAATGAGATGAACTGAGATCCACTGGGCTTTAAGCCACTGGCTTGTCAGCATACTCAGAGTTCAGGATGTCTACATTTGTGTTTTATCTTTAAGAGGTACTAAGTCCTACTTAGTCAGGTATTTGTGATAGTTTAGTTTGTATGTTTCTAAGAAAATTTAAATTTTAAATGCAAAAAAAACATTTTTAAAAGAGAGATCTTTGTTATGTTGCAGTAGGGGACAGTGGGTGTAAGATGAGCCAGTTTTTACTTTACGGACCTTTTACGTGAGGAAAAATGAGAGAGAAGAAAAAGTATCTATTATGATATTTTAGGTTGTCTCCAACCTGACAAAATAAATCACGACCTCTCTAAAAAACAAAAAAAAATATTCCTGTGCCTTTGTTTGCACCTGGTTATGGGCAAGTTGGTCTAAGTCAGGGGGTAGGTTGTGCCATAGGAGGTTAATTGACTTCAATAAGTAATCACAAAAATGTTTGTGTCTGAAAGGTCCGTAGGGGATCCAATGTATCCATAAGGTTCAGCTTGTGAGGTTAATATGGTTCTGTAATTACTGAAATTAGTCTTCTGGTCTGCTCTGAATTAGTAGAGAATTAATTATGTGTTCTGTAGTGATATCCCAGTCAAATGCAGGATCAGAGTTGGGATAGTCACATCAACATATCTCATATAGTGGGAAAGACTCCTTAGATGCATTGAGAAACAATGAAGAACCCGTTTGTGTCTGTAGCAAAATAATTTATGAATAGGATGCACATTTATGTTTGGTAAGATGTGGGTGAATGTACTGGGATGTCCACACCTGGCATAATTAACAAGTCTCTCGAATGTTTTCCACTTGTGAATGATCCTTCTCACTGTAGAACATTGAACCCAAATTGTTTGGAAATGGTTTTATTAGCCTTTCCGGATTGATGTGCTGCAAAAATTGCTTCTCTAAGGCCGTTGCTTATGTCTTTCCCTCTTGTGTTAACACACACCTGAAGGCTCCAAACCAGCAAACGGCTAAAACGTCCACTTTTATAGACATTTGCACGACTGCTGATGATAAATTAATCAAGGGGCTTGTTGATTAGCAGCACCTCCTATGAAAGTAGTAAAGGGGTATTTTGTATTGCTTGAGTTATTTATTTTTTTTTTTGCTTAATTGAGCAAATACTGGTACAATGATACATTTATTTCGTGACAGATTGGATTTAAACGTCCTAGTGACAAACATAATTACATTTTCTTTGAACAGTATCATCCAACAAATCCTATGTCATGACCATTCTCTATAACTGATACTAGTGCAGCTTGTTTAAGCAATCACATTTGTTCACTGTTAATGTTGGAAATGCCCTGGGATAGATTTCTGGAGGAAATGACATCCCGTGCAGCTCCTCAGCAGTGGTAGCTGGAGCAACTCTGTCTCTGCTCATGTGGAATAATGCAGTCTGGTCACTTTATTTTCGAATGGTAGTTCTCTCGTTTGTACACTGTGTGAAACTTCCCGTCGAGCTCTGTCACTGGCTGAGGAGGAAGTAAAAAGTTTGTCTGTCTCAGCAGACGCCTTTCCATTCCACTGCACTCATAATCTTTTTTTTTTTTTTTTTCTTCCTCCTTTGCTTTTAGAGAAGGAACTCACTGCAGTGCAGATTAATCAGAGGGATTTAATTAACTTGGCCCCGGCACACACATCCAACCTAGAGACAAGACAGGCTATAAACTCAGCCAATTATCTCCTGCTAGAGGGGCGTTAGGGGGGAGGGGGTGAAAGTCCTTCATGTCTTGGTGCACTCATGACCACCTAACTTCCACCTCTACCAACTGCAAAGCTTATTTCATTAAACTGTCCCCTTACCTCAACTTAACTCTCTTCACCTGCCTACAACACCACACTCCATGGGTCTGTGTACAATAGTTCCTCCCGCATGCTCGAGTTTATGTGATAATTAAGCTGAGGATCACTGGGCTTTTATTTTTCCTCTAAAGGAAAAAAAAGTAATGGCATTGTTGATCTGTCACTCCTGTCATTACTTGTCATTACTCCTCACTTGTGCCACATTCTTGAAAATCAGATGATGAACCTCCTGACTTTACTTTTACTCCCCTTGAGCTTAACATTTTGTATTATTAATGTTGTGTCACTTTTTATCTAGCGCCACTGCCAGCTCTTACTCATATTTGCCAATTAGCTAATGTTTAATGAGCTAACACTGGACAAAGCCGTATTACTTCAGTGATATAGAAATGGCCACCTCCTCTCCTTCTCCCTTGCCTTTGTGCTTCACATTAAGAAGGTAACATCTGTGTTAGCCACCTGTTAAGGGCTGCTGGAAGGACAGTACAGAGTGTAGGATATCTCTTTATTGAAAGTGTTATAGCAATATTGAATTACTTTGGGTAGGCGTTACTTTTTTTTGATATTGTTGAAAAGCTGTTCTTAGTGTTGTTCTTTATTGTGTTTACATTATGTTAAAGGATATCATCCTTTCTATATATGCTTTTCTTTTGTCAATATTGTACACATGATGTCAATTACTAAGTCCTGGGAAACACAAAGAGAGACTTAAATAACTCTTGACTATAGAGAACTCCAAATAAGTTCAGGTAAAGTTTTTAAAAACGTGATGCACAAACAAGGACTGGGCATTTTGTACCTTAAAACGTCCATCAAAAGTGCCTTAATACATTACAATCAATGAGATTGTACACCTGTAGAATCTCATCCAATCTAAAAGCCCTGTGTCAGTTTTTTTTTTTTTTTTTGTCTACTGGGCATATCCTGCGAGTTAAGGGGTCACCACAGCGAATCCTCACCACTTTCTACCGGGCTTGGGACTGGCACTGCACGGCTGTGGATGGGCCTATGGTTGGTAGGTAGCCACTTTACCAACTGAGCCACTGCCACCCCTAATAGCCCTGTATCAGTTATCAAGTTAAAAATGGCTGAAAGATGACAATTGTACTATGTGTTTATTAGCAACGTAATACTAAGTGGTGGAGAGGTGGCGAGATGGAGGAGCATTTGAAAACTGATTAGGTTAACTGGCAACAAGTCAGTAACATGACTGGGTATACAGTGCCTTGCATTCACACCCCTTGAAATCTTCCACATGTCTCATGTTACAACCAAAAATGTGATGTATTTTATTGGGATTTTATGTGGTAGATCAACAAAAGGTGGTTACAGAATTTTGAAGTGAAAGGAAAATGATACATGGCTTTCAAAAATGTTCAGTTTATCCATATTTTTCTTTTTTTTTTTTTTTTTTACTCAATACCTGTTCCTGCTTTTAGCCTGCTTCAACAGGTAACTTGAGCAATGCTTACAATAAATTGGCCTATTACAGTTGGCATAATTACCTCTAAACATCCTCCTACTATGCAGAAATTAAGTTTCAGGCTGACCCATGGCAAACACCTTCTCATGTGCATTTAGCTTGTTTGTTTTATTTTTGCATGATACACCCATCAGCCACAACATTAATACCAATGCTCTTAAAATAATAAAGCTGAACCATTTTAATTATCATATGGGCACCTGATTGTTGTTTTAAGACACACTTAAAAAATTGTGAACCTATCCTTTAATTTAATTTCGTTGCCAAACAGATGGAATTAGGTTCCCTATCTGCTTTGGAAGGAGGTGGTTAGAATGATAGTAGAGACTAAGAGAAAAGCTGAGGCAAAACTTCTGTTGATTTTTAGCTATGCTGTGCATGGGCAGACGAGTGATTTGCTGCCGTCATCTGAGATGAAAACTGTCTCTGTCCTTGCTTAGCTGTAACAGCTTAGCTCTTCTACAAATGTTGCTGCACAAATGTTGCTGACGCATTGGATTCTAATCAAACATAGAGCCTTTTGATTAAGTTGTAGTAAGATGAATAATATGCATATCATTTATTAGCTACAGTAGCTTGTGTGTGATAGCATACACTTGTTCCTTTTGAAGGTCTTTACATTGAGTAGCCGCAGGGAATCATGCATTAAAAATTGTTGTGGGAACATATGTAGAATCACAAATGTGTGGCCTGTCATTCCAGGTCTGGTGGCTGGCGTTGGATGTTGGGGATAAGTGGTGTAGAGTGTGGTGGTGGACAGGGTCAGAGAGTTACAGTTGGTGGGGGACTGGTTACGGAGGGTGAATTGGCTTGGCGATGAGGTCAGGGGTGCTGCGGTCAAAGAAGCAAAAGTGAGTGGACAGGGAAACCTCAGGGTTTTGGATGTGCTGGAGTTTGCTGAGGACTCTGGCTGATGTACCAGGAAGAATGCAATTGCAGTAGTATGGGCATGATGAAAGCATGGACGGCAGAGTTGTGATGCCTAATGTTGATTCTCAACATCTAAGGTTCTAAAGTTAGCGATGGCAGATAATGTAGGTTAGGTTTTATGCTTGGTTGTATTTTTGCAGCATTCCGTGCATGCCTTGATTCATTGTTTAAAAATGAGATTAGTGAAAAAGTGTTTTAGTTTCCCTGTAAAGCATGAACTATATAAAAAAAGAATCTGAACTTTTAAATGTGTATCTTGCTATAACTTTAGTTTGAAAAGTACAATAAAATTTCAATTATTTTGTCTATATTTAGACAGTAGTGTTAAATAACTGAAATATCTGAAGCAGCACAGGCATAAACACACAGCCTTATACAACACCCACCCTCCTGCTGCTGCAGCTGCTGCTGCCATGATACAGCATCACCATGGCAACGGAGCCAACGTCTGCTGTACTGTAACATGGGGATGATGTTTAGTGGTCACTTTTAAATAGGAGAGGACCATGCATATGGTTATTATGCACATGTTCCTCATGTGAGGTTGACTTTCCATGCTTTATCTCTATGTGTGTGCTGTGTGTGTGTGTGTGTGTGTGTGTGTGTGTGTGTGTGTGTGTGTGTGTGTGTGTGTGTGTGTGTGTTCTGTTTATCTGTTGGTTTTGTCTCGTGGTTTATTCATGAATCACCTTGAAGTCACCTTGCTGTGGAACAGATCAAGAGTCCAAAAACCAACCAGCCAATCTCTAAACGTTTGTGTGTGTGTGTGTGTGTGTGTGTGTGTGTGTGTGTGTGTGTGTGTGTGTGTGTGTGTGTGTGTGTGTGTGTGTGTGTGTGTGTGTGTGTGTGTGTGTGTGTGTGTCTATTCCGCACATTTTCTCATTAGAATAGAAATGCCCCTATATAGAAAACCACACAAGTTTTCCATAGAGAGGCGCACACACACCAAGTTTTCTTCTGGTGTGTGTGGAGTCTCCCTGCCAGCCTTTCACTCCATAAACACGTTTCTGTTCAGCCAGCCAACTGGTACTACATGCTTAATTTTATTGACTCCAATCATTTGTGAGCCAAATCATAAGTCATCCAAGATGAATTGTCAGATAGCCAGTATGTTGTTGTCCACACAAATGCACATGGTAAAAACTGAAGTTGACATCACTTAAAAAGCTCAGTGGCTGTTTAATTATATAAAGTGTGAGGATTGCTCTCGGTAAATATTTACCAATACTGTATTTTGTACTTAGCTGTGGATTAACTCCTCACCCTGTTGTACTAAACTGCAATGCATAGCAGTAAACCGTGACATCACTGCTTGGTCACATGTCTGACAAGATCTAACCTGTACACCCACACCGTGGATATGAAATAAAATAGTTGCAAAAAAGTCACAGTTTATACAATTGTCATTTGCATGTCTCACAGAGCAGGTAGAATTCCATTTTATCAAATGTCTAAATTCACTCTAGCACCAATGGATGTAAGGACCCAGGAAAGGACCAAGGACAGGTGACGGCAAGAAGAGCAATACAAAAAAGGGTTTTATTAAGGGAGGAAAGGAAAACGCACAGGCTCAGAGAGAACAGACTAGGTAAACAGGATAAAAATGAACCAAACGGGGTGCGAACCTAAACAACCAACCGGGCTGAGGCCAAACAGGGATAAATCAATAACCAAACCAAAAAACGTAAAGACCATCAGACAGGGATATAACAGACAGTGAAAAATAAAAGTTAAATGTGTTTAACCAGAAACAAACAGGGACAAACTAAAACTCATGCCTAAACAGAAACAGATCAATAGAGGAGAAAGAGGAGAAACAAACAGACACAAGTGAAGGATGAAACCTCGGACCAAGCAGGGGAAACCAAAGTCCAATAAACAGATTTCAAAAGGCTAAATGTCCATGAACAGAGATGAATGATAACAGACAAACAAGGTGAGCAAAACCGGACAAACTGGCAAAAAACTGTGGAGAGAACTGAGTTTAAATAAACAGCGTAACAGGTGGAAACAATCAAAACTAATGAGATGAGTAAAGGAACCAAAAAGACTAACGAGAACAGGGGCTGAAGTACTACGAAAATAAATAACCAAGACAGGACGTAAGAAATGCAAACAAACAAAGGTCCATCATTACAGGTGAGATAGCACTAGTTTGGGGATTTTAGTGTCTTGTCGACAGACACTTCATCATGTTGCTAGGAGAAACTGAGAATCGAACCACTAACACCCTGGGAGCCATGGACAACTGCCTCGCCAAATGAGCTACAGCTGCCCCGTTTGTTTCTCTCCCTGGCACATTTAACAAACATCTGTTCAAATCTTTTTGCAAACTTCGTAACAGTTTCTGTTATGATATATTGTAATATATAATTAAAGTCCTAAGAACATAAGACCTAAAAACGTAACAGAAATCAACTGAACGTATATATGTAGGCTCTCAGTCAGTCAGGCAGGACAAAGAGACAGAGGCTGGACTGTTATTAAGACAACATTGATTCTGATCCAAGCTTGGAGTTGCGGTGTATTGAATGGCATGTCGCCTTAGTGGTGCTTACACATTGCTCCCGTCTTGCTTTCAGTCTAACCTCTCAGGCAGACATCATCAGAGGCTGGTGATCTTTCATGTTTCTGATTCTGTTCCTGGTGGTTTCAGGGGTGTTTGCCTTTAGTTGTGTCTTCAGCAACTGAAGTGCATGTTCAGTTTTGATCATATCAGGGGATGGATTCAGCCATTTTACTTCTTTATAACAGTGAGCTCAGGGATAGCAAAACAACCTCAGGATGAAGGTGTATCTGTGCCAACAATCAACATAAGACCAAGCCACAGTAAATATCAAGGGTTTACTACTAGATTCAAATCTCAAATGTAAACCTTTCAACTACATATTTATTGTTTCTTTTCTAAGTGAAGGTGGCAGTGTGCAGCATCAAAATGAGACGTTTTTCTACCTCATAGCACCAGCTCGGCTAAACTATATCCTACTCCCATTTGGTACCAGGTACTTTATTAGTTATTTGTTGCCATAGATATAACCACCAAACTGCTATGATGTCATTTTCAGCATGAGCTACACAGAATCAATGGGGGGTAGTGAAGGAATGTTCTTCTTGATTCCCAGTATGTTGCCGTTTGTGACACCAAAGAGATAACTGCTGTTTTTCGAAGAGCCTAAAGGCAGCAGGACCAAAGGCCACTGAAAAAATGTCAGGGGAGTATGGGGAAAACTGGAGACAACTGTGGCTGCTCAAAGACGGTGCAGCAGTAGTGACACTTCTCTCTGACCACTGAGTAGTCTGCAGTGATTTCACGTCAACTATTCGGTATCGCTTCAGCTCTCTTGGAACCTAGATAGAGGGGATATCAAAAAAGTGCCAGGAACTATCCACAACTGTTGCCCAATGGAAAACCAAAAAGAGCATGTAGAGTCAAATTGCGGTGGTAAAGCACTATTACTGTATCTACATTACATATAGTAGTAAACTAGTGTAATAGTGTAGTTCTGAAGACATGGACCAGCGAACATTGTTGAAAAGTGAATTCACACCTAAAGGTTTCTGTCAGAACATCTGTCTGATGCAGCATCACTGTTCATTTTCCTTTAAGTTTAATAAGTCTAATGTATTTCTTATATATATATATATTTCTCCAGATTTATTGAAAACTCTGCTTTCAGATAATGTCCATTACAATGAAAAACACTGCAGGAAACCCTGCATCGTCACTGTCTTTTTCTTGATCCAATTAAGATATTTAGGTAGAGGGTTGGACGTTAATACCAGATGGAAATTGGATATCGAACTGCCTGATTAACCTGCTAAACCCGTTTCCACATGGGGAGTGGATTTTGAGTGTCACCCCGAGGTGAAAAAATTAACTAGTTTTATTTTTGTGAAAATGGGCAGCCATTAAGTAACAGGGTGGTAGGAATGTCTCTCTCTCACACACACACGGACACCATCGGGAAAGTTTTCCCAGCGCTTAGCTTTTTCCACATTTTGTTATGTTACAGCCTTATTCCAAAATGGATCAAATTCATTATTTTCTTCAAAATTCTGAAAACAATACCCCATAATGTGAACAAAGTGTGTTTGAAATCTTTGCAAATATATCAAAAATAAAAAAACAATTAAAAGAATTGAGTATGATGCTACAAGCTTGACACAACTATTTTTGGGCAGTTTCTCCCATTTCTTCTTTGCAGAACCTCTCAAGCTCCATCAGGTTGGATGGGGAGGGTCAGTGCACAGCCATTTTGAGATCTCTCCAGAGATGTTCAATCGGGTTTAAGTCTGGGCTCTGGCAGAGCCACTCGAGGACATTCACAGAGTTGTCCCGTACCCACTCATTTGTTATCTTGGCTTCCAGCCGCTGAAAACATCTCCACAGCATGATGCTGCCACCACCATGCTTTACTGTAGGGATGGTATTGGTCAGGTGGTGAGCGGTGCCTGGTTTCCTCCAGATATGACACTTGGCATTCAGGCCAAAGAGTTCAAGCTTTTTATCATCAGACCAGAGACCTTTGTTTCTCTTGGTCTGAGAGTCCTTCAGGTGGGCTGTCATGTGCCTTTTACTTAGGAATGGTTTCCATCTGGCCACACTACCACACAGGCCTAATTGGTGGAGTCCTGCAGAAATGGTTGTTCTTCTGGAAGATTCCCCGCTTTCCACAGAGAAACACTGGAGCTTTTGCAGTTTGCCAGATCCTTGGTTACCTCCCTGACCCTTCTCTATGGATCGCTTAGTTTGCCCGGCCGGCCCAATCTAGGGAGAGTCCTGGTGGTTCCAAATGTCTTCCATTTACCGGTGATGGAGGCCACTGTGCTCACCGGGACCTTCATTGCTGCAGAAATCTTTCTGTACCCTTCTCTAGATCTGTGCCTCGACACAATCCTGTCTCAGAGGTCTACACACAATTCCTTGAACTTTTTGGCTTGGGTTGTGCGTTGACATGAACTTAACTCTTCTTTCACATTGTCATTATGGGCTATTGTTTGTAGGATTTTGAAGAAAATAATGAATGTGATCCATTTTGAAATAAGGCTGTAACATAACAAAATGTGGAAAACGTTAAGGGCTTCGAATACTTTCTGGATGCACTGTATAAACCTGCGTAAAACACTTGAGCTACAGTGTTTTGGGAACTTTAGAATACAGGCAGAGACCAAAGTGATGTTACGGAAAATGTAGTCCGCTGCATTTGAACCATGAATGACCCAGTTAGGAGGTGAGCCCTCAGCAAATCGAGCCAACAGAGGATTTTTCAGCTTTTGTATGTGCTGACAGCTCCTGTCAAAGTCTGTACACATCACCGATCTCCAAGGCCATGCCAAAGTTTCTCTCAGTGATGGTTTTCACTACAGTAGCTCTATTAGTCATACTGTTGATTTGGAGATGTGATGCTTGTGTGTATAAGATTTGATGAATTGTGAGTGGAGACTTAACTCACCAACACTCTTTTCACACTTTTCCTCTGTGTTCACTTCTCAGAATATGGATAAGTCACAGCTCCCATCTGTGACGCTGATTGTGGGCTGTGGAGTGTCTTCGCTGACATTATTGCTGCTCATCATCATCTATGTGTCAGTCTGGAGGTGAGATAATAGTGTTAATAAAAGCACTGGGGCAGAAGTCTAACTTACAAACTGTGTACTATTAGTGAAGCCGAAGGACGCAGTGAAAGTATTGAAAGTTTCAATACGAAAACAAAGATAATGGAGCCATTATTTGATGTTTGGAACTCATGTACACAATGCACTGCTGTTTAAGCATCAGCTTTGATTGTTCCCCCCGCGAGAACAAACTTTTAGTAGTAGACACCACAGTGTTCTCTTTTCAGTAACGATTAATGATTTTGTTTACTTTTACAATTCTGAACAAAAAAAGGTTAAAAGAGTTAATTAAATTTGCGAATGCACCAACAGTGAGACATTCATCTGGATTCTTCACGTAAACACCACTTTGTTTGAAGGCACTGCTGTCTTAATGTTGGAAGGCCACAGAAATCTTTAATGAGTGCACGCAGCTTTCGGACAAATAAAAAAAAAAAAACAACAACACTGGGAGCAGAAATATATCTTAATTTGTCCAAACAAATTTAAAGCTTCTCCATTTTAAATGAGCTTTTATAAGGGAATAAAAGTTCGCCGCACTACGCCAGTTACTCTCATGCTGATATCCAGTACACTTTGTTAATCAAAGCTGTTTCCACACCAATTAATTCAGCGATTGATGTCTGCTGTTGTGTTCATTGGCTGCTCATTTCCCCACCTGAAAAGACAAAGTACTAGTGAAAGTTTTAGTATCTGTGCTGTATCACATAACACTTGTATTATAGGAATAATTATCAGACTCCATGTGACTAAAACTGCATCCATTTGGCCTCGATAATTAATTCTGTCTCAGGCCCTTGAATTGGACTGAGTTGGATTCGTTCCCAACTCAAACATGAATCATTACTGACAGACTGAAATGAACTCAACTGTTTCTCAGAATATTTTCTTGTTGTTTTTTTGCATTCACATTAAAGGACAACTTCAACAATTTACAACTTGCATCCTGTACTATAGTTCAACTTACATGTACAGTGAGTAGTACATCAGTGGTATTCAGTGTCCCTCTGCCTTCTATTTATAAAAATATCACTCTACATCTAGCTGAAAAAGTTCAAGTCCTTTGGCATTAGATATCTACTGATACCTCTGAGAAGTCTGATCCAATATTTATTTACATACAGTAATGTTCCATTAAATATGTAATTAACACATTGAAATAAAGCAGCAGTCTACACTGAACAAATACTGGGGGTCCTGAAACTATTGCTGACTGGCAGAATATGATTAATAAAAAGGGATCCTATGAAGATGTACTGTAGCACTCCGCTGGGTTTTCTCGAGAAACACAAACACTTAGTTTATTTTCAATTTTACAGAAGTGCTGTTTGCTAGCTGAGGGTTTGCTAATGCTTAGCTGATAATAAATAGTGTCAGAATTTGGCAGATTTTGCCAAACTAAGTTTGTGAAATGACCCGAGCGACTCACCAGGGTGAATGAAGTGATACTAACTATCACATTGTTGATATAATGTGGTGAAAGGTTTAAAACTAAAGCCCTGATATTTACTGCAGCTCTGTACTCTGCAGCATTATCTCTATCTATTTTTTTCACTTTCTTCCAGGTACATCCGATCTGAGCGTTCAGTCATCCTCATTAACTTCTGCCTTTCCATCATCTCTTCCAATGCCCTTATTCTCATTGGACAGACACAGACACGGAATAAGGTGAGGATCAATCACATTTTCAGATGTATGATAATAGTGATGCACCGTCATATTTGACTTGTCTTCTCTTTTGTTTTCCTTTTATTGCAGGTCTTATGTACCCTGATTGCTGCATTTCTTCACTTCTTCTTCCTGTCCTCGTTCTGCTGGGTTCTTACGGAGGCGTGGCAGTCGTACATGGCAGTGACAGGCCGCCTCAGGAACCGCATCATACGCAAGCGTTTCCTGTGTCTTGGATGGGGTGAGCTTTCCGTCTGCTGCTCATCATGTCAATCATACGCTCATTTATCCTATATGTTAACGTTTCCTCTTATTTTTCTTCACAGGTCTCCCTGCGTTAGTAGTGGCAATCTCTGTGGGATTCACCAAAGCGAAGGGGTACGGAACACCGAGCTAGTAAGTATGCTTTCCTCTTTCCATTGTATGACTCCTTCTCTAAAACAGTTAATGCCAGGATACACACTTTACAACTGCAGCATAATTACCTCTCTCTCTTCTTTTCTTATGCCACGATCATCATCTATGCATTTGTTCTTCTACCTTTTGCCTTGTTCTGTTTCTTCCACTTAATAATCCTTCACATTTCTTCACCTCTGCCACTTTCTTCCATCTTTTCATTTCTAATCATGTCTCTGACTGCTTGCATTTTCCTGCTCCTCTCTTGTAGCTGCTGGCTGTCTCTGGAAGGAGGTCTTCTTTATGCATTTGTTGGACCTGCTGCAGCCGTTGTCTTGGTATTTCCCCTTTAAGTCTTTTTAAGTCTGTTGTGTTGCATGGAGTATTATTTGTTATAACTAACAATCCTAATGTCCTCAGTAATGTTGGTTATTATGTTAAACTATGTTTTCACTAACAACACAGTCAAGTACATTTTATTTATATAGCACTTTTCATTAAGTGGCAATTCAAAGTGCTTCACATCAGCATAAAAACTAATTGATCAATAACATAAAATCATATCACATTTAAATAACAACAAAGGCTTCTGTTCTTAGATCCTCAAATCACACATATAAAGAAAACACTTTATGTATCATCTGGCTTTTCATCCATTATTATACAAAATGGAAAAGTGAAAACTGCACCACCTTAAACTCACATATACTGTATATAAACAAAATCGGTCAAATGCATGGGAGACCAGAAACGTTTTAATTTTTCGTGTAAATTCAGAAATATTAGTGGTTGCTCTGGGATCATCTGGTATTTTATTCTAGAAAGAAGGACCAAGGTAACTAAAAGCTTCCTCTGAAGACCAACACTTTAGTTTGGGTCCAGTTATTGACTGTCTGATGACCTGAGGAGTCTGGCTGAATAATGGTCAGTAAGCGGGTCAGTAATACACCAGGGAGCCAAACCATTAAGACGCCGAGCTGGGTGTCTTGTACTGGTAGCCAGTGATGAGATTTAAGAACAGGAGTATGTCCGTATTTGTTTGATTATTAAAGGACTTTGACTGCTGCACCCTGAATGAGAAGCCTTAAGATAGACAGGTCTGGTCCAGTCATTACAAAGTCCAATCTTATGGAAGTGAATTCATGGGCCAGTTTGTTGCAGTCTGGTGGGGATATGAATCTAACAACTGGATACATACTGTAAAGTGACAGAAAGCCGTCCTTGCTATGTCACTGAAAGGTATTTCAGAATTTAGGTCAGCATTAGAATGAACAGCATTAGAAAGGTTCTTGACCTGCTCACTGTAGATCCTGTAGTTTCCTGAAAATCACATTTCTGCACAAGAAATGCAAATACATTTTTCCCAGGACCGTAATTACAACCAGATTATGTTTTGTATGAACATATTGAGGACATGTATCTTTAACGTTGAATTGCAAATATGCTGATACTGAATCGTGGTCAACCAATTTAGAGTTTTTCAGTGCACGATTTTGGCTGATGGAGGCTGATGGACAATTTATAATGCCGATATGCTTTTTTCCTTTTTCTTTTTTTATATTAACAGCAATTAGGAGACAAATATTTCCAACTTAAAGTGCCTGATCAATATTGAAAAGGTATATTATTTTAAATATTAATAGTTGAAAACAAAAAAAATTTCATAGAGTAAACTAAATAAATCAAAAACCATACAAGAATTATTATTATTTTTTATTTTCTTTTTTAAAGCAGTAACAATAATGTCTAAAAAAACTGCTTTATTGTATTTTCAAATCATTAAATACACACAATTAGCTGGCTACACGTACTTGTACCTGAACAGATTCAGTTTATTTAATCATAAAATCTAAATCAAAATAGCTCTGACATCAAGGTTTTAAACTCTGACAGTGAGGTTTTTAAAAAATGAAAAATGGAGTCACTGTGACTCTTTGATTCTCTCTGTCATGTGAGTCTCTGCTGAGCAGGTATTTACTCCAGGTAGAGGGAGGGGTGGGTCTAGGAGTGTGGGCTGCTGACGAACAAAGTCGACTAGAACTTACTCAGATTTAAGATTTGTAGTATTTTGGGCTAAATGCTTAGTTCACTTGTAGCCCACATTTTAGAGGTTAGACCACACAGGTATTTGCCTGTAATTTTGTTTCTGATGTAAGCAACCCGATTAGAAATGATAATAGGAAGATGATCTATCATAACATCACATAAAGACAGAGTGGGCAGTGTGAGCGTTTTATATACACCGATACACATGCAGTCACATCAATCTCTATGCATGTTTGTGCTTGTTACTGTAGAATAAAGCAAACGCACAGCTGATCAAAGATCGCAACATCTAATAATGCCGTTATGGCCGATATTTTTGGAGAAAAATAGTACCACGCTGTTTAGGCTCCAATTAGACCAACAGGCTAACAAATCATTTTAGTTCTGAGCTTGTGGTATTGTCAAAGTAAATGATGAAGTCCATAGATTACGATCATACTAACATAGTCTAGTAGACACAATTTCACATAGTAAAATAAGGTTCAGATAGTGGTTGCTGTCAAGGATATTAAATATAAATGAATGGATCTAATACTTAGGAGTTAGTCTGAGTGTAGTACAAGTGCAGATTCCACTAAATTTAGACAAGGAAGGTTTAATATGTACAGGATAGCTGGCTCATGTCTGTGACTTTGAAGCTTGGCCATTACTGAACTTTGGCTTCTTACTACTGTTACTGGGCATGGTAAGGTGGGGTGGGGCGACATAATGTCCTGGGTGGACATTATGTCGAGCTGAAACAGACATCTTGAAGATCAAAAAAGATCAACCACTTTTGGCTTGTCCCTTCAGGGGTCGCCACAGCGGAACGTGTTCCGCATGTTGACTCGCCGTGAGTTTTTTTTTTTTTTCCCGGATGCCCTCTCTGCTGTATTTTATCTGGGCCCGGGAACAGCACCAAGGTCGCCCTTGGTTGCTGGGTGGGGCCACAAACGAACCTGCATTCCAACCCAATTCTGAGCCACCAGGCCCCCGATTATATCTTTCTCTTAAAGATAGTAGTTAAAAATAAGTCATGTAATGTGCTGCATTTTCTATTGACAACTGTTATCATTTTGTTAAGATCACGGGTTCATTTGGATCACTTTTAAAACCACAATTTGAGCTACACTAATAGTAACTGTAGGATAACTTTGCCACTCAAGTGTTAAAGTTAAATAATGAACTGCCAAGTTGTACCATTTCAAAAGTAAAGGAACTCTGTAGCAGTCCATATTTATACATGAGCATGTTAGGGCTGGGTTGTACATGTGTTAACTTTTACCTAATGTCTTTATTAGATTGCATACTATCTTTTTTATTAAGTTAGAACAAGAACAGTCTCATTTTGCTGCAGGGCTTCCATATCCTTTTTTGCCTAAAACAACATAATATGTTATTTGCCAACCTTTGCATGCACGCGCGTAACTGTCACAACTCTTGTCATGCTCGGTCCACATCCTAGGTGAATCACGGACACAAACAGTGACGCATAGTGTGTTTCTAACAAATCCATGAGCCGCAGTGATTCATTTCGCGGTGCTTATTCCTCCGTTATAAGTAAACAGCCGTCTGCTCAAACCGGTAGCCGCAGTGAAAAGGGATCAGAGTGTCTTGTACAAATCGTAAGAGATTTTTAGAGGTAGTCAATCCTCAAAGCGCTTACAATGTGCAAATTACCACAGTGAAACACACCCCCTAAGCGCCCCACACACACCTTTGTTTGTAAACAATTCATATTTCACGAGTAATTCTTTTGTTAAGTAAACACACATTTAAAAAATAATATACATGTGAGGAATTTCCACAATTTTGACTCATCATCCTTCATTGGGTGGTTGATAGTCTAGTAGTTTAGCAGCCTAAAGTACAGTAAAGTACTGTACTCTACAGTGCAGAACTTACAGTAAGAACAGCTCATGTGTGTGTGATGACTTTATATGCATGTTGCCATGTCCATTTTGTCAAGATGACATCATAATTACCATCCATCATCAAAGTAGTGCTGCATGCTCTGACGTAATGACACTGCCTTTGCTCTGCTTTAATCCTGTGCCTCTTCTCTTTGACAGGTTAACATGGTTATTGGGATTCTCGTTTTTAACAAACTGGTGTCCAAAGACGGCATTACTGATATGAAACTAAAGGAGAGGGCGGGGTATGCCTTATATCACACATCCATTTTACACAGTGACCTATAACCAGTCTGATGGCTTAGACATGGGGAGAGACTAGCGAGGATATTGGCACTTTGCCTGAAATTGTCCTGCGTCACCATCATAGACCAACTGGCTGAAGATTATCCTTTATTTGTGACCATTTCTGTCACATTTCTTTGGTTCACATTAAAACAAACAGTCCAAAAGGCAGTGTGCTCAGTCATCCACAGAAGCTGACATTATGATGAGTGCTTTGTATTAGAGCTAAATGGAAAGTCAGAAAGAACTGAAAGGGACAAGGAAGATGTGGGGAAGGCTGTCTGGTTATTGGTCCTGCACAGACTGAGAACGATGATGACTCATCCCATTGCTTTCTTATTTGTTTCAAATGTGTCACATGTTCCTTCAGCTGCTTTTTGTTTGCAGGTGTTGCTATTAATGTAAAATTCTGTAAATCCATCTCTTTTTTTTTTTTTTCCCCTCCTCTTTTAGTTATTTCTGGCAAAGGGAAGCAGGGCAGGACCTCACTCATATGAATAAGAACTTTGTTGGTTTGACTTTAACAATGCTGGCCATCGGTTCCGTTGGTTACAGAAACAAATAACTACTGAGGTAGTGGAATACTTACTTTCATAAATACAAAGCTATCATAACTAATAGAACAAATGGAGGTAGGTAAAGAATAAAAACAGTTGTACTACTAGACCTAGAGCTATAGACCTGCTTGGGGACAGGCAGGCCAGTCGGGCTAAAGGTGGCGGAAAGGGCCATTGAGAGAGTGTGCGTAATGGCTTGACCTTAGATTTACCCTATTTTTGATGGCTTTCTACAGTTTTAGACCTCATGTGGTGTAAAACAAAAATTGATTTTCACCTCATCTCATCTGGCTGTACGTTTGGGTGCAAACAAGCATGTTTGCCAAAATTTTAGAGTTCTCCTTTAAACACATGGAAACACCACTAGCTGCTTGGGAATTTGAGTCTGACTGTTTGCTTCAGCTTTCCAAAATGATGAAATCACACCACACGTCCACCCTGCTTCCCTTTTACCCCACAGGCTGTTTGTCACCAGTGGCATTGTTGGTGCATTCAAATGTTACTTTCTTTCTTTTTCACTAATTTAAAAAACAAATGTTTGCTTTCCTCAATGAGCTCTCTATTCAACTGTACTTGTTTTTGCTGTCTGAAATGTCATGTTTGAGTTTTGCACAGAATCCCCTCTCTCTCACTCAGGGCTCTCCAAACAGGAACACATGAGTGTCAGAAGCCCCCTCCCATGTCGTCAGTGATTGGGTAAAACTACCTGCCCATTCCACCCTCTTCTTAATGTGTGGCTATCAGCCCTACCTGACCTGCTGAATCCTCTACCAAGCACCTCTGATTGGCTTACTATTAATTCCTGCCTATTTACCTCATTTTGTCGCTATTGACCTTGTTATTTATGCTATTTCAAATTAGCTCTATAGAACATAACACATTAGCTTCAGGTTCTGACCATTTTTACAATGCTTTTAGAGAAAATCTTACAATAACAAATGGTAGCTGCAGTGCACTACTATTAATATTTTCCGTGTGTGTGTGTGCGTGTGTGTGTGTGTCTTTAGATCTATTATGTAGTCATGATTGCATCTGTGTGTGTACTCTGTGACTGATGGAGTAACTCATAGCGACATAGACAGTCTGACAGAAAGCACTGGTGAAATGATGGAGTTTAATAGCCCCTCTTTTGACTTTGAAATATGAATTTTAAAAAAGGAAATCTGACAATAAGTTCGGCATGTTTCCTGGCCCAAGCTCAGATACCATTCGTCTGAACCATTCAATATTAATAAGGTCATCATCGCGCTTAAATTTCAACCTAAACAGTTGCAGTGTAAAATAGTGTTTTTGACCTTAAAGATGATATGTGTTACGAGTGAATGTCACTTTTCATTCATGGCACTTAAGTGCCAAGTGCCATCACTATCACAATATGTTCCCTATGGGGTAATAGGTGGGGTTAATTAGAAGGTAACCTACACATCGTCTCAGTTAGATGTTTGTTTTAAAATGACCTTGGTGAACAAAATCATAGTCATCTGTCATCTTTACTGTACATAGTTGACCTCTGGATCAAAAAAGGCCATGTGTGACCTTTTATTCTATTCTATGTGCTGTCAACCTTTTCAAATCTTAACTGTATCACCGTCCTATGCTCATTAAATATATATGCAACCAGTCTTTGGGACAATGCAGCCTATTGAAGCTAGTGCAACCAAAACCAGCTCAATGTATGCTAAAGCTGAATTAGCTTTGGAAGACAAGATCACTCATGTCCATCTCATTACTTACAGTTGCTATCATATCGTTGAAGCAAAATGACTTGCTCACCAGTGGGCCCAGCCATCGTGTCCATTTTCTAAGCATAAACGAGAAAACTGTACTGGACAGGATTCATGGTTCATAAATTGCCATGTGAAATGTTTCTCCACTTACACTAAGAGTAGCCTAAATATCCTTTTTCATCTACCATGTTATGTTCCAGGACAATACCAGTTTACCAATGTAGAGGCCAAACAGGATCTAAATCTCTGAGTGCATTTTTAAGTTATCCTCCTGGGTCTTCTCCCAGTCACTGCTTGCTTGGATCCCCTCAGATGCCAAACCAAACGGCAAGTTTTTTTTGTTTTTGTTGTTGTTGTTGTTTGATTTTGTTTCTCCTGCATAACAGAGCAACTGTTGTATTCCAGCCGCCTTTCAGATAATATATAGATGCATTCATTGGCATGTACCAGGTCAGTCTCCCAAAGGAAACTAAGGTCAATGCCAAAGCCTCTATGATTCTTCTTAAATAGTATGGTAATGATAATATTCCATGGGGCTTAGTCAGCATTACTCCTAACACGAAGACACAGTATAAAAAGGGAAGGAACAGTTAGAGGTTCAGAGATTCATGTGTTTTACACTGTTAGCTTCTAGCGAACATGAGCTGGTAGCCTTAAACTTGCAAGCAGGCTGCAAACTCCACCATTCCAATACCTGATGTGACCTCAATCAACCATGTCCCCTAAAAATTATGTTTCTTAAAAAACTAAATTCAGAACTGCAAATATATGTGAATGCAGTTGCAACTGAAAAACATTTTCTATTACCTTGATGAGGATAAGTTGTTATTTTACATAAATGGCAAATAGTTAAAAATTATTTTTCAGCCCAAAAATTGAAAATTCATGGTTGCAGTACAACATCCAGTTATTAAACTTTTAATTATAGGTTTCCAGTATAACCATAAACATACATTTAAACACAACCATTACCTTTTCCTAACCTTAACCAACATGCTTTTTTTTTTTTTTTATTTTACACCACTGACTCCTACAAAACATATATTTTTGCTGATGCAGTTTGGTTGGAATTTAAATTTTGGGTGATAGAGATAAATGTATTAAAGCGTAAATTGTAAGGATAAATTGCACGTACAATAATGTTACTTTAAGCCTTCAACTCTTGGTTTTGATCAAAAGTGTCTATCAAAATACGTTAAAACATAATATTCATCAGTTCATGAGCTCTTTTTTAAATCGGCCTTTTCATTATTTTATTTCTGTAAGAACCACTTTCACTAGGTTCTTAACTTTCCATCGGTCAACTGCAACCACCAGTAAGTTACAATATCTTTTAGCCTCTTTTACAGGTCATGGTCCGAATCCATATTGCAAATGTGACAAATTAACGTTGCTCAGGCTTGTTGGTTGGTAAATGTGATCCTATTCGGAAGCACTAAAACAGTATTGTTCATTCTGACCTTGCAGATGATTGGATGTGTTTGTAGTTGTCTCTGTGGTGGACAAAAATGGAAAGAAAGTCATGTCCCTTTGAATGACCCTCCTCACTACCAGCTCTTTTGAATGTGTTTCTCTAGGTTCAAATGCAAAACATGTTTAATGAAGCTAATTAATTTGTGCAGCAGCTAATTAAGTGTGCAGTAGCATCTGCACCAGGCAGGTCAGCTCACACCTCGGAGACATGCCTCACTGCTGAGTCTACTTCCCCCGCCCCGAAAATTAAAGGCCAATTCACAGAGTAAATTAAAGTAGACAGGAAAGGTCTAGTCCAATTCCAGGCAGTGCTGGAGTTTGTAATAAACTCTTATATGAGTTCAATCCTCAAGCCTGAGTATTTACAGATTGTAATAGTGGGTTAATCAAACATTAAGATTTAGGTTTGCAAATTTTCAAGTGTGTCTTTAATCAGCAGTCAGGTGCCCGAATGAACACTGAAAGAGGTTGCTCATGCTGTAGCCAATCCACCTGTTTGTGTGGCATAATGTCATTGTTCTGGAAGAATCTGGAGCTTAATATGAGGCCTTAGCAATCAGCTATGTCCCTTCCAGTCTTGGAGTCTAGTGTTAAATTTCTGGTGCTGCTTTCTTGTCGAGTTGCAGTGGTATAAGAGAAACAAGATGCAAGATATCCACTTATAGGTTATCACCTTATATTGACTTTTGAAGAAGTGTTTGGACTATGGATTTTGACCCCCATCACATAGGAAACATCCTTTGGAGGAATCTCTTAAAGTCCCGTATGGACAGGTGGACTGATGACAGCAAAAGCAAAATCCTGTTTCTGTGTCCTTGGTGGAACCTGATTATTGTTTGAATACAGTCTTGAAAAATTGTGAACCTGTCCTTTAAGCTTTTTGATGAGCTTAACCAATTCGGTATCTTTTATTTTGATGCAAAGGTTCTAAACAGAAGCAGTAGAAAAAGGAAAAGTACTAATTTATGTCTGTTCATATTGGGCATTTATTTGTTTACCTTGATGCATTTCACCCTAGCCACCCTTTGCCTCTCAGTCCATAAGTTCAGGGAAACGGTGTTGTACTTCAGAAGATGCTGATTGCTTTTTAATATCACGGCTTAATACAGCACGGTTTTAGCAGCTGTATTGCCCTTTTACTTTAAATTGAATTTCTTTCAATGTGTGATTTTTAATCCAGGCGTCCTCAGGCTACAAAAATTGATTCCCTCAGCTTTTCAGCTTTAATTGTTGTTTAGCAGGAGGGCATATCGTAAAAGATCAGCTTATTGCTTGTCAATACAGTCTTTGTCAAGTCAACAGTCTGGAGATTTACCATTAGGAATCAAATCCGTATGCTTTCTTGAGTTGTGGAAGCTTTGGAACTTACTCTTATCTGAAAATAATCTACTGCTTTCTTACTGGATCATTGTTGGGGCTATTTTGCAGTTTAGAATCAGCAAGGCCAGACGATGCTGCATCAAAATGAGATATTTATTGTACAGTCGCTATAAGTAAATTGGGAAACGGGAAATGCTTCACAATTAAAAATCAATAGTAAACATCAGGTTTTGGTGCCTCTTATTTGAGACTGAAATATAGGAGACAGAGGGTAAATTAAGATAAACCTATAGTGGCACAAGTATGACACTACGGACATTGTAATGTAATGTTCTGCTTCATTCTAATGTAAGGTCCTCCTTGCTAATCACACATACCTATGATAGTCCAAAGGCTGCACCAAGACTCTTTAGTTGATGTGGTCTCAGACTGGTCCCAAAGAAACGTTGCAGTTAGTTTGTTGTCAGAACCTGATCTGACCTCAATCCTCCCCAAAGCAGCAGACTTTTCCTGAACTGCTGGTTCGTAGCATGTCTTTTTTCTAAAGTGTGTGGCAGTGTTGGATTTTGAAGGTGCCTTTTTTACATGGGGCGGCAGTGGATCAGTGGGTAGAGTGGCCACCTACTGACCACAGGGTCGGAGGTTCGTGCCCCGCTCCTCCAGGCCACATGTCGAAGCGTCCCTGGGTAAAACACAGAACACCCAACAACCCATCCCCATTTGCTCAGCGCCAGACCCAAGCCCGGGAAAAATTGGGGGGGTTGCATCCGGCGTATAAAACTGTGTCAACTCAACATTCAGACATCTGATCCGATGTGGCGACCCTGAACTCACAGGATTATCAACAGGTGCTAATTGTGCACGCAAAGATATGTTCACTTGTACAGAAGAGGATCCACTTCTTGTGTTTACTTTTTTATTCCCGCTCAAGATCTATTTAACTCGTAGGGATCCATTTTGGTTTGCTTAGATTTTTCCTACATTATGTGTGAGAGTAAAACGGACCAAATTTACAAAATGGTCCACGGGTTCAGACCAGAGCAAAAGAGCTATAAGTTTGAAAATTCTAAATTCTTTGGTGTCACACTGGGCATTTTAACTACAAATGCATGTTACAGAGCTGACTTTTGACCCGGATAAAAAAATTCAGTTCATCATCATAGTGGTTTTAGTTTTAAGAAGATTACTACTATTAGAAGCACTTACCAGTGATACTCAGTCAAATAAACACAGGACTGTCATTTGGAAAACACACTATACTTTCGTACTTTCTATCTAATCATCAGACCACTCATTTTCCTTGATCTCTTAGATCTTCTGTGTGCTACTGCATTATGGTCGGGTGTGTGTGCAAATCTTTGCATTAGAGTTTGGCACCGTTTGTAATATGCGGTTAGCACAGATAGAGATGGCTAGGGGTGAAGCGCACCCAGCACATCATCACAATCAGAGCAGCAGAGATAGAAATCCTCCTGAGGCATATGAAATACATGGAATTAGGTGTATAGCTTTGTGTTACAAGCAGACATTGTTAAATAGGACTCCATCAAAACTCCAACAAAATAATGATGCCTTGGCCCCATCCTCCCTGTCCCGTGAGTCACATGCAGGTAAACCCCAAAGCGTGCACACACCAAACTCCGAGCTGGACTGTAGCCCTGAGAGAGAGATTGTGCGAGAACACTGTACCTCACTGTATGTGTGACTGTTTGTGCGTGCTTGTGTGCACACCCGCATCTGTGCGAGTCTGTGTGCAGGTGCATTTGTATCTGTTTGTGTATGTTACAGCGTGTTAATTTGACTTTGCAGTCAGATGACAGTGCCACTGTACAATATGACGCTCAAATGTGCCAAGTGCGGAGTTATCTCTTCGGCTGACGTTTCCACAACAGCTACCAGTAACGCCATGTTAGTCCCGCTAATTATTTTTCCTTAACTCTTCTTACCTCTCTTCTCACCTCTACTGTACGCCTCCCTTCTTCTCCCTCTATTGATTGGTTCTCTTTCCGTTATTCCTTCATTTTTTCTTCTTTCTGATGCCCTGACAGGGAGGATTTCATTCAATATGAAAGGCTCCTGAAGCTTATGTGCTGCTCCTGAATACAAACTGTGTGTTAAATGTATACGTGTATATTATGCATATGAGTGTTTGATTTCTTTATGAACAAGCACAGAGTCACAAATCAGTAGGACAGATATTGAGAAGACTATAACAGTGTATGCAGAAAGAACATCAATGTACTTTTACTGTGTGTGTGTGTGTGTGTGCCTAGATGGATCGTTTCCATTATTTTCCACCTGGGTCTACATATATATATATATATATATATATATATATATATATATATATATATATATATATATACTGTGTGAATAGAATCTGATCGTGATGCCAATTGGGATGTTATCTCTTTTCCTCTTTCAGCAATGACTGCTGCTTTCTGCAACAATCCCCAAATACAATCTCCAAACAAAACAAAAAATTATATACAACCCCCCCCCCCCCCCCCCCCAAAAAAAAATTCTTTGGTTGCCAGGAGGTCCAAAATCAAAATAGTTTCTATCATTTAGTAAAATACTTGCAGACACTGATTTTTTTTAGGCTTACCTCAAAAAATAAAAATAAATGTTTATCTAAAAAAAAATAATAAGCTATTGATAATATAAACACATAAAAGCAGTAAAACCTGAAGGTGGTTTATTTCAAAATGTGCCACTGTCTTTACAGTACCAATTAGTTATGATCCCTAACCATTTCCTATTTCAAGCATAACCCCTATATTTCTATTACACGTATTACTCACTTTACTGTCACACTTTTGAGGGACTTTTTTGTTGTTGTTGTTGTTTCTGGTCCCATCATGCTCCACACGTTTCACAATCACATGTCAGGCTCTACTGTACACACAAGTTTTAATTAGTATTGTATCGATTGTTTTCTGCCTGGCCTGGCCAACATCAATGCATCACCTACAACTCCTCCATGGTTGTGTTGACATGTTTCACTAGTCAAAAGGAATTAATAACACGGTGACAAAGTCTGCTGTTTGAATTTACTAAAAGTAGAACATGGACATAAACATGATTAGTCAGATTAGATTTACAGTACTACTATAGAGGTTACTGATTTGGCTTTAACTTTATGTTTTGGATTTGATTGTTGTGGAAAACAGCACTCTGCTGATGCAGAGGTCTGTAGGTTTACTGTCAGTTAATTATGGTGACAATAATATGAAAACAAGGTCCACATTGAAAATAACTAAAATTGCCCTTTATATACAGTGCTAATAAGTTCTACCAGTTTTCAGCATCTTTAACTGTGGCAAGGTTCGTGTTTAAACTATCACTGAGTATGTCCTGGGAGTGTTACTAAGAGCAAGGTTAAAAAAAAAGCCTCTAACAAAGGATTTATATAATGGGATATGTTGAATTTAAAATGAGGTCAAGGTAAATATTGGCCGTCATTAGCAAGCCAATAAACTGGGGGCATTTTTTTTAGCCCAATTTAACACCAGAGGTGGAGTAAGTACCTAAATTTAAATAGCACAAATTCTTTAATACTTGGACTTGGAGGCAAATATGTTGTTTTACTTCCATCTAAACATTTTTCCACATTTTTACTTTCCAGAATAAGCCATTAAATGCAAACTAGAATATTTGCTTTAAAAAAATGTGATAAACTGTCTTGTTAGCATCAATATTGTCTTGAGATCAAAATAGGATAATTGTTATTTGACTCTCATTAAATGTCTATTAGTGCACAGTTTGTAGTTACTGTGTGAACAGTGTTTTATTGGCAATGCTTTGCATACATCTGTTACATTGTCACACATTAGTTATGATTGGTGTTTGGGTGTTAATGCAAACTGTCAGATTGTGTTTTCATGTGACATGAAACCAGCATAAGCAAAAATCTACTGTCTACTCATTTTATGAGATTTGGTAATTATAACTACTTATCAAGAGACAAATAATGTAATAATTTTATACATTTTTTTAGATTGTGGTCTCAAATGGTCTCAAAGAGATTGTTTTCTGCTTAACATGATAATTTCCAATGCAGCAGTCTTGTTTGTAATGGAGTATTGCTCTATGTACCTCATAAGAACTCAAGTTAAATTAAGTACTTTATCCACCTCTGGAATAGTCTCAGCCAATGTATTCAGAATGTGTTAACAGCTATTTTAAGGCAAAGTGAGTGAATCTTAGTCAAACTCACACTGAGAGTAGTTATTGTTCTTTTTTTTTTCTTTTTTTTAATTTCTGATGTGCATATTTGAATGAATACAAAAAACACGTACAGCAAAGTAGGAGCAACAACACTGATCGGGGAATCATATTCTCCAGATTCTCTCTCTCTCTCTCTCTCTCTGTCTGTCCTTCTCTGTTCTGCCTCTTCTGTTTGTCTTTGCATTCTGTTTCAAGCTTCATTACACTCGTTTTTCCTCACTGCTCCCCCTCGCTTCTCCCCTCTCTTTCCTGTGGCACTAGATCCTCTATGGTTTGACTGAACCATCTTAAACATACATGCATGTAATATATGTGAATTATGAACATATATATCTGCAGATAATGGATGTATGTTTTTGTTTGTGATAGTAACATAATTATTTGTTTGGATGCTATGCATGGTTAGAGTTAAAGGGTGATAACACTGTGCTAACAGTGTGTGCAGTTATCGAGGGTAACGAGACAAATATTGTGATATTGAATAAAGTTAGTGAATGCAATATTCAACACAGATGACAAGTATTTTAGTTTTACCTCTTGAAAATAGATCTTAGCTAATGGGAAATATGAAATGTCCTAAAGCATAATTGTCTTAAAACATTGTGCCTCCTGTTTCCTCATGCTCTCCTTGACTGTGGTTCCCCTTCCATCCTGCAGGGCATCACTGTGGAGCTCCTGCGTAGTTTTGCCCCTCCTGGCCCTCACGTGGATGTCGGCTGTTCTTGCCATCACTGACCGGCGCTCTGCACTCTTCCAGATCCTCTTTGCTGTTTTCGATTCACTGGAAGGCTTTGTCATTGTCATGGTGCACTGCATCCTGCGTAGGGAGGTACTTTGAGTGACCAGTTTTTATATATAGTCCCTTTGTTTGACAAGGTTAATATGGTTTTATACAATAACATACAAGTCAGTTAAGGATTTTTCCATAAAACTAGTGCAGCGTTGGACATTTGCAACCCTTTTTTTTTCTCGCAGCATATGAAAAGCTATGCTCTGTTAACAAGTCTATCTACCCATTAATCAACGCTTTACTGAGCGAGATAATATGATACATAGTGGCCACATTGATGTGAAAATTATTTTAAATAGAGTAGATTTTGATGACCCCCATGGTCCATGTTGTCTTTGGCACAGAAGGATCAGTTTCTAAATTAAAGACATTAATGTGAGAAGAACCAAATTGTTGGTTTTAGGTCAAACATAGTGTTATATTACTCGTGAACCAGACCCAAAGTTTTTTACCTTTACCGCAATGTGCTACTTTGTGTCAAAGTGAAGTTCTCTCACATTGACCTAGTGCTGGAGCTCTGAGGACAGGTATGAATAGCAAACACACCAGATGTGTGTCAAGTCCAACTGTACTGTGCCCAAGCTCGCTCTTTTAAGCAGAGCAGGCCATGGTACAGTATGCTGAACTGCGCCTGAGCACAAAACAAGGTGTTAAAAAAATCCTCACACTAGTTAACAAATCATAGACTAAGGGCATATTCACATTAGGCCAGAGTATTGACAGTACAAAAAATATATAGAAATCGAGGTGTTTACTGTCCTTAAAACTCCAGCAAAAATTGTCACAATAAAAGCTGCTAAGTTCCACTTGCAATATTGTCTTAGCTGTGGTATAGAGGGATTAATCCGGCCATAACATTTATATTAAACGCTCCCATGACCCATCACGAGAAATTTTAGGCTTTAGTTGTTAGGTTAACTACAAGAGCTACCTGGCTTTTATTGGGGTTTATAAAGGGCCAAACTGGTGTACAGTATGTCTATGTCCAACCTGTTTGTTTGCTTCAGGTCCAAGAGGCAGTGAAGTGTCGTGTGGTCGACAGGCAGGAGGACGGTAACGGAGATTCGGGAGGGTCTTTCCAGAATGGCCATGCTCAGCTCATGGTATGAATACACATTTGATGTTGCTTTCAACTTCTTAAGATATATTTTTACATTTTATTAGCACATTTTTCCAATATTTATTGCTTTCTGCCCTCAGACTGACTTTGAAAAAGACGTTGATATGGCTTGCCGATCAGGTAAGCTCCTTGTGTGCTTGTGCATTTCATTTGACATTGGGAGACTGCTGTTCAAAAAGCTACCGGTGTGTGTTAGCGCCTCTGTAGTTTGACTGCTTCAAATTCCTCAGCTTTGTCGGAGACAACCGATGTGAGGCACAGTCCTTCTCAGTTCTGCAGTTGTGTCTTACAGTCAACATCACAAAGCAGCCTCCCTTTACCGAGAAGCTGTTTTGACAAGAGATACAGCACATTACCGCTGCATAAGGCTGTTTAGGCTGATGGGATTGCGATGAACGTGTGTTGAGCAGTTATATGCAGATAAATAGGCCTGTCGGATTCTCTCCTACACTGTCGCTGTATAATTAAGTCCCTCCCAACAGAGCCACATCAGATACTGGTTCTGCTCTGATATCTGCTGGGAGTGAAAATCTGATTATCTCTTGAGTCCGGATATCAAGCAAAGGCATCTGGAGCAGAAAAGCTATTGAGACACAGACAGGCTTCACGAAAAACCAGAGAAGCACAGGCATCGACTGTATGATAAAGTATGATTTTCAGCATTGTGGATAGTACATTGTCTGATGTTGGCTATCAGTCTGGAAGTGGTCTGGGACATGCATGCTGCCATAAGCTGACATTTGTTGTAGTGAAATGAGGTTGGGTCACAAGGTCAAGTCAGGCATGATGGTGGCATCGTACTTTCAGTTACTATGCTTTACAAAAGCAAAATCATTCACTTTCTTTCCTCAGTAAGATCTGCGGTTAAATGTCAGTCACAGCTGATATTTTCTGCCAACAGTGTACATACACAAGCATATTCAGCCTTTAAAGTTGCATTTGGAGCCTTACATTAAGCCAATGCAGTACAATACAACTCATTTTTGACAGACATTTGGGTTTAGAATCAAAAGATGGATACCAAATGAAAGTTTAGAATTTGTGTTTATATTGAATGGTATTTACACCCAAATACATCCTAGATAGAACCTTGTCAGTCAGATGTCCCATAATTTTAGTATTGACTGACGGGTGTTTCCTGTGACCCATGTTCCCTGTGCGAATAAGAGCT
Organism: Channa argus; assembly: GCF_033026475.1. Taxonomy (NCBI): domain Eukaryota; kingdom Metazoa; phylum Chordata; class Actinopteri; order Anabantiformes; family Channidae; genus Channa; species Channa argus. The sequence goes on from NC_090203.1 coordinate 24,181,131, forward strand.
ATTTATTGTTTAACAGTTAATTAGCACTCTTGCTTTAACATTGGGTTTCACCTGTGAAAACTGGTTTTCATGTTGAGAAATCTTTTTTCCAACAAACACAAAAGGAGATTTGTCTGTGGAAGAAAAGGAAGACATTTTGATTACCCCCCCCCAAAAAAAGAAACCACTGATGTACTGAGCAACATAAGTTACAAAGAAAAGGTCGGCTAAGGAAATAAACAACAACTGATTACAGGAGCATTGTGGGAGCTGTAAAGAGAAACAACAGTTGATGGCAAACACCTTCATTCTTGTTTGGTAGAAACAAGCATTCGAATAGGAGCAGAAACACAACTGTTTTATACAAATATGGCATTTTCAGGATTTAACATTAAAAGCAGAAAATTTGTAATTTTTATTAGTACACATATGAACTAAGTGAACTAAATGAATATGTTTATTTACGGTTATTGATATGGCAAATCTTGGCGCTCCCCTCTTCCCTAGATGGGCAAACAAAGCTTCTTGGTGGGTCAGTTGGCTTGAAAATATGCACCACAAAATTATTTGTATAAACTAAAATACATTTTCTAAAATAATTTTATTCATATTATATATATAAATATTCAAACTTTAGCTTTACATAGTGTAAGTAACACATTGGCTTTACTGAACACCACACTATATGTTTTAAAGGCACATACAGAATGGCGTCAATAGGGACCCACAGTTTGTTTTTGCCCCAGGGCCCCTGTCATTCAACCACATCTCAACTGTTCACCTCATATGGGTTCTGTGTTCTTCTTTTGCCTCCAGGCACTATGAAGCGCTCCTCTCTCCAAGGGGAAGAAAAGGCCTCCTCTGGGACCATCACCCTCCAGAAGGGTTCTAACTTTAACACTATGCCGGCTAGCATGGCTAAAGTACACCTCCAGAACGTGGCTGATTACAGCAGTCACACTCTGACACTGCGCAGGGAGAAAGGTGCCACTAAGGGAATCAGCACTGAGCTACCAGGTGCCAAATCCATTTACATCTGCGAGGGCGAGCTCTTCAAGCAGCTGGACGGAGAGCTGCCTCGAGGGAACGGCGAGGGTAGCAGCTCTGAGGGCGCTGGCAAAGGCCCCGGGTACGTAATTTTACCAGCCAACAGCACAGGCACCCTGAAGCCAGCCAAAGGGAAAGACGAGCAGACAGCCAAGTACAACATCAACATTGAGCAGCTGCCTCAGACAAGGCTCATCCACCTGGCTAACCCTGCTAGCGGAGAGCCGGTGCCTGGCTTTGGGCTGAAAACCCTGCCTGCTGAGCAGGTCAGTGTGTCATGCTCTGACAGAGACTCACCTGCACACAATCTGCAGAACATGCCCAGAGACTCCCAGGTGGTTAACAGCATGTGTGACGGCGGAGACTCCGGAAACTCCGGTGTGATGTCCAAGAGTGAAACTGTCTCCACTCTGTCCATGAGCTCACTGGAGGTAAGACTGCTGAACCAATTAGCACATTTCTGTCTTACTAGCACACTGTTAACCTCATGCCTCATATTTAAATTAAGACATGCATGTAAAGTGTTTTGTACTGCTGCTGCTCACCATAAATTCTCACAAACTTTTTTTTTTACGTCATCTGCAGAAGGTATAAGGCCTTTATTTAAATATACACTCGGAATATGTCATTTCCCATGTTTTATATGTGTATTTTAATAAGACAGCTGCTCCACTTTTTATTTGGTCAATTTAACCATATTTACTTGTTGTTCACAGCACCAATCCCATTAGTCAAACAACTATCAAGCCACAGCCTCTAGCTTTTTAAGCATAACTTTCACAACCTTTTTTAAACATAACCATTTTTATTCACTTCTAGCATCAAATAATTTAGCTTTTCTTTCCTAGATCCCTTCAGCTAAGTTTAGTTAAAAGGAACAATCGTTCTTTTTCGGAAGGTTTTCTATGTAAGAAATGTGTTTCAAATAACTGAGCAATGGTCAAAAAGACAGGAACTTAGGAAAAAGTAGATCTGTTGAGAACACAAGAGTAAACAGTTTGCACGGAGAATGTAAATTATGTTACATTTACTTCATGAGAAATGGTTTATTTGAGTTATTAACACTCCCATTGTCAGAGAGTTTTGTTGGAGAATTTACGGTAGTATCATTGTGGTAAACATCACTTTCTTCTCATCTCCTCTTTATTATCACTTTCTCAATACAGGGCCATTATCTTTTCTGTTCATCTATCCCTTTGCATGCACAGCAGCCACTCACACACTGTAGTAAACTATATTAAGAAAAATCGCATTGTTTTAGATTGTGACTATGTGGCAAGTGTTGTGCCACAAGATATGTTTGACCAGCTCAGCATCAGCGAATTATCCTTAGGTACAGAAATAATTAACAGAGACGATCAACTCGGGAGCTATACATCAATAAACTGAATATCAATTCTTAAAAATAATAAAAAGGACCATTAATGAGGCCTCCGCAGGGCAGCATTGTCCTACATTTTTTTGTACTGTGAGGTCATATCCTCTCTGATGTTAAACAAAAAGGACACAAGCTCCCTTATGTCAATCATAGAGACATCTTCACAGGAATTAACCCAGCCTTTTCATACCCTTTGTAGGGACAGCGCCTTTAAAAAAGTTTTGTTTTCCATCATACTACCGCTGCTGTCTGCATAAGGAGCTAAGACGACATAGTGATTAGCACACAGCGGCCTGGACATCTGCCTGCGCACTTTTCACTTCAGGGCAAAACATACTTCCATAATGGCGTATGAGGCGGCAGCTGCCACAGCCACAGAACAGCCTGAAGGTCAGGTTTTCCTTCACCACTCTGGAATGGAGGACTTAAAAGGTCAATCGGTCACAAGCTGTTAACTGCAAACTTGTGCCAACAGGGTCAGAATGACCAGCACAAAAAAAAAGTTGTTTCCCATTGGAAGCTATGACTCTCAGAAAAACACACACTCTTGACTGGCTGAAGATGGTGGAGAAACGCAACGAAACACTCGGGCATTTGTCTGCTCATAAGGCACAGAATATCAAGACACATCTTTAATCTCTCTGTCTCATCTCCCCCCCAGAGACGAAAATCACGCTATGCAGAACTTGACTTTGAGGTAATTTTAGTCTCTTTGATTCCTACTGAGCTTTTAAGCAAATCGATGGTATGTCTTTTAGCTATTTAGATCTCTGGATGTTTGCATACATTAGTGTTGAAACTAGCAAGATTAAGGGGGTTAAGTAGGATTGATGGTAGCCTGTGCTGTTTACCTTGTACGTAACGTAAATGTTCCTGTGTAGAAGATAATGCACACCCGGAAACGCCACCAGGACATGTTTCAGGACCTGAACAGGAAGATTCACAGTGCAGACAAGGATAGAGAATCTCCACCTGTTGACGCCAAAGCTGCCAAAAGATGGAGTGTGTCCTCTGCCAGCAGCGACAAGACCAATATGAGTGTAAAGAGTTTAACTTTATTATGTTCTGCCCCCCCCCCCCCTGATATCTAATGTTGTTCTCCTTCTCCCCTTAATAAGTTCAAATCAGCCTCCTTGAATGTAGTTGCCTGTTCAATTATAAAATATATACATGTATATACATATGTATATACATGTATATATAAATAAACAGTCAGCAATGGCTGAAGTGCAGCTAAATTGTACTCATTACCTTATGTCTAGGTTAGCCTTCTTGTGACAGACCAAGTGCTTCCTCCTGGGTTTCTTAGTCCTCAGTGGGCTCTGATCTGCTTGTTTTCTAACTAACCCTGCACACCAGGAGTGAGAACCACTGATGTAAACAAAATCAAGTGGCTCATAAATCAAACTTGGAAAGTCCTGCATTGCAAAGCTGGATTGTTAACTCAGTGGCATTATGAATGAGGTGATCCAACATGTCCTCATCCCACAGCTTCAAATTTGTTGCCGCTTTGTACATCCTTTTGTGTTTCATAGTGATGCCATAGGTACCCTTTGGTGTTTCTATTGGATGCTGCAGGAGGGTCACTATTTGATGCCCTGGGAAGAACAGCGTCTGGTTTTGACGCTGCCGGTACACGGTTAGGGTTAGGAACAGAAAGACGTCACACACATACGTCCTTACTATAATAAACATGTGCGCCACAATGTGTCACGATCATCAATGAAGCCCATCATGTCTAGCACTAGAGTCGAACCCCAGGCCTGTGTCTTTCAAATATAGAAGTGTCGGGGTTTTATTCATTCAATTGTACCACACTGAAAGCTCTGAGCCCCAATCACAGAGTGTCAAACTGCATCAGCATGTAACGCAGAAGGGACTGGACAAAGCGGCGCTTTTTGACACCTCAGAAATGGGAACGGACTGGGTGATCTTATGCCTGGAATACAACCCGGAGGATCGTTCATACTTATAGATACATACTGTATATAGCTTGGAAAGGCACTTGGCTGGGGACTAAACAAGGTACAATAGGGATTTGCATGTTGGCTTTGTAGCTGCACTCATTTAATGGCAGCAGTTGATTCCCATTTCCTTTGGTTACAAAACCCCCCCTGAGCTCCATTTGTTTCACAGCTTTGGAGTGAGCGCTTCTCTGGCTTAGGCCTAACTTAACCCAACACTGTAATTCGATGCAGAGTTTGTGAGAGTCACTCAGCATTAGCTTGTATCCAGAGTAAAGAACATATATTGAACATACAAATGGAAGAGGCAGAGAGATCAACTTTATCCACTGTGGGTACAAGATGTGTTTTGAGGATGTGCCTCAGCCACAATCATACTTGCATCCCAATCTTTATTAGTATAAAGAGTTAGATCATCGTGCTTATACTGTGCTATACTTTAAACTCAATCAACAAGTTGACATTCTGTTGAAGAGCTTTAATGTCTGTATGAATGTGTTCATTTATCATAGGTTACCATATAGGCTGGATGAGAAGAACATTAAAACCACAGCTTGTTTGCCAAGAAATAATTCTAGTTTATACATTTCTATTTGTGTACAAATGAAACTCAAATAGAAATTGTAAATCAGCTTTCAAGGTGTTGGTAGAGGTATTTGTTTTAAAGTGTTTGGAACTGAACCACACCTCACTGAGTCCTGTTGTTTATGCTAAGCTAAGCTTCAGCTACAACACAAAAGAGGGTTTCCCCAAGTAAGGGTTTTGTTTTTTTGCACGTTGCATGATTCATTAAAGAAAATGAAAATGCAGAGTGAGGTAAAGAGGATCCACCTGACAAGATTGAAGTACGTCTCAGATTTTATGTTTTATTTTTCAGACAAACAAGTCTTTTTCATTCTGTCTCCTACCAACCAGGACAAACTGCAGACCCCAAGTAAGAGGGCATGGGAAGGCATCAGGAAGACCCACTCTCCACCGTCTTGGGTGAGGAAGGACCTGGAGACAGTAGCGGCCTCTCCTCTGGAGCTGCAGACAGTGGACTGGGAGAAGACCAGTGCGACTATCCCCCTGGTAGGCCAGGAGATCATGGACCTCCAGACGGAAGTGTAATCTAGAGTCTGTCTGACCTCACATCCACAGCGCTTTTTTTTTTTCTCCCAGACAAACAAGTAGACACATTACAGACACACACGCACACACACACACACACGCACACACTGCCCTGCTATGTGCTTCTACTGAAAGACTGGATGGAGCCCACTGTGAGAAGGAGGGCGAGGAAGTGTCACAGTACCAGAAAATCAATATAACCAATTAAAGAGAGAATGGGAACACGGTGTCTTTCTATGTTGTTTTATTTGCTGTTTGGACTGTGTTTTTTGTCAGCAAACTTCTGGTCATGTTGTATATGGTCTCCCATGAGAAACAGGTTGCCATGGTAGCTGAATCAACTACTATATGTGCATCGTTTAACAAACAGCATAGCAAAAGGTAATCATACAACATTTACCCCTGTATTAAATGGTTACAATGTAATGATCATTATTCTGTCTTTTTTTTTTTATTATTTCACTGAAAGTAGGGCTGCTTCCGCTCTCTCTTTCTCATGATAAACGCTGATGCTGTTGAGATGCTTCTGGATTTATTTTCTTTATCAACATCTCGAAAGAAACAACAGATGTTTGAGGAGGCAGACTGCGAAACAAACACGCACCTCCCGAGCCCCCTCAATGCTGTTGTCTACCCTCACAACTGACCCGCAATTGCCCACATCTATTTATCCTCCTTGATCCGAGTGGAGCAAGGTCAGTGGGGGGGTGGGGGTGGGGGGTTAAAAAAAAAAACCCTCACCCTGAGCCAAAATGTCGGGTTGCTTTCTCATCGATGGACAACTTAGAGACATACAACAACGGGCCGTTGGGCTTTGCACTCCAAATCGGCCCCTCAACCTCAATGCCGTGCACAAACGGAAACAACATGGACATCAGGCGTCCGGAAGGAGCCACGTTCAACAAACACACGATGTTTGAGTCAGTTTCCTCGATGCTTGGGCAGGCTTGGTACAGTACAGTCAATGCAAAACATGATGGGAAAAGGTACTTGTGTCTATACGTATGTGTGTTGAGTAGAAATGGAAGATGAGTAAATGACTAGATCTTTAAATTTATATGATACAAGGATTAAATATAAGATTAAGGTTGATATATTTAAAGGTGATGTGATATACTCAAGGCAGAGTTAGTGTGAGGAACGGTGGATGCACACAGAAAGCACAAGGCTCATTTGGAGTCCTGATGTACAGCATTGTAATTATTTCAGAGTTCTACAGAATGGATTTTAGCCTCTAAATATCTTTCTTACTGTGCTTGGGGATAGTTGTTATCATTATTATAAATATGAACATGGTTATTCTGATACTGATCCTCCCATTCCACCCCCCTGTCCTATCAGGGTACTGGACTATACGAGTGTTCTGTATCGCAATGTAACAGTGTGTGTTTTGATATCACCACCAGTCACTCCCTCAAATCTGTATTTGTCAAAACCTTAACCGCCAACCACTCACCTCAAACCTCTGACCCCCTAGTCTGCACACCTCCCTGCCATCTTCCCTCACTCCCCTTTTTATTTTACTGGGGTCGCCTCTTTGTTAATGTACAGTTTTCAGAGCACAAAATGAATGTGTCTTCTTTCTAATAAAAGCATATCTATATAAGAAAACACCAGTCCTCGTCTTTCCTCACAAGTACTTTTTACTTAATGTACAATTGTACAAAATACACCGACATGTAGTTGGTACAGCCCTTCCTGTATCATCCTTTTTCATATTGCAATTAATATTATGCTCCAAAACTTACTAATCAATCATTTCAAATTGACCTTCTCTTGGAATATCTCTGCACGGCTGCCAGTGTAGTGAGTCTCTCCCCACAAAGCTACATTTCGGAACATTTGTAGAACATTTTTTTTTCTCCTTCAGTACGGACTGAAATTTATATCGTCTCGCTCTTTTATGATGTATTATGTTGTGTTACACATTTATTGAAAGGACCCACTGGGAAGCACTTGAGTTTATACCGAGACATTCGTACCAAACCCTACAATTATGCATTTATGTGTAGTGCCATCATCCCGCACTTTCAGTTAAGTGCTTCAAGCACATATTGTAACGTTGTAAAGGTTAAAGGTAAAAGATAAATTGATAAATTACTGCAATACAAAAATGGCCAAATTAGAAAGTCATAACACAGTTTGCTTCTATGAGACCACTGGGTGGTAATTTTTGCACTAGCTGACCCGATGAGGGTGACACGTGACAAGTTTAGTTTGTAACCAATTCTTTTTTTCCCCCCCACCAATTCCCTAGCAGAGTCTTCAGGGGCAGTTTGTATCTGGTTGTTGCTTTTTGGAACTCTGTTCTCCTGCGTCACCAATTTATTTTTCTGTTGTCCTATGTTATGCTGGAGAAAATCTTGCAAAAGGTATGGCTCATTTCAAATGTCTCTCTCTCTCTCTCTCTCTCTCTCTCTCATCCCAACACACATTGAGCTTGTTGTCAGTTGTCCATATGATGGAGAGCACACAGAGCTTCTCCTGTGGTGTAACACTGCAGCTGAAATACAGCTGGTTTGCAATAATTGGCCAGTTTGACATTTTGCATTGATTGTTGTGAATTACGTATAAATCAACATTTGAATAGCTTTCAAACGTGCTAAAGCCCTGTCCTTACTGCATGGACACAGTTGTATTGTGTGCTTCTAATGTCCTGAGAATGACTTATGTCCCTCAGCTGAAAACCAATTGGACAGCAGCACGGTAGAAGTCCGCTAACAGTGTATGGCTGTTTAAATCATTATTGGCAATGTGTTATTGACACATGGTGTTTGTTTGTGTGGCAATGAGCCACAGTTTGGACTGAGCAACACTGCACAAGCATAAATTAGGCACAAAACCATGTAATAGCTTCAATATTGTTAAAAGGTGTTAGCAAATCATAAAAGTAAACTTTTGACTGAAATGTGTCTCATTTCCGGTTGGCATTAAGGATGTGGCCACTGAGTCCGGTGAGCCATTGGTCACTACACCAGAATAGCTTTGCTTGACTTGGTTGGAGAATTCCTTGCCTCTCCGCGGCAAATAGGCTTAATTTCTCGACTGCATTTGAAGGCGGTCCTATTCAAAAAGGCCAATTGGTCTTTAGGACACAGCTATGGGCTCATGTGGTCAGTGCAGGTCTTGACTGTTGTAATTATTCTAATAGCTGGTAATCAATTATAAGGAGTTAGGATTTCTATGAGAGTGGTGATGATGATGTTTCATGTCACCATTATGACTTGGGGACTTGTGGGCTGAAGTAATGTAATAATTGCAATGGCAAAAGAACGTTTTATCATTATTTTACTTATATATCCATTCCTTTTAACTTATTTCTATATGTGTGCATGACTATCAATCACCCAATTCTGAAAATAGGAAGCAGCAGAACCATCAGTATTAACAGTTCCTATCAAGGTGTTTTTGTCCAACGCAGTATTGTGGAGACAGATCTTCTGAATGCGCTTAATTGTGTACCATGATGCACAATTATGTAATTAAGACAGCTCCATGTTAGAAAAACACTCCCATGCAGCTTTCAGAAAATCAATGACATAAAAGTGGCTGTGGATGACTAATGATGTCATCTGGACTTTTTTATTTGACACTTCTTCTAAATCATCATATCACCATCTATTCATGGGAAACTCTGCTGGGAAATTAAGGCAGTTTGACCTTTGGAGATTTCGCAGCACTTTGTTTGGAATAGTAACGCCTGTCACCACGGCGGTGTCAAACACACCCCCGTATCCTCTTACCACTCATGAACTTCTGACTCATGGTGTAATAACTGGTTGAACTGCAATGACTTCAGTGGATTTTTATCACTTCAGAGGCTCATTTTATGTCTGCACAGCCTTGAATAGTGTGTCGATGTAGCACAAGGAAAGAGAGGCCTGTAACATCATTAGTATCTGTCCAGACACATTAACCTCACGTCATTAATTAGACCATCAACAGGCATTAGCCTCCACTTGTGCCTCATCCTACAAAAGGCCTGACACTGACCATTAATGCCCAGACACTCATGACATTTTCTGACACTCGTCTCTGATCTCTTCAACTGGTCGTTGTGTTTCTGCTGCTGTGGAGGAGGAAAAGCAAGATGCTAATGACCAAGCAACAGCTGCACAGTCTTCCAGCACAGGCTGCCACCATCTCACTGCCAAATGAGGTGTTCAAAGGGTCATTACATGCTCTTTGTCTTCATCAACCCATACGGTTCCTCCTAGTCCTAGCCTTTCTGGGGCTGCATTCACACTCACGGTCACACCTACAATTTAGAGTCACCAATTAACCTAACACGCATGTCTTTGGACTGTGGGGGGAAACGCACACAAGCAGAGGTAGAGCATGCAAACTCCACACAGAACGACCAGCTAGGGATTCAAACTGGAGACCTAGTAGCTGTGAGGCTGCAGGACCAACCACTCCTCCACCATGCTGCCCATGAATAAATATTGCATTATGTTATCACCCAGTGCAGCTGCTGGTGGTTTTCTAAACTGATTTTAAGGCAAATCCCATTTGCTTCTGTTATATCATGATTCAAAAACAGACGTATTAAAAAGTGGCCATACAGTAAACCACTAAAGAGAAACATGGACATTTATTTATTTACTTATTTATTGGTGAATTGGGTGAAATTACCTTTTGGCTGAAGACAAAAACAAACTGCCAATGGAAGACAATTTGTTTTTAATCGATTAAAACACATTTGTGCTCCACAACTAGTATTTTCATTACTATACCCACTATCTGGTGCCTTATGGTTTTATTGATGTACTATTAGGGCTTCAGATGAGCTTTAAGCTTCCAGAAATGGCCTCACTGTAAATTTTGTTGCATGTATGTGCAGTAAGTAGCAAAAACATCAAAACTCCATGAAATGATCAACTTGGCGCAACAACAGCAAAAAGTAAATATATTTCAAGCTACTTCTTTGCCCCTAAATGACCCTGTAGTGTGAGGGGGTCACAGACATCATCTTAATGCTTTGGACAGGCTCAGACTTTCCCTGATCTCAAATCATTAATTAAACTTTTGACTTTTATAGTAACAGTTACAGTAAAGTAACAGCTACAGAACCTGTAATAGCTAATTAGAAAAGGCTGATTGAGAAGCGTCACCCAACAGATGTTGTTTACATGTAGCTGTAACTAGCTGCAGATTTAGACTAACATTAAAACTTTACTTCAAACTCCTCAACAGCTCACCCTGCAAAATATAAGTAATTCTAATTCTGTTTTTTCTTCATTCTCAGTTTTTTTTCCCCCAGCTTTTGTTTCTCAGTACAAAAACAGCACACACACACACACACAGACACACACACACACTACTTGTTGACACGCTAGTTGACCAGGTCACTTCTAAATTTTCTTTCTATTTGAAGTCATGATTCCTCACCTAAATTTCCATGAGATTCCAGTTACCTCAACTCACCACTGTGAAACTTTAAACACCAAGCGTAATTTGGTTCTTGACTTAGTATTGTAAAGTGTGAACTCCGGAGCTTGAGGGGAAAGTGCATCAGCCACATAAAAGGGCTTTCAAATGTTTACTGATTTTTTTTTTTCTAATATTTCAATCACGACCATCTAACAGGTAGTACAGCTGTTAAAAGGAATCCAGGATGGAAAAAAAAAAAAAAAAATCCAGAACAACATTAATACTATTACTTGACATCGCTCGAGACAGCCACATATTTTGTCTATGCCAGGGGCCAGTTCTGCCTCCATATCCTAATTCCACAAGTCTGAAACCATATATATATGGTTATGTATATACCTTATATATTTTCATCTAAACCTTGAAATAATACCAACACACATACAGACACACACACACACCCACACAACCGTAGTGTTTTATATTGTAATGTAGAAACACAGCTTGTGGTGTCTTGTGTATGGCAGGTGTTTTTTGGCAGCAGGCTGACAACTATCAAAGTATTTAATGATGGCTTCAGCACCTCTGTGGTGATTTTAAACAATATGATTATTTAAAAATGATCTTAGTTATCTTTTAACTTCACTCTCCTTTCTACTTTGTTTGAACCAACCATCCACCTCAGCCTTCTCCTAACAAACATCTGTGTCTAAATAGTACAGTTGGAGGTACTTGTTTTGTTCACAGAAATAGGTTTATGCTGGGTTTTAGTCCCTGCTTGTACAAAAGATCTACCTAGATGAATTTTACAGAACAGCATCTCTCTGGAAATGTGGGTTTGTACTTGAATCAAGAAGCTCTGCTCTAGATAACCTGTAACCTGTTGGGGCATTTCTGGAGCTCACAAGGTCACGGAATTTACACATCATGTCGCTAAATCTGTAAAACCCATTCGGCCATGTAGTATGAGGGAGCCAGTTATCCCAAAGTGCCTTTTTTTGTCCTTTCGGCTTATCCCGTGAGTTCAGGGTCGCCACAGTGGAACATTGTCCGCATGTTGATTTGGCACAGTTATTACGCCGGATGCCCTTCCTGACGCAACCCTCCCCAATTTCTACCGGGCTTGGACCGGCACTGCACAGCTGGGGAGGGGAACGGGCTGTTAGGGGTTTAGTGTCTTGCTCAGAGACACTTCAACATATAGCCAGGGCCTGGGATCGAACCACTGACCCTGTGGTCCATGGACGAATGCCTTTCCCACCTGAGTTACCCAAAGTGCCTGTGTTGTTATTTATTTGCCAGGCACATTTCCATCACTATTAATTTGCCACATCTAAAAACAGGCTCACTACAGCTGAGCGTTGGGGGGGGGGGGGGGGGGGGGGGCAGACAGTGAAAACAATGACTGGAGGCAGTTTATTGCATGTTGAAGGATGACTTAAATGAGCATAAACCCCCTGGCTTTATGTCCTAGGTCATCTGTTAATTTTTTATGGGTGCCTCACTAATTCATAAGGACATCTGTTTTTGCAGCTTCCATTTTATGACTTCCGTGTTCAGCAGTTATGAGCGACTCCAGCTGCAAACTGATTAGACAGTTTTCCTCCGCTTCCATCGGAGCTTCCAAGCACAAACACAACAAAGCACAGACACATGCTGGCACATGTTGCCCTGTTACTATAAATTGCAAAACTTAAGTTTAAGCCCAGCTTGTGTTCCCTCAAGGCTGTCACATTCAGCTACTAATTAAAATGTACAAGGAACAACATACTAATGGCTGCACTGTTACTGCAACTCTACCAGTAGTGGGACTAAAGAGTAGAAATTAGTCTTTAGGGTGGTGATACAGATGAAGAGGGTTACAGAAAGAATTAAAAACACGGCTGAAAGCAGCCCTGCCTTTAACAAATAAAAAATTGAATAAAAAGCACAGAAAGCTTTACTCTGCTGTTTCAGCTTTCATTACAGTGATCTTGGGGTAAACAATGGAAATACTCCAATCAAATAGTCTATCAGGATTGTAGGGCTTCAGATTGCATTGCAGCAAAAGCCTTTTTTGCTGGAACACCCTGAGTTGGCAGGAATTTAAAGGAAAAAGTGAATTCTATGATTCCCTGTGGGGGCTGGACTTTATTACAAAAGGAAGTTAGAGAAGGTGCGGAGGTGACTGAAGGGAATGGTCGAGGGGAATCTCTGTGCCGGTGGGGAAGCCCCATCTCGAAAACGTACAGAAAGCACAGGTTAGGAAGGACGATCAGGCCGACAGGACGGAATGTGAGGGTGAGTGAAGATTTCAGTGGTGACGGATGAGTCCCAGAGGTCCGACAGGTAAGGCTGGGGTCTGCTGACGTGGTCACCAGTGCAGGTGTGAGAGGGGGGCACGTGAGTAGTTGTCACAGCTTGAAAAAAAAAAAAAAAAAAAAAATCGACTTATTTGCCACTTAGGGCATGAAAGTGTTCAAATTTTAATACAGAAAAATGCCCACTAAGCTTTTATCAATATGGCCAATAACTGGCCTTTTTCACGACCAGTCAAACAGTAGTTTCAAAAAGCCTCCTGTGCTGGAATTAGTGACATCATCGACAATCCACACGCATCTTTCTAACAAGCAACGACATTCAGATTCTGCCAGAGCATCACAAAGCATCAAGAATAGGTCCCGAAGATGATACCATTTTAAATTAGATGAATTTATAAAAAATCAATAAAAATCAAGATGCGTGAGTATGTGCAGTGCACCAAACCTAATCCCACCATTATTTCCAAATTCTCCCATTTATTTAAGCAGCATAACCACCAAGTGTATTCTTTTGACCCCTCTGATGTTAACACTGTACATATCAGCATGAAACGTTCTAATGGTTATGGTTAGGCACTCACGGCCTTTGGCTAATGCTTGGTGCACACTAGAGGATATTCAAATCATATCCAATTTTAAAAACATGGCAAGATTCAGGGCTACACACTTCACACACGGTGGCAATTCCAGGGACTTGGCATCTCGCTGAAACTCACGTGATCAAACAGGACTTCAGGGCAAAACAAACACAGAGGCGGATCATCTTCATCCTCATCATCACAAGAAAAATAGACTGATGGCTGTGAGGAATAATTCAGCATGGCTTATACATTTTACAGCATGACGTGAAAGTCAGTTGGAAATAAAGTTATTATTAGTCTATAACGAGGCCGGTGCAACATCTGGCTGGTGACACCTTCCTGTCAGCTTGTTCGCATTGCCTACTGTAAATTACTGTTCAATATTCCATATTTTTTCACAGGATTAGAGACTGGGGAGACTCTGGGTTCACACATATAGCTACAGAGAGAGGCGCCCGTTATTTGTCAATAGAAAAGCCACCCGCTGTGAAATACAGGTGCGGCAGATGCCCAGCTGTGTGATGAAGTTCAAAAGCAGGCAGCCAGGAGCAGCCGTAGCTCAGTTGGTGAGTCATCAACAGACCACAGGTTAGTCAGTAGTTTGAGTCCCGGTCCTTCCCGGGTACATGTCGGAGTGTCCTTGGGCAAAGACATTGAACCTTAAGTTGCTGTCAGGTGAGCACCTGGCATGGCAGCCGCTGTCATCGGTGTGTGAATGGTTGAATGTTTGCTTTGGAAACTACATGAAAATAAAACAAGAAAAAGCAAGACAAAGATCACATTTTTTTTATCCTGGTTAATATAAAATAAGCTATAAAATTAATTAATTTGCAAATATATGTCCTTTCACCTCCCTGAATGTCACTGCTGCCGTCGTAGTGTGGCTGTTGGAAAATACACTGAGTGACTCCGTGCTGCACAGATATTATTAAAGAACACAGCTCTGTTAAGCTACTGTTCTAAAAACAGTGTGTGTGAGTGATGCTTATAGATTAACATGACACCCATGTTGAAAATGTCGCTTTTTGCATGACCATCTCTCTGCTTGATTGTTTCCTTATCCGAAGCACAATGACTACAGCAGTGGAAAACACTGAGGGGGCAGTAAAAAAACAGTTGATGTCCCGACAACAGCAAGTAACGTTTTCTCGTTGGGAAAGTGAAAGCTGCATCTGTCCTAAGTGCACAGTGCACTGAGCCTGCACTGCGGGACGTTGACACAATTTTTGTCCAGCACTTGTTGGCTGCATTAAGGTGCCTCGACGGGATGTAGGAGGAAAAAAAAAATTTCAGAATGAGCCAGCTACTTTTGAAGGCGTGGCTGCAAAACACAAGTTGTGAATGACATTGTGGGAAAAAAAATATGTTGCATGTATTTTGTTATTTATTCTTTTAATTCAGATTTTCTGCTTTGCACTTTGTACTGACAATAAATATTCATGAGGGAAAAATAATACTATTGACTCTCAATCAATTTGCACTGTATTTATACTCAAGTTGATCATGTCTGTAAAATCCATCAGGATTTTTTGGAAATGCCCTTACAATCAATGGTAGTAAGGAATTAGCCCATAGTGTGGGTCACGATTACGTAAGTTGGGGAAAGATGAACTTTAACTTCTGTTAAAACAGCTTTGTTTTTTCTATTTACACTCCACCACACTCTGCACAGCCCTTCAGTAAATGTCATATAAAGTAGATATGAAGCTGCAAAACCTACTAATCAAACAGGAATTGTTGCTCTTCCTTTGTCAGAAAAAGGAGGCTCTTCACTCCAACACTTCTTGAGTTGAATGTCTCTGTACTACTGCCAGTCTGTCTCTGGAGGCTTTGACAGCACCTCTCCACATTAAGATAAGTTAGGGATTATATTTCTGTGACAAAATATATATTTGAAAAGTGTTGCAAACCATAAACCAAAGTGCTTTCAATATCCGATGTCTAGCATGACGGCCAAGCACTTTGTACAGCCACCATCCAACCCAACCACATTTAAAAGATGTTGATTAGGAACATAATCCACTCACCGCTTACACGTTCATAACAGAGAAATGTAGCTTTTAGGAGACAGGTTTAAAGTTATCCAGCTTCAGTCCAATGGAGATCACACACACACACACACACACACACACACACACACACACACACACACACACACACACACACACACACACACACACACACACACACACACACACACACACACACACGTACAGTATATTGACACATTGTTATGCATGTCCATCATAGCAGAGGAGATAATGTAGTGGGGGTGGGCACAAGGTTAATACTGCAACACTTCACTTGGTCCCTAAACGCACCATATTCATAACCGTGCTGTGACTCTCTTCTTCCTGGTAATACTAAGCAGTGTTGTGGTGTGATGAATGTGAGTTGATGAGTAAGTTGTGATTCTCCTTTTTGTTCAGCACTGTTAATAAGGGGCAAGCTAAATAATGTGATGCTGAGGCACTGCCTGTGTTCACTCCACATGAGAAAACTAATTACTGTAAAGCTCATCTGCAGGAGAAGCCTAATATCCATTTACATGGTAAATAAAGGCTCGGTGTTTGTACCATGCTGTTTGACATATATGGACATGTACATATGCATTCATCTCTCGCTCTGTTTCTTCCTATATATCATCTGTTCAGGCAGAATCCTGTGCAGGACCTTCATGTGTGTTCAGACCGAATATAAAAAAAAATCAAAAATCAAAACTAATTCTAAATATCTTCCCTCTTTCCCAATAGGTCCCTGTTGTTTTAGATTGAGGATGGGAAGTAGGGAGTGGAGCCATGGGTGGAGCTGTTAAATAGGCATCACATAGGGAAGCTGTATCTGCTAATGAGATACAGATGCTGCATCTGTATCTCATCCACATCTGTAGCTTCGTCCAGTCTTACACAGTGAGCACATGGTTTACAGCAGCGATCATGGAAGGAGTCCAAGTGTTCGTGTTAATGATATGGATGTGGTCTGGTCAAACTGTTCCGTGCGAGTGACCATGAACATTTACCTTTCTTTGTGCGGTGGACATTTTGTCTTCTCAGGTGCCCTGAGGACCATTTCCACTAGTGCATTAGAGGCTGCGTGGGTGAGCTCTGTACGGTTTCTACGGTTTCTGACACTGAAATTTATAAAGGTTAGTCGGTTCAGTTTAGAGTTTTGTTGAGTGTTTGAGCTGCAGTGCATTAGTTGAACAACAGATTTGAAACAAACTGTTTATTAAAAGTGACACACTAGTCTCAAATTCTGCTAGTTGTCCATCACTTTAATTTCTTAAATTACATAGATAGAACAAACAGTTAAAATAGTTCACATTAATTAAATGTGCTAAAAATGCAAAGAAGGATTCAGAGGATCAGTCAACGTTTTCACTTAGGATGGATGTTGAAAGCCTCGTCATATTATTGATGTCTGGACCTAAAGTCGGGTAAATGTTTGATCACTCTCTTGCCTCTTCCAGGACGTGTATTTACTGTAAGGGGTTGAGGGACACGGGGTGCTGGAGCCAATCCCAGCTCTAATTGGACGAACAGCAGGGAACAGCCCACGGACAGGTTGCCAACCTGTCTCAGGGCTGACACAGAAAGACACAGAGGGACAGACAACATTGCACATTCACACATCCCTAGAGTCGCCAATTAACGGGAAGCACAGAAAAAACATACCAAGTCCACACAGAGAAGCCCCCGCTGGCTGGCCAAAATTCTATCGTGTGACCTTTTAGCTGTGAGATGACAGTGCTAACCCCTCTGCCACCATTTAATTAAATGGTATAATACGATTGGACAGTTGTTTTTTCAACCTTTTCGCCACCAGCACACTGTTTCATGTACAATTCATTCATGTGAGGCAGTAAACTCACTCTGATTTGGTTTCCAATGGAACCACGACTATTCACATTGGATATAATCTGGTTTTCACTGAACTCTGTCACAGAATGTTTATATAAAGTTCAGCTTTCTTCAAAATTTCCTGCCAATGTTTGTGGGATCCATCTCTGTGACAATGCACTGAGGCACTGTGAAGCTAATGACGCTAATGATAATGCCACTGGTTTTGCAGATAATTGGTTTGAATATCAAAATGTATGAAAGTCTTGTTGGTAGCTGTGGATGAAGTCAGTGCGTCACTAAAGTTGTTAAAATTGATCCTGAGGGAGACGTGAAGGTTTGAGCCAAATATCTCGGTGGTCCATGTAATAGATACTGAAACATAGTCAAAGCCACAAATGCCACTAGAAGTGTGGAATATACAATGCAGTCAGTTCTTTATTGAATTTACTTTATTCATCTTTGTCTTTGCCTCGTTGTTCTAACGTGGACTGGGAGCTCCAGCTCACCACTCACCTCTGTAGGATCGTTCCTTTCGCTTTCGATTCAACAGTGTCTCATCTTGCAGTCTCCAGTTAACCCAAAGGCCTTAACACTGTCGAACAGATCGAGGAACTGCAATACTCGCATAGCACAACCCTGTGTTTCACGAAGTTTAAAACGACTTTGTCATTCACATAAAACTAGTTTCTTGCTGTACTTCCAGTATTCTCCCAATATTCTAAAAGGTATTCTACAAGCCCCCCAAGACTTTTTCATACATCTGGATAGAAGATTTTACTCCTGTGAGCTTTTTAAACGTTTCTGGAATTGTGCTATCCAGGTAGCCAAAAATGACCACGTGTGTGACACAAGATAAATTAAATCAATTATTTTGGGTAAAAACGTAACACTGACATAAAGATAAATGCAGGGCAGAGATCCTGACTGAAAACACCTTTCATTCAGTCTATACCATGCATACAAAATAAGAACATCACAATGCTGAGGTCATTTTCCTGATGCCAGTGATGACACCTTTTTCATAAAACACACAGTGACACACAGTGGGGACTGTGATGACAGTCGTGTGTAAAGCTGGGGAGACACTGTAGGATCAGGGTCCTGATGCTGATTAATCATCTGAATGACTGGATCGATCGGTTGGATTTATGGGTAGTCAGATGTTTTGGTTGGCTGTCTTGCCGTGTGCGCAGTTTCATGGCCCGATTTCCCACGTGGCTTCTAACTAAATAGGTTATAAATGGGAGTGAGATTATTAGATTAACATTAATATTTTCCAAGTTATGGCTAAATCATGTGGTGGCTGTGTGGCTGACCACACACACGGCTGTGATTTCCAGAACTTCCCTGGAGAACAGATGCATAATGTGTGAATCTTCCAGGCACCTCGGCTTTTTGTTGTTCGTTTTTTTAAGAGTCATACAGAAGTAAAGCCATGTTTCCCTCTTTATGTCAACCGTTTTGATGCAGCCATTTTGTTTTTGAATAAAACATTATATTAATTGTCACTGCACAAAACCTGGGAGCAGTTCAGTGTGAGCTCCTCACTGTGGGTGACTGTCTGATTAGTGTGAAAAGTGAAGTTGGAGATTCTGGCCGAGAGGGAAGTCTGATTAAAATGTGCAGCGTGACTTAACACATCAGACAAGAATGATAAGTTTGCAGTGTTTGCCCACCTTAATGAATCGAATGGCACTGTGGTCGACAGCACCTAGTGATAAGGTTATGACAGAAACCCGAACTTACCGCATAGCTCTATTTTCCAACAGACAGTATAAGAATACAATTAGAATTTTTTTTTAACAAGCTGTTAACAGTCAGCCACACAGTCTGATGTCTGATTAAATCCCCAGACATTTGAATATCATATTGTATGTTACAATAGTGGACTATCACGTTACACCAGTAGTCTGTGCTACACAACGATGGCACACATTTAATTTTGTCCATCCATTGTAACCGCTTATCCCATTGGGGTTGTGGGGGGCTGGAGCCTATCCCAGCTGTCATTTGGCAAGAGGTGGGGTACACTCTGGACAGGTCACTAGTCTATATCAGAGAATCAACACTTAGAGACTTACACAGACAGACACACCTATGGGGAAGTCACCAATTAACGTCTTTAGACTGTGGGAAAAAAGCGGATTACACGGACGACCATGCAAACTCCACACAGAAAGGCCACTGTCACCGAGGGCGTGAGCCCGCAGCCTTCTAGGTGTGAGGCAGCAGCGCTAACCACTCCACCCATTTAGTCTTATTTATTTAGTTCATCCATGTTTAAATACATTTTTGGGGCAGGCAGAGGCCAAAAGTGTTTGGTCTCGCACATCAGGGTTGCTTATTGCTTATGGCTTGCATATTTATTTATGTCATTTTAAATGATATTTGTGTGGTCTGTAAGAAGTGGGGGGGGACTCCTGTTTGAAAATTTAAGCATAAGGGGATGTGAATCCCTTTCCCGTTGTTAGTAATAAGGGTCACCATAGCAACACACTTGCAAGTGGCAGCATTATCCAGGTACACAAACAACTCACTGATGAATGTTTGTCTCACCTTAGCAGCATCTTTCTTCCTCCTCCACCTCTTGTGACTGTTGCTTCATAACATTATCACATTCTGTATTGATACGGAGACTCAGGTGTTTGAGGAGAATGTCAACACTGGTCTCAGTGGGTGACGTGTTGACAGAGACCGAATTTAACTTACTGTTGATAACATACACATTAACCCCACATTAGTTTTGAGCTTGGATATTGATCTTTTAATGACACTGCTCCTAGGACAGGAATCTGTAAAAATCAGCAGTGGCAATATTTTGAGATCGTTCTGCACATAAGCAAACATAAGCGGTCGTTTATTTTGTATTTTAATTGCTCTGTGAATCAAGTGCCGTTTGTTCTGGATACAGCGTAATAGCAGTCTGAAGTTAAATACATTAAATTAAAAGTGTTGTGGAAGGTTTTTTTCAAAAATATTATTTTTTCATTTGTTTTTTAGAAACATGAATACTTTCTTTACGCAGTCAAATCTAATGGAACGCGTGGCATTATTTGCAATAATAGGACATTTAGCAACATGTCTATTATAATATGATGCTAATATAATATGTATTAATATTCTAATACTATCATAGTGCATAGAGCATATAAAATGGCCTAAAGATTTCCAGCATTCTGTACGTTCCCTGCACACTAGTGGCAGTAAAAGACAGCTGTGAGAGGAATGGTGTTTTGGGTATTTTTTCCCCCAAACATTAAAGTGTTTCTGACGTTAGCTGCCTCCAACAGCTGCTAAAACCTGCCACTGATCCGACAAACAAACTCTGATTTACAACCTGTCACTCCAGCGCTCTGACTGAGAAATGTTCCCAGCAGGGCCTGGACGCAAACCTTTCCACATTGATCTGTGTCTGCCCACAGTCAATGATTAATGTTCCTGTCAGGAATCAACTTACACAAACAAATACACACAAACATACACTCAACCACAACTTTCCTTCCAAATAGTAAAATCACTGCTTGCATCCCTGGGAGCAAAACAGGCCCTTTGTCTTTTAATAAAAAACTAAGAAAACATATGCTAATAGCAGAACGAAATGGTCGTCCGCACACCCTAACTCATGTTTTTTCTTTCTTCTTTTAATCGTTTTTTTTTTTCACAGTGCAGCCCAAGAGCCTCACTAGGCTGCAGCTGAGGCAGAAGTTGCACAGCACAGGCCTGCTCCACAGCCGGTTCTCTTGGAGAACTTCTAATGGGTATTATTGCTTGCATAATTGGAAAACTCATTAAAAATAAATCAACAATAGTGCTTAGCTCTACAGTCATAATAGCTCAGCCGTCAGCTGCCTGTTCATTCAAGACGTGATGGCTGCAGAGAAATAGAAAAGTTTACCTAACCTCCTCATAAAATTAACCAAGAAAAAAAAAAAAAACACATGTCACAGTCATGACTAATGAGCAGCTGTCTTCAGTGGGGAATGTTCAGGAAATTACATTAAAGCGCTGGCATTCAGACCACACTGTACTACCCGTCCTGAGAAGCACTCCGAGCCACCATTGGTTTTCCTTAACCTGCACAAATTGGTTTGCAATTGCTTCGATCAAAGATGAATTAGAATTCGTTCAAACTCGCTTTTCGGTCATTGCTTTTTATAGAGGGCAGAAGATTGCCACTCAAGTGGCTCACATTTAAAACAAGATGTAAACCCTTTCACTAATTACCTGTCCACTACGCCAATATTGGATGTGTCGCATACTGATGTGCGTCTTCACCAGGGGAAGTTTAAAAGAGGGTTTCGCCTTGGAGAATGAGCTGTGCCAGAAAAGCTTTCATAGTAATAATGCTGATTAGAAATCACAGAAATGATATGATTCACTGGGCTTCTGTGCTGGCTGAGTGAAGATGACTCTTGTTCCTCATAATGAGATCCAAACGACCCCTGGCTATTCCCAGTGCACTGTGCTCTTCTCAGTCTGAGGTCTCACATTTGTGATTACAAGCTTTTGAAGTTCATTGTGTTTATGAAATACTATGATTTTTTTCATATCAATGGATGGTTTAAAAACATGCATTGTTTGCTCTCTATTACTGTTTTATGTAACAGACATATAATACACAGTGCATGTCTTTATTTCAAGTGCGATGATACAAGACGTGGTTTATGTTGTGAGTTTATGCCTGTGCTTCAGGTTTAGAGTTGGGAATCAGGATGTGTCTAACATAGCTGGGTTATTAGAAGAATGGAATGGGGAGGGTCCACACTTCAGACTGACTAAATCCAAAGTTGGGGAAAAAACCAAAAGAAATGCTCACCAAGGTCGGAAAATGTCCAGTGGCTCCGGCAGCATGCTTGATATGTAACCTGCCTCCTAAAAATGCAAACGAGATTACGATTTCATGACAATATGTTGTCATGTAACGAAAATGTTGAGTTGCAAATACGTTGATACTGAACATATCAACGAAATGTTACCAGACAACATATTTCTGTTTGCAAAATATTCGATATTTGTCTATTCTGCCATAATACGTGATCCCACAGTACAATGTCCAGTTTGTTTGACTACAGTGTTAATAAAGCATTTTATGTTTGTGATTAGGCAGGTACAGCAGCTGTCACGTGCTGGTTTAAGAGAGGAAAATCTAAATGATCCAAAACGTGTTCTATCACTTTTGAACACATCCACATCTTACTCTAACCATAAACTCTTTGGTTTTCTTGTCTGAACCTAACCAGACACAGGACTCCGGAGCCGGACTCAGGAGCCCAATTCAACACATGCAATGTTGGGTCATAGCAAAGAGTAGATGCCCAGATGAGAACAAGGTTTAACAACATTCAAGCTCTTAATGTTGTTGTTTGAGATGACACGGTCGAGCTGGTACACTATGTCTTATGTTAGTTTTCTCCCGTGTTCCCATGCATTTTGACTGATTGTTTGGCAGCAGTCAACTGGAAGCAGGTGTGTAAAGGAGTGGCCAGGAGCAAATGGCATCAAAGCGAACAAAGACAGGTGTGGCATGCAGTTGGGGGGAGGTGTAGAATCTGAAATCATCTTGTTTTCTGCCTAATATTGTTTGGTAAAGTAATACTGGTACTGCATCGCCACAAATACTGAAGATGATTCTCATCATTCTTAATCCGTGTCCTTAAGGTTCCCTGCCCTGCTTGATTTCCAACCATCCCTGCCATCCCCACTGCTGATTACCTGGATCATGTGTGTTCAATCAGAAGCTGGAAGATACCATCTTAGATGAGGGTGTAGCTGTAATTAGTCTGTGGGGGAACAATATTCTGATTAATAGAGTGAGGATAGTGGAAAATAAGCAGGGCAGGGGGTCTTGAGAACCTGGGTTGACAAGTTCGCCTAAAAGCTAATCGGACTGATAAGAGGAGGAGGAGGAAGCCATCACCAGGCGAGCGTCATGCTTCATGTAAGCAACAGGCAGAATACAACGTTAGAGAAATATGTTATGTTCTGTCGCATAGCAGATTTTATGTAGCTTTAAATAGAACTATATAAAATTTTAATTTCACCACACTGTTAAACAGGAAATGAAAAATCCTCATATCTTGCCAAACAAAATGCTTCATTAAGATCCTGGGTGTAAAAATATGAAATGGTGTTACGCTAGTAACTTTTTCCCACTACTAATAAATAATTGAAACAAGACATTTTTATATTACACACTGAAACATTATTACAGAAATCACAATATATATCACACAGTATTTAAATACAGCATTACAAATTGTACACAGTCTGACAAATATTTTATAGCTTCAATGTGGCAATAGTAAAAACTTCTGAAGGGAAAACAGTCCACACTGTCTGTGAGATATGGACAGTGTTGTTCTCCCAGTAGCTGCAGATAGAGTGGCTTCAAAAAGTATTCAGACCCATATCATCTAATCTGATGGAGCTCGGAGAGGATCTGTCAGGGAAAAAAGGATAAACTGCTCAAATCCAGGTGTGAGAAGCACTGCTATGCAGTACTGAATAGAGGCCCTGACTGCTGTGACTAGACAGAAGGTTCATTTTAAGTATTAAGTGAAGTAACATTGACTAAAGTTAAAACACTGACTGTTTGATTGAAAACTGTTGCCTTTATGTTTAAAGACCTGTGTTTTGCCTCCTATCCATCCACCCTGACCTCTTTACATTGGCATTATCACAATTAAATCACACAAACAACTCCTATTGTTATCATTTGTACTGTGGGTGCTACATTTTGCCAAATACCACACATATTGATGACACTAAACCCACAGTATCCGTCTATTGATAGGTAGTAGGAGCTGTACTGAACCATAGTTATAGGCATGATAATAACATGGTAACAGTAACAGTCAAACCCACCGAACAGATCTAAGAGGAGAGTGAACAATTTGATTGGCCAGGTGGAAACAAAAGTTATTCAAAGTTACGCTATTGTTGCTTTATGTCTGTGAGATGTGAAAACAGGGAGGTGTTTGCCAGCCAGTTGTCCCTAACAAGTTCATGATGGCAGCATATTTCATGTTTCAGTGATGTTTTTAGCTTCTTCTCCTACCTACAACAATGCAATTAGAAATTGTGCCACACGCACACGGTACATGTACGTATGAATTAATAATGTGAAACAAATGGCAGAGTGGAGCTCTACTCTTCTCTCACCTGCGTTGTTTCTACCAATGCTATGTAATGTGGAACATGGCTGTAATGATGCTTTTCATCTTTCCATTTTCTTTCATCCATCAGAGCTTTTAAAAATATATCATTTCCTGTCTACAGTCTAACCATTTGTCGGATCGAAACACCACAAGACAGGCAAACTGTTGAAGATCAGATCCACCAACCCTGTCTCCTACTAATTAAATTACAACATAACTAAACTGCAAATATGATATGTTTTGGGCAATAATTTTCCAATGGTTTGCATATTACTACATTTATTGATGCAAAATGAGTCACAAAGAGGTAGTTCATGTGAATGGTGGGCATACAAGGCAAAGGACTGTCCAACCACCTTTTTATTATTTAGTTTAATTAATAAACAAGTTGTCTGTGAAGTCTTTTATTAAGCTGGTTTCATATTTTTCTTTAACGTTAACCTAGTGCAATGAGTGGCTAAACCCAGCCATAAAAACTGTAGTAAAAAAAAAGATCAGATATTTTGATGTAGTCTGGGAACATTATACAGTTGTAATTATGTTTTTTTACTAGAGTTGTGGTTTAGCTGCTTAGAAATACATTTACGGATAATGTAGGAAATTTACTGCAATTTATGCTTAATTGGCCATTTAAGTGCACCAAGCTCAACATATGGATTCAAATTCAATTTTCCTGCAATACTAATTTTGGCTTGATAAAGATGATAATGTTCAAATAATAAAACACCATCTTTTATTGTTACGTTACCAATAGCAACCACATTTATTGGTCACATTTATTCATCAGTTTCATTTCTCAACATGTTAGTTATCAATATGGAACTTGTCTTGTCTTATTTAATTGTTGAGAATTTGATGCTTGGAAAGTCTGCTAGGAGGTTTGAAAATGGTAATTTTGTTATACAAACCAAAAAAGACAGAGGAAGATACACGGATGATAATGCCTCAATTGCATCCTTTTCTCTTTTTAATCTCCTTATGCTCTTGAATGACTTCATGAGTCTCAGGAGGTTCTAAGAACTAGTCTGTATGTAATAACTGAAAGGTAATTTTCAGTGCTGATATAAATTAATTATGAAAAACCCCATCATATTAATTGCTTATATTTACCTAAATATGACAGATGGAGAGATGTCTAAATGAGAAATGTGGCCTGAACCGAGACATATTAAAGTCATAGGTCTTAATTGCCGTCCACTAGCTTTGGAGGTTACACAAAGAGGAGGCCTGCTTATATTACTCGTGTTGTCGGGACATAAAACTGTTTACGCAGTTCAAATTAGAATTCAGAATTTTGCATCTGTGTTTACTTCATTCTTAACATGGTGGTGTTTCACATATACACATTGGTACTGTAGGTAATTTATTGTACTGTATGTCAGGATAAATCCTTTCAGATGTACCATTTCATTTTCAGTGGGGTCCTACTTGCATCCCATAGTATAGAGTTCTTCTTATTTTGAAGTAAAGCTATAATTCATGCATTAGGTTGTTCAATGTGTTGTTCAAAGGCACCTTGACAGTAGTAGAAGGAACAGGTGGTGCCCATTACATTTTCCCACACATTTTTTTTAAGCTGGTTTAATGCTTTGAAACAGTGGTCATCCTCCCACGTTTGCTGTAGTACACCTAGCTTTGAATTAAGCCAGAACAAAACTCAAGTGCAAGTGCTTGACCTTGACACACTGTAAACCATCTTTACATTTAAGGTAGGATGACAGTTCAGAATGTAGGGACATTCAATGAACATTCAAGTCCTTTGACGCTTAAAAAAACCCAGTATAAACAGTATTTATAACACAAAGACAATATGACATCATGAAAATAAAATAAGCTTTAATGGCAACAGTACACACAAAACTTGTACTGGCAAATCTTCCCAGATAGAACAGAGGACAATCAGCAAGTTTCAAACAAGGATTTCAGCACTTTCATGTAAGTAACTGGATTAGAGCAGCTGAGGCGAATAAACGTTAAGAGGTGGTATTTGGACAGCGTCCCCAAGTTTATGATCCTGCACAAGCAACGTAAACAAGTCAACCACATGGAGCGAGCAACTAACAGGCAAATGAGATTTCTTGGTTGCAAAAGAGTTCTGGTTGCTGATTGGATAATGGTGCAAATGGGAAACAGATGAGTGTGTGCAAAGTGGGTGTTGAAGGTGGGGAAAAAAAAACAAAGACATGAAGGTGAGGAGGTGCAGGGCCAGTAATGAGAAAGAGGCAACACAGTGAGGAATAAGGAAGTAAACATGAATCATGACACGTACATGTAGAGATGTAAATGGTAGAGACAACATCAACAAAACACTTTTCATGGTGTATTTATTTAAAGTTTACTTTACATTGACAGTTAAGGTGACAGACTGGGTTTAACTGTATCAATAGCCGCACAGGCTTATACAAGGGTACCTCTTGAAAGACAAGGAATTAGACTGAAGAAAACGCAAAGACTGATGGGGGCTTGATCCGACCTAGACCACCAGCCAGTTCTCATTACAAAGAGAACTGCGCTACATGCTGACGTTTAGGGTACCCCTTTGCGCCGGTGGTTGATGCTCGGAGCTTTCAGTGTAGTGCAATCGTGGATGGTACGAGACACAGGACTTTTTCAACATGTTCTCATCCAACAGCGTCGGATATTGACACTTCCCAAGGCATCGAACTGTGTACATCGTTTGGCTTATCATACTGATGCCACAGGTAACCTTTAGCGTTACTGTTGGACGCTCCAGGAGCAGCACCTTTTGCCTCCACAAGAAAACTACATTCGATTAGGGTTTGGCACAAAAACTTCAGGAAGAGGTTAAGTTAGAATAAAAATTACATTAAAACACAACACTACAAACATTGACGGCAAACACATACCTCTTACTACAGTAACCACATACGTCACATTCTAAAACAATCAACAATAAAGTGCAAAACATGTCGTACTAGAGTCGAACCCCATTCATCTTCTTAAGAGACTTTTTCTCTTCATATTTTATGTCATTGATGTAGGCGTCAAATATTAAAGCACCAAGGTTTCTAATAAACTACACTGAAAGCTCACTGTTCGTAGCATTTGGTTTTATTAGAATTACCCCAAGTTTTTGTGCCTAACCCTAAGTGGTGTTGTCTCTTAACGTAATCTCACCCTAAAGTTATTTCACCTAACCGTTACGCAGTTCTTGTGTGTGTATACGTATCCCGTGGTGTCAATTGGTGGCGTCTTCTGGAGCATCAATATGGTGTGAAAAAGTGGTGCTAATGGAGCATCCAGTAGTAAAGGCAAAGTGTACCTGAGGCGTCAATATAATACGTCAAAGGCCTTAAAAAGCTGCACAATTTGACGCCTCGGAAACCTCATTATCTGATGCTGTGGGATGAGAACGTGTTGAAACCACTTTAGGCAGCAGTATTTCGAATGGTGCATGTGAGATTTGGATTTCACAGTAGCTCTGTAGACCTTGAAACAATTCAACCTGACTCTGGTGATTCCCAAAACCTTATTACCTCTGATATCAGTGCGCTGCAGATAACTGTACTGTATTGATCGTGACTTCCCTCCCCTGACCCAACCATCAAACCCATAGAATGTGTGTTGGAAGATCAATGACAACTGTGGCAGAACCCTGCCTCAGGAAATCTGTGGGGGTCAATACCGATGTGGTTGGTTGGTAGAGGATAATCTCACGCTTTTCCCCACATCGTGTTTCTATGTGTATGTGCTTGTGCAGTAAGTGGCTGTTGGGATTCAGTCAGTCAGTTACAGGGTAGCTGTATAGTTACTGAGAAGCTTCTCTGTTGTTTTTCCTCATGGCTGTGATACTGCAGCTTGTGTCTGGGTGATGGAGACGAGGTGATCAACATTCATTAGATCCAGCATTAGGTGTATATCTGCAGTAGTACTTGTGTGTTCAGGTGTAGAAATGTGCTCACACCTCCTCCTCACCAAATGTTCAGCTTTTAAAGCTAGAGAATCCCAATTTTTATATAACGAAATCTAAGCTGCTCTGCTTGGTTAGATGATGTCTATTTACTGACAAAGCACGAGCTGGAGCAGCATGTTTACAGTAGCTAGCAGGCTCAAAGCGGAATTTGAAAATTTAACACAGATTCAGCATTTGACATTTTCAGTTGTTCCTCTTTATCCATGTCCTTGTAGTTACTGTAGCCACATTTGAATAAATTCTGCTCTGCACAGGATTCGTTCATGATGGGAAGCCAAAATCCTTTTTGTCAATAAAACAAATGGAGACTTCGTTTTGGCTCCAGCTTCCATTAGGACCTTAGTTTGCCAAGATTAAAACTTATGTTAATGTAAAACTTCAACTTTCATGACGAAGTTCTGTTACAATAAAATATTTTTTTTTATGGTATTGTCCAGTATTTTATTTTTTCCTTGGTGATTAAACTGGACATTTTATTTTGGACTAGTGCAACACAAATGCAAGGTCCAGTTCTGTGAACACCTGCCCGGCAGCCTCACCAGGCCTCGCAGGTTTGACTGACAAATCAGAACAGTGGCAGACAAAGGACCCATGCAGTGATTAATGATTTAAAATAATGGTTTTATCATAAAAAGATTTAAACATTAGTAACATGGAGAGGCTTCTCTGGCTTCCAGCGTTTTTCCTTAAGGGGCCTCTGATTAAGCAACATATTTAATGGATATGTGACAATAACAGTCATGTAGTGTTATTGACTGTAGTTATCTCACACAGTGAGTGAGGCTCACTTGGTAAGGCAGTTGTCTACAGACCGCAGGGTCAGTGGTTTGATCCCAAGTCTCAGCTACATGTCGAAGTGTCCTTGGACAACACACTGTACCCCAAGTTGGACACCTTGCATGGCAGCCAGTGCGATCAGAGTGTGTGTGTGTGGGGGGGTGAATGAGAAGCAACACTGTACAGCGATCTGGATAAAAGTGCTATATAAGTGAACATTTCCTATTTACCCCAACTGAGAGGCACTTAGCTGTAGACAAGTAATTTACTTTACAGTCCGAGTAAAGTATTTTACAGTCTGTCCTATTAACATGCTGAAAGCTACAATATGCAAACTTTAGGAATCAACCTAGCTGCAGTATAAGAAGTGAGATCACTGTCATATGCTGATGCTGTGTCAAAGCCTGTGGCGTCTCATAGATACATCAACATGCCACACAAAGGATTTTACCTTCTCTGGTACAAAGCTGAACTTTACAAAGCTTTAGAAACAAAATTTCTGCACCGCAGCCAGTGCTTTTGGTTCTGAGTCTGTTCAGTCTGTCGCTGGAAACCTTAACAGCCCATCTCTATTATTAATATTACACTCAGATAAGTTATAGAGCATAGAAAAAAGGAAAAAGGAAACAAAAAAGAAAGAAAAAGGCTTTTTTGACAAATTTACAGTTTTCTACTCCTTGAGACTTGACCATTGTTGTTTTCGCTCATTAGCACCGTGTACTTTTTGAACCTTTTGAATGCTGGATGAGGCTGTTTAATAAGTGAGTGAAAGCTCTGTGAATATAGCTTGTGTTCAGGTCCTCACTATACCCCTATTCTGTGAGATATTGTTTTCTCAGTTTGTCTTAATTAGTAATCTGAACTTTAAAAATAAATGGTAAATGTTCTGGACTTATATAGCGCTTTTCTACCTATTGGCACTCAAGGCGCTTTACACTGCTTCTTATTCACCCATTCACACTCACAATCACACACACATTCATACACCGATGGGGGAGCTGCTATGCAGCTGGCCAACACTCACCGGGAGCAACTAAGTTGGGGTTCAGTGTCTTGCTCAAGGACACTTCGACATGTGACCGCAGGAGCCGGGGATTGAACCAACAACTGTGAGATTGGTGGACAACCGCTCCACCTTCCTGCGCCACAGTCGTCGAAATAACATTTCTAAACTTTTTTTTTTCATTTTTATGGAAATAAAGGAAATGCTAAAATATAGCCATGCTGTCTGTTTCATAAAGCTTTCTTACACCCCTGAAAATCAAGAAGGCCTTATGAGGACCTGTAGTGGAGGGTAAGAACCTAAGGTTGGGAAGCAGTGGCTTAGACAGTCACACTAACAGCAGACAAAGCAGCAGTCAGTTTTAGTTTGTCTACTGAGGTCACTAGCTGGGTCACTATAGCCACATATGAACAAGGAAGGAGCACAAGAAAAAAGCTATAAATACATAAATAATCAACCCGTACTCAAAATATTTCAATGTGCAGGACAGATGCATCATCAAATTTTGCAGACTCCAGTGGTTCTTGTTACCCTTCTATTTGTGCAGACTAAAGGATTTCTTCTGTATCTTGTGTCTAGTGTTTACTTGTGCATGTGTGGAAGGATATGTCCCCTAGTAAGTCCCTCTATAGATAAAGGTGAAATTGAAGAATTGAACAAATCTCCCAGTGGAGTGCCTGGAAAATGTTTACATTTGTCTGTGCCATCTCTCTCCATTTCACATATGCACACACAGTCAGTCCTGGGTTAAGATGCTAATGGGGCTCCATGAGCCAGTGACCTCTCAGTGCCATTCAGAGAGCAGCCACTCACTGTGAACTCCTGAATAATACATCGGCAGTATGTGGAGTACAAAGTGGAGCGTCTCTGCTCGCGAGAGTGACTAGGATGAGTTACACATGCGTGGCAGTTTGTTGCATCTTTAAAAGTCAAACTCCTCAGCCCTGTCAGTTTACATTGCTCAAGAAAACGACAAAAAAAAAAAAAAAAATCACTCAACTGAAAATGCAAGCGAATGCAGGATTTAAGTGTTTACTTGTGCCTCTGAGTAGTAAAAGACACGGGTTGTATCAGTAAAAGTGGAATGGGCCTGTGCGGAGACCAGGACACAAAATTGCCACTGATCACAGGATGTGAAGAGAGGAAACAATTTGTGTTATCAGGGACACAGAACAGAACCTATGCAATCTGTGAAGCAAACAGCTGGAGGAGGAGATACTGATCTTAGTGCACAGCAGGCAATTTACTTTGAGTTATTCCTAATATTGTTTTAAACCCGTTGCCATCTCACATGGAAAGACAGACTCAGAACTGTGAGCAAATCGGCAGAAAGGGCAAAGGGTGTAAAGGTCACCTCTTAATGAAAAATGGAGATGCATGGAAATTGTTATTGAAAAGCGTTTCCCATATCTATTCTAATCCAAATTATTTTTCTGGTTGTTGTGATTCCTTATGTTTTTTTCTAGTTTGCAGTAATAGACAAGATTCACTGTAAAATTTGTATTTAGGTTCTGAAATATTTTTGCTCTTTTCCTCTTTTTCCATCACAGAACTGCTGACACAGTTGGAATTCTGAAAAAACAAGAAAACGAAATAAATTGTTTCTAGTATCAAATTGTTATTATAGTTAAATTCATGCAAAAGCTGATGTAAATCTGTACGCTGTATGGGGTTCGGAATGTGAGAGGAAACTCATGCAAATACAGGGAGAACATGCAAAGACATGCATGTTAGAGGAAATGGCGATTCAAAATTGTGTGAAAGGTTGTCTGTCTGTGTATGTGTCTCTGTGTTGGCTGTGAGATGGACTGGCGACCTGTCCAGGGTGGACCCTGCCTCTCGCCCTATAACAGTTGGGCACCAGCCCCTCTGGGAACCTAAACATGTGTTTACAGATAAAGGATGGATGATGTGTTTTTCCCCATATTACTGCCACCGTCCACATGAGTCTCATCAGCAGACAATTTCCACGTAACCTCCAACACATAACAATCTGTGTTCATCAGCAAAGCAGCCGTGACAACTCCACTCAATAGTGTATTGAGTGACAATTCCCAGTTTGCATGTTCACTCAGTGCACGTGCAGGTTTCATAAGCACACTCTGGTTTTCCTCCTTTTTTTAGTGACAGTTTAACTTAGGGGTATACGTTGGGGATAAGGGGTCAGCTCCAGTATCATGCTTGGCAAGTGTGGGGCAGGTGTGAGTCGCAAAGTTGGAGTTATAGTTACCTTCAGTGTGTACAGTGTAGAATTTAATCTAACTATAAATCTGCAAACAACACAAACGGCTTTACTAAATATTACATTAGCAGTGTGGTCATATATTATTTGTCTAATGCATTTCTAACGCAGAATCATAGCAGTTGGTTTGTGATTTCCACTGACAGGAAGCTGTTTTTTCTGAACCCAGAATTCGTCCTCCTTGTTAAAATGGAGTGTGTTCTAAGTATCATATAGATTAAATCATTTACGTCTTGAAGTGCAAGGCCATGTAATGTTTTGTAAATCACAGACACCACTTTATGGTTAATACATGCATTTATGAAGTGTGCTAACTTTATTCATGCAAGTTTATTCATCACGGGAACTTTATTTTCCAAAATTAACACTTTAGAAAAAGGTATTTTACCCCGTTAAACATTAGAAGATGCAGATGAAAGGAGAAGCTTATTACTCCAATAACCCTCCTCTGCATCTCACGGACAGGATCTCACGTGTTGACAGGAGAATACACAGCACTGACATATTTAAATAAATACTTTACATGTGTATTAAAATAAGCGGCGTAGTACATATGAGCATTTTTCAGGACTGAAACACACTTCTACCAACCAACACCTACTCTACCCTAACATTAAACAACCAGCAACAACTCCGCAGCTGACTGTCTTTATAATTCTGCAGAATGCATGATGGATGGCATTATGTAAACAATGTGCCATTATGGTTACATCACAATTAAAGTACACAAGTTTACAGTTAATAAAAAACAGATGGCTAAGTAATGTTTCAGCTGTGACGTTGTCAGATTTCATATTCACATAAGCAGTGTGCATTCAAAAAAAAAAGCAGACTCTCGCTATTTAGGGGCAGTTTAATGACAGTCACTCGGCTCAGTGATTAATTGAACAGCTTTGTTCAATGCTACGTGGTAATTTGAGAGCATAGTTTGACATAAACTGTCACAACAGCTTGTCAGACACTTTGGAATTAGAACATCGCTCTATTTTTAACTGGGTACGGTGAATTTTGCAGAAACAATATGATCCATCTATGATTAAAATTCACTGCTCCACCACTCACCCAAGTGCTTCTCAGATGTCTTTGTAATATTAGATCATCACTAAACCTTTAAGATATGTGCAAAGACAAATGACTAAACACCAATTGAGTTGAGATTGTAGCCTTAGAAAGTTTCACACCACCAGAAAATCCAAACAGTGTCTTAATACCACCTTAAGCTTCCTTTGGAGGCCTGTGTACAGTACATGTGATCCTGATTATTAGTGATGAGGGTGGTGCAGTAAGCCCCTGATACAACAAAATGAACCTTGACCTTGCTGCATGACTAAAAGGAGTCACTTACACCATTAATTGCAAGAGCAAAAGTGTTTCCAATGGTTTCCACAATTATGTTACATGATTAAATTGAATTGATTGAGAGCTCAGAGTATCAGCCCATACATTCCATTTATTATGTGTGAGTGTCCTTGAATAAGAGTTTTACATCAAGTCAAAGTTTTTCCCTTCATTTCTTCGAATTTTTATATTAAGGTACATAAATACATTTCTTATATATATATATATATATTTAATTTAGCATCAACACAGCCTCTGCCGTGCTCCTCAGCCGTGTGCCACATTTAACCACCACGGACTACAGTGAAAGAACGGAGTCGTACTATTCATATGATATTGTAGCCAATATCAAACAAGTACAACATGGCTTATTCTTTAAAAACTCCCGCTGTTGTCTTTCTCTTAGCATTATTGCTTAATTATCCTGTTTTAATGGAAATTGTGAAAACAGCTGGGGACAGAAAAATAAAAGTCCGCCACAACAAAGATCAACAGGGTTCCCATTTATTATGTAACATTAAATCAACTGAATTTGTCATTAGTCTGCAAAAATTTAAAACCATTCATGATTTTATATAAGACTTCTTAAGAATGCAGGTATTAACACTATAGAGGTGTGGACATCAGTGAGAAGGAGGAGAGAGAGACCCACTCTTTAAATCAGTGATCATTAATCCTGTGTGGAATTCATGCAAATCCTTCTGTTGATTGCACGGTGCCACGGTTCATACTAGTATCTTACTAGTGAATTACATACTAGTGAATTAGTGATGATTCATACACTAATAACCTATTTTTACACATGATTCATGATGCTTGTATAGGAAAAAATGTGCTAAGAGCAGTAGCGTCATTACTGTATTTAGCCTTAAAGTGCAGATACGTTCAGGCTGCAAATATAAAAGTTACTGAAAGGGGAGTGGGTCGTGATAAGAGCTCACTAACTCAGCTTGGACCTGAGGAGGGGGGTGCATTGACTTCCTTGCCTAAAGATTGAAACAAGTTCTTTTCCCATTTTTATTAATTAATATTTTATGCTAAATATAAGCCTATTTAAAATTCTGAGATTCAGAATTTCCATACAACTGGAATGGAACAGCCCTTGTTTCATAATCACGTTTTGCAACAATACTCCTGTGACATTTGCAGCTGAATCAAGTTCATTGAATCATCAAATATACTATTTGGGATATACTACCCCTGGTGTTATGGTCAGTGTTGTACACAGATCTGTTTTTAGAAAGAGGTCAGAATATACACAAGGTACACAGGTTTAGGGGCTACAACAAGAGGGTTAAGGGATAAAGTAACATCGCTTAATGTTATCGAAGGAGTCCTTGGTGTCCTTTTTGCCCTTTGTTGACTCTAAACGACCTCACCAAATGCCAATTCCAATGACATGTAGCTGCTTTAATGAACATTCCTGCACCAATTTCACACATGTCCCGCTCATAATAAAACTACAGGCATGACAGCACATATTCAGATGACACAAGGTCAAATGCTTGGTGGGTTTTTAAATCTCGGAGACCACCATTAGACAGCTTTCCTTGGACAGTACTTTTGCTGATTAGAGTCTCATTTACTTAACAAATTCTGTGTCTGAGCAAAGGTTGATGTATTGATCTTCTGACGGTGCGCAAACTTGTTCTCCCTGATCATGCTACATCTGAGCCAGATTCCACCACTGCCCCATTAGTTTGGATTTGTCTTGAACTCAGTAACTATGATTTGGTTTACAGAAAAATATCACAGATTATCAATGTGACTTCAGACTTTTGGAACCTACTGCAGCTGTAACAGCTGAATGTCCTGACTGCTTGCTAAATTCTGTGCCTTAAGCTCACTGCTGTTCTGACTTTGGTGTGAAGTGACACGATCAGAGCCGATGAAGAGCTTTTAAGTCTGTAACTGAATTATATGTTAACTGAGTAAAACAATTGCAAAGCTTGTTTTTACATTTTCTTCCACTATGAGATGAAAGAAAAGGTACAGAATTCCTTGACATTAATGTAAGACATTATGTGTAATGTGTAATCAGTAACATTAGGACAACCAGGAGGTGCTTGAATGGACCACAGACCCTCAAGCACATCAGAAAACAGTTGGGAAAGCCAACCCAAGAGCAGCTTTTAGACCTGGAGATGCGGGAATGTCTCAAAAACTGTACCAGGGCAGATGCTGCACTTCACTCAGGAACGGGCACTGATCAGAGAAGGCACTGCAGTAGGTGGGGCATCAAAAGGGGAACAGAACAAATGAAGCTGGGGGGCAGGAGGCAGGTTGACCATAGCGGTTGACCCAAGAGCGGGTTCATGAACACAGGATGTAGGGAGGCATTGGCCGAAACCCCAAAATGCCCAGACTCGGAGTCAGGTGTGATCCCAGCTCAAATGGCAGAGACAGCTCTAGTGATTAAAAAATATTTTGAAAGCAAAATAAGAAGTGACTCGTAAAAGCTTCATGCATTAGGTGTAAATAGCCATAACCATAGCCATTCAAATTGTGCAATACCAATCTTAGGTTGAGGTTGAGCTGTCGTCAATCAATCCCACAGTTGTTGGTTCAATCCCCAGCTCCTTAACTCACTTACCAACATCACTGATCTCCAGGAAATTATATTTTCATTACTCGAATGCCCATTAATCTTGAATAGCTCCCTTTTGTTTTGTTCAACTTGGAGTGTGTTTTCTCTTTACCTGCGCCACACATTTCTAAAAAGCATTTGTTTCAACTTGCTGAGTGTTTTTTCCCTAATTTGCTTCATTCATTTATTTGCACCTATCTTCTAAGCGTGATGTATCTTTTATTTTTTTTTGGAGCGCTTTGAGCACTCTCACTACCATATAAATAGGTATAAATAAAGTGCTGCTGGTGGCTGGGAGTGTAAATCTGTGTGCCACTTGCTATTTGTGGGGTGCAGATCAAATTTACAAAGGATTATTTGCTGGAGACTGCAGTAAAAATCTGATACCATCTGACTTTTTAGCCCAAAGTCAATTTGTCTCAGTCGTCAGAGGAAGGCTCAGAGGGATGCAATTAAAAGTGTTATCAACGCTGTCACAGCATGTAATGGTACGGAAACTGGAATGAGATACACTGGGTTGACTCCATCAGTGAAGAGGGACAGTTTTAAGATTTTATTGGCTTCATTTTGTTGCCCTGTTTACTGACCTTTATCTACTGCAACCTTGAATGTGACTTTGTCTCTAAACAACGACGTTAAAAAGCAGGAGGAGTGCTCATATGAGTCAGATCGCCATAAGCAGAACAAACAGTATCTGTTGAAATTATTAGCTGATGACTTTAATCCATCACAGCTTATTAATGTGACGGAATGCTAACACAGTTTGGAAGTTTTCAGGGCCTGATAGGAAACATCTGTCTGGTTGGTTTAACTGTTGAACTTTTCAAAAAGTTTTTCATGGTCTTCCTGATCATGTGTGGGTTTCCTCCAGTTACTCCGGTTTGCTCCCACACTCCATAACAAAGTGGAGATTCTCATGGCTGACACAGACAGACAGATCTTACCCTGCTGCACTACTAATAACAGCTGGGATAGGCTTCAGGACCCCCGCAATCCTTAACAGGATACATGATTTGATGTTTCACCATCAAGGTTCATACTGTTAACAATGCTGTTAATTATCAAAGAAGCTGAAAATGTGCAGGTTTTCCTGTCGGATCAAACGAAGTCTATTCATATAATAAACAGCACCCCTGGCTATGAACACCTCGTTTCGTCAACTTTTTTATGGGAAGTGCAGTTGATTTCAAACGATCCCCAGTCCTCGATTGACACGTGAGGTCATCTATAATGAATGCTCCATAAAGCAAATAAGAGGTCTTGGCGGGAGAAAAAAAATTATAGGGAAAAAAGACGTGTTGGCCGAATGCATTTCAGCCAGTGTCTGCTTGCAGACTGGCTTTTTTCTCAGCTGATGCACAGATAGAACCGGTCAGTGCAGGAGTAAAGGAGGACATAAAAACCTCAAAGGGTGGACAACTGATTTAAATTTGTTTTTTACAGCTGCAGTATGCAAAATGTGCTCAACTCCCACATATATTGCTGCAGAAGGGTGAATGGGGTGAATCCTACCAACAATGTATTTCCCTGTGACTTCCTTAACATGTGGTTAAAGTCCTGGAAAAATACTATTTTTTTGTTCTGGTTAATTAATTATTATCTCTTAGAAATTCTCTGGTGCCCTTCAACAAAAATATATTATTGATTAAGGTGCATTTTACTCTTTTGTTGTAGTTTTGTAGATTTTATCTATTTAGTACATATGCATTATTGCTTGTGTATTTTATCTTATTGTAGAATCAATTCATTTATAATGTTTTTATTATTTGTTTGTGCAGAAATATACTTTTCGCATCAGTCATCGTTCTGTACCTCCTGACTTACTGTAGCTCTCTTTGCAAGGGTAAGTTGTGTGGAGAAACACTACTGACACTATTTTACAATTTTTTTTCAGGGGTCAGATATCCAGGACAGACCAGAAGACACATTTGCATGTCCTCCTTATCCTCTATGTTGTTTTATGTGCCAGACTAATTCATGGTACACATTATATTATCAATAGATAAATACTTAATTTTAATCATGTTGAAGCAACATGAAACATCTAACAACTCACTAGCAGCCATTGTAAACATATCCAATACTAAAATATTGTGTAATAGCATAATTTGATTTTGTGCATATTAGGAACATTTCGTGTCTTTGAATGCGCTTGCATGTGTCCAGGGCAGCATCGACCCTCCAACTAAAAGGTTCACATCACAAACCAGTCCATCTGCTTAGATCAACGAAAGGTTGCGACCTTCAAATTGGTATTTGTCTGACTTTCATGCCTCTCTCCTCCAAAATAATCACCCTGCTTTTCAAACAGCCACAGCAGATCAGACAGCAATCCAGCCAGTGACACAACTGCTAAACACATTTTACTCTCTGGTCAGTGTTATTTTCGTAACAGCTTTGGTGAAGTGTCTGTAATTGCACCGTGATGAGGTGCCCAAACTGTGAATGTAATTACCATTTCTACATAGATATTGAACCACCATACAAAACAAAATCTGACAGCTATAATCTAGTTTTTACGAAACAACTTACCTGTGTCCCTTTCTAGGCTCATGTGTCTGGCACATTAACATCATTGGGACTGTCTGTGTTGTGATGGACCGTAAAAGGCAACGAGTCTGTCTGCCTCCTGGTCAGTCTGAGGCTACAGCACTGTCTTCCTCAGAGGAAAGATAAAGCCACAGCTCTATGCCATATGTTCCCCTGAGGACAGATTCTCCTTGGATGCTTCACAATATGCAGTGAGTTACATTGGCCTTAAAACAGACACAATGCTAGGGTGAGCTCGCAAATTGTGTTCAGACTGAATATGCGGCAAATTTGAGAAGCAGCATGAAAGCATATACTGTAAAGTCAGCGCAAAGACATCAGTGGCCTGAAAGAGGCGCCAACTGTGATATTGTAACCTGTCTTCAAAAGAGGCCTCATTTCACTTTTATCCCTGACTGCCTCTGAACTTGAGTGAGTACACTGTAGGGTTTTCACAAGAGATTTGACTTTAATTCAGTGGAACTTTCAGTGTCAACAAGATATTCTTTGCAGACTAAGTGAGTTAAAAACCTGGTGAAACTGCTACTGTTGTACAAAGACTTCAGTGTGACACACAACATGCAAACATCAGTCTGCCGATACTTAAATGTAGACCTGGGAAGTACATGCATATAACATGCACTTTTGATTGCTTTCTAACTAATAATGATGGTTAAGCCACAGCTTGATTCAGGCTCAAACAGGAAAGTGCATGTTGAGTAAAACACAACAATAAGTTGGTCTACGTTATGTTAAACTGACCAAACCGAAACTTCTCTCTCAAACACAGCACTCAAACAAATCCAAATCTGACTTTAATCACAGATATGTTGTACACGTACACATGAGAACTTTGTTCAGGACTGAATCATGTTATAAATTCTCCAGTGTAAGAGGGAGAGATTCTCAAGAAAAAACAAGGGGTTGTTTTTTAGCTGCTCTCACAGTAACATATGTCATCGAACTTCATGCTTCGTCTCCACTAACCCTTATTACATGATAGTATAGTAAAGGCTATGCCTTGAACACGTTCCGCCATGGAGAAACACCAAGGAGGGCTAAGGCACTAGTGGCTCCAGTTTCTATTCAGGCTCACAGTGTGGAACTTGTGGATGACTATAAATACTGTTTATTGACCACAAACTGGACTGGGGTAAGAAGACTAAAGACGTCTCTGCGAGAATGGCCAGAGCCGCCTCTATTTTTTGAGGAGGTTCAGGTCCTTTAACATCTGTCAAACCCTGCTGAGGATGTTTTATGAGCCTGTGGTTGCCGATGTGATTCTGTTGTGTGCTGGGGCAGTGGACTGAGAGCTGCAGACACCAACAGACTCAATAAACTGATCATAAGGGCCCTTGACATAATAGGGATGGAGCTGGACACTTTAACAGCAGTGTCAAGCAGAAAGACAATGTCCAAGCTGCAAGGGATATTGGAGAATGGCTCCCATCCTCTGCATGAAACACTGGTGAAGCATAGGAGCATCTTTAGTGCAAGAGTCACACTACAGAAGTGGAATACTGCCACAAAACTGTGGCCATCAATCTTTAGAACTCCTCCTTCTGAGGTCAGATACTCTGATTTTTAACTTTATATTATTTTTATTTTATTCTCTTTCAATGTTTATATGTTATGTTCTTATGCACAATTTCCTACTCTGGCATGGAGCATCTGGGACGAAAGCAATTTCAGGATCAATAAAGTATTTCTGATTCTGATATTTCTGATTCTGATTATAGACTATAATTATAGATCATAATTCAATATAAAGGAACAGCCCCCTGAGTGTTTCACCCCACAGCAAGTGTGAAGGATGTAGGTGTACAGGTTTTGTTGTCAACAATCTTTACAATGAAGCCTATTGACAAGAAACACTATTTGTTGTCAACAATAATTTATGATAAATACAATAATAAATAAACATGAGCAATGAGCAATTTTTACATTCAACTGATAATCATAAATTGATACTTTGATGATGATAATGTTGATGATGATATAAATAAATAAATAATAATAACACAAACTTTTAACATGTGAAATAAAAATTTTGTAGGCAATTTTTTTTATATATATAAAAAAAAAACAAGTTCTGGCCAATCAGAGACAGGTAGAATGTCCCTGTTGCTGAGTAGCGGTGTAGAAAAATTGTCAGAGTCAACGGTTGAAAAGTATCAGTTGTACCAGCTGTGGGCTTCATTGTTTAGATCCCCTTAAAGTCTGAGTTTGCCACTGCCTTTAGGTGATTTACAAGAAGCTACAAACCTATAATAAGTCCTACAAACAAAAAGGTCAAGTCTTATTTCACAAACAAAAACCATTAAAAAGTAACTGGCTTCATGGATGGATAAAACAAATGTCAACCTCTGTCAAAATGATGAAGCATACCGCCTCGTTTTGTGCTTAGTGGTGGTTCTCCTCTAGCTCGGACATGTATCAATGGAAATAACACACTGACAATTATTGATCGTATTGCTAATGGAAACATCAAAATAAATGCAAAGGTATACAGGTGCATTCTGTGGTCTCAGATTCAGACAAATGCATCAAAATGTTCTGCATATTTACTGCATCAGGCAGCAGGAAAACAATCTAAAAGCTAAGGAATTTTTAGGGTTAAGAGCTGGAATATCGTTGATTGGATGAGTTAATCACTTGATATGAATTCGAATGAACATGCATTTCACTTGCTGTGGAATAGGCTAAAAGGAAGAGTGACCCTACAGTAAACAAGGGGTGTAAAGCCTGGGTGGGCACCTGGTGATGACCATTTGTTGAACACTCCTTCAAGCACAGATACAGGGTTACAGTACATCTCCTACATTGTCTTTTTATGAGTTATCCTTTGTTGCATTTTAAACTAAATGCCCTTACAGAGATAAATGGACAAAACATTTGTATTAAATCTAATAAAAAGCTTTTTTCCTCACAAAAGTGATTATGCTCTAAGTTTAATTTAACCTTTGATTAGTGAATCAACATAAAAACACAATGTGAAACAAGTGATTATGTTGTTTTTAGCCCTTCAAGTCATTTTCATATTGTATTTAGTAAATGCACCTGTGATAGCAGGTATGGTAAACAGATACACACTAAATGTAAATGTACAGATGTACACAAGCTTCAGCAGGTGAGATGGGTCAATCTCTCAGGAGTCATAGGTGTCTTGGTGGCCTTCTCCACCCGTCTCCTTCTTGTACAGTCACTCAGCTTCGTATACCCCCCTGACTTCTACCAGGACCAAACTAAGTGGTATGTTCAATTCAATTCAATTCAACTTTATTTATATAGCGCCAATTCACAACAAAGTCATCTCAGGGCACTTTACAGAATAAAGTCAAGATTATAAAGATATATAAAGAGAACCCAACAATTCCCCCTGGAGCAAGCCATAGGCAACAGTGGAGAGGAAAAACTCCCTTTAACGGAAGAAACCTCCAGCAGAACCAGGCTCAGGGTGGACGGCCATCTGCCTCGACCGGTTGGGGTGAGTGGAAAGGGGAGAGAGAAAAGAACAGAGCAACAAAAAGCAATAACAAAACATCGGGCAGATTGGTAGGACCAGTAGCTGCACGCTGGAAGACACACAGCTTCAAAGCCGGGGGACACCTGCAGAAAGGGACAGAGAGAGGGGGACAGAGGAGGACAAAGACAACTACGGGAGAGAACACACAGAGTTAATGACATACAGTGGTGAGAATTGCGGGGTGAGAGGAGAGGAGAGATGGTCAAGAGGAGGAAAGGAGCTCAGTGCATTGGGGGGTGGGTCCCCCAGCAGTCTAAGCCTATGTCAGCATAACTATAACTAACTATATGCTTTATTAAAGAGGAAGGTTTTAAGCTTAGACTTAAAAGTAGAGAGGGTGTCTGCTTCCCGAATCTGAACTGGGAGCTGGTTCCACAAGAGAGGAGCTTGATAGCTAAAGGCTCTACCTCCCATTCTACTTTTGGAAATTCTGGGAACCACAAGTAGGCCTGCATTCTGAGAGCGAAGTGGTCTACTGGGATGATATGGTGCTATGAGGTCTTCTATATATGATGGAGCCTGACCATTCAGAGCTTTATATGTAAGAAGCAGGGTTTTAAATTCTATTCTAAATTTAATGGGAAGCCAATGGAGAGAAGCTAGTGAAGGTGAAATATGATCTCTCTTGCTAGTTCCAGTCAGCACTCTTGCTGCAGCATTTTGGATTAATTGCAGGCTCTTTAGGGAATTACTGGGGCATCCTGAAAGTAGGGAATTACAGTAGTCCAACCTAGAAGTAACAAATGCATGGACCAGTTTTTCGGCATCACTTTGAGACAGTATGCTCCTAATTTTGGCAATGTTCCGTAGGTGGAAGAAGGCTGTTCTAGAGATTTGTTTTATATGTGAGATAAAGGACAGATCCTGATCAAAAATAACTCCAAGGTTCCTTGCAGTAGTACTGGAGGCCAGACTTATGCCATCTAGGGTAACAATATGGTTGGACATCATATCTCTGATATTTTTGGGCCCAAATACTATGACTTCAGTTTTGTCTGAGTTTAAAAGTAAAAAATTGTGGGACATCCAGGCCTTTATGTCTTGTAGGCATGCTTGAAGCTTTATTAACTGATTATTTTCATCTGGTTCCATAGATAAATATAGCTGGGTATCATCAGCATAACAGTGGAAATTTATGGAGTGTTTTCTAATAATGTTGCCTAAAGGAGACATATATAAAGTAAAAAGTATTGGTCCTAACACAGAGCCTTGTGGAACTCCATAGCTAACCTTTGTGTGCATGGAGGATTCATCATTAACATGAACAAATTGAAATCTATCAGACAGATAGGATTTAAACCAACCTAGTGCAGTTCCTGTAATTCCAATTTCATGTTCCAGTCTCTGTAATAAAATGTTATGATCAATGGTATCAAATGCAGCACTAAGATCTAACAGAACAAGTATAGAGATGAGTCCATTATCTGAGGCCATGAGAAGATCGTTGGTGACTTTTACCAGTGCTGTTTCTGTACTATGATGAACTCTAAATCCTGACTGAAACTCTTCATACAAATTATTCCTATGGAGGTGATCACATAATTGTTTTGCGACTACTTTTTCAATTATTTTAGAAATAAAGGGGAGATTAGATATTGGTCTGTAATTGGCTAAAACACCTGGGTCAAGACAGGGTTTTTTAAGTAATGGTTTAATTACAGCTACCTTATAGGCCTGTGGTACATAGCCTGTTTCTAAAAATAGATTGATGATATCTAATATGAACGTATCTATTAAGGGTAAAGCTTCCTTGAGCAGCTTAGTTGGAATAGGGTCTAGCAGACAGGTTGTTGGTTTAGACGAGGTAATAAT
The DNA here is from genome assembly GCF_033026475.1 of Channa argus. Classification (NCBI taxonomy): domain Eukaryota; kingdom Metazoa; phylum Chordata; class Actinopteri; order Anabantiformes; family Channidae; genus Channa; species Channa argus. Next base: position 24,225,610 of record NC_090203.1, read on the forward strand.
TGAAGTTAGCTCAGAGAGATCTATGGGTAAAAAGCAGTCTAACAGGGAGTGGGGCCTTATCCATGATTCTAGCACTGCTGTACATGAAGATCTATCTGTAATTTTTGGGGGGAGGATCTGGTGAATACTTTCTCTAATAGCTACAATTTTATTCATAAAGAAGGTCATGAAGTCATTGCTGCTCAAAATTAAGGGAATAGTAGGCTCAACAGAACTATGGCTCTTAGTCAGCCTGGCTACAGTGCTGAACAGAAACCGGGGGTTGTTCTTGTTTTCTTCTATTAATGATGAATAATATGCTGTTCTGGCATCACTGAGAGCTTTTTTGTACGTTTTTAAACTATTTTTCCAGGCTAAATGAGATTCTTCTAACTTTCTGGAACGCCACTTCCTTTCTAACTTTCGTGTTTCCTGTTTTAAGGTGCGTGTTTGTGAACTATACCATGGAGATCGCCTCTGCTGATTTACTGCCTTCTTTTTTAGAGGGGCAACACTATCGAGTATTGTACGTAGTGAGGCTGCAGAATTGTCAACAAGATAATCTACTTGTGCAGGAGTAACATTAAGGAGACTACTTCCCATTGTATTAACATATGGTGAAGCAAATGATGAAGAAATAATTTCTTTAAATTTGTTGACAGCTTTTTCACTTAAGCATCTGCTATAGTGGAATTTTTCCCTAACTGCTATATAGTCCGTTATTGTAAATTCAAATGTTATTAAAAAATGGTCAGACAGAAGAGAGTTGTGAGGACATATTGTTAAATTATCCGTTTCAATTCCATACGTAAGGACAAGGTCTAACGTGTGACTAAAACAGTGAGTGGGTTTATTTACATTTTGGGAAAAACCAATTGAATCTAATAATGAATTAAACGCAGTGCTCAGGCAGTTACTGTCAGCATCTACATGAATGTTAAAGTCACCCACTATAATGACTTTATCTGTACTAAGCACTAAATCAGCTAGAAAATCAGAAAATTCAATCAAAAACTCTGAATAAGGGACTGGAGGACGGTACACGATAACAAATAATAGCGGTTTTTGAGTTTTCCAGTTTGGGTGTGAAAGGCTAAGAGTAAGGCTCTCAAATGAGTTATAACTCTGTTTAAGTCTAGGGTTTATTGATAAGCTACAATGGAAGATTGCTGCAACTCCTCCACCTCGGCCTGTGCTTCTAGGAACATGATAATTAATATGACTTGGGGGGGTTGACTCATTTAGACTGACATATTCTTCCTGCTGCAACCAAGTTTCAGTGAGACAAAATAAATCGAATTGATGATCGCTTATTAAGTCATTTACTAACAGAGATTTAGAAGAGAGAGATCTGATATTTAATAATCCACATTTAATAGTTTTGGGGTTTTGTTCTGTAAGAGGAGTAGTCTTAACTTTTATTAGGTTATTATGATTAACTCCTCTTGTTGTCATATTTACTTTATGTAATTTAGGTCGGGGAACAGACACAGTCTCTATAGGTATGTGGGAGTTGTGGGGGGGTAACGGTTGTAAGGACACTGCAGAGAGGCGTGTAGGACTGGATCTCTGCATCCTAGGCTCAACTCTGTTCTATGTTCTACCTTCTGATTGAACACAGTTGATCCTGGTACTCAGCAGTAGGTAGGGTGGGGATAGTTAGAAAGCCAGCTGGTCAGTGATACTCAGGTGGCCCATTTCTGCATACTTGACATTAAACATGGTAAGACATAAGGTATAACATGCAACAAAAGACCCCATTATTCTGCCACCTTTGATGCCTTTTTTTATTTGTTGTTACTTTACTTATGGTTTTCTATTTGGTACTTATCATGATGACTAAAGCAGACTAAAGATGGTCATTTCCTATTCCGTGAAACTTTTTTTTCTCAAAGCTGGACAGTTTCCCTCTCCTTTGCTCTTATGGAGAACACATTTCAGGTCTTAATTATGGCAGTAAAATTCATACTGAATTATCTGGAGTGAAATACAGCTGGAAATAGGCCTGTGATTTTCCTTCAGGGAATGGCACGATGCACTGTTTCCATGGTGCTGATGTCATTTTAATCACTGCTTCCTGCTCACATAGCTCCCTGTTATGAGCCCTGAGTAGCCCTGAAATGTCTTTCTCTGGGATGGTCCAGACAGCAGCGGGACCACAGCAGTTTGCCTTTATTGTTCCAGGGTGCTCAGCTGCATCTGTGTGGGTGAAGTGAGGAAGTTCTGTCTTGTCAGAGCCAGTTGCAGGTATGCATTGAAAAGAGGGATAAAGAATCTTTGTTTAGCAATTTTTTTTTGGCCCATTTAAATTAAATGACTCACTGCCACCCATATTGTCCTACCAGGCAGCTATTCCTCTGTGGTATGAAAATTTATTATATGTCAGTGAAGTGGACATGATTTGTAGCAACATTTCCAAGAATACATTAATTGCATCAATTATTATAAGATTAGAATTTATAGTCAATGCAGCTTCAAATTAACTGTCACTCATGAAAAAAAAAAAATCCCTCAAAGAAAAGAAGTATGATTCCATTAACATGCAATCTGTTGCAAAGAGGATATGACCAGATCTGCCAGACCTCCTCTGATGTTGTTTGGCTCGCATTCGAATTGGATGGCAGCTCACAAACTTGAAGGAAAACTGAAATTAAATGTATTTTCGTAAAACAAAACCTGTGCACAAGGGCAAATGATACAGTAGGTCCACGAAATTGTGATTTTCAGGATATTAATTTATTCTGGTAGGTCTCTACTCCACCTGCTAGGTTCTTTTGAGAGAACAACAACAAACAAATTTCTGTTTTTTTTTCTGGTCTGAACAATGCAGCTAGGTTTATGAAGTGTAGGAAGCTTTGGTAAAAATAAAGTTACAACACTTGGGAGTTTGTCATTTAAAACCTACAGTAAGGCGCAGTAAGGCGTTGTTGGTTCAATCCCCGGCTCCTCCGGTCACATGTCGAAGTGTCCTTGAGCAAGACACTGAACCCCAACTTAGTTGCTCCCGGTGAGTGTTGGCCAGCTGCATAGCAGCTCCCCCATCGGTGTATGAGTGTGTGTGTGATTGTGAGTGTGAATGGGTAAATAAGAAGCAGTTTAAAGCGCTTTGAGTGCCAATAGGTAGAAAAGCGCTATATAAGTGCAGACCATTTACCATTTACCATAGATGAGGGTGATTAGCACCTGAGAAAAACACCAGTTGGTGATGCAGCTTAGAGGTAAATGGTAAATGGTCTGTGCCTATATAGCACAGTTCTACACACCAATGGGGGAGCTGCTCTGCAGCTGGCCAACATTCAACGGGAACAAGTAAGTTGGGGTTCAGTGTCTTGCTCAACGACACTTCGACGTGTGACAGGAAAAACCCGGGGATCGAACCAACAACTGCGGGATTGGTGGACGGCTGCTCTACCTTCTTACACCACATTCACCCCAAATATGTCATTTAAATGTCATTCAAATTTACTAGGACCTCCATATCTCTCCTCATTACCACTATTGATGATTACTTCCTGCTAGTCAACTGGTAGGTATTAGCTTTTCTCAAAAACACAATAACAACTGATAACATACAGTATATTCAAAAGCTTGATAAAACTCAGATTGATGACTTAGACCTATAGTGAGAAGTTCTAAAATCACTTAAAATACTGAAGTAGAACCATTGCTCTCTCTTATCAGATTTGGATGTCTATGCCCTTGGGAAGCATGGGATCACATTCTGGAAGGCTAACATATCTTGTCCAGTTAGAAATCACTTGGGGTTCCCCCAGGAATCGCTGGAGGACATACTGTAGCTCAGGATAAGGGCTAATGGGCTACTTTGCTTTGCTTGCTCTCAGCATTATCCAGACCCAGATAAGTCGGGGAAAATACTGAACCATCCGCTCCTTTGTTTTAGTGCGTACACTTTTTGGTTAAAAGTGTAAATATCAGAAAGGTTTTTTTCGGCAATGATAATATCTATGTTGCCATTTTCCAAGGGCAGTGGATTTTGCTTCTTCGTGACTATGTGAGAACCATAATCTCATTGATGTAATTTCTGTGCCTGACATTATTTTAGTTTCAGTTTTAAAAATCTTAGTTTAGGAAAACAAAAACGTCCGCAAGGACAAATGTGATTTAAAAAAATAACCAGCTGATCATAAAGATTCACAATTTCACTATAATTGTTTTCTTCATGAATAACTATACATTTGTCTAAGACAAAGCCGCACTATATATACACTGTAAAAGAAAGCAATTAAATATTTAAACCACTGATTTATGTACAGACAACAATATTACGGGTTAATAATGCTTTTTAATAACACGCTCATGCTCCGAGTCATTCCCCCAGAAATTCTTGACGTTACAATAACAAAAACATATTCAACCAATCCCTTGTGAATTCTGCATTTTAGGCTGCAACAACCACAAAAACATCCTAGAGGGAATTAGTGAGAAGTTTTCATTTACAGCACAATAAAAATCTAATGCGAGCAGCCACGAGTTTGAAATTTCAAATCTAATGCAGCATTAAATCCATTGAAAGCTTAAAGGGTGACGTCACCAATTTTCAACTTGCTCTCTGTGTTTTTAGGTTAGTGTGTAAATGTACATTAATGCTTTTAAACGTCCCTCTGAATTCCCTATAATAAAATATTTATTTGTTTCTAGCTGAAAAAGTCCTCCAGATGACATCAACCGGAGGAATTTTTCATAATTAGCTCTGGAAAAGCAGGTTGACCATGATTATATACTCTACAATATGAGCAACAAGATGACATATTCTGACCTTAAGGCTCCTCCACGTTATGTCACATGGAGGTGGGTTTTTTTAGCTAGAAGTAAAGAGAGATTTTGATATATTGTAGACAGAGGGAAGTTTAATGGCATTTATGTACATATACTATGCAAACTAGAAGCAAATAAACAAACTCAAAATCAGTGACTACGTCCTTTAAGACTCACAAAACTTGGGTAACATACTGTACCATTATCAGAGTAGATATGTGTGTTCTACATTTCATTTTTATTGTTTTTTTTTAAACTGGAGCTGGTCATCTAATCTTTTCAGGGTATTAGGATTTTCTGCTTCTGGATGCTGACATTTTCTTTCTTTCTACTTTACCCTGCATGTCTGTCCATTAGGTGTTTCCTTAGACGTTGGCTTTAAAAATGAACTTTAGAATTAGTTTTTTCCTTTGATTTCTATTTTGGTCCACGGTAATTGTCGATTTTGAAAAGTTTGAGAGACAAACAGACAATGCAGTCGAACCTAGATTTAATTTTAGTTTTCCATTTTCTTCCTTTCTGTTATCGTCTTTCAGTGTCTGTGGTGTACTGTTAGGTCTGACCTACTCTAATAACATTACCGTCACAACTTTTACCGAGAGTGACCAGGGTGCTCGTTCAGACATGGTTGACACATTCAGATGATGTCACATTAATGGAAAGCAGTGCATGTCTGAAAGGGGCTTTAGGGGCTCACTTATATGCCTATTTTTGCTCTTTTGAGCCTGTCTAAAAGCTAAAGACAACTTCCTGGTTAAAGGGCGACAAACAAAAGCATTGCAGCATTGTTTTTCTTGACCTGGGACATACTTTACTTGCATTGTGATTGCATAAGGAGAAAACAATTGATATTCTTTTGAATATCAATTTTAAATAGAAAGGCCAGTGATGAGATAATCCGGATTCAGAAAGCATGTTGATAACTGGTAACAAGCCTCTGAATTTAAGGCTTTATAATATTTCTTTGGGTTGAAAATCTCTGTTCAGTGTTGTTTACATCTTTATTAGTATAGATTTGTATACTGTATGAAGAAGTGTGCGCAGTAAAGGCCCAGCAGAGGAATAAGGGAGTTAGTTCGTGTAGATGGAGGTCAGCTGAAGGTCAATGATCCTCTGCCTGATTACAAGCCTTATTGTACTGTATGTGCTTGCAGTCTGCTGTTAATAGGATTTTTATGTCTTTATTCAGGAGTGGGCTGTATTTCTCTAAAGTCAGTTTGTTATTACTCATCAACTTTACCAGAGGGACAGATGTTCTCCCATACACTATCATAACCTTGTCTTCTCTGCCATTAAAAACAGTTTGGGGAAAATTGTTGTAGTTTGTGTTTAAAACTGTATGTCATCTCAATGTCAAAGTGGAGTTTAATAGTTGAGGCAAAGTATCAGCAGCGCTGGGTAACGGTCTATTGTGGCAGACTAGTTCATTGAGGTCAGTTTTACAGGTTATTATACCATATTGGAGGAAACTGTGGTAAATTCCACAGAGTGAGAGGAAAGAAGAAAGGAAGGAAAGAAAGAAAAGCTGGGATACGATCCAGCTTCCCGTGACCTTGACCACAACAAGTGGTTAATGGATAAATGGACTTAAAAACTGACAAATACTAATTTCTCTCGGATCGAAAACATTTTAGCTTAGGTCAAAATGAATCCAACAGGGAATCACGCAAATAATTTTCCAGCACTGGTGGGGAAATTACTATGAATGTTACAGCACAGTGGTGGAGTGGTCAGTGCTGCCGCCTTACAGCTTGAAGATTGTTTGTTTGCATCACCGGCTGATCGTGGTGTGCATCCTCTCCCTGTGCTTGGGTGGGTTTCCTCCTGGTAGTCTGGTTTCCTACCGCTGTCCAAAGACATGCACGTTAGGTTAATTGGGGATTTTAAATTGTCCGTAGGTGCGGATGGTCTGCGTATGTCTCTTCGTGTTGGCCCTGAGATAGACTGGCAAGCCTGTCCAGGGTGTACCTCACCTCTCACCCATTGACAGCTGGGACAGCCTCCAGCCCCACTGCGACCCTACGCAGGATAAGCAATTGAAGATGATGGATGGCTGGATATTATAGCTGAGATGAATATGGGATTGTTCACGGTACAAAACTGCAGTGTGACAGCAGAGCGATCAGCTTCACAGTCCAGCCACCAACAGATCTCCAATAAAGGGGTGTGACAGTCTGGTAAAGGCCTTCTGCAAAGGTTGGTGCTTTGCTTCCTCATTCATGGTTCCTTCAGGCAGTCTTATGGTTCCTTGCTTCTCCAAACAGAAATAAGGGACTTCTTTAATGATGGCAGACAGGAAACAATTTCCGCAGATAGACCCTAATAAATGATGTAGTGGGAAGTGCCCCATACGTGCCCATGTATGACAGGTTCATGATGCCCCTTCCCTCTACTCTCAGTGATAAACCTGCTTTACAAAAGTTTCCAAAATGGGATTTCTTGTGTAGGAGACTTATTCCTTCCCAAACCATAGCCGCACTAATGTCACCGTAAAATAGTTCTCAAGGCTCTTTTACAATAATAGCCCAAAGCTAAATTCTGACTGCTGGCCTCAGTTTGATCACCTCTGTGACAACTGTGCTGTACACAGCAGATTTGGTGGCAGCTGTTGCCTCAAAATGCTTAGAAGACATAACCATTAAAAAGATAGTTATTACTTTCAGTGACATTTTACCCATTAGTCTACTTTAATCAGTCCAGCACTAAAATTTAATCAACACAAGTTGCCAAAATGAAAGGAAATGCAATGACCACATTTACACTGACCCAGCAAAACTGTTGTAAAACATTGAAAAAGTAAAGCAGTAATTTGACATTATACCTTAATTTAATTGTGGTTGCTACTCAACGGTACTTTCAACTTTAGCGAGCGAGCTATTGAGCATCAGAATGATGTCTGACACATGAAGTAGATGGCCGGACAGCTAGGTTAGGGGCTATAACTCACTCTTCCCCCTCAGTGCCCTTTTGGCTCCTGCAGAGGATCAGTCGGGGTGGGAGATTGCTCTTTGGAGGCACTGTCTGAGGCAAATTGTTAGAGGGATCGCCCACCTTTTCTATCAATTTACAGACCTTTTGTGTGCAGGCAGCTCTGCTCTCATTACCACAGCTCTGGGTTCACATGCAATCTTTTAGATTCAATTAGCTCAGATGCGCAGGAAAGTATCGAAGGGCATTTTGTTCGAGGAAAGCCTCAAGGAAACTAGAAAAGGTCATGCTTCTGACTTCCTATCTGAGAGGTACAGGGAGGTAGAGGAAGAAAAAATGTCACATTCAATGGGCTAAAATGGCATTTCATTCCCTGCACTACTCCACCACAGTGACCAAACTTCATTTCCCTTCTGAAAATATGCTGCCTGGAGCAACCAACTCTTTCAATTTAATACTTGGAACATTGGACTTTTAATAACTGAAGTATATTGTTCAAAGCTTAGCACTTCATTAATATTCACACTCCAGCTTCTAGCCATCCCTTACTGCAGGGAAAAAAGGTTGTCAGTGCTAGTGCTACAGTAAAAACACAAACCAGGTGGTGCCGCTCTGTGAAAAACCTCTTAGCATACTACTACAGTACACTGCACATTGAAACTGAAGTCATTTTTTTCCTGAAGAAAGCGTTTCTTTTTGACAAGGCATTTAGCATAGAAATCCTGTATTATGCATGCAAATCAGGCAGCCTTCTTGTTCTATGTGCAAGGCCTTATTGAGGATGACCTTGGTGGACGACAGGTGTTGGAGGGGGATAATATGTCTCCTGTCACCTGCAGGTGACATAAAATTCCCAATTAAACTTTAAGGTGTCTGGATTCACGCGAACCAAATGAAACGTGTGCGGCATTGGCGATAAGGTTGACTTCACTTATTTTATGCAAATCACAGAGGGTAACTATGTTCACTGCCTAACAGTAAACATCTGAAGGGCTAAAGGAACGACAAGTACAAACACAACACAAGTACACTGATGTCTATATTGATGTGTGATGTGAAAGTTACAGCTATGATTCATAAAATATCACTAGCTGTAATACGGCCCTGTCTAATAAAAGTGACATTTGTATGCAAGTCAAATGCAACCACAAACATGTTTTGCTGAGGACGTAAGTGCAACCAGATTACATATTCTATTACCATAGTGGGGATGAGTTGTAGGATCTGTGGATAATTAACATAAATGGCAGCACTGAACACAACATTTCTTTTCTATCAAACTATCTGATCTCACACAGTGTGATGTAACTACAGCTTTACTAAACTCTCCTATTGTTTAGACTCTAATAGCACTTGGTTAATGGTAAGAAAAGATTGTGGTCTGGTTAAAGAGAGAAAACATATTCGTGACTTTAGACCCAACATGTTTATTAACCTTTAAACGAACCACAATTGTATTGAACTGCCTTGCTGGACAAAACACTTTTCAATTGTCTTCTCATCTTTCACAAGCCATTCCTGAGCTACAGGAGTCTGTGGTGGGAAAGACGTGGCATTTGTACCACCCACCATCCAACGTAACCCATACATACATACATACACACATACTGTCCACAAACTACTTCACCAGTATGTTGGCATCATGGGAAAAAAAGAATCTTGTTTAATCATGTCCTCTTGCCATTTCTCCATATCTACGTCTGAACAAAGCCTCGTATAATATTGAGGTTTCCTAGCAGCCACTTCACCTAGCACAGCCCCTCTTCCTGACTAATTACCACAGATTAAAAGGTTGGGAAGAACATCTGCATGAGTCAAGGAGAGTCAGATGAAGCCAAATGAATTGTCAAAAGAACAGCACAGATGAGCTGTTTGGAAACCCTTTAACCTCCTGTTTGAGCATGGCAGGCTGTGCTTGGGCACCACAAAGCACCTATTTCTCTCCTCACTGGCTCTGAGAAATGTTGAGGGAACGTTTCCCATGATAACAGAAAACAAAATATTCATTTAATTCTACAGATTTTTGACAGGTTGGCAGTTAAATTGGTCTTCATTTTGAAGTCAAGCTCAAAATATTAGCAGATTAATAAAACAAGGCTTGATGAGATAAACTGTCCCACACATGCCATGTAAACACCCAGTCAACTGGGTCATCCAGCGGTCATAAATAAGATGTATAACTAGGTGACTCCTACCGCTTTACAGCAAATTATATGAGAAATATAAAAAGAAGAGGTTGGTAGGAACAACCTCTAGAATCTCCAACTACTCAAGTCTATGTTCAGCATTATCACAACAAATGTTCCAAAGGTTGTTGGAGACTGAGCTCGTCCACAATTTCCTATGCACTTAAACTATAATAATTAACAACAATAATACTTTTTTCTTTATCTACCCTACACAATGGATGTTGCATTTGCATCTCCTGAAACTTAAACATTTCTTCTCAGGGACCTTGCTTTAATGTCTTTTGCTTGCTTTGTATCTCACTTATAAGTCACTTTGGATAAAAGCTACTCAAAAATTACCATAAGTGTAAATGTACAACGAAATATAGAAGTAACATTGCAGCAAACTGTCTAATAGAGAAGGAGGAGCAGATGTCAGGCCATCAATGACCGTCCTTTGGCTTACTTTTTGTAGTGTGTCCCACAGTTGCATGTGATAGGGACCAGGGTAATTGGCTGTTCTGTTTAGCCAATCCGTGCACGAGCGAAGGGCTGATAACTTTTTAATCAAATAAATTCCTAATTACCAGTGAATGTTAAACACCCAAGAAAGACAATTATTCTGAGTACTGCTGCTACGTCCGTACATACCACATGTAAACCTACTCAATGTAAAGTGCTTTGGGCACTAATAAGATAGTAAAGAGCTGCATAACGTAAGAGGACATTTCCCATTTAACTCCCACAGACCATAAATGATCCAAGATCAGCAATGTGAACAGAATTTCATCGGAACTGTGATCAAACATCCTAACAAGAATGAGAACCAGCAAACTAAATCTACTAAGAAATATAATGTTGTAATTGAGGATATAAATATTATATTCATTAGATTTTACAGTAAGAACATCTTTCACAATAGTAATTCAACCGTTATAGTAATTTAATTCACCAGCCACTTCTCACAAGAAATCAGACTGAATATATCATTTGTTCGATTTGAAAACACACTTAACAGATTTATTATCGTGTGTATTTTGTGTCAACTCAATTGTCAGCACAAGAAGCACTCTGAGCCACCTATCTGGCAAAGCTCCATTTTTGTGTCACTTGTGTATATATTATTCTTTTCTCTCAGTGTCTTCTTTATCACCTAGTGATTATCAGAGTGACTCATCTAAAATGAAAGATTAAAAAAAAAAAAAAAAGGAATGCTGCATTCAAGAGTTGTAATGGGATTTCTACAATGGGATGCAGTGCAATGTTAAATGTGGGTGAACTAATTAAACTAATTGTATTCATGTGCATAGAATAATTCCGTTCTCCTCAATGCTGTAAAGGGCAGAGGAAAATATAGTGCTGTCACATGGCATGAGCAGAAATATAATGAGCTCATTGTTGTAGAGACTGCAGCATTGAGCCACAGAGCAGTAAGTCTGTGTCCTCATCACAGCTGATGTTCACTACATTTTAGTGAGTTTTCTACAAAAGCTTGAAGAATAAGAGTCAGACTTTATTTGTTACCAGAGACATTATTTCAGGATTTTAATCAAAAACCCACAAAGTTCAGGAAAAGGGAACCAGAGGTGCAAAAATGTTAACTGATTTCCAGGTTTTAGAACTAAGTTCTGTCTCTATTTACCCCCTTCAAGTCAGTATTTAATAGATGCATCTTTGGCAGCAGTCCCAACATAAAGCCCGTGTAAAAAGGTCTCAATCAACTACAGGCATCTGAACACTGCAGTTCTTCCACCATTCTCCTTTTCGAACATGCTAAAGCTCTGTCAGTTTGGACATGGATAGTGAGAAAACAGCCATACATTCTTAAGTGAGCTTCCTAGTCTTACAGATATTTAAGAACAATTAAGCCTTTGTTTTTTAAACCATTTCTCCAAGTGGCAGTTCTCTTCCAGACTGCATCAGGTTTTACCCTCTTTTTTTACAGGTCTTACAGATACTGGTGCAGAGAAGCAGCTCAACCACATGATTCTGCCACCACCAGGCTTCACAGTGGTGTGTTTGTGATGATGTATGTACTTGGTTTACGTCTGGAGTCTGGTCTCATGGCCAAAAAGGAAAATTTTGGTCTAGTCAGACAAAAAACTGCTTCCAGTTTTTTAGTCTCATCAAACTAAAAAAAAAAACTGCTTCTAGTTTAGAGCTTCCCTTATGGCTTCAGACAAACTGATATTTAATATTTTCTTTCTCTTCTTCCCCATCTCAGCCACTGAAGCTTGTAATTTGTTTAGAGGAATCCTAGTGTCTTGGGGCCCTTCCTTTGCTCCTTTCTTTCTTGTAGAGTCACTCAGTTTTTGAGGATGACCTGCTCTAGGCAGCTTGCACACCGGTGATTTCATTATTTGTTTGATCAATATCTCAGTTGGTAGAGCAAAGATTAGGCGTTTAATGTACATTTAAGCTAAAAACACAGTTTTGTCACATAATGTCCAGTAGGGAGCCATTGTGGATTTATGTAAGTAAAGCAGCAGTAAGTCTCTGAATAAACTGAAATAATGTATCAAATTGTTTTATTAATTTTCCTCATATATCAGCTAATGTAGAATACAATACAATAAGGCTGACATCATTAACATTTTTTAAGTGTCAGACATTGACCAAATTTTTTTCCTGGACATTGCAGACGCGATGCTAATGAAATGTGTAGGCAATGTTATGACATCATATGGCACCATCTGAAAAAGTCAATATACTGATTTCTGCTAGCAGTTTTGTAACTACATAAAGGAAGTATAGCTGCTGTTATGCTTGTAGGTAATTGGGATTGTCAAAGCCCAGCTCATAAACTGGAACCAAACAGAAGACATCCAGGTATACTAATCAATTAAGAAATTAATTTACAAAAGAAACACCTAAAGAAAATGAGTAGGGGCAATCATTAAACTCAGCAGTGTAGGAAGTGGCTGAGTGAAACCAGTTGTTTCCTCACTTGTGGAGTGATAAAATACCTAACGAGGCCCTGTTAGTCCCATTTTGGGCTGCTTAGTTTTTTTTTTTTTTTTCTGGGGCTCCATTGGATGGTTTGTTTGTAATTTACAATTCCAGAATTGCTTTATTTGAGTCTTGGTTCTGTCTAAAACCATTTGTCTTCCGTCTCTTTAAAGTCCCCCACCTATTCACACTTTTCTGATTGGCCACCTTGTGCTTCTAGAGTGGGTACTACCACAAGGACCCTGTGGGGGGGACTGCAAACAATGGTGAAGTTACATGACCCACGGAGGTGTTATTACCCAGTAGTCTGAAGTATACTGGGAGTCATTCAAAGAATCATGTTATTAATTTAATCTTGGGATAATATGACCAAGCTCCAACAATAGCCACGGCCAAATACCATAGCTTACAGCTATGGCCACCTGCACTGTGTGTGGTCACAGCCAACAGTGTCTATGGACATACTGTAGCTAATCGTGGCCACATTCTACAGTGCCCTGGCCACCTACCTTGACATGGTTAAATCGATTTTACTGCAAGACAACGGGTAGTTAAGTTAACCAAGACAAGAAATCAAAACTGGAAATATGTCAAAAGACTAAAAGAAAATCCTCTCAGGATGGTGAAAAGATGCAAAGCTACATTTTAAATATTATATTGCAAAAAATATTTTTTTCAGATGAATGCCATTTTAATTAGTAACAGCGATTCATTTACATATATATTTCCTCAATATTACAGTATCTGGCTACTCCCAAACACCACCTAAAAACATGCATTTTGTAAACAACAGAACATCAGCATTTTTTCTTCTCACCCCTTGCACATATTATGTAAATGTATATATATAAAAAATGTGAAGCTCTTGCAATCATGGAAGCTAATAAACCTAATACGTTTCTACATTTAATTCCCTTATCTTTACTATTGCAGAGACTCTTTGGGGCTTCTTGTAACAATAGCAAATTTGTATTCATAATTTAACATTGTACCAGATTTACTGAGATAGTTGGTTAGCTTAGACTACATCTTTCCAAATGGCTGTTTTAATCTATAGTAATTAACAATAACCATATAATTCCAGGTTTCTGCAGCACTGTGGCCACTAGACACATGTGAGCAGTAGAATAGAGCATAATCATCACCTACACCAGCTTGGTATTATGTTGAGTTCACTCTGGTGGAGGTCAGTTGGCAACATGACAGCAGAGGCACAGCTCTCAGCTGTCTCAGAGGCCCCACTATGCTTTCACTAAACACTGACAGAAGCCATTTGTTTTATAAAGGCTGTAAGTACCAATCTTTTACACCACCTGTTAAGACACCGTGTACTATCTTAGAGGCCCCCGACATGGCTCCTGAAAGCATCCTCATACTGGACATTAATGGCCAAATTCCAGTGGGTTGCAACTGCTCTACATTTACCAAGCGTTGTTACTTATGTAAAAACAACGTGGGAAAGCAAGAAATTATTACTTATGGTTCTATGTTATTAGTAGTCCTATGTTAGTAGTAGTAGTAGTAGTAGTAGTAGTAGTAGTAGTATGCATGTACGTCACGTCTGAAAAAGCAGCCAAGAGAAATAATGAGATCTAGATGCAGGAAGCAACTCGCAGGGACAGGAACATTTCCCCACCGGCAATCACAATTCATTTCAAAGTAATACATAAGAAAAAACACAATATGAATTGTAAAGCTCTTGACGCAAAATAAATAAATAAAATATGGAGCCACTAAAACTAAAATGAGAAATGTGTCGAGTAGGGGCTGCAAGTTTGGAATACATACAAAAGCATATTATTACCATAGTTATTCCTTGAAAATGTCATAGTGATGGTTGATGAAACTTGAGGTGAAAGAAAGCTGATAGTGAAATAGCTTTTAAAGGTTAGGTTATATTCAGCATAGGACATTGCTACCTTTTTTACAAAGGTTAAACACTTGCATTATGAACTAACATGATTCTCATTGCTGCACACTGAAAATATGCCGATGGCAAAATAACCAAAAACACAGTAAACACCACTTCAAGTTTGATATTGGCACTTATGCTAAATAATAAAATAGCCCTTGTATTGTTCTCCTTTGGACCTGTTAATAGCATGATGACGTGCTGTACAGCAAAAGTGTTTACACTTCACATTACATGTGAAGTTTAGTGTCATGTACAAAAACAAACCCTTAACCAACAGGTGTATGTTGAAAGTAACTCATTTTTGGGGGGGATTTTTGCCACAGTTTTGTGTGCTCCTGCATGATGAATGTAGACAACTAGATCTAACTTGGTGGTGGCAGCCCTTGAGAAGTACCAATAAACAAGAAAAAGTCTGGGTACGCTACGCTGTAAATTTGAGAAGTGCCAGTATTGTGTACTGGTCCACTTCAAGCACTGAACGTGATAGATACTTAAAGTTCCCAATTTGAATTAATTCAATTTGACATCAAATTCGTAAAAATAAGCAGACACAAAGTCACGGTGACCATGACTTGCAGACACCATGACAGCGAACGCCACTGGTGCTGTTGAGCTACAGGGCACAGGTGGAAAATGGGCTACTGTTGGTCAAAGGAGGAAGACGAGGAAGGCGTATCCATAGGGAGAACAGGAAGGCTAAGAATGTAGGACTGACAATAGGGACTTTGAATGTTTGTACTATGACATGGAAGGCTGGAGAGTTGATTGACATCATGCAGAGAAGGAAGGTGGACATACTGTGTGTCCAGGAGACCAGGTGGAAAGGTTGCTGCAGTAAGCTCCAAACGAGGGATAGTCATGGGCTTTGGGGGGGACTAAGTATGTTACTGTCCCATAGCCATCCCCGCTAGCGTCTGCAAAAAAATGCACACGAGCAGACACGGTCTGACCAAAGCTTTTTGGTTTGAAACATCTCTCAATTCCAAAGTTGTTTAGCTGCTGTAGCCTTCGCACCCAATGGGACCACATCTGGGCAAGGTGTTCAGGCACTGTCTCATCCCATCCTATTCTCATCCTGCAAAGCTCCTGCATTATTTTCCTAGCATATAAATTCCCAGGTGCAAGCATTCCCAATGGATCATACATGGAATCCCTCTGGTGGGGGGCTTACTTTGTATAACGACCCTGAACTTGAATTGATCTGACTGAATGCACCAAACACAGCCTTTTCATTAATCACAACCGTTTTAAGACAGTCGTCTACATAAACATTTTGTAGCACAGTATTTACTGTGCGGGAATCAAACAGATGTGTGTTGTCTTGTGCGCATCACCTGAGTGCATAGCTAGCACAACTGGGCGATGAAGTGGCTCCAAACAGATGCACCTCCATCCTGTATTCTGCCATAGGCTGACTAGCGTCACCATCTGGCCACCATAAGAATTTAGGTACGTCAGCGTCATTTGTCGAGACCTTTACCTGGTGGAACATAGCCTCCACATCAGCCACTATTGCCACAGGCTCCTGATGAAACTTAGTCAGAACACCAATTATTATGCGGTGGGTGTGACAGAGGAGTTCAAGGTGGAGGTGGGTCTGCATCAAGCATCGGCTCTGAGCCCCTTCTTGTTTGCTCTGGTCATGTGCAGGCTGACAGATGAGGTTAGACAGGAATCTCCATGGACTATGATGTTTGCAGATGACATTGTGATTAGTAGAGGTGGAGGTCTGCTCTGGAAAACAGAGGAATGAAGCTTAGCCGCAGCAAGACAGAATACATGTGTATGAATGAGAGGGACCCAGGTGGAACGGTGAGGTTACAGGGAGCAGAGGTGAAGAAGGTGCAGGACTTTAAGTACTTAGGGTCAACGGTTCAGAGCAACAGAGATTGTGGAAAAGAGGTGAAGAGGCGAGTGCAGGCAGGTTGGAACGGGTGGAGAAAAGTGTCAGGTGTGTTGTGTGATAAAAGAGCATCAGCGAGAATGAAAGGAAAGGTGTTCAAGACGGTGGTGAGACCAGAGATGTTGTTCGGCTCAGACACAGTGGCACTGAAGAAAAGACAGGAGGCAGAGCTGGAGGTAGCAGAGCTTAAGATGTTGAGGTTCTCTTTGGGAGTAAGGAGGACAGGACAGGACAGGATCAGGAATGAGGACATCAGAGGGACAGCTCATGTTAGATGTTTTGGAGATAAAGTCAGAGAGGCCAGATTGAGGTGGTTTGGACATGTTTAGAGAAGAAACTGTGAATATACTGGTAGAAGGATGCTGAGGTTGGAGCTGCCAGGCAGGAGGTCTAGATGAAGACCAAAGAGGAGATTTATGGATGTAGTCAGATAGGACATGAAGTTAGTTGGTTTGAGTGAAGAGGATGCAGAAGACAGGGTTAGATGGAGGCACATGATTCGCTGTGGTGACCACTGAAAGGGAACAGCTGAAAGGAAAAGAAGATTTGCATAGTGGACATATAGTAAATGACACGAAAAAATTAAACACTGTTGAAAATGCATTTTTGGGAATTACTAAATATAAATTTAATGGGAAAAATCATATTACTCAAATCAAGTGAAGAATGTCAAAAGTTCTAATAGTAGTAAAGGATTTGTTAGATCAGACTCAGTTTACATACATTGTATTGTTCACTGGTACATCAGCATCTGGAGATTTAGGGAAGAGACAGCTGCAAGAATAGTTATTATGGCAGATTATCTGACACCAACTAAGAAATTATTTAATAAGTTAATTGCTCTAACATTTTTGAATTAAAAAAACTCAACATACCTACAAATTGTGTACAGCATTGTTAACAGTAAAACATTCAAAAGCTGTTCACAATGAGAGACGAAAAATACAAGAGAACAAATGCTAAAAAGAGATATATTTCAATTAATGGAGTAAATTAGTAGAATAAGCTCAGTGACGACTTGAGGACATGTGACTTACTTGTTAAAGAGAATCATAAAAGAGCCTAACTGAGTACAATCTAGTCAAGAAGGGATACGGGATTTAAATGCAGATGAACTTTGGACCAAATAAACTAAAATGAATCCGTACCTGTGCCATGGTTGAACAGTTTTTTTTGGTCCTTAAACAGCAACATTTTCTACTGAGTGGTGAAAAAAGGCTTTTAGTTTGTTGATTCTGCTTTTGTAAATAGTTCACATTTTAGTGTATAAAGTCAAAAGGGTTATTGAGATGAGCCTGAATAAAAGTTGCAGTGAGTCATACAATTTTAATTTCATCAAAGACATTGGGTATCTCCAATTAATTGCGTCAGGGGCTTTATGACAGTGGGGAGTTATGACACAGAACGCATGGAGATGGAATCCGGGTGGAGTCTAGAGATACGGAGATATAGAGATCACACAGGTAGCAGGCAGGTTAGCCATTTAAACAGGTAGGTGAGAGGCAGACAAACACAGCAACAGGCTTCAGGCAGGTGATAGTACAAAGACAAAGAGCCAAACACCATGTGGCTCATGGCTGGAAACTCACTGAGGTCACACAGAGAGACAATCTGGCAGAGCACTGTGGTGAGAGCTGGGTATAAATAGGCAGAGGAACAGGAGAAAACAACCAGGAGGGGTGATGAGTTGTGAAGTTGCCGGAATGAACTATGGAACAGGAAATTAGGTAAAGGGACGACAAAATAAAAGCCAGGAACAGGAAGTGAAGCCAGGGACTGGGATTACAAGTACTTTGAACTTCAACAGATTATCTTGACAATGTCTATCTAATGGATTGCTGCCATATCATTGGCTGATTAAATATTTATATTAACGATGCAGGTGTAGCTAATATAGTGATCGGTGATTGTATATCCTGGACTGATCAATGCTGTTTATGTTGTTTTCAGTCATGTTCTCTGATGTTTGCACTGTTTAGTTGTTTTTTTTTATTTACCAAAAAGCAAGCAAACAAACAGTGCAAATCACACAATACAAAACAAAACGTCATAACAAAAGTGTGGGATGCGGCAAAAAGACAAGACGTGTTACCTATGTACAGTGTATGTTTGCTTGTGAATGTGCTTCGGGGTCGGAGAAGTGAGGAGGGGTAGTGAGGATGAGCAGAAAGGGTATAATCATAATGGGATAAATGGGAAAGTACAGGGTAGGGGTAAACATATTAAGGATATAAACATGTTCTAAGCATATGTATTGTATAATACTTATTAATGAGAAAACTGAGCTAGTTTTTAGCTATAAATTAGCTAAAACAGAACTGGGAGATAATAAATAAATAAAAATACACACACATACCCACACATAAAAATATATATAGCAAACAATAATATATGTCCTTAATAATGTTAACGATAATAGTAGTAATAATAATGATGATGATGATATAATGATAAACACACACAACAAATAGGGGTTGGGGGAAAGGAAAGCTACTACTACCACTTAATAATAATAAGAAGACGAATGATATTGATAATAATAATAATAATAACTATGATCATAATCAATTAGTACTGCTAATAATAATAATAATGATAAATATTACCAAGAATGGTTTCATTTATTCAAAAATAGATAAATAAATAATAATAATAATAATAATAATAAAAATAAAAATAGGATCATGACTGGTCTAATATTTTGCTGTTTGTGGCGGGGGTGTGTGTGTGTGGACATGTGCGTGGCTTCAGTCCCAGGCATTTTGTTTGAGTTGAAATGTTCTATAAATGGGTTCCAAGCTTCATTGAAGTTTGCTGTGTTGTTTTTGTATGTAGCTGATGTTTTCTCTATGGTTATGTTTTCTGTGAGAAGATTTGTCCAGTGACTGATATGAAGTGAGGCATTAGGTTTCCAGTTTTGAAAAATAATTTCCTTGGTGATTGTTAAGGACATGAGTTCTGGGTTTTTATATTTAACTTGGAGATGATCAACTTCTGAGATGTTTCCAAGTAAACAGAGGGACGGAGATATAGGGATTCTGCAGCTTAGGATAGCAGACAGTGTCTCTGTCACCCCTACCCAGAAAGAAAGCACGGGGTTGCAGGCCCAGGTGTCGTGGAAGTAATCGTCTGTGCTACCTAAGGTGCATTGTGAGCAGGTATCTGTGTTGGTTAAGCCCATTTTAAACATTTTGCTTTGACTGAGGTGGATTCTGTGAATGGTCTTGTATTGTAACGGTTCTAAATTTGTGTTGCTAGTCATGGAGAAGGTGTTGTTACAGATTTCTATCCAAAAGTCATATTTGGGGGAGAGAGTAAGATCTTTTTTCCCCCTTTTCTATTGGGAATGTAGAGTTTAGACAACGGTTTCTTTGACTTAGTGGTTTTTATTATCTTGTCAGTTAGTGTAGGGGGCTGTAGTGGGTTGCTAGTTATATTCGTTCTTGATTTAATTGCGAGTTTAATTATGATTTAATAATAACTTTCCCGCTAATGTCTTAAATGATAGAAATTGGTTGTTCTCAAATGGGTGGTGAAGGTGAGTGATTCCTTTGTGCCCCCATGCTGGAGAGTGAATGGGGGTAGTGTAGAATTGAAAGTCTGGGTTGTGCCATATTGGGGTATGTTTACAGGTTGCTAGTGTTGATTTTGATATTTTCACTGTTAACTGTGGGAATAACTCCAATTTTTACTTTTCTATTCAAATGAAGATGACATCATTAAAAAGTAATTACAGACAACACCACAGTTTTCTATCAAAAGCCTGGGGTGTAGAAATTGTGCTAATCAGCATTTCTGTTTGCACACACTGTTCTTGGTTCCCTCCTGTTGATTAATTTGAGCACAGAACATTCACCAAAACCTCTGAGAAACCTGAGAGGTCATGTCGGTCATAGAGAAAACAAATCGCAAATTTTGTAAGGTTAGACCCATTTTTGTGCGAGAGAACGGTAGGTTAGGACGGCCGTGGCTTTTGTCCTCTCCTCAGCGATTCATCTTTGATGGCGAGGAAGAGAAAGAGTGGCTTTTAAGCTACCAACAGGGGACTGAGGAAAATCCATGGTGGGTCAGCTTGTCTGAGGCAACCTATTGGGATTTCAGATGCACTGCAGTGAGCAAAGCCAGCCCCCCCATCTCCACCTAGATAAGAAAAGACTACGATTGACACGCAGTCCGGAGGCTTTCATGATGATGAACAGCGCAGCGTCTAGACACACATTGTTAAAATGATCAGGATTGCTGTGGTTGAACTCCAGGTGGGCTGCAGAAAGCGAAGGCACTAAGAGCAAACACAGGGTAGTGTATCTCAGTCAGGAGTGTGTGTGGGGGGTAATATACGGCATTTTATTTAACAGGACATGTTTCACCTCATAAATACGCTGAAAAGGGAACAACAGTTTCAAGCTGAAATGAGTTTTCACAGATCCCTCTAATAAAATTTATATGATGGTGTAATACACTGTGGACAGCGGACGACATGTCTTTTTATTGTTGGTTACGTTGATTCAGGTGTGTCTGCGTACTTTATCAGACTGCTCAGAGCTCTCGCAGCATTTTACAAAAACTTTTAGACCATAATTATCTCATTTGCATACATTTACAGCCTATAAAAGTAGGCAGATTGAATCCATTGCAATTTGCTTCACACTGCTCATCATGTGTAGGATGGGCAGCAAACCTTCACCCAATCAGAATATAAATGAGCACCTTCACTATTCAAAATTTGGAAGTACAAAAAAGGAGGCCATTTGTTGAGGGATTTGTCTTGGACAATCAAAAAGTAATTTACCATGTATATGCTGACTGTATTTTCACAATATGTTTTTAATTTGAATAACAAAACGTGCTCCTATGGATAATTTTAATAATAGGGGTTGATATGAAGTTTCTATCTTCGTGCAGTTACTTAAAGAAATGAATTAATTTGCTTCTATTTTCATTCAAATAACAAGTGTTCTATTTCCACTGTTAAATCCCTACACCAGCCATATACACCCAAGGATTAGAGACATTCACTGCACATCAGCTAATGTAAAAAGAGGGGACCAGCAGATTCCTTCTTTACTCCAACTACCTTGTCTAAGTTGTCCTAATTAACAGAATACAATTTGTACACTGCTCTGTTAGGTAAACTCCCTCACCCACTGTGGCCTCAGTAATAAACCCCATAGTAGAAGTATCACCTTTCTGAAAGTTTCAACTTAAAAACAGAGACATTTGAACCTTTGTCTTGCAATGTAAAGGCCAAAATAGGACATTTATTACAGCAAAAACAAGGCTAAACAACCTAAACTAACTTCATCAGTCCCATCAGTGGTGTGTGCGTGTCGGTTCCATCAGTGATGTGTGCGTGCACGGATGAGTGCACATAAAGTAACGTAACAAAACAAGACAACTACAACGCAAGCAAAAGTTGAGCGACAAAGACCAGCCGCTTGTCTCCAAGGGAGGCCAGGGTTTTATAGGAAGTCGGACACTGGGCTCAGGTGTCCTCTACCACCGTAATTGTCTCCGCCTTCAGCTACCTGCAAGTAGAACAGACAACAACTCAACAGGCCAGAGGGCCGTCACACCTTCAGCTTCTGTGTTGGATTCCATAGGTTGCACAGGTGTACCTAATAAAGTGGCTATTGAGTCTATATGTTTAAGATGACATGGAGCCCGGTAGCTAATGTCTACTGCATCCTGTAAGTCTGTAGAATAATGTGAGGAGGATTTATTTATACTTCCTGAGAGTGAGTCACTGCTGTGCCCAGCCTGACCTTTTGTTGCACAGGTTTAGAGTTGCCAGGATACATTTTCTACTGCTGATACAAAGAGAGAACAGCAAGAGATGAAGTTGTCATTTTGACTTCATGCAAAGGACAATCGTTAATTTATCTCACCGTTGAAAGTCTAGACAATGAAACGGACTAAAACTTTAGACTTTTTCAGTTTTTTTTTATAGAGTTTTAGATTTAAAAAAAAGCTAGAAAATGGTGAATCAGGATGTGATTAATTTTCTGTTGATGCAAAAGTTACTTCAAAGGATTAGATCACATATCTTATCTTGCATCTGATTGGTCAGTGAGGTGGCTCAACTTGCCCATAAAACCTACTTTAAAGGTTCACACCGGATCTTTGTGTGCTGGTGTTAGAATAAGTTATTTCTTTTTCCCTTTTAAATACTCAACTTACAAGACCGACTTTGTGTGGTCATGTGAATACGCTGAGATGCAACATGATCGAATATAACCATGAATTGTGATTACTAAAACTAGTGAATGCTGCCTAGTGAATAAGAATTGGTCCTATGAATGAGAAGTAAAAGATTTTTATAAATGCCCCAGTTGCTAATGTCTGATTGTTCAGCTTCAGTTTTTTTTTTCCTGTGTTGCTCTTTCACCTGCAGATCCTCTTATGCTATTGTTTTTTTTTCCCCCAGCAGTGCTTATGTTCCAAAATCAGACAATATGAGTGTCTTTATGAACATGCTTCAGTAAAATTTGTCAAGCTCATCTTACTTTCTTTGAGTACACATTAAAGATGCCGTGTTAACAGAAGAAGTATGTGTATTGTTTTCACCAATACCATAGTGCTTGAAAATATGTGAAGCCAACTAACGAAATGAGACACAAAACAACTGTGTTTAATGTGGAAAAGGAATCTGATGGTAAATATTTGTGTGCCAGTTACAGAAACCTGAGAGAGAGAAAGAGAGAGCTTCAAGGTTTTACATCCATAATAAATCTAATAATGACTCTGTGTCCTAACAACCTCACTTAGTGTTATAATAGACCCCTTGCCAATTCACCATCCTATGGAAAGTTATTGTTATGAGGTAATTTTTAAAATGTAAAAGTATAATCTTCTTCTTTTCCTTTCAACTGTTCACTTTCACTAAATCATATGCCTCAGTCAAACCCTATCCTCTGCATCCTCTTCAATAGGATCATATATACCACAGCTCCTCTCTCTGCACCCTGTCATACGCTTTCTATAAATCTACGAAGACACAATGCAACTCCCTCTGACCTTCTCTGTACTTCTCCATCAGCATCCTCACAGCAAATACTGCATCTGTTGGACTCTTTCTAGGCATGAAACCGTATTGCTGCTCACAAATGTTCACCTCTGCCCTTAGCCGAGCTTCCACTACGCTTTCCCACAACTTCATTGTTTTGCTCATCTGCTTTGTTTCTCTGTAGTTGCCACAGCTCTGCACATCTCCTTTGTTCTTATAAATGGGCACCAGTACACTTCTCCTCCAGTCCTCGGGCATCTTCTCACTCTCCAAGATCTTGTGGTGATGATCCCGGATTTTTGTCTGTTTTTGTTTCTAACAAAATAAAAGTAAGTTAGTTCAATGTTAGTTTGTTTTTCCCTCTGGTTAGTGTGTGTGTGTGTGTTCTTGTCCTCCCTTCGCGGTTATTTTTTTTGCTTAGTATTAAATTACCTGGCCCACCCAGGTTGACGCCACCACTGGGGACCCTGCTCTGAGTACCCCTACTCCTCATTTATTTCCTGTTGGTGTTTGTATGCTTGGGTCGGCCGACGCCCACCCGGTTCCAGTTCCTGTTCTTGTTGGTGCGCCAGGCTGTTCCGGTGCAGAGGTCGGCTGCCGCTCGGCCAGTTCCTGTTCTTCCAGTTCCTGTATCTCTTTGTGTCCCACGGTTGGCCGGCACTTGGCCAGTTCCTGGTCCGGCCGACACCGCTTTTGCCCTTGAGCCGGCTCTGAGGTTTCCATTCTGGGCCTCCAGTTCAGCCCCCAGTTTTGCCCCCAGAGGTGTTCAGCTGCAGCCGCTGGCCTCCAGTCAGGCCTACAGTTTGTTCCACTCCGGAGGGGTTCAGTCATTGCTGCGGGTCTTAAGCATGGCCAACTTGTTTAGTATTTGTTCTCCATGTGTTAGTGTTCGCTAGTTAGTCTCTCTGTGTGTGTTTGTGTGTGTTTTTGTTTGTTTGCTTTTTGTTAAATAAATGCTTTTATTATTTATCTCCCCTCTTACTCTGCATGCCTACATGCATATCCCCTCACCTTAACCTAAAGCCGACCTTGCCCTAACCCAGGGGAGGGCACTACAAGAACCCAAGGTTAAGTCAATGGAAACATGCAAAGCTCAGCATAACACCGGCAACTCTTTTTTGTCATTTTTACACTGCTACTCTGCAGCAGGGACCTGCATCTGGTTTGTCAGTACTCGTTGCCACCTGTTTAGGCATGAGGACTGAGATTGCCAGGCAATCGAAGGCAGAGTAGGGTGGGCCTTCACTGAATAGAGGCGTGGAAAACTTGCACTCCGAGTGAAAGCAGCGCCAGTGACAAGTGGGAAGACAAGTGAAAGAAAAGCAGCAAAATTGTAAGTCAGTGTTTAAAGGCTTGTGCTAAATGGCGAAAGTTGAGCAAGAAAAATTGGCTCCTGATCTGGAATTGACTGGCGTACATGTTCATCCTTCCCATCTGCTCTGGGAAGGTGTCATTGGTTAGAAGTGGGAATGTGAAACGCCATTACAAAACAAATCACAAAATCACAGGTGTTGATTCACTGACACTCACTACTTATATGCTAAAATATACATAAATTAATTGTAATGTATAACTAAATTATAAATTATCATAAACACAATGATGCTGCAGATCTGTACGAGGACATTTTTCTATCTGGACCTCCTTAAATCATAACTGACTACCCCTGCAAGGGGTATCTAGAAAGGCAGCTCTGTGATGCTAATGTATGTATGATAGGCACAAGCTAAGGGCTTACGATAAAATACCAAGTTGTAAGAAACTTTAAAAAACGAAAAAGAGGGACAAGGATAATATGAAGTTGACTAAACATAGTATAACTCTTATTAAACGTAATTAAACTAAACTATATAACGTTCATAGGCTGTTCTTAAACAAAGTGGTGATGCAGCACAGTGGTTAACATGTTGCTGGCTTCAAATTCAAAATGAGCAAATATATATCAAATACTGGTTTTTTTTTTACTGGTAATCATTTGTTATTAGCAGACATGCACAGATACAAAAAAAAAAAAAACATTTAGAAAAAAATTATAACCAGCATGTAGTTTAAAGTAAAAGCCTGATACATAGCTAAAAACCACATACACCTATGGAGCCACAGAATCAGCAGCATTACTGCTCAGACTGACAATGACAGTGTCAGAGCAGAGAATGTAAATGACGTATCTGCGATGACAGAATATCTGTGATGTAATTATTTCAAAGTAACAGCTGACAGGTTGATTTAGGGCTGAATTAGCTCCCGTCAATTTACTATTTGATGAGGAATAGATAATGGGTCAGGGTCTGTTAATAAAACATAACCCCAACCCACTGACTGTGTTGCACTGTGAAATGGCACTTTAATACGTAGCTATACACACAAAGGCTGAGCTCAGTCTACTTACTTACTTCTGCACATGTGCACTTGAAATTAAAGAGCAACACACACGAGCGGCATATTGCCGATGTCAAAACACTCACACCCACAGTTTCCTGTGTTGGTGCAAACACTATTTGTGCTTTATATAAGTGTTAGTTGATGCAACACACCAGCAATTGTACCCTGTTGAATAGCACATCCCGTATTTTGATTGCCTCCTCTCTCTGATGCTGGCCATTTTATGCACAACCATCTCAGCAGCAGACAAACACAGGTAGAGACTTGCTAGTGAACATAGGGGAACATTCAACAACTGAAGACTCAAATACTTCCAGTTTGTTGATCGAGTTACAAGAGTTAATATTTGACTTATGTTCAACAGACTGTCACAAAAACAATTCAAATGATAATTCAACTCTCTAGCTGCTGTGAAAATGGAAAACTAGGTTGCCATCAATGCATTTACAAACTGACGTTGTGCCCTCTACTGATTGAAAGCTCTAAATCATTTATTGTTCACATTATTGTAAATTGTTATTGTAATTTTTGATTTTTTTTGAGGAAGTATCACCTCTCTCCTTTGCAGATCACATTTTACATAGTCACACAAGCCGCACAGTCGGCCCGGTTGCAACGGCGCAGCTCCACTGTTGCCGTTGGCATTAAGAGCCTTACTCAAGGGCACCGCAGTGCCAAATTTAGTCCTGCCGGTCTGGAGATTGAACCGACGGCTTTCTGGTCACAAGATTGTTGCCACCACTTTCATAACAAAAAATGTAACTTTGGTGAATTTTTTTAATAATTTTTTTTTCAGAAGTTCAGAAGGTTCTGAATAGAACACTCTGAACTTCTGAAACCAATCTGAATTGCTATTTCACATTTCTGCTTGATTATGAAGTTGTGCAGAAGTCCTGTTTATTTCAATTTGATAATGATTAATTCCTGAGAGGCTGCACAGAGCATGGTGGAGTGCAGCATCAGAAAAGCTGAGAAATGGAGGAATTGGTAGAGAGTAGAAGATTTATTTTGAGTCTCATATAGCGGCATTAGTCAATTCTAAAACCATACAGTGCAGTGGTATCATAATGTATAGAATGATATCACTGAGGTATTGTTAGTGGGCTAGCTTTGCTCTCCACTTGTATAATTGTCAAATTTGATGTACAGAGTAAAACAAAACGGGAAATATATTCCCTATGTAATTACTAGAATGTTAAATTATTCAAAATTATTCAAAATCATCTGAAACGATTGTCATTTTGATGTTGGGTATTTTTACTTTAGGGTCTGTAACAGCCAAAACAAGACACCAGTGATCAGTGCAATTAAAGTCAACCTGTGTGCAGTAGCCATCCTCAAAAAATGACAAGTAAGTGCTTCTGACTTATAGAGTGTGAAGGACTTTGCATAACAGCATCCAAAGAAGAAAACTTCCATATAGAGCTAAACTGCAAAATGACGCTTTTCTAAAAGGACATGGGAAATATTCAGTATGTTTGCTGTGAACCAGTGCTAGGAACATCATGAAACAGAGATGGGAGCTTCCTGGTATATGAGGGGTGATACTTGGCCATGATGTTATGTGGAGGTTACCCAACATAAGCCAAAGATAGAGCAATAAACATAATTTAACAAAGCGCAGCTGGAAAAAAACTAAACAAAAACAAAACAAAAGAAGAATCTGTGAGGAATAATAAACCTCTCTGATGTGCACAGATGTTGTCTTTCTAGTCATAGATGATAAAATATAATAATAATAATAATAATAATAACAATGAAGGGTGCTCTTTCATTGCCAAAGATGAGTTATGAACATCTCTTTACAGTTTATTTAGTCATTTCTGTTTTTCATTCTTATTTGCTTCTTTCTGTCTGAGCTTTGGCTAAAAATATAACTTTAATTCACAACAAAAAAATCACATCAAAGCACTTTTTACCGTAAGGTTTATGGAGAAAAGTCAACAAACCCCCCCTTTGAGATCTGGGAACTGGTGGAGAGGAAAAGCTTTAACAGACTTTTGACGGAGAAACCTCCCAAAGAACCAGGCCCAGAGTGGGTGGCCATCCACCTCGACTGTTTGGGGTTGTAGATGAAAACAAAATTAATACTTTTTACCACTTTGTTCATTATGACTCACCAATAGAAATGGAAAGTAAGAGCGTAAGTCTTTGGCTATTGAGGAGATCTTTGATCTATTAACTCTCAAGGAAAGAAGAGGACAAGGGTTTAAAGAGTTGCTGCCCATTAAAGTAATACATGCCAAGTAAACCTGGGAAATATGGCATCAAGCTTCGTGTTTGGGGGAAAATGGTAATAGACTTAAATTATGAGTTGAATGATCTACTGCTTTTTTTCTTACCAACATACCAGCTTCCTTTGAGTGCTACTAATATGTCAAATAACCTTTTAAAACTCACACTGTGTCTGTCTCCCCTAGTGATTAGTTCTGATAAAAAAAATGGAAAAAGCGGTTTATGATGTGTAAAGTGTATTCACTACTTTCCGCTACTGCAATACTGCATTTTCCTGGATATCTGGCTGTCATATTCACATGCAGAATATTTACCCAAAACAAAGGGTTGAGTGGACACAAACCAGCAGATTGACAGTCTGTCATGTCCCCTTGTGTTTTTGTCCTGTTGCCATTTGATTGATAATGATTGATTATGAATTATCCACGGTCAGGGGTCCTACCTTCCTATTTACCGTCCTAATGTCACTCACCTTATGTTACACCCTAACCTAAATAACAGTCACTCCAATAATTGCCTGATATTTTCAATTGTCCCCAGTGAAAATGACTGCTCGTATGTAATTTCTTCCCATTGTCAAGGCCAAAGGATGACCACCCTGCCCTTCCTTTTCTCCCTACAGCCCCCTCCGTTAATGCCCACCCTCCACAAAGCCACTGAAGGAGCATCTGTGAAGATGGATTAAGCCTCAGTGAGAATTTTCCTAATTAAACCACACAATATTTAATTAAGAGCCAGTGGAGTTTAATTACAGATATTTTTCTTCTCTCTCTCTCTCTGTCTCTCATTCTTGATAAGGTAAAGTAATTTCATGATGATGCTAAGACATATTGATCTTGGCCAGAGTCTTTGACTAAAGAATGAGCACTGTTATTACCAATGTCTATGAGGTTAGCGGCAAAGAAGGGAAAAAATTCAGGCTTTTGGCTTCACTTATAATCTTAACCCTCAACTTGAAATAAAAAGGGAACTGATTGTACTCTGTGTTCAAAACGAAGCACGGGATTGTTGGTTGTCATGCAATTAAAACTGGGGTCTGCTGATAGAAGTGTCACGGCATCACATTTTTATTGAATGTTAATTCTGTGGGTGGAGCTCAGACAGGAAGTGTGGGAGTGTAAATGTTTTACTTTGATAAAACATACCAATGTCTGCCAACTCAGTTGATACTTCTTTTGTCAGAAGTGTAAGAGCAGACGTGTCTGATCTCCTTAAACTTCAGTCTGCAACCCTGTGTTCTCCTCTCTCGGCTGTGAGCAGCTCAGTATGCAGGGCTACTGTTTGCAACAGAGTTAAATAGAAGTCAGCTGGCGGCGGGGCCTTTACCTATTGTGCCCTCCTCCTCCGAAATAACCTCCTGCTGACACCACACAGTCTGACTCTGTCTCTTCAGCTGCTAAAAGCTCAGCTATGTTCACTAGCTTCTCTCCGACTATTTCCAAGTCCAAGTCAAGCCTCTCATGTTGTTACGAGTTGTCTCTCATTTGCTGCCATCCGAACTGCTCAGAACACAGTATCTACTGCATTATCATCACAAACAAAGTATCACCATTGATTAGTTGTTTTTGACAATAATAAAAAAAAAAAGTTCTGAATTACCTGTTTTACCATGTACAAATGTCACAAAAGTATCATAACAAACTACATAAACTAAAAGTACTCAATGGAGAAAAATGTCTCCTACAGTGGACATTGTTATTATATTTTTTAGATTATTTTTACTTGTGCATTCATGTAAAACAAGGATTGTACTGTTGTACTTGGCTAAGGTGGAGCCTCCCATTTTTTTTATCCAAATGCAACTATAATTTTTGTTATTATGGAATTAATTTTTCCATTAATCAAATGATAGGTGTGTAGTAATTCTGGAAAGAGTGAGAAATGCAATCCCAAGTGGTCTAAACATTTATTAAAAAAGATGCCAGTTAACTGCAGGTGTATGACAGCCTGACTGAACCTGTCTGCACCTTTAACTCACACACACAGTCTTATATCAGCTCCAGAGTCGTAAACTCTTATGTTCAGATGTTTAAACATCTACATGTTTTTTTATTTATTTATTAGGAATTAAAGTTATAAGTGGGTGACAAACTGCATGGATGGGGTTGGAGCATGTTTTCTGATAGTGGAAATAATCATTGATTCAATTATTCAGCTTCTCAGATAGATAGATACATTTTTTTAACTGTGCAATAAAATTGAGCTTGTTCTCAAGTCCTGGATCGCATGTTGAAATCAAGATCTCTGAAATGTCTTTTTCCTTCTGCTGGAATTCTGGTTGATAAGAGTTGGTATTATAGGAGAGGGAACTATAACTATTTAATTTTAATTTTTAATTTTAATTTGTATGCATGTATTAGTATGCATGTGGTTAAAAAAGCTTTAGTTAGGAGTTTTTCAATAAGACATTGTCTTTTGTCACAATAATAACCTTTTTAATAAATGTTCATCCAGATTTAGGTGCAATTCATTGATCATCGGGTTTGGTCTACTGTAGGGGTGTACACAGACAGTGTAGAAGTACTTACATTTGAGTACTCACCAATACCAAGTACCGAGTACAGTTTAGTACCCAGCACTAAACCGTTGTGCTTCTAGTAAGAATTTTAGACAGATTCCTTGTTTCTCACATTCTGGAAGGAGCACAAACCTGTTGACTGGACGTTCTGAGGTGGACAACCCCACAAAGGGATTTCATAAATTCTCATGTGTTTTTCTGTTACAAAAGACGTGGCACTGACCAACATTTCATGAACAGACCGACTTTCTAAAGAACAAAAAGAAAAGATGAGCAAAGCACAGATTTACGGTGGGTGGATCCTGGATTGCGAAAAGCAGACAACACATACTGTTCAGTCTGTAGAGGAATATGGAGATAAAATCACTTCAGGTAAAAAAGTTCAGGTAAAGCTGTAAGAGAATGAACGTTAGTAACTGGACCTACAAGTACACCAGCACTGGAGCCAATACCAGATACCGGTATTGTATAAGGACATCCCTACTCTACTGCTTGTAGCCGTAGAAAATTACTATAACTAAGTAATGTCCTGCATTTATATTTTTAAAACCATCATAAAATTTAGATGATAGAACATTGATTGTAATCAGCTGCAAAACCCACAGCTCAGCACTGAAGTTAAATGCTGACACTTAATCATCATGGCCTCACATTTGTACATTAAAGAAAAACAGGTTCAGGAAGTCTTCATTTAGTTGTGTCAATAACATCTCCCTCTGTTACATCCTTTTGTGTAGAGAGAAGCATATAAAAAGTTTATTAAACTGCCAATCACAGACAGAAGCATGACAGCCAGCAAAGACCTCAAGCACACATACGCACGGACACACACACACACACACACCATTTACACTTAATAGCAGTCTCCTATCAACTGTGAGCAACTACATCATACAGACTGATAATAGCGCTGTTCTCTTTGACCCTTGACCCAACGGTAGCTGAAGGGATCAGCTGCTGGAGGAGGTGAGTCACTGCTGATCAAAAGGGCTTGGCGAGCGAATAACACTAGTCTATCAAAATGTCATTCGAGAAACACCGCATCGTCCTTCTGTGCACATATTGACAAATGCGGTCAGTCAACTGTGGCCTGAAAACGTGATAGAGCAGTGCTGGTATTAGCTGGGGAAAATGATCTCCAGCGGCTCGTTCGGCAACAGGGTTTGTCTAAAGGCTCCCTCTCACACCGAACAAGACGAGGAGCACATTATGCAAGAGCACCAGGCAACAGGGAATATCCATTTTCCCACCAAAATGTGATCTGCTTTTGTTGAAATGAAATCAGTGGGATTGCTGTATTTCTCCACATGAGTGAATCGTTTCTTGCCGTGTTGGAATCTCAGCTAAAGCCGATCACTGCTCTGTGTCTTCTACCATCAACACGATAAAAACACAATGAGTTTCTTTAAGAACCAGAAGGGATGTGAACAAGGTTTCCCCACAAATGGCCATGAACACAGGCTCTGGAGACAGGAACTAATATTACAGTAAGATGTTAGTGTCCATTGTTACTTACCAAACATTAGTGATTCACACGAAACACAGTAAACATCTTTTAAAAATGATCATGCTATTTATGCCAAAGATCACACCACCAGCAACAATTGCAGATTATCAAACAGCTTTATTGTTAGAGCGATGCTGATTGCTTTCTGTCCTTCCTCAGAGTTTGTAGCGATTAAACTGCGAGCATGTCATTGCCTCAATGCACCATTATTCCCATGTACACCTCCAGTAGGCTGTGAAACACCAAGCCAATAGTCAGCTGATGAGGACCTCCGCCTGCCTAGAATTTGTGGGGTGTCCCCCAGTATATGTGCTGGGCAAGACCCCCCCGTCGTGTTAAGCTGCCATTGGTCTGCATCGGCCAGTTGGTGTGAAAGAACATACAACAAAAAGTGGCGCAGTTCGAAGCCTCGGGAAGCGTCATTATCTGCCACTTTGGGATGAGAACGTGCTGGACTGGCTTTAGGATTGTTCAGCTTAGCAAAACTTATTTTCCGACACGTCCTTAATTGGAAGTAATTATAAACCATCTGTGGTGAGCGAGAGCGGCGTGGAAATGGTACAGTACGCTAACACTGGTTTGTTTACTGTTTGCACATACGCAGCTCCAGGTTTTCCACTTTCACTGCCTCTCACACAAGCACAGACTGTGCAGCACTACAGGCCCGTCCACATTCGTCTTTGCGCTGTGTTCGAGTACCACTTTTCAGCCCAGACAAAGGTGATTGAACAGACGCAGCAGTTGGTCTTTGTGGGCGCTAGTTCTTTGTTGGCTTGGTGTGTCATGGCCTTTAAACACCACACAGCTGGTAGTGTGGCAAGTCTCACACTATGTTGTGTCTACACAGAGCGGATTTCAGCAGTGTGTCTTTCTGTTGTCCATCTCACTTGTGTCCGATAGTAATCTCTCCAGGTGACAACACAGCCTGTGTGCTGCCACGCTTTGTTACTTACACTTTATGCGTGGGTCCACAGCCCATGGCATATTTTTACACTTCAAACATAACTGGATTGGGGGATCCTATGCTGTTAAGCATGCACACGGATGATGCTCTGGATGATCCAAAACGCTGCTGCACGTCTCGTTTTTTATCAGCTCAAAAAAACAAAACAAACAAAAAAAAAATTACACGTCACTGTTACCAGACAATTAAAATGCCTGCACTTGCACTTCTGCACTTCAAAACGGGGTTTAACAGTATCTCCAGTTTTGCCTTTGTGTACATTGTTTATTCATGATGTGCTCTAACCCACACTGGTTATAACAATCAATCCGTCAGCCACAGCATTAACACCACTCTGGGAATTTGTGGTGGGTTGTGGTGGACGTGGGTCGGCATGGGCTCACCCTTTACCCCACGATGCTGAAACCATCTGGTGTTACTAAGGTTGTGGCTGATCCCGGTATAAATAAGCTGCAAGAAATATTGATTTTCATCAATAAAACCATGTCCTAGAGTTGAGCGCATTAACTGATTTAAACTGTGGGCCCCGGACTGCTGGTGTTTTCTAAAAGCCTTTTTCATGCAGAACATAACCGTGAGCACATTACCCTGACCGTACTGTGTCATATTTATATATTTAGTTTTTAAAACTTCACATAAAAGTGTGTTTCCCAGAACAAAACTTATGAATAACAAAGCATACATGATCTTTAAAAAGTCTAACCACGGCAAGGAAAGCATCTCAGTCCCTGTAGCAATATGCTAATCGTCTCCCACCCATGTAACCTTCTCCCCTTCATCCCCCACAACGTCCCTCCTTTGTCTGACTCTCTGTGTCGCACTTGATCTTTCTCTCCCCCTTCTGTCTCCAAGTCTTCTTGAGCAGGGAAGCAAACAGCTGCTCCCACCTAACAATCCTCCATATTCAACGCCCCCTTCTCACTTCCTTTCTTCATAATAGGATTTAGGGCCAGAGGGGGGACTGCTTGTTTGTACAAATGTAAGCAGTTTGTTTGAGCGTTGATGTACATGAAGCCATTGTGGTTTGAAAGAGACTACATACTATACCAATCCATCTGGCAGCATTGCTAACATTTCCCAACACATCAAAAACTTCTTTCATGTTGCAAACACTAATGTTTCAGCCTTCATAAGAAGAAACCAATGATACTTACTAGTGCACTAATTGTGGATTAATCTGCAAATAGTTCCCTAACAAATGCACACGCAGGTATAAGAAGTCAGAAAGTAACGCACTGGTTTTGGTCTTTTCATAAAACTGGTAAAGATTAGGAAACAAAATGCATAGAAATGCACATATTGCACTCAAGACAGCCACAAATTGAAGCTACATCATCAAAATGGGTTCTTTTTGCTTCTCTACTATATAATAAAAAGGAGTATTTTTTATATGTAAAGGAGAATTTACTGTGATTGAAAAAACCCAGTTTTAGCAAAATAATAAGAGTGGAGACCTGTAGGGGCAGCTGTAGTTGCTCAGTTGGTAAGGGCAATTGTCCACGGACCACAAGGTGAGTGGTTCGATCCCCGGCCCTGGCTATATGTTGAAGTGTCCCTGGGCAAGACACTGAACCCCTAACAGCCCATTCCCCTCCCCAGCTGTGCAGTGCTGGTCCAAGCCTGGTAGAAATTGGGGAGGGTTGCATCAGGAAGGGCATCCGGCGTAAAAACTGTGCCAAATCAACATGTGGACAATGATCTGCTGTGGCGACCCCGAGCTCACGGGATAAGCCGAACGGACAAAAAACATAAATAAAAAATTAGAGTAGAGACCTGTCCGGGGTGTACCCCACCTTTCTTAATATAAGGTAGATTTTATTTTATTTTTTTTTCTTTTGGAATATCCTGTGACTTTAGGGTCGCCACAGCGGATCATTGTTAAGTGGGTCCGCATGTGGATTTGGCACAGTTTTTATGCCGGATCCCCTTCCTGACGCAACCCTCCCCAATTCATACTGGGTTTGGACCGGCACTGCATGGCTGGGGATGGGAAAGCACTGTTAGGGGTTCAGTGTCTTGCCCAGAGATAGAACCACTGACCCTGTGGTCCATGGACAGCAAAAGTAAAACACCATTTCCTCCTTAGAAAGAGTTTTTGGTGGTGTTTTAAATTCTTTAGCAATTGTGCCTCATAAATGCAACATTATGTGCTGTGGTGACATTTTGTGGCACAGGGGGCCAACATGGACAGGGCATGGACACATCACAGGGACTGCAGTGGAGTGGATATTTTCAGCATAAAAAAAAGGACTGGACCTAGTGTTAACAAGGTTAATCGAATAAATTCAAGAAACAAGTAATTCAGTGGTTTGCCATTTTTAAATTCCTATTATTAAATAAATCCACCAGCCCTGAAATTGATTTCTGACGTATTAACCTAGGACAGTAAACGTTTCTGCATCAGGATCAACAAGCGGTGAAGTAAAGTTCTCAGCCTCCATCAAAAGAAAAGTTTTTTGTTTTTTTTTCTGATTAAGGGCTAATTTAGCTAAAAGAGCAGCATCAACATTTAATCTCCCTCGAAGTAGCTACTACAAATGAGTGACTGGAGAGCGTTTCAGGAACACATATGAATAAATACAGAGTTGCTGGCCTAATGTAAAACTGTTCGATGAAAGTGAAAAATGTCACAGTAAGGAGCTCTGGAAAGAGCCAGTTTGTAGACTTTGGCTTATTTTTTTTTGTCATACTGCATATTTATTGCTGACCTGATCAATAGCAACTGCACAGCAATATGATTCCCTGTTCCTTTTCATGCTGCAGCACACTGGCAGCCTAAGGGTTTGCACCAACTGTCCCCCCGTGCCCTCGATATCAGAGAAAGTAATAACTTTCTCTGGTATTGTCCTTGGCCGGTAATTAGATCTGATGAAGGCAGTTCGTCATGTTCTTCATGTAACAGCTACTGGAGGCATAAGAAACATGTCATTATACAACTAAACACACGCCGTCCCAAAGGTACCTACAGAGTGGCTAAGATGTTTCACCGTAAAACAGCACAGTCGATAAAGCAATAAAAATAATTATCTAGTCACTCTAACATGTAGACTAACATCTTACTGAGGAAATGTAAAAACATCTTCACTTTGTGATGTGAGCACAATGTCCATAAAACCAGCATATGGACATTGCAGTCCAGCGCAGTCCTTCAGCTGTTTCACACCTCACAGACTTTTGGCAATACAAACAGCCCCCAACTCATGGATTCTTCTAATGATTTCTTTTAGCTTTGGTAAACTTGGACCTTCAAATTTTACTTTAAGCATGTAGTTCAATATATATATGACTATAAAACCTCTAATCTTGTGAGATAAAAGAGAGACATGGTTATTCAGCATTACCCCGACTGTGGATTAGCACTCGAACATGCCCACAGCTCAGAAATATGAAATGAAATCTCTGTTGCCCGCTACCTTGTCTTGACTTTGATGATCATTTATACATACATTAGTGGCATATACGCAGTGGGAAGTGGGCACCTTAGTGGTGAGTGGAGACTTTAAATAAGGAGGCCAAGAGGCTTTTAAGGCAGTGTCGTGCTGTAACAAAGCTTAAATTGGAGCGATTTCTCTGTCTTTTGGTTCCTAAACTCTCCATAAGTCTGGCCACTGTTGCTGGAGACCAGCTTGTTGCAAACTGTTTTTTCAATGGTTATGTGGCATAATGTGGATCCTTTCAGCCACATTCACAGATAAGAGATAATCACTATCAGCAATAAAGTTACAAAAGTTACAAATAATGCTGTTGGGTTTTTGACACAGTAATTCCAGTCACGTAGCAGCCAAACATGTCTAAAGGCAAATGTTTTTTATATATATATATATATATATATATATATATATATATATATATATATATATATATATATATATATAGTATATAGGCTAAAAAAGTTTCCTTTAAAATGCCAGTTTTCACTGCAGGACCCTTTCATGGGGACCAGGAACATCAAGAGGTACTAAGTGTTTCTAAATGAGGAACCATGGTGTAGAGCTGTAATTCTACTCCCACCAAAAAGTCCTTGGTCAGGGTAGTGCTTTCTGAAGGTCGAGGAACTTTCTGGGCAGTGATGATCTTTGTTGGTTTGGTTAAACACCAGGCAGAATTTTACAAACCTGCCAACCATGAAAACCCACCGCACACGGGAGATGTTTCCTTTGTTTATTTGTTGAAGTACTTTCAGGTATGGAAAAAGCCACAGACCTTTACATTGTTGATACATCCGGAGACTAATTTGCTTAATGTTCCTGGTGCATTGGCCCTGCTGTGGACTTTTACCTCTTGTTTCTAGAAAAGAAAGTACCAGGACGTTTACAGCGGAGACACTCTCCTTGTTTTTCTTTTGTACCGATGATTCAACTGTTCTATCCAAGCGTTGACAAGCTCCATCTGCTACATTACAGCGTCTTTGGAGAAAATGTCATGGATGCCAAAATAACTCCACCCACATAGCAACTCAACGTCAGGTAGCTGGGAACATTTGAATAACAACACATTAATCTTATGTTTGATGATGTGAATATTGACTCTGAGCTCACAGGTCATAGCAGGAGATGACACTTATGAAGTGGGGGAAAACACGTCATTCAGTAAATCCAATGTACACCAAAAACATACAGTAGGTTCAGAAATTAACTTGACGTAAAAGTTTTTAGTATGTAAACATTACTTTCTTTTTCCCATTTGACATATTTCTAGTGAATGTATTCAGATAAAATAAGCACCATATATTAAATAATCACTTTCAAGTCAATATTAATAGTAATAATAATAAAGTTCCACCAAGGAGTGAGCTTTCTTGCCTGTGATGGTTAGGCAAGAAAACCTTATGAGATTTTAAGATTATTTTAACAGATAATCTTTAATCTATAATTAATCTTAATCCATTATGTATGTGGAAGTGTGGAGGTCTAAACACTGAACCATGCAGGAGTATGAACCATTGTTTTTTAACTTAACTACTGCATGCAGTGTGCTAACATTCCTTCCCCTCCTGGATTGATGATTGATTCTACATGTGTATGATTTGAACAGAAAGGTTAAAAAAGTGAGGCAAGACTGTATCTAGATAAGAAACATGGAAGCTTGGTTTTATGTTTTAGAATGTCTTAATATTTCCGTTGTATTCTGTCTTTTTTGGTGTTTTATCCCTGGAAACCTCATTGTAATTACATTTGAAAGATTATCTTGGTTTACTCCCACCTGATATGCAAAGAACCAGTGTTGTCTAATTTATTTTATATTTCCAAAATCGAATTATTTCCCCATCACATGGCTATTAGTACGTTTACTTTTTAAAAAAGGTTTAGTGATTTGAATGTATCATTTGTTGCCCATCCATCTGTACCTGCTTATTCTGTTCAGGGTTGCAGGGGGCTGAAACTTTTTCCAGCTGTCATTGGGTGAGAGCCAGGGTACACGTTGAATAGATCTCTAGTCTGTCTTCCCAAGGTCGATTTCTTTTGGAGAATGACAAGTTTTTATCCATTTGTAACCAGGATTCTAATCAGCTTTCTCCATCCGCGCATGTGTTTAACATGAGGCCGCAGACAGGAACACGCAACTGAGTGAATGGTTGAAAGAAAGGAGAGATCATCAACGGGGGGATTTTCAAAACAAAGTCCCACAGAAAGTAAAACTAACACAAAGTGCCCTGTAGAAGGCTAAATAATTCACTTTCCCCACAGATGTGTTATATTCAGACAGTTCCTGTGATGCGTTAAGTGCATGTAAACACTGTTGCCCAATTGCTTGAGAAAGCACAGACAACCATTCACACTCTACAGGCATTTTACAGTCACCAATTAACCGAACATGCACATCTTTGCATGTTTTCCCCTTGCTTGTGTGAGATAGTCCAGTTTTCCTCCTATAGTCCAAACTCTACACAGAAAGGACACATCTGACCAGGGGATTTGAATCAGGGATTGTCTACATGTGAGGCAGCAGCATTACCCACCTTAACACCATGCTGCCATCATTTGAGATGGTAATTGAAAAGGATCCTAACAAACGTCATGACTATCTGATATGTAACCTACAATGCATCTGACTGTAGGTGAAAAGTTTAAGAAGGATGTTGTTTGGGTTCCGTTTGTAATTTTACTAGTAAGTGAATGGAACACTGATTTGTACTCTGTCAAACAGACCAGCAAATAAAAGCAAGTATTTACAGCAATTTTGACTCTGTAGGATTCTGATGAGGATTGTGAAACAGTGCCCCACACCCGGTGCCAGGTCCACCAGACTCCTCAACAGTGAACTCATTGATTTAACAGACTGCACGTTTGTGCAAAAAAGGTCACAATTCAGAAAACTTTATGGTCTTGTGTCACGACTATAACTGAATTAAAAAAAAACTCACTCTTGGGGCATTATTGTTTTCTTATTTGATATTGGGCTTCACTGTGAAGAATCAGATACAGTTCAAACGCAATTGACATTTTCTTGCAGTGTTTGTAATCTTGTACAGGTGAGGATAAGGAAAAACTGTTCAAATACAAGCAGGCCAACTAGCAACTAAAGAAGAGATGTGAAGAGGACAGAGCAAAATTTTACAAAGTCAGAGCAGGGGATTAAAAGACAGACAGAGAAAAAAAAAGGCTTGACAGTTGTGGAAATCAAAAGTACAACAGATGATGTAGTGAAGAATGAAGGTGAGAGGACCTGTGTATATACTATGAGGCATGATGGGCATTATGGGAAACAGGGGAGCAGATGAGTGGAGCAGAGTCAGGGGGCGGCACAGGCACAACAGGGAGGAAGGGGCAAGGTCTGAAACAAGAGGACAGGTCAGGAGGAACAAAGAGCCAGTGAATCAAATACTGAGAATATGAAACTGGCAGAATCCGGACTGTTCGTGGTCAGCAAGCACCACCAGCTATCGGTTTCTGATTAGAGGAAACTTGAATAAAATAACAACATGTGTGTAATTTTGCTGATTTGAAACAATCTATTTTTAATTTTAATTGCAGGGGGAACAGGAGAATTTTCAAAAACTCAGTCACAGGGGGCACGAATCCCCTAAGGACCAGTAGCACATACGATTTAAGAGCTGCCTTTCAATCGGGTGATCTACTGTAAATGATTGAATTCCAGGGGCAGTTCTTCTGGGGATAAATAGATCCTAATATAATAGATACAAAGGACCTGTTGTAAAATGTTGAAGAATTATCTCTGCCTATAAACAGGGTAAACACTGCCAATATAGAGATGCGTCTGCCCTTCACGTCTTCATTATCCTGCATATTGACATTTCCATTTTTTTACAGCTGTTTGTGAGACATTAACACATATTTTCTCTACAGGAGCAGACAGGACATAAAGAAACAATGGCAAAAGCAGATTTTGAGGATTTCTTTTGGTAAACACTTGCAAACACTTGAACGGACCGTTCAAGTGTTTGCAGGGTTGAAATTGGAACGTGGGGGCTTTAGAAAGGATACCTCAGATCTCCTCCTCCTTCCAGTTGGAATCAATCTTCCTCCTTCAATGAGCCTTGTGTCCATTGCTTTTGCAGTGTAATGGCGGCTTGGAGGAAGCCAGCTGGAAAGGCGGAGGATTTGGCAGAGACAAGGACCAGGAAAGGGTTAATAAGACGCAACTATTCCACAGGACGAACTGTATTAGAGTCTCAATCTCACTTCAGCTCAGTCGCTGTATGTGGGCGTGTGCATTGGTATATGCATATGTATGTATGCATGTGTGTTTATGTGTGTATGAGTGTAGGATTCCCTGAATGTATGTGCATGTATATAAGTCTATGTACAGCTGTAGGAGGCTTTATTGTTGCATATTAAACGAGCCTGCTCACACAGCTCCAGAAGCACATGACTGACACCAGTTGTCAGTGTGCTGCTACTACAGAGAAACTGCAGCGTTCATCCTACAGAGGCATTAAACAGAGAGGGCTGCCTCCCTGTAAGTGACTGTTTCCTGTTTGCAGAACGAGTGTAAAGACGTATTGTAGACTACATGCTGGTCTGCAGTGATTACATAACCTGGAATTACAAAATCCTTACCATTTACCACAACACCTGTCTTAAGTCATTGGCACATTTGGGAGCAATATGTCAGACCTTTTGGATTCAGTTCTGTTTACTGGTGAGGCAGAAAGCTGTTCACACAAAAGGAGGCTATGAATACTAAGTTTTATTTTATTTATTTGGTCTGGTTTTCTTTTAAACATTTAAAAGTAAAAAAGTGGACCAAAAGTCCCTTCATTGGTTAAATGGATCTGGTGTAGGAACACGAAAGAACAGGAAGATGATCCCATTGTGCAAAATCCTCCATAATCAGCGATGTGGCAGTGGAGCAACGTTTGTGTAGTGGCCCATAAAAGTATTGCACTTTCCATGTTGATTACAAGAAACCCTGGCCCTGAAACACTTTTCCATTAGCACACATTATACAAGGAGTGGCTATAAAATGATGAAAAAAAAATGTCCTTTGCAAACTTAACGAATTGAATCTTTATTACCAGTTTAATTTAATTCAATATCATTTGAAACATTTAGAAGAGCTGTAGAATTAATGTAATGTATCTGCATTTAGGGTGCGGGGGGACCCAAGAGGTACAGTCGCTAGTACACATGCTCAATGGGCCCAAAATGCTAAAGCAGCCAAGTGAGATCACCAAATGAAATTTAAGCTTGTGAACATCCCCATGTGAGGAAATTGCAATGCAACATGGAATAACTTCTCAATTGGCTTTAGTTCAAAGCTGTGGTAATTTCTCTGGGCAATACACCAAGAAAATCTTAGCAGAAGCTGAATCCACTTCGACAAAGCCTCGAAATACAACTCTGCTTCACACTTTGCAAAGAGGACGGCCACAGCCATTTAGCCAAAAATCTGCTGTTCTGGGACAGATCAAGGTCGCGTCACATTCTCACCACAAATGAACCACCACAGAGTTTGCTTGGAAACCAGACTGACTGTATCCTGTAAAGTTTCCACTGTTTTAGTCCACACCTGGGTGATTTCTGCGTTCAAAAACCCGCCAAAGTGAAATGTACCAAGGCCCAAAACAAACTAGAGTTATATTGACAGAGACTAAACAAGGCAGGCGTGAAAATGACCTACGTTGTATTATGCAGTTGTATGTGGTTTCACCTCTACTGCACAATGTGTTTCATGAAGAAATTGTTGCTTTACCTTTATGTGTTTTCTTCCGTTTTAGTTACATCTTAATAAAAGTTGCATTACATTATAAGAATTCAACTTTCAGCAGTTTAAATGGTTTTATTACTAAAGTACTCAACAAAAGCAAGACAAAACATTTTTCTCTAGTGGTTTGAGGAGCACACAGTGTGAAGCACTGCAGTTACTTTACACTGATAAATGTCTGAGCTCTACATTTTAAGTAGGCAATAACTGCAGTCTGTGTTGTATTGTGATAAATTTGACACGTCCCACAGTTTGACTTATGTGCTACAGTTCTAACTTCTTCCCTGGCAGGAAGACGTTCACAGAAAAGGCTGGTTAAGAATGGCCGATCAATTTGATGCACTCCAGTGTGACTCCCTTACCCACTCTGACCTCCATGATAAACACATTGTAGAATTATGGCCGATAAAAATAAGAATTCACGGCAGAGCTGCTGTATTAATTAGCATTAGATTGTACATGTGTACCTAATGATAAGAAAGTGTGTTGATTGTCTGTTTGTGCTACATGTTTGCAGCACAAACACTGAGCCAGATGTCAAAGCATTGACATATAAAACCAAAACTAAATATAGTGACATATCAGAATTTATCAGAACATTCATTTTTGTTTTATCTCGCTCTTTTTTCCTTGCTAACTGATATAATTAGAAACTATAAAAAAAAAACCCCACAGAACAGCAACTTGTTCCCACAGCAGCAAAGCCCTCTTATTAGTTTAATACGACAATACTCTACAGGAGGAACAGTATATCTTTTTGCCACCCTCTTGGTATAAAAGTAAAAAGTATGAAGCATACTTTGCAGTGGTTTGCATGCACCTGTAAGCATCATAATCTGTTCCCTGCTCTCCTTCCTGATGACACTGCTCTGCTGT
Source organism: Channa argus (assembly GCF_033026475.1). Taxonomy (NCBI): domain Eukaryota; kingdom Metazoa; phylum Chordata; class Actinopteri; order Anabantiformes; family Channidae; genus Channa; species Channa argus. Next base: position 24,268,881 of record NC_090203.1, read on the forward strand.
CTGTATGTGTGACGTACCTGTCTGTCTGCCTAAACCTCTGACTGCCTGATCTCAGCTCCCTAAAGCACACGCTGCTTTGATCACATGTATTAGGGGTGAAGATTCCACTCTCGACAGCCTGCTTGTTTCTCTAAGCTGAGGATGAAGCTCGAATGGGAAGAAGAAGAAAAAAAAAGGCCTGCATGCATCAAAGAACATGAACACAGCGACAGAGAGAAAAGAAGATGATAAAAGTTAAACCTTTACACTCCCACAGAGACGCTGGAAATAGCTGGATTTTGCTACAGCGCAGTACATGTGGTCTGGAAAGATGAATGTGACATGTGTTTCGAATGCCTCATAATTAAATACCCATGTCTGTACTACATTTCAACCAGATTGAGCAGAGATTTGCCTTTAAACAATACTACTCTTAGCAAGAGACTCACAATGTCAGTACAGTAGAAGTAAAAAGCTGCACTCTGACAATGTTCTCAGATGGATGATCTGTCCAGGTAACATATCTGAATGTTCCTGTTAACAAAGAAGAGGCCAAAACCAAAATTGTACTATTCCGTGTCTCAGCATTTTATGACTTTTCCTTCTGCCTACAGAGAATGTACTGTACACAGTATCTCTGCAGTGTTTCCTATGCCCATTGTATTTTACACGTGACGCAACACTAAGAGAATCTGATAAAAGATTTAATTAACATTTTGTCTCTTGAATATATGTGTTTGCTGAAACCTGGTCCAACATTATCTTACCGTGGAGCAGTGCAGCTGAAGACTCCTGTGACACAGGATCACTGAATAGTATTTAGATAAACACTTCTTAAAGTGTTTGATCGAGGCGCAAACTTCTCACCAGTTAGAGAGGAGGAATGATTTTATCTTGATTAATAAGTTTTGCAGCACTTTTATTTATTGTAATTTGATAAGCACAGCTTCCTAAAGGGCCGTGGAGCCAGTTATACAGGAGGATAGATAAATTCTTGTGATCTTTGCTTTTCTGTGCTGTGTTCGACTTTAAGCTCATCAAATGAAGCTCATCAATGTCATGTTGGATGCTGACCAGCTCTGGCCTCTCATTGGCTGAAAATGTTAACAAGTGGCTTGGGCCTGTCAAGTTAATTTTGTCTTTTATTTTTTGAGCTATGAAGCAGGGGGTAAAGCATTGTGTTGGGATGCAGAAGGCTGTTGTGGCCCCTCCCAGCCACCAAGGGCCACCCTGGTGCTGGTTCCAATCCTGGATAAACTGGGATGGGATGGGTCAAACATGTTCTGCTGTGGCACCACCCTGATGGGACAAGCTGATCTATTTTTAGAGCTTTGGAACCTAGAGAGCAAATTCATTCTGAATGTGCTTATGTACTGTGCATTTTTACCATGAAGAAATTTTCAGTAAATGATTGACACTGACCAAGAGTTTTTTATTGAAGCATGCATCAGCTACATGCTTCGACTCGATGTTTAAGCTGTCATTGACAAAATAGACGGTACCGTAGTAAGAGGTATTTCAAGTGACAATTCTAAAGTAATTCCGTCCAAAGATTGCTATGGACTTGGCCTGTTTTATTCTGAAACAGGTTTGTTTGTCTAGTTCTTGAGTTTGCTGAAGTTGGACAGGTGAAAGCAATCCCATTCCAAATTCCCAGAGTAACTGCTCAGTCCAATTCCAAGTAATGTAACAATGCAGTAAGACCCACCTTGTTTGACCACAGATTAGCAGACTGGTGCACAACAGGAGAGAAATGTTTGCTGCAGAAAAAAAAAAAAACTGTTTGTACAAAGTAAAATCTTGTGCTGCTCAAATTCTACTAGAAATGATGAACGATTTCTGGCTCAAGTATTAGAGAACAGATATCCGAGACAGTTTGAGGGGGGTTAAATATGAGGATGTCCGTTACCTAATTTATTTAACTTTACTGTTTGTAAAGTCTTGTATTTTATATTGAATTTACACATTTGAATTGTACACACATTACCAGAGGTTCCTCTTTAAAAGCATGCAACCTTATGTCATTATGTACAAACACTGAGTCTTGTCTCATAATCATCTGCAAACCATTTCCCTCTCGTGGAGCGGATATGGTCTTGGCATCCATCCCTTCATCCATTACCCAGTCCCTCCAGGAATTTGTAATGTTGGAATTGCAATGATTAATTCAACCAATCTCGCTAAGTTTTTTGAAGCCTCCCAAATTTAAAACATAATGACATTGCAGGATGCATCACAAGGTATTAACAATGCTGTTTCAATCAAAATCATGTTGATGAAATCTTGAGGGGATTGAATAGCACAGTGGTTTTGGGGTCTAGAATCTCAAGGCACACCTGGATTCATTTCCGTGCTAAAATTGCCTCCAAATCACTTTTCATCTCCAGAAGTGGTAAAGGATACTTTTTCATGGATGCTGGTCATCAAGGACCCCTGCTCTGCTTGTTTTCTAACTATTCTACCCTACTGATAACCAGGATCAGGTGTTTTCAGTCAGTCAGAGGCTGGAAAATAACAGTTGTGCAGGGATAGTTGGAAAACATGCAGGGCTGTTGCTTTGGTGGAACGAAGTTGGCCATCCTTGATTTACAAAAGGTGACTCGTAACTAAAACTGTAACACAAATGTAGTGGAGTGAATCTAACATGAAATAAGTACTAGTAGTCTAACTCAAAACTGTAGTTTAGTAAGTCTGCTGTGTTGTTACTGACCATGCTGCTTATCACACACCTATTTAACTTATGTGGTAGGTAACATTAACATTAACGTAGCCTCTGTAGCTTTCTACTAACTTTTTACCATCAAAGCTTTAGGTAAGAGATCACCACTTAAAAAGTCCTCACCTTTCCTCCTCATTGTGAAGTCACACTCACAAACACTAACCTCTGCCATAAAAACCGAGATGGATTGTACCATCTAGATTCTAATTAGCTAAAATCAATAAAATAATTAATAAAAAAAAAAGACTTATTCATTGGTTTGTCTTTACTTTATAATTGTCAGTAAATAAACCGGTTCCCTAAATCCTCAGACTGTCAGGGGGGAATGGCGCGAGCAGAACTTCAAAAAATGTATTGGATTAAATGACATTGGGCATCAGGTAGGATACACAGCACAGTGGACAGGTTACCAGTTCATGATAGGGTTGACAAATATAGTTTGGTGTGAATGTGAGCATTAGTGGTTGTCTATTGGTAATTTTGAGTCACCAATAAAACTGGGAGGACACTAGAGTTCACAAAAGAAACCCACACAGGGAAAATGTGTTAATGCCGCAAGGACGTTCAGACCTTGTTGCTGTGAGGTGACAACTGTCACCATTGCACCACCACCCAGAAAAGGGGTTACAGAAAACGGAAAGCTCACAAACTGTTAAAGTGTCCACCAGGTTGGAGTCTAAAACTAATCATTTGCGAACTTTGCCTGTTATTTACACCTGCTTATTGTAACTCTAAGCACCAAACTGAAGATCTTTGTCCGTCGGTCCTTATCTTATCACTAGCTCAGGGTGTAACGGTTGCCTCTGGCTGTGGTTCAAAGTGTCCTCGACTTCAATTCAAAGAGTGTAAGCTCAGTGTATTTCAGTCTTTTGTTGGCTCTCCAGGGTCAGGACACTTGTCTGCTCCTTTGTCTCTTCATCATCAACCAGCGGTAGGTGGTATGACTCACACTAAAACACATTCACTGTCATCAGCACTAGCTTTTTCTGTCCCACTCAGATAAAGGAAGAAAAAAAAGGAAAAAAAAAAAAAAAACATGATTCACACACACTCATAACTTTGGCACGCCATGCTTTCAGCAACCTCTTTTCAGATGCAAATAGATGATTTGTTCAAAGAATATTTCAACAACAGTATCACAACTGCAATTAGATTCAGGGAAGCTCATTATCCGTGTGGTTTAATACAACATGAAGCCCAGAGTGCAGGGTTTGTGTTAGAAATGTCTGCTCATCACTTCCAGTATTTCATACTACTTGAAAGTTTTTCAGACAGGTTATCCAACTCAGGGTAACTTCAATTAAGCTAAACAGAGGCTTTTCCTGCGAATGTATGATCGCTGTAACAAATGGAATCTTAAAATGCCACCACACCTTAAATTGTTTTATTTGGCACTGTACACATCACATGTACAATTAATACAATTTGCCCAGCAAAATTCATATTGATAACTGATTTTTTTGGGGGGGGAGCAGTTTTTTGTCAGTTCGCTTTAGTCCAGGTGAATCCTCTGGCCCCTCCCTGATTGTGATGACAAACACCTGAATTTATGACATATGCGGTGAGTAGACATTCTCATCCCACAGCGTTAAATAATGACCCTTCCTGAGACTTTGTGCCGCTTTGTACATCCGTTCATATCATATCATATAGACACTACAGGTGTCCTTTGGTGCTACTATTGGATGTTCCAGGAGCAGCACTATTTGACTCCCTGGGAACAACAATGTCCGGTAAGTATGCTACAGGTATACTTTGGGGTGTGTATTTATATACACACAAAAAGTACTTTATGGTTACGGAAATCAACTTCCGGTTAAGTTAAGAAACAACAATGGTAGAGTTTAGGCACAAAATCTTTAGAGTAATGTTAAGTTCGAAGATAAATTGCATAACAACATTGCTCGCTGAATTGTATCTTGGTACAGCAACTTATTACAAACACCACCAAAGCCTTAGACACTTTTTGAATTCTCTTGTCATGTCTTCAATAATTTTCAGGCAACCACAGAGTTCAGATTTACAAAAGTAAACCTTCAACAGTCCTCTTCAGTCCTGGAAAATAGAAACTTCCGTTTTTTTTTACATTGTAAAGACTAAATGATCAAATAATCTATTAGACAAATTAAATTATTTTAGGTTAGCACTAACATTTGTTAGGTTATGTTTTTCTTTTGTGTATTGACAGGGTATGTTTAGGTTGCTAAAGATACTGAAAGGACAAAGTTTTCAGTTATAGAGCATTGTGTTCTATTGTGTTCCACTGGGTGGCAGTGGTTTGGTCGGTAGAATGGCCATGTCCTGACTCCCCCCTGGCCACATGTTGCAGTGTCTCTGGGCAAGACACTGAACCCCTTAACTGCCCAACCCCAGCTGTTGAAGTGGCAGAAAACCATATATATGTGAGTGTTGGTCCCAACACAGTAACATTGCGGAGGGTTGCATCAGAAAGAGCATTTTGGATTTAAAACCTTTGCCAAATGTCAGGATAAGCTGACTGAAAAAAAAAACGTATGTTCCAAATATTAACGCAATGCATGTATCTTGACTGCTGGCAAGTGAGTGTAACATTAGCAGCAGACTGGGTCTGGATGCACGACATGCCATTGTATTTTGGTGCCGATATAAAAAATGGCAGGTGCTACTTTGGTGCCTGACAAAAACAAACGTGCAATATCAACCTTCTGCCATTGGGCGCCCTTTCAACGATTGCTTCTATGAGTCATATGACAGGATAGAGACAAACCGTGTGTATATAGCATGGTCATTTAGGTTGAAGGACAGGGTTTTTTTTTTTTAACAAATGCTATTAAGCATAGATGAACGTGATTTTGAGTTATATAATGTCATGTTCCACAACCTTTTTCTGCAGGCAGAACACAAGATGAACTGATGCAGTGACTTCAACTAAGTGGAAGTCCGACAGCATTTTATGACCTTGCCCCCAACACTGTGGAGGCACTTTTTTTTTTTTTTTTGCTGGTCATATAAAAACAGCAATTTTGTGATAAATAGTAATGGAAAGAAAAGGTCTCCAATTCTCCACGCTTTTATTTGCAGCATTGAAATATGGTCGTCAATAGCAACGGGCAAAAAGGGAGGGGTTGTAGAGGGAGTGTGCAACTGTATGTGTACTCGGGTCAATAGGGAATGGCAGACTGGAGAGGAGAAAAGGAGGTGAGGGAGATGAAAATAGAGGGATGGAAAGAGAGGCAGAGAGGAGAGGGGAAAGGAAAATCAATAAAGTCATCAAACATGAATTGTGCGCTGAAATGACTTCTTAAGTCCCATCAGGAAACCAAGTGGGAGGTGAAATGCAGTGGGGAACCTGGATGCTGACTTCTATGTGTCCTTGAACAGAGCTGACTCAATCACTGAACTAGCCTCTGTAAAGCAGAGTGTCCTACAGGGACTCGGACCTCTGCTCTTATAGAAATGAATTCATCCCCATGCTCTCTGGGATTGTCTTTACTGTATGTTATGTGCCTTTTATGAAATGCAGTAGTTTAACTTCCACCAGAAATTGCCCGTTTTTATCAACTACGCTTCACACACTATTTTAAATGGTGTATATTGCTGTAACAGGAGGCCCTGGTGGCTGGGACGCAGAAGTCCCTTGGCAGCCACCAGGAGCCACCTACTTGCTGCAGGAAGGGCATCTGGCCTAAAAACTCATGGCAAATCAATGTGCGGAACATGGTCTGTTGTGTGGACCCCTGAAGGGTCAAGCTGAAAGCCATTGATTTTGTATTTTGCTGTGGCTATGTGTTCATTCCACCATTAACACCATGTTTAATGTGATGTATATTCATATTTTGGGTGTTGTATATTTGTAAATTAAACCTGTAGGTGGAGAGTAACATGTATGTGCTTTTTATGATGATATTCTGTCTGTACCTTTTTGGTTGATTTCCCTGATTTTGACTTGGAGTTTGTGTTATAGTTTTACATGTTTGAAGTAGAACGGATTCTGTTAATCCCCCACTTTCTGCCATTTCCTTCTGTTCCATCTCTGCTTCTCCTATAAGTCTTTTCGGAGGTTATTGTATTCCTTTGAGTGTCCAGAGGGCTGTGTGTTTGCTCAAAGGCCAAAGTCATCTTTTCTGTTGGTACTAGGTCCGTGCCTTTGGGGTTGAGGGGCTGGTGGCTGTGATGGGCTAGTAGTCGACGCTGCTTCACACAAGTGGTGAATGCTGACAGCCACGGGCCATTCAACAGTTTGTATTTTCCAAATGAGGTTGTAGCTTCTCAGCCTTTCAGCTGGCAGTCAGACAGCCTTGCTCTCATTCTTATTCATCCCCCAGCTTTCAGTACAGGCTGCAATTGTTGACCAGCTTAATAGCCTTCAAAGGGCCTAGGATATGTCTTTGATGAGTCAATAAAAACGCTTTGCATTGCCAAACAAGCTAAGCCAAAATCTCATCAGGGAGCTGTATTGCATAGTATATTTTTTGCATTATGCTGCATATTCACCTTTCTCTCTGCATTATCTCCAGAGTCCTCTGGTATATCAAGGTCTCAAAACCATACTGTGAATACCACAAGGTCTCAGACTGATAACTAACATTAACATAACATTAATGTCCATGAAATGGCTTCATTTAAATAATATTCATTGTATCTATCATACAAATATGTCTTTTTTCTCAGTGGTTTTCATAGTTGGCCTAGGGCTGTTAAGTATGTTCATGGGTGGTAGAGGAAACACCATGTGCCCATTAAATGAAAAATCAACTTGCAAACATATGGTCTGTACATTTTTCATATTTTCAAATTGAATGATAAGATGACTGTATATAAATAAATAAATAAATGAATAAATATACTCTCAGTGTTTTTGGAGGATATAAAATCTTGTTAATTGGCATTTTATGATTACACTAGCTGCACATATTTGTATCATAATTGCATACGATTTTACAATTGTAACATTGTCTGATTGCAAACATGCTGCACACCTATATCTACATTAAGATAGTAAACATAGCAGCATTTTAAGTTCTTGCTATCAGCATGTTAGCACCACTGGGATGCTGTGGTTTGAGCTAACAGTCTTGTGTGTCTTGTATTTCAGATTTTTTTTCAGTGGAATTTAAATGTTTAAGGCAATTTCTGTTTACAACCCCGGCTTTATTCTGTAGAATTGCTGATCATTTAATAAAATAGAAATTATTCTAAACTACTGAATTTCACACAGTTCATAAGTCTGGTGGAGATTTGTTGTGGATGTGCCTCGTAACTTTTCTAGAAAAATTTAAACTTGGTTAATTAGTCCAAATCCTGTCTCCTCAATTGAGCAAAACAAAAAAAATAAATAAATTGTATAAAAGCAAAATTCCCGTTTAAAATATTTTTTGTACAGAGGTTGTCATGCGATGTCATCGGGTCACATGACACTTCATTTGCTCTGACCAGACAGACATTAGTGACACACCCAACATTGCAGTCTGTAGCCCAACATTCTGCAGTTTGAACAGTTTAACTGGCTCTAGCAGGATATTAATTCCTGACTTATGTATAGAGATTAATTTTACAATATAATTTAGATCAGCTTTAGAAAAGCTGCTGAATCTGTCAGATCATATTTCAGAACGTCAGGAAATAGGTTAGTTGGGGACTGGTGACCCATATACGTTTGCCCAAATGGACCAGTACTGCAAACGGCTGATTTCACTCTCCAGATTATTATTATTATTACAAGCAACACCATAAACTCAAAGGTATCTTGGCTCTCGGCTACATAATGTTAAGAGGAGACAGTGGAACAGACTTTGACACTGGTAAGAAAAACCCTACCGCTTAGCAGCCATGTTTGCTTATTGGACTTCTTCTTTGCTTCTCTGACGCCACAGGAAATGCATTTGGAGACAATAACCACAGGCCACATAATTGAGCAGTACGGTATCACAGAACTGCAGCCCAGTCAATGAGTTGTCCAACACAGTGGCCAAAACAAAGTTCACTTGACTTAGTGCCAATAGTGAAAACCTCATTAGGACAGTCCAGGCTGTCTACTACTTTGAAAATGGTGCTTAGCTTAACCTAATAGCAATAATGAAATATTTGGTTGAAGACTTTAGTCCACAATCAACTCAGTTCATGTCAGGACATAATATGTCCCTGGTGTGGAATTTATTTACAACATAACTACAACAACTTTAACATACATCCACTGTTTCTGCATAAGCACATGAGGACAAACAGTTTATAGCATGGACTAAGACGCTTTCAATAGACAATAGAGGAACATATGTCGGGCGTTTAAGGACAGTTCACCTCACTAAAATGAACAATATACAGTGTAATAATAGTTTTATTATTGTATTTGTTTTTAACAATATTTATATATTACTTTGCATGTATGCTGTATTATTGTGTACAACAGCTACTGCAACACAAAAATGTCCCTTTGGGGATTAATAAAGTCTCTATCTATATATCTTCTATCAGTTAAAAAGCAGTATCAATGTTGCTTTGATGTATAAATCATAGTAGTGGTAAGCAAAACACTAAGGAAAGTGAGGTAGATCTGATAGACAGAGCAGAGGTAAATAAAGGTTAAATCTAGTCAAACCTCTGAAAGGCCCCAGAGTGTGGTAAAGACATCTGCAGTATTCACTGCAGTGTCTTTCAAAAAAGAGCTTTGCCTTCCCACAAATGCAATTCTTGTTTGCAGATTTGGGAGCATTAAATGAGCTGGCAGGAGATGAAGGAGCAGGAAAAAAAACAGCAACAAAGGGCTTTGTCTGTGTATCTACATACAGATGTGGTTGTAAGAGCAAAAGCATGTCCCATCTCTTACTCTGAGCAACGCTGTGCATGAGTGCACCACCTCCCTCAGCATGAAAACAAGTACATGTTTTAAGGACATTTGTCTGATTTGATGGGAAAGCTGGAGAGAAAGAGAGTCATACAGAAGTGAATAGGTTGAATGTTGGTCCATTGGAAGACGGCCATCACAGAATAAATTAGATGGAGGGGGAGGCAAAGCACAGAGCATGGTGACAGATTGACAAAAGGTGTCAAAGTGGCAGAGTTCAAGAGACAGGAATCCCTGATTAACTAAGCCGTTGGGGCAGAAGAGATGAGGCCAGTGGGTGAAGAACAGACAGAACAACCTTCATTGTCACTGAGCACATATACATATTGCACATGCATGTTACAGTGAAATTCAATTAAATTCTCTGCATTTTTCTCTGGTGTGTAGTCAGGGAGCCACACCTGGTGGGGGGGGGCTGGGATATGATCCTCCTGACTTGTGCATGTCATCCTGCTGCTCTACACACTGAGCTACCGGGCCGCATTCAAAGAATGAGATCAGACAAACAGAAAACACCATTAAATTATGTAAAATGAGAAATGCGCTTTGCTAAATAATAATAAAAGAAAACAGCTTGGTAAAGTACATATCCAGTTTAAACTGTACTAAGATGATCAAATTAACAATGTAATAAACGGGAGAGGGAACTCTGAGGAGCTAAACCCAGCGGAGCAAGCACATTTTTTCTAGTGCTCTTACCAGAAGCAAGCGAGGCTTTTTACAGCTGTCTTTATCAGGGATTTTACGCTTCCAAAAGGACTGGCTCAGCAAAGGACAGAGATGGAGACAGGGACAAAAGAACAGAGGGAGGAAAAACAACACTGCAAAAGCTGACTGAAGAATGTGCCGTACAGTTTGACTACTTGAACCATGCAGTAAAAATAGACATGAAGATTTGCATTTGTACTGTATGTGTGGACTGCGTGAGAGGGAATTTTAGTATTAGGCAACAGCCTTTGTTTTTACACAGAATGCCTCCAGTCTCCCCTCGTTGTCTTTTTATTCATCTTGAGAGAAAAGATTAGTGACAAATAAAGCTGACTTTTACACATTGTACTTTCATTAAAATACATATTCAGAAATGTTCAGTGTACAAGACAATGAATGGTTTAATTGTATGCATTACTAGCAGTGATAGAAGACCCCTCCCCCCCCCTCCCCTTTGGTAAACGTTGTAATGTAAGAACTGAGATTTTCAATGTGACAATCGGGCTGCGTACTGTATTTTTTGTGTTTCAGTAGCCAAACCTGACAACCATGAACTACCTGACAACAGTTTTTTCTACATTCTCATCCCACAGAGTCAGATAAGGACGCTTCTTATCCATCAAATTGTGTTGTTTTACTTCCTTTAGCGTATCATATTGATGCCACAAGTACCCTTTGGTGCCGCTATTGGACTCTCCAGAAGCGCCACTATTTGATGCCCTGGGAACAACTGCATCCAGTATTGGTGCTGCAGGTGCACTTTGGCATCAGTAGTTTATATACACAACAAAACTGCATTAGGTTTAGGGAAAACAACTTTGTTGCATTAAGAAAAAAACAAGAGTTAGGGTTAGGTACAAAAACTTTAGGGTAAAGTTGGTAGAAGAAAAATTCCATAAAAACACAACCAACAGTGACAATGACACACTGCTTTGTCACTATAGCAAACTAGCGTCAAACCCCGGTCTCCTGCACTGTGTCTTGTTGAGACTGTTTCACTATTTTACGTAATTGACTTGAATATTGAAGCCCTTTTGCTTGACTCAAATGTCCTCCAGATGTATGATAATTGGTTAAAGTAGTCCAGGCCAAGCTATTGAAAACATAAATACAATGGCACAAAATGCCATCAGGCCTACTGAACACTACCCAAAGTTGATTTCTAATTTTCTGTCTGAATCCCACCCTCCAGACTGTCATGGCAACAGTCATAATGCTTTGTTACAATTGTGAAAAAAAATCGTTGTTTAGTTGGGTTTAGGCACAAGGACAATTGGGTTACATTTAGGTGCAAAACAAGTTAGGTTGAGTCAAAACATGATGTCCCAGGCTCAATGAAATATTGAAATCAAAAAATGTTGGTTTGTCCTGTTATCCACGTGGCTTAGTTTGATGTGATAACCTTTTAGTTCCTAGTTGTTAAATATTGGAAGTTGTGTAAATATTGCATTCAACTGAAAACGTTTGGCATCTCATACATACGCGAAAAGGCAGAGTTAGCATCATTATGAAAAACCAAATGAGTTAACAAAAAATCAGCACAGAAATAAACTATGATTAAACATAAATTTGCATCTATACAAATACTAGAAAGTATCCCAAATGTCTTTCCCCAGAAATGTAGTACCTTACACTTAGTGAAAAAAATAATAGATTACAATACAGTGGGAAAGTTGTCTTCAGGTGCATACACTGGCTGCTCAGTGGTTATAGCACATGTGACATTTGAATTCCCTTTCCATGTTTTTATCTATATCTTTGCAATGGACATTGTAATAAAGGCAAAATGCCAAACATAAGTAAAAGAAAGATATGAGCGTGGTTTATCTTAGTGGGACTGCTGGAGTTTCAATATGAGCCTCAGATGAACTTTGGAGTGGATTTGTCCACTATAGTTGTGCTCCGGTTGAACGCTTAAGGACTGGTGAGGACAGCACGAAGAGAGACATTATAGTGACCAAGACCTATTCTCATCTACCTAAAGGCAGATCAGTACAACCTGAAAAAAAAAAAAACAGGACCTAATGTATCAGTTATCTGTTCTTTTCTGAAACTTCCATGCAAAGTTTGAGTTCTTCTGCTGATATCCTGGTATAATCTAATATAATTAATACAATTCCAAAACTGTCATTTATCTTCATTATTAGTCCCTGTACGGTTACCTTCTTTTCTTCTCTAATAGCAAATTATATGAAACTACAGTATCCATCGATCATCGGCAACAATAAAACCACACGGCCGTCTGCCAAATGCGATACTGCTGGTGCTACCTGACTCTACCCTAGTTATTGGTGAGATAGTGTACTGAGTTCAGACTTAGTTACACTGATACATAGGCTCCGGAACATTTAAAGGGCAAATTCTGAATGCCAAACATGTTGGCACAGATGACACTGGAGATGAAATATTTGGCATACAGAATATGGCATTTAAAAATCACACTGACTGGCCTGATAGAGGTACTGTAGAGCAAAGGTCAAGCTTTTTTTCACAACATGTAATCCCAGTTTTTTTTGTTTTTTTTTTTGTTATTATTCATTTTCAATGATAATTATTTAAAGGCTGGGGCGTAAAGTTCTGAAGCCCTTTGTGACAAAGATCTTGACATTTGCAGGGTATATCGCTAAAAGGTTCCACCAAGACCAAGTCATACACATTATGTGACCCACTAAGGACACATTCAAAACACATTAGCCTTCTTTGAATTCAAATACTGATTTATTGATCATTCTCTACATAAAAGCACGTCTTTGTTTAGAGTGAAAGGTATTGCTGTGTCAGTTTCCATAGCTTTTTCCTATTTCCTTCCAGGTATTTAAGGTTAGGTTAGTTGGTGATTCTAAATTGGCTGTTCTGTCTCGTGATAGACTGGAAACATGACAAATAAGTGTCGGTACCAAATGGCTGCTGTGCAGTGAACAAAGTGTCTGCGTGGGACTGAAAAATGCATAATATAGAAATTGACCTGCCTTTAATGGAAGCAATAAAGATTTCATTTCTTAAAGAATAATTTTGGTTAATTTGGTTAAAGGATTTTTTTTTTCATTTAGTCATATTCTACACGGGCTGCATTTGTGGACAACAACTGAGGACTACAGCACAGATGATCAAGCTGTCCCAGGCTCCATATTGATAATGTAAAAAGGGGAGATTCGGTGTTGGCTTTTGGGATTTTGTACAATAAAGTTAATTCAGAATATCATTGAAATTATGCTTTAGCAACAGGTTATTAAAAAAGGGCTTGCAGTACCCTCTTACCTTAAAATCACAACTATCAAGTTATGTCTGGACAACAAAGATGCTTGTTGTGACTGTGTGTTAATTACCATGCTGTCTAAAGCAAGCAAACAGTTTTCTCCTGTTGCAGCTTCTAAAACTATTCATCTTGTTATCTGAAGATAAGGGCCAACACTGAATCGCCCCTATTTACATTATCGATATGCAGAGTGGTTCAGCTTGATCATCTGAGCTGTAGTCCTACTACAAAACAAATGCAACTAAGGTCATGATTGTCTTACATGAAACAATTATTGACACACAAAAATAATTTCAACAAAGTATCATCTCATAACATCAGTGATGAGGTAAGATACGAATAAATGCAGAAAGATCATCTTAACACAAGCTGAGTTAAAAAAAAAACAAAAACATGTTCACTCCTATTGTTTTTAATCATGTTGGACATTTCATAATACTACTCCCCCACAGCTGATCAGCGGCTGTCGGTTGATAATGTGGATGTCCAGAAATGTGCACCTCCTGTGTTTGATTAATTAGACGGCAATAGAGGAGAAGAGACAGACACGCTGGAATGTGTTGCCAGGTACTACGCAGCAAAAACCTGCTTTAATGGCAACGCTGTGGGGGGAAACCAAAGAAAGAGACTGGACTGAGGAGTCAGGGGAATGTGTGGAAGAAAAAGAGATGAGTCTGGGGAGAGAATCCCAAAAGCCTGAGATCTTCTGCCTCATTGACAAGCTTAATGGTGTGTGTCATAAATGGTGTCACTGCGACCCTCCCCCCACCACCACCACCCACCCCACCCCACCCAATGCAAACCTTGATTTCCACAAAAAAAATTGAAAACCTATTCTCTAACTATGCAAGTTACCAATTTCAGATCTAAAAAGGAGAAACAGTGTACAGGCTTACTAACAATAATGTGAGGTAGCGGTTCAGTAAAAGGTAGAACTGTAAAGACTGAAATAGATCAAAAGTGTAAAAGAAAGTAAGATGAGCAAAATGAGAGACATTTTTTTTTATCTCTTCCATACCCACTCATCACTAATGGTCCTGGGAGGAAATCTGAAGTGATCAGCAGGCTATGACAGGGCTGACTGTGAACAAATTGATTTTCACAAGGACCTGCACAAGTGTCCCACTTTTACCTTCACACTAAATTCTATATTCATTTCATTCCTATTTGTAGACACACCAGTAAGAATTAAGTCACACCTGCTGGGTGCTGCCTCCGGGAGGCAGGGGCATTGCATCACTACATGATCATACTGAAGACTTTCAGAGGAAATTGGCATGTTTAAAGCGGTTGAATAATGAGGGAATGAAGGCCCAAATAATACATTTTTGATTTTACAAGCTGACTCTGTAGAAATACAGCACACAACAGATGTCCCAAGCTGATCCTTATGCCACATTCGCACTTCTGATGACAAATCGTGGGGCTTTGGTGAAGCTGTAGCTCTGGGGTGTGTGTTATGCTCTGACTGGATGGTTGCACTAACAAAATCGTTGATTTGTTTTACCAGTCAGGTTTTCTGATCTAGTAAGGTCCACAATCTCATAAAAACAAGTGATAAATAATCAGCTTTTCCTCTGTTCGTTTAAAAAAATCATGTCACTCTTCGTATCAGTTCCTGCTGGAATCAAAGCGCTCCTGATTGGCTTTAACCAATCTTGCAAAAAATGTTCAACTTTTTCTGTTATGTCAAGGGGTTCGTTTTGTCTTTGTCTGGCTATATGACTTGCAAGAAGACAAAAAGGAACAAAAGAGACTGAAGGCAGTAAGAGCAAAGACTGCTTAAAAAACAATAAAAGGGTGATACCATAGCGGGTACTATTCACTGGGCATCAGTGGCTCAGTTGGTAAAGTGGCCACCTACCGACCATTGGGCTGGAGGTTTCGCGCTCCGCTCTTCCCGACCACATGTTGAAGTGGTCTGCCGTGGTGACCCTGAGCTCACAGGATAAGCCCAAAGGACAAATAACAAACTAAAATAAAGCAGGTACTATTCACCTCTATTGCCCAATGGAAACAAAAAGCACAATGAAAATTGAGCTGTGTCCAACCAGCACCATCAGGTCTAAATATGCTATTTTAAAAGCTTAGAAAAATGTGTATCAAACTTATAAGGCTCAAGCCGTTGATTCAGTGTGCAATGTACAGTTTATCAAATCAAAAACTTTACGTGCGAGTGCAGGATTAGACCTGGTATTTGAAGATACCTGAGTCATTTTAGGGTACGTTCCATGTCTGCTTGTAAGAAACATTTGAGATAACTATTTTCTTCAAAAATATCACATTTTACAGATCAACAGAAAGCGTGCTATGATATCCCATACAAATTATGCTTTGTTTATCTTGAAATTGCCATGATGTTCCTAAACTGACAGTTTTCGCTGGGTTCGTTTTTCAGGTTAGCGCCTCTGAATTTCAAAATGAGGAATAAATACTATTAAAGTAAACAACTTAATTTTTTATACAGTTCTACATTTTAAATAGTAATTAAAATATTGTTTTTTCAAGGTGCATTTCAAATTTAAATAAACAATTTAAATCTTAATTCATTCATGTCCACAAAAATTCTGTCAATTATGTTACCAACATGATTCCCCCCGCAACAAAAAAAATGGTTTGTCCCAAAGCCATATGACCATCATCCATTTTCCTCTGTGGCAGACATTTTGAACACACTGAGGAGTTAATTATTTTACCCAAAATAGTGCATTGTCAAGGAGCATATTGATTGACGGTCAACAATGTTGCTTACATGTTTGTGATTTACAGTGGCTATTATATTTCTATTCAAATTTACGTTCAACTCTGAGGTCAACCTATTAAAAAAATAACATTTGGCTAGTGAGGAAAGGCCCATCTTTTAAGTTATGGGTAATTAATTAGTCAGTACGGCAAACTCCTAACATAGTCGATGTGCACTTACTGAGGGACCATTGTGTGCATGTGAAATAATCATAAGGAATTATGATAAATTGATATTTCAAATATGTTGTGATACTAACTATTAATTATATAAGATTTTTGCAGGTTGAAACTTTCCAGAACTATTCAGACAAACCATTTGCGAGGCATGATATTTTGTAATATTTCTTTGACCACATGACAATGCCGTGTCAGCAGTCGCCGCTGCACTTGCTCAGATCAGTTTACATATGTCAAAACACACGTTCACACATACAGTATAATGAACATACAGGGTTCTTTTTGTCCCCTCATCAACACATTTATAGTATGGCTATAATTTTAAGTTGATGTCAACAGTTGAAAAACAGAGGAGATACAGAAAGAGGCATGGCACAGGTCACAGCACAAGGAAAGGTGAAAACAGTGACAGAGATGAGTGAGAGAGAGAAAAATGACGCCTATTGGAGGAAACCACAGCAGAGAAGCAGGGAAAGAAAGTGCAGGCTTAAAAGATTGTACCAAAGAAGTTTCCTTTCATATACACAGGTACATTGTGAGTTTCAGACAGAAAAAAAGCTAGAAGAAAACTGAGCAACAGAGGCTTAAAGGAAGCCCTGCAGTCTCAGATTCCCCCCTAACAAAAAAAAAAGTGCCAAAAAGTCCCTGTTTTGGCGACGTGTGGAGATCATTGTTGGTTCACCATGTCCTCATGTCCAATATCACGGACACTACACCTCTCCAGAAAGCGGAGGAAGAGCCCTGGGGAAGGGAAGATGAAGTAGATAAACCTAAGCTTCATACTGCAGGACAGTGCCATTGCCTTTCTGACGAGGGATGAGAACAGCTGGTTAACGGCAGGTAAATCCCAAACAATAACGGAAGGGAAGATTAAAAACAGAAGGGGTTTGTCAGTGATACCCTAAGAAACCTTCACAGGAAATGTTTCATTGAACATCCTAAATCCAATCTCTCCTACTCCTTGTTTTGTTGGATTGGGCCATTCTGGCTTGTTAATCCAACACTGGCAGGGAAACATACCTTTGTAAGTTTCATGAGAACTTTTCCTTTCTGGCTGAAAAGTTACATTCTGTCAAGTTAATTAGGAGGGTGGATCCAACTTCAAAGAACTGCATATACAACACGTGTCCTATGTTTGCCATAGCAACTGAAGGTTACCTGCAGGCAAGTGTCCAAATCACTCAACGGTCAACTGAAACAGTCAGAAGAGAAAAGAAAACAAGGATGGCAACAAGGAAAAGGTCCCCTCGAAAATCACTGTGAAGAATATGGACATAGTGATGTCAGATCTGATGGAGATGTTTCAAAGCCAATGGAGACATTTCAAACGGCATGTATATAACATCAAAAGCCAGTTCCTCCACTACCGTGAGCTAAAAAGAAGCGTGACTAATCAAGAATGCTTGCTTTATGTGGACCTTTATGAACTACTCATGCAAACATTCTGCAGAAATCCAGGCAATGCACTTCACACGAAACCAGAAGCAAACCCTACTACACACAATAATAATTTAAAGTGATACATTTCTATTGGTGCCACAACAGAGCACATGTGCTTCGGTACAATTTCAGCATCAAAGGACAAAGGCCCACCTGCAATATGGGCGCACCTGTCTCCTACCCTTCCACTGAGACTGCATTTCTTCAGTGATGGACCATGCACACAGTATAGACAGGAAGGAAACTTGTTCCTGTTCAGCACAGAGCTGATGAAACGTGGCTTTAAAAGGGGACATGGAACTTATTTGGTTATTATTATTAGTTATTCATCATGATGTATGCATGAAAAGTTACAATTGAATATTGCACTTGAAAAATAACACTGTTCTGATTGTTATATATGTGTCCAGTTGACTATGTTATTTGCGTCAACTATATGACTTTCATATGTTGCACTTGATTGTTTCACAATAAAGATGACTAAAATAATGCTTCAGATAGGTGCATCCACACAGATTGTACATTTGCATAACAGCTGTTAAAACACTTATAGTAAAAAAAAAAAAAAATATTAAAAAGTACAATTAATAAAATATTTAAAAATAATAATTTTAAAATATGCCAAAAGAGATACAGAAGCCTTTAAAATGTTACTTTAAGTGTAGGAATTTACCAAAATGGGAAATAGAATACACTTTGTCTGTAACATAAGCATTAAGCAGGATAGAGGCAGTGTACGTGAGTGTTTTAGACAATTGTGTCTATATTTAGTTAGTTAAAACAGATTGGTTGATATATATTTCATGAGAAATTTTTGACAAATACAGTACATTGTTCACAACAATGTAAAGAAAGTGCAACATTTTAAACCATGGATGACTGAATTGCTTGCACTGATGTACTGCAGGGATGAGAGAGTAGGTGCCATGGATGCCAGATGTGAAACAAGAAACTCCACAGGGACAAGAAGTTTGCCTGTTAATTCAAACCAATCAGAGGATTGTTACTCGTCAAGCAGAAAATGATGCCACAGAGCTTAATCTAATGGCTGCGGGAAGAGTGAGAGCGCAGATCAACATGCATGGTAGAGACAAACATGTCTCCGGTGTAGATGGAATTGTGGAAAAGATGAGACGTCACACTGTAAATGAGGGTTTAGTAATAAAGGGTTCAGTACAATAAAATAAATGTTTCCTCATAGGGTGGAGAGTAGAAAGAGACTCAAAAAACGTTCCAATTTAAAATGCCAAGTTATTACAGCATTCAGTGGCCTTTGTGTTCTTACCACCATAAATACAGGTAGTAAACACCTGCTTCCCATACTAGCAGGCTCACATCTTTATAATCGGATAGATTTGTTAAAAATTAGACACCAGTCTCATATTGAGGACTTACAACATGCTGGAGGACATGCCAAAAACACCGGGATCCCTCTGGATTGTTGTGGGGTCCAGGAGGAGGCATAGGTGGCGTTGCAAGGGCAAACAGAAGCAGCGGGAAAAGCTAGCCAGGCTAAGAAAACAACCACAGTAGCCCCTGAGTTTATTCCTTAATGATGCCAGATCCATTGTCAGTAAGATAAAGGAAGTTGAGCTGCTTCTGCATTAAGTGCAATGAAAGACTTGTGGCTCACATCAAAGACCTCCTCCCACCCATGTTTGACCCCGACCAGTTCGCAAATAGAGCGAACAGGTCAGAGGACGCCATCAGCATTGCCCAACACAGCCCTGGCCCATCTGGAGCAGCAGAGGCATCATGTTAGGATGCTCTTTGTTGACTACAGTTCCACCTTCAACACAATTGTATAAGGCTATAATTATTATATAAATAATATTAGAAGGCTCGGCAGAGGCTGCACTTCTTGCGGCTGTTAAAGTAGTTTTACCTCCCTATGAAGATGTTGATGAACTTCTACACTGCCGTCATCAAATCCATTCTCACATCCTCCATCACAGTCTGGTTTACTGCGGCCACAGCCAGGGAAAAGGCCAAGCTGCAGAGCGTCATCCACTCCCTTGAGAAGGTGATCAGCTGCAGAATCCAAAGACGGGCTTGACGTGAACTTCAGCCACTCCCCTCTGGCAAGAGGATTTGGTCCATCAGGATCCAGACCTCACACCACAAGAAAAGCATCTTCCCCACTGCGGTCAGCCTGCTGAACGATTTTTCATTTGCAGGTAAATTTAACCTGTATATTGAACAATGCTGTTGCGATGCAAACATCTTGATCCACAGTTATTAGTTACTCCAACTTTTCTTTTACAATATTTGACACTTTTGTTGTTTCTGGACTGGACTTGTACGTTTGTGCCAAAATTCTAACTTTAAATTAAACTTAAAAGTTTAACCTAAAGCTCCTTGACACAGAATGACACACAAGGTCCATGTGTGGACATAGGAGCTGATGTCAAACATGTTTGTTTTTCATCCCAATATACTTGACACAAGCTACTTTATAAACCAACATTATCAACCTGAGGAAAACTGCTGTACTCATCCACAACTGCCTCCCTACCACCGGTACCAGGGACACTCACATTGCACTAGCACAGTGATGCTTCTGTTGCCTGTTGTGTGCTTTTTAGAGCGCCAGAGAGAAAAGACTTCAAATCAACAGCTCCAGGGTGGCACCAAAACGAGGCACAGTAATCTGTCATAACATCCACACGGAGCACTGTGGACCTTATGGTTTCCAGCTCTCTTCATTACTGCACCACATTTTTTAGGTACACACCGAACCACTTTGAAGCATCAGTCATCCAGCAACCATATCAGTAGAACTGCGATTAAATTATTGCTCTATAAAGCTAACACCACAGACTATAGGCATTTTCACACAGGGATCCTAGTATACCACTAATATGATGACAATTCTTTATGAATATCAACACTAAATCCCCTCAATAGACATTTTCTTTTTACACGGCTGCTGGTTTCCGAGTATAACAGCTGTGGCATTTAATTTGACCTACTATGTGACATGGAACATGTATTCATGCCGACTTAGACTGTACATTTCATCATCGAGTAAACTTACTTCTTGTTACCAACAGGATGCTAAGGACAAATCTGTACAGCATGTCTGTGTATTGCTTCATCACACTGATGTCTGACACTCAATCAATTATAGTGAATTTAGCTGTATAACCATGGACTATAGCTGACTGCACAGTGAGACCCAATGGAGGTTTGATAGCTTGTTGCACAGCAACTTTTGAACTGATATTTTGATGTTTGAGTGGCTATAAAATAGGCTATGAGAAACTATAATGTGAGTCTGGCTGCATCAGTGTAGTAGAACAGAGGCTAGTGGTGTCTTCTGCCGTCTTCTCCGGTTTTTTGGCAGAGCAGCATAAAAATCTTAATTGTTCTTCTTATCCTGGATTTATATAGCATTTAATTTTCGCTTTTCCTTTTGGGGTCGTGTTAAAAAAAATGTATAAAAATGAAAAAGGTTCAAAGGAGCCTGTCTCCTAATTTACTGTTTCCCTAAAAATGTTATGAAACGAGAAAACAGGCTTTAAGTATTGAGCTTTTTGCTTTTCATTGTAATTTGTGTTTTAACAGGTGGTGTTAGTTAATTCGCCTCACTCTCCCAGAGGAGTCGTCCTCTTTTTGAAACCACCAGTTTCTCCTCCACATATTTGAAAAACGTTCAAAAAATAAGTCAAAGAAGTAAAATGAAAATAAAAAAAAAAGTCATAAAATTTGGTTTGTTAAGGTGAGGAATTGTTGAAAAAAATGTAAATATTTCTAAGCTGAAACATCTGTTTTTTACTTCAGATTTCTGAACAAAGTTATGGTGATTTGGAGCATTTCAGGCAACATTTGTTACATTTCCTTGAGTGAGCCTTTTGGAATGAAGGGAAATGTCACCCACTGGAGCACTGTGTCTGACTGATATGCTTTTAATAGTTTTTGGACAAAAACAAAGGTCTATGGCACAGACAAGATAATCCAGGCTGCTTCTTACAGCAGCATTTCTTTCTGTGTCGTGTTAGTTTCAGCAAAATGTCACTGTATTAAGATATTTAGGTACAAAATGCAGAAAGGGTTAATACAGAGGAGCAGCGAGTGCTACTGGATTCAGTCATCGTCAAAAAACAAGCAAAGCAAACAAAAAACATAGCTTTAATATTAATAAATTATTGAATTAATATCTCTAGCACTTTTGGCATCTTTAGTTTTACAGTTTCACAGTATTAATAGCACAAAAAATGTTAAGAGAAATCAGATTCTATAGGCTAAAGTGAAGAGTATTTACTGTGACCTCCCCCTGCAGAAGCTTGATCAGGAATGACTCTTTTTCAGAACGGAACTAGGCGAAAAGTCTGGGCTCATGAAGATTATGGAGTGATGAATTCAAGTTTGAAATATTTGGGTTTAATCACCTACAATATGTGTTGGAGAGAGGTGGAACAGCAAGTGTTTGCAGCCTTCAGTGAAGGACGATGGGTTTGGGGCTGCATTTCTGCAAGTGGTGCTGATGATACTGTTGAAAAGCATCTGAATATAAGCAGTTTTCTTTTTTCCGGCATGACAAAGATCCCAAGAATGCAGTAAAATACCCTGGCGATCAGGAACTGGCCTCCACAGAGTCCAGGGTTGAATATCACAGAGGTGGTTTTGGATCACTTGGACAAGGTCTGAAGGAAAACTGGTATTTCATATGAGAAGATCAGTTAATAAAATCAAGATAGTCCCCCCTAAAATAATTGAACATGTGATGATTGCAAAGCGTGTACAGATTTACTGTATTTTCCTCTTGTATCTCATTAAAGAGACCTAGAAATAAATATGGATTGCAACCTGGAAATCTACTAGTGGCCCCAGCACAGCTGTTATCACACTCAAGTTAACAATCCACATGTTGGTTTTGGTTATGTAATTGTAAAACTACATAAGTAGTTATCATAGCAATAAATGGAACAAACTGGTGACTTCCTAATCAGATGCTTGCTGATCTGGACATGCTTCGAGGGAAATTTCGACAGTCCTTAGTGGGCAACAGGAGAAGAGGCAGCTGAAAACTTACTGGGCGCAGCAATTCTGAGCCACTGAATTGTCCAAATTGGGTGTGTCCCTCATCGGATTTCTCAATCAATGAGACAGTCCACTTACATTCAATCTGCATTGAATCTTTAGTCCTGAATCAGCTTCATCAGCTGCTTCCACTGGATGGAAAATTTCTTCACTGGCCTGAGAAACTGACAAAGACAAACACCTGAGAGAGATGAGAAGATCAACACTGAATCAAAATCAATCTGAATATAAATGTTGCTTACTCATTTTCCGCACTTGTTCAGAAGATCTGCTTATGGATTTTGCAGCAGCTTGACTTCTGTTCAGGCCGATAAGGCTGCCACATTACTGCCATTCTGGCCCCGCTGGATGCAGCACCATTACAACCTCATGCAACAATAAGAATCCAATCAATAGTTCCAATCAAACCTATTGGTACATTCATTTACAGAGAGGACCTTGGGGTCGTTTCAAAACAACAGGGCTCGTATCAGAAGCTGTGGGGGACAAATGGACCGATATAAAAGATCACATAAATGCTTAAAGGAACTGCACACTTTATTGGCACACAGCATTGAGCTGCTGAGCACTTGCATAGGTGTTAATGGATGGAAGCCGCCAGGAGATAAAGGGAATGTGCATGAACATGCAGCACAAATAGAACGTGAGCAATAACACTGTCAGTCGTGTCATGTGCTGTAAATGTTTCTTATATTTTAACATCCTTACTTCTTCACAACAGAGCTGATGGGTGATGACTGTGCTCTGAGTTCTGTCACCGAGCTGCTTTGCTGGTGTATTAATAAGACAAATAATGCCACATCTGTAGTATCTGCACTATGGGAAGTCAAAATGTAAACTGATACAAATCAATCATATGTTCTATATACAAAAATGTGAGTTTTTTTCAAACTACTGTAAAGTTTTTAATCAGAATGAGCAGCAGTTCTAATAAAAATAACGATAAACATTTACACACACGCATACCTAGTTATACATTTCAATAAGTCGGTATCATTGTTGGGAATGGGGGTTTAAGAAATCTGTATATGGAATGGACAAGACCAGAAAGCAACACTTCAGATCCCACAGACAGCACTGCATTGAAAACATCGTGTGACATGATTCTGTAGTGAAAGACAGAGAAGCATAAGACACCTAAAAACCAAAATTCCTTTTTGGAAATCATGGATGCCACATCATCCATGCTAAAGTGGAGAGTAGAGAGAGGGAGCATCTGACTTGTTGTTGGGTGAACCCAGCATGAGCAACTTGCAAATCTGTGTATACACTACGCGACTGTGGCGCAGGAAGGTAGAGTGGTTGTCCACCAATCTCACAGTTGTTGGTTCAATCCCCGGCTCCTCCAGTCACATGTCGAAGTGTCCTTGAGCAAGACACTGAACCCCAACTTAGTTGCTCCCGGTGAGTGTTGGCCAGCTGCATAGCAGCTCCCCCATCGGTGTATGAATGTGTGTGATTGTGAGTGTGAATGGGTAAATAAGAAGCAGTGTAAAGCGCTTTGAGTGCCAATAGGTAGAAAAGCGCTATATAAGTGCAGACCATTTACCATTTACCATTTACTATTAATGCTGAATGATAAATACATGGGAGGCCTTGTGTATTTCTGCACATATATTAAACATATATTGCACTTATTACAACAGCATGGCTCAGCAGTAAAAGAGTCCAGGTGCTTAACTGAGCTACCTCCAATCCAGAGCTTTTACCTTACTGAAAACTTTTGATGTATTGGGTATAGAAATTCAAGGAGGAGCCCCCATGATGTTGAGCGGCTTTAATCCTACTGTATATCAAGCAAGAATGGGAAAAGGTTTTGCAGTCAAAATATTTTTTTCTTTTGTTTTACAGTTACAGTAAAAATAGGGGATTGAAGAGAATAGTAAACATGTTCCTGTCCCAATGTTTTTGAGACATTTTGCTAGTATTTTTTGAGCAGATTAAAAAAAACAAAACAAACATAATCAAATTTCTCATTTGATATGTCGTCTTTGAAAAAATTTTTTAATTACATTTTGCAAAGCAGCCAAACTTTTTCTTTCTTTTTTTTTCTTCCAGGTTTGTATAAAGTTGTTACAGTAACACACATCAGTCTGTAAAAGATAATCTGCAGTCCAAACACTCACTCCAGGTTAAATTGATAATATTGATTTCAGGCTAAACAATTAATATGTGCATGTAATGATAATAGAAGCCATGGGATGCTGAGACAAACGATAACTATAGATTCTCTTCAGTGAGGTGTGTGTGGTTGAGATAAAGACTGTCTTTGTCTGAAGGATAATGACTGGCTCTAAAAGCAGTCATTTCTGTCTTTTACAGGCTACAGCCATCCGACTTCACAGTGGTCATGGGGCCTCACAGGCTGTTTGGAGCCATTACACACTCTTAGTTTGTATTGGAAGAGCCAACAGTTGACACTTTCTGGCCTGAAATCGGGACCAGAAATCATTTAGATGTCAGGCTTAGGTGGACTCGATGCTTCCAGGACTAGTGAAGGGGGGCTGAATATCACCATATTTTTTTTTTTTTACCTATAGTTTATAGTTTAGCAGTGGTGCTTTGTACGTGGAAATCTTATATAATCCTACATATCAGTTCCCAGGGAGAGACAGAGAAGCATAAATCAAGCCCAAGAAAGGTTTTACATCCTCTATTTCTGCTGTTTACCTCAAATGGTCTGCAGATGAGTTAATCGCCAACTGACAGTGTGGCTTTATTGTGACCTCCAAATTAATTGTTTCAGTAAAGCTCGCCCTTATAAAATCATGTCTTTTGTCACAAATGGAAGATTTTAAAGAGGCTCAACGCATGTAGGTGTTGGTTTATTACTGCTTTAAATGTGCAATCTGCTGTTTGCAACCTCTTAAGAATCACCGTGGACCTAAGTTAGTGCTCTGCCTGAAAGCTGCAGTAACCACAAGATCATCCTCAGCAGTTTTACTAATTATCACTATTCCACATGTTTAAGTTGTTCTACTCTATTTTCCAAGAGTCTTTAAAAGTGTTCCCACCACTTCCAGGATGTTTTCATGTTATACAAATTTACAATCTGCCTGTTTTCAGGAGTAACAGTTAAGCTGATTAGAGATTTGAGATTTGAGATTTAAGATGCCTGTGTATAAACAATGGATGTACCAAATGAAAAACCGTTCAGATAACTTTGCTGTCATGTCCTCGGGGTTTTAGGATATTGTGAATATTCTGATGCCATTGAAAAATTGAATTGGCAAACCAGGTTGAAAAGCACTTTGATCATTCACTTAAGTAAAAGTAGAAATACCACCCTGGAGAAACACTGTGTTACACGTCCTGCATACAAAGTGTTACTTTGGTAAAAGTACAAAAGTTGGAGCTAAAAAGTACAAAAAGCATCCTTGTATGCTGTTTTGATCATATTTTTTGAATCTAATCTAAAGTTAGAATCACTTGTATTTCTGGGTAGCGTAGGAAGTTAACATTGTAAATCATTATATTCGTTTTTTTTTGTTTTTGTTTTTGGTTATATTTATCAGATTCCAAACATTTAGACACTCATCACTGAAATTTTGTAGTAAAAGTACCATTTTTACTCTGAAATGTAGTAAAATTGAAGTACAAAGTAGCAATAAATCCAAACATTAAGTAAAGTAGAAATACTTCAAAACTTAACTTAAGTAAGTATTTGAATAAGTATTGCACTTACGTACAAGTTAATTTGCAGCACTTAGGAATCCACAGAGCAGCTGAACATTTTTATTGGACCCATTTTCCATCAAATCGATTTATTCGATATCTTGTTTCCTCGAAACCATGATATCCATGAAATGGATGTGAATAATCAAGTTCGTCAGGTGGTTAATTTGGTCATTTGGCTTTTCTCTTAGTACCACCAGCAGCTTTATGCTCTCATTCATACCATAGACATCTCATAATGTAATTTAGTGTGCAGATTGCCATGTGATAATTGATTCTTTCAATGCTGTGGCTGTAGTTCTTCTTGCAGCCCGCTCAGGCAAACTGGTAGCAAAGGTTACCACACAACAGCGACACACGTTCAAAGGCTCACACCCAATAACTCGAAACACTAATAATTCTGGAGATGACATTTGGCACTCAGCTGCTACGCTGCTCGGTCACAGGAAATATTCAGTTTTTGATGAATGTCTTCTGTCAGAAGTAAACAAAATCAGGTCTTCAGACTTCAATTTGAAGACTTTATTAGATAACTACCAACTGTAATGTCAAATACATGACACACATGAAGCATGTGACTTAAACGCCCACTAAAGCTTTCACTTCACTGAAGAGGCTAAAAATACACTAAAAAAACACACAAGAAGATCAACTAAGGCTTGATATTTTAAAGGAGATATTTTAAACTTCATCACATTAAACCACTAAAACAAAAATTTCATGTTTCCATTTATGTTCCACCATTTGTCTGGAACAATTTTAATTGCATCAGTTTGCCACCCGCTGTTTGTCTCATTGTGCTCAAATTTGTTTCTAGAAAAATGCATAAACTGTGTAATCATTTAAGAGGAAAGCTGGTTTGGATGGTTGATGCATGTGATAAAGCAATCCGTGGCCATTCATCTCAAAGGCACCACCTTTGAGAAAGGTCCCTTGGCTCCAGTGAAGGTCCAGGTATGAACGTGTGGAAATGTGTGAATGGTTATGTGACTATAGACATAGTATTCTGCTGCACAGTAGAGTGAGATTTAGAGTTTTTGAAAAGCAAATCTAATTTGGGCACATTGAGATGGGTAAAAAGTGTTAACCTCTCCCCCTATTAGGATTGGGGGAAAAAAAAAAATCAGCGTGCAGCTAAAAGCTTCTCGTTTTCAGTGCTGACCTCTGCATTTACTGGTTAAAATGATAAATGTTGATAATGGCAGGTCTTTTCAGCTGTCGCTAACATTAAAATTCTCTGTGTAACTTAATGTACCTATTCTGTACAGAGACGAAGAGAAGATGGTTCCTCGTAAGACCTGATTGCTGAATTCACACATACATACAGAGTCATACATCTGTACTTTAAAAGTCGGTTTTCTTTTTCCATTATCACGATAAGCTTAAAATGTAATAGTTGTTTTCCAGAACCTGAAATATTTGAGCCAAGGAGCCACCAAAAATTAGGGTTTGTCCAATTAAAGCTACAATACGCAACTTAGGGCGTTGGGTAAGATGAATGGAGCCGTGGTCTGACAGTTTTTTTTGTGTTCACTGGTTCGAACAAGCGTTCGAGAAGCGTTTTTGTTTACATAGAGAAGAGTACGGTGGAATCTACAGCAATACACTGGATAGGAGAAAACTACTGTTCAAAACCCCAACAATACTGTTAAAAATACATATGTTATAATTTTCTTTCTATCTGCTTGATTGTGGAAGACGTTTAAAAACGCTGAACACACACAAACTCTCTCTAAAAATATTGTAGGCTCTGTTCAGTTGTAGCACAAATGTAGGAGAAGTTGGTTTTATTTTATTTCCGCCGTTTTCACTTATTGCATTTCTCTACTTTCTGTAGAAATCCATTAGTTTGGAGGCTCTCTGACGAGCATTTTGACACGTACGCATCTTGCAGCGTTATTATGACCGAATGCTTACTGTAGAACCTGTATACAGCATTTTGCTGTCAATCTGCAATGCATCATGGTCAAATTGTGTTGGTGGGGGAATTATACAGTAAATATAATTTTACTGTGAATGACAATGCAGTCATTTTATGCAGGATTTTTAGCAGTAGAAACGATCTGTCCGGCACACAAATTTGCTTCGAGAGCTACTGGCGAGATTCTACACTTTCTTCAGGCATTTTCTTCAGAAATGTAACCTAATATTTCACAACTGTGGGTTTATTATTGAGTGCATTATTTCTGAGTGTTGCTGCACCCGTTTCTCTCTTGATTAATGATCTTCATCCAGGGGGCAAACAAAGTTGGGTAGGTTTTTGCTAACATTTTCCATCCGCATACAGGTGGGGATGAGAACTGAAACCCAGTGCAAACATGGCACCGGTGCCAACACAGTCAGTATCACACTACAGCATCAGCTGTGACCACAGATTGTTGTGCGCTGAAACAGATTCATCACTGCATGTCACATGCTAGTGCTAATTAGCATTAACTTGATCAGATGGCTGCTAGGTAGAAGTTATACTATTAAAATACTTGAAACTAAATGGGCTAAAATGTAGCTGCATTTTATTTGAAAGGATCCCAACACTGGGAAATCAACTCTGCATAAAGTTGAAGGATATGAAGGAAACTACTGAAGTAAAGGGATGAACCATGTCTGAAAGCTTGTCTAACGTTAACCCATTACCGAGGACATGTGGGTGTCCCTCCCTGGCCCCGGTGATGGGGAGACAGTTGTACATGACAACAGCAGCAGTAGCTTGTATCTAATATAATATGATTAAACTCACATGTGTGATGACATGAACTGCTACTTTCAAACTTTCAGCTTGTTTATCTGTGTCAAAAATTATAGACAGAGTTAATTATGGGAGCTTTAGTTTAAACTTTTACATTTCAATTAAGGCATCAATGTACAAATCTAGTCCAGAAACTTTCAATTCTGAATATTATAACAAAGAAAACCTTTAGTTATTTATAAGAAAAATATGCCAATGATCTGTTTTAACTATAGAGATTTATAGTCAAGTAGTTTATCCACAGTAATACATAATCATTTTTAGATATTATTGGATATTTTATTTGTGTTGTATAGGTTTGTCGAGGGAAACTTCCAGGCAGATGCTGAGGGCCATATTTTCCAGCCAAGCACTCCGAGGCTCTTTTTTCTCGCTAAGATCCCAACTCTAGACACATACAAGCTTTTCTGGTTACTTCACCCAGTTCTGTTTTAAAAGCTTGTTTCTCATGCCGTATAATGCAAGTTTCCAGTATCCAATTATATGCTCAGCATAGGACGGGAGTTGTGCTCTGCACATGTACAGTAATTGAGTGCAGACACACCTGACTTAGAGCATTTTATGGAACTAATCTGTCTCGGCTAGGTTGTAGTAAAAAATCCAAGTGTGCATGTGGAGAGCAAAAGTCCATTTTAAATGAGTGAGCTCGAAACAGATTTTCAACATCAACAAATAAAAGTCAATAGGAATCATTAATTTGTTTTGGTGCAAATCTGTGTGTTTCATCATACACCTGGATAGTGAAGACTTGGAATATACAGCATGGTGAAATTCACTGAAATTGATATAAAGGTGATCACCGATTTCTTTTTATTCATCCCATTGGGAAATTCCCAAAACATATGAGTGCTCTACTTTTAATATTTGTGCTGGACTAAGGTGATGATTCTGGCATCGCATTTGAAAGCCAGTAACTCCTGTAGGGAAGGCCGACACTCCCCGGTGAGGCGGGATAGTGTTCAAGAAGCTCAGGCAAATCTGCCGCAGAAAGCTGCTCAAACTCAGCACCACAGGGACTTTGCATTCCCACACAGCTTGACTCCATATTCCTTTCCATCAATCAAATATACTGGGTACGAAAGAAAAGTATGCTCTTCTCTCTCTTCTTACGCTCCTCACTTCAGGTTCCATATACGAGGAGCATTATTAGATTAGTGTCTTAGACAAACAGCCATTAGAGCAGATGTTTGATTGATGGTGTTATCCAGCTCTAGCTCCACATCAACCAGAGACTGTGCAGTATCTTAATCTCAAATCAAATGTGCTGACATGCTCAGATGACCTTTGAATGTCAGTATCTGACATTTCACAGGCCCACTAACAAACTGGAGAGCCCTACCCATTACAACACCTCAACAATTTCTGTCAATTTTTCTTAATTGGCTTAAAGTTTTAGTGTGTCCCAATTCAGTTCAAAATCTTTGTTTAAAGAGCTTAGAAGTATTTTCGTATTACACAGGTTTACATTTTCTTGATGGCTGTTTTGTCTTTTGGTATGAATATTATAAAGCAACTTTAAAACCCACCTTTTTAGGCTGGTTTTCATCAATATATCTCAAGTGCTATTCATTTACTCCATTCATTTAAATATAATTCATTTTCTCTTTTACTCTCTTTTAATGTCATTTATTAAATACTTTTATCAATATTGGTATCTAAATGTATTTTATAGTTGGTAATTTTTCATTCATTATAATTTGTATTTATTTTTTTCCTTAATCATGTATTTGTTTGCATTGGTCTCACTGTTCCATAGTCTCACACTTTTATGCTTTGTTGTCAACTTATTATTATTATTATTATATTATACTCTCTGTTTTATGAATTCAATTTTTATTTTTAATATTCTTGCTTGGTGGGCGTTATTGTCACAGTTTGACTATTTTTATATTTTATTGTCTTTGTTTAGTACATCTTTTTATCAACTGTCAATCATCTGTAAACCACTTTGAATTGCATTAATCTTTGCAAGTGTTTTGATTGATTGATTGAAGTCTCTTCGCAGCATTTGTGGAAACACAAACTGTTTCCTCCACCTCCCACAACATCTCTGGTTCAAAGGTGTATTTAGCCACTTGTTGCCTGTTGCACCAGAGTTAATGTGAAGCCTCTTACATTCAGGAATTTTCAGTCACCTGATGTTATTGAGTTTAAAAATGAAATTGCTATGAAAATGTAGCAGCACGCAAACATGAAAAGGTAAGATAAAATATATATTTATTTTTTTTTGTTATCAAACAATTTATCTTTGCCTCTCAAACTGGACCCAGTGAACGATATACTAAACAATATATAAGTGAAGCAGCTTCTGAATCACCCACAACAGAACAGAGAATATGTAAATAAAACAAGAAAGATAAAATACCACATTCTACATACTATTTATTGACAGATTCTTATAATAAAAAGCTTTTTTGCTCTTCTCCAGGCTTTCTGCAAATAACTGGCAAATTTAAAAACTTTTAAGGAAACAACCAACTCCGTAATTGTACATTGTGCAACATTCATTTTCACCAGATCAATTTTAGTTCTTATATTACTAAACTTAGTTTTGAGTAGACCCTAATAAAAAAGGGAATAGAAAACAAATTAAATATCTATGTTGTTCAGAGAACCCACTTCTGTTCATCTAAATTGTGATACTGTCATTTTGAAAAGCCAGACGCAAAAATGTTACATTTCAGCTGAACACAAAAGGACCTTTTCTATTTGAAATAATTTTATATGAAACCCAATTATTAGTATGATATTAATCTTAATCAGACCTAATGTACACAATTTTAATTGGCCTCCTTAGACCCACAGTGACTGAACAGTACTGGCAGTAGTGTGGGGATATTTACTTCTAAATTTAACAAGGGTTGCACCCAACCAATGAGAGAGGGCCATTGTTTTTGTTGGATAGGCAGCGATATTGGAGTTTTAAGTCCAGAAAGTTTATAATCTTGACTTGCACTTTTTATTAACTCTTTATATTGTGATTTCACAATGGCTGTGGTATATGCAAAAGAGATACAGGAGAGCACATAAAGACATCAGAGAGTATTCAAAGAAGGAAAATAATGGATATAGAAAGTTATATTAAACCGAACTATACAGGTTTCCCCATCAATACTTACTGACTCTTGCCAACTCCTAAAAATAAGGTTATGTTCAATGTAATGGGAGACTAATTGGCCATAACGTTTTGTTAATCTGTAATTTGCTTGTAGTAAGTGTTATTTCAGAGCTTTAGAAATGGAGTGGGTACTACTTATAGTAATGAGTGTAATAAGTGGATAGATGGTGGCTGAAATAGATTCAGTTCCTCTCTGGCAGCTTGGTGTATAACAGAGAAACTCTCCAACTACTAATGACACAGGGGAGCATTCGATATCAGAAAGCTGGGCCTCCTAGATGCAGATGGCACTGGCATATTTAGAAACTTGCAGTGAATATTAGTCCTCATAATCCCAAATTAGATTGATACTGTTTGGGAGCCAGCTCTTAATAAGGGGTCAATAAGACGGACAGGTAGCATCCAAGCCTAATAGGGATTTATGCAGACACCCAAACATAACTCTGATGGCCTGTCAATTTGCAGCAGATGGATCGGCACTGCTGGACCGTGAATGGAGTTCCCCTATAGGCCGGCCTGACACCTGCTTGGATGAGTTCCAGTGATGCAACACGGCGATGACCAATGATGCCGGTCGATGCTGACTGGATGGGCTGTGGCCCCTAACGACGACTTTTAGTGTTAGTTGCATGCAGCTAATTCGAGAAGATGTTTTCGGATTTTGCGTCGCCCGGATGTGACTGAACCATAAAGATAAGAGATGACATGTCATTAATCAACCACTCAGCAGTGCCATTCCAACAGAAAGCCAAGAAAGTTGGACTAGCCTGGAGCAACAAAAGCAATGACTAAAAGAAAATATAGCTGTGCCTTGGCAAAGGCACAATAGTCTAAAAATGGTTCACTCTGTAAACAGGGCTCTGCCATAAATACCTCTTTGAAGGATGCTGGAGTGATTGTACCCAGTACTGTGATACTTCAGCCTCATCTTTCTTCAATTTGATACAGAATGAACTGCTTGACCTATTTCTGTAGCCCCGAGGTCCAACACAGTGGAAGGAATGGACAGGGATGGAGAGGTTAACAATGTTGCTGCTGCAGTTGAACTAGGCCAAACTGACAAGGGTGAGAAAGCTGATGGAAATAAGAAAGAATAATGCATATTAAGTCAATTATCTCTGGGCTGAGAGCAACAGAGTCTGGGATCCAGTCGACCACCGCCCCCACCATTTGGCCTCCCATCGCTAATGAATCTGATGTGCATTAAAGGTGTAGTTATATTATAGTCTCATCTTTTCTCATTGATAGAAGCTAATGGCGGGGGCATAGCCGGAGTTGATTTATGGCGGTACTGGTCCGATTGCTGTGACAGTCTGCCAGAGGTTGTGCCCTGTAATACAAAGGGCTGTAATGAGTGGCCTGTGTGCACTCTGTAGACGTAGCTCATAGGTACTGAATGATATGCAAAATGGGTTCCATCTAGGCCTCAGGGCAGGTAGACACAGTGTGTGGCCAGACAAAAATGAATTTAACAGGATCTAATGGGACTGAGAGAAACAACCACGAGAGACAGTGGGGCCAGTGATGCATCTATTATACAGTACTTTTTCCATCTCTCATTCTGTTTTAAGTTTTTATTCAAGTTCTTGCATTAGCTCACATTTTGAGATTAGAAGACACAGGTTTGACTATGTCACACAAAGGATATTTATCTTATCTTGGTCTCAATCCATCTGTGATGTGGTTTGTAGCTATTAAAAAGACACTGACGCAATTTAGAATTATTACAGCCAACTACTATAGTCCTCTGAAAACAGGTGCTGGGTGTTAATGCAGATGGCCATTGGTATTCTAGAAGTAATGCTGTAGCTTCATGAGGCTGATGTGTGCTGTTAAACAGCATGTGGGATACCTAATTATGCCTCTTACATATGGACAACCAAGAACACACTCACCTTGAGCTGAGCTGATAACGAGAACACTGAGCTCGACAGATATTGCACACTATATATACACTGAGCAGTGTAGTAGTGAGCACTGCATTTTCCACATACTTTTACCATTTGGAAATACAGCCATCAGATAAGCTGTCAACTTTTATTTAAGCCAGATTTGGCAGGATATAAAGTGCTCTTCAAGTTGCATGGGTTGCTGTTAGCTGTGAGACAGGACATGTGAGACAGGTGCTACATTGCTCTTAAACTATACCAAGGTCACAGAGAAGTGGGCCCATTCATGTATTATGACAATAGCAGCAATTTAGTTCCATGAATGTTATTAGTTTTGCATAATAGGGGGATAGAAAATCTTTCTTCCTAAAAAAAATGACCCGGATGATCCCAACACTTGTGTGCTTTTATGCCCGTAGAACATGATGTGCATTACTGACAATTAGTGGACCAAGTGGATTAAATTCAACTTATAAAAACACCTATTTAACAGAGTGTATGATGCTCAGTGAAAAATGCTTTCATCATTTCATAGCTGCTTCGTTTGCAATGGAGGGAATCCCAGAGAAAAATGCTCTACAGGCCCAACAACATACAAGTTGCAGTATCGCAAAATGTCTTCACAGCCCAGTGCCAATCGTGTGGGCTCGAGATGACCTGGCACGTTTACACAAGAGTTTCAAGTTTGTGTCCTGTGCCCCAGAACATCATGTTTGAGCTCATTAGGGTAAAGCAGATTTGAAGATCATATCATTTTAAACACCAACAAAAATATATAAAGGCCACGCCAAGCAAAGAAGCAGCTCCTTTTATAGTCATTGAATACATATACATGTAGCAATGAAATTCATTCTCTCCATTTAACACATTCCCCTATGGACAGCCACAGGTGGTGCCCGGGGCCCTAGTGCTGTGTCTCAGTCAAAGCCCCCTGGTGAGGTGGAGATTTGTACCAGGAGGGTTCTAGATCCCAACCTGATGTTATACCCGCTGAACCACCAGGCAGCAAACACATAAACAGTGTCTTCCCCCAAATAATTACTCCGATGAACAGTCATGTACAATTAAACAATCTCTGAATATATTTTCCTTAAAAATACACTGTTTTTAAGACAAAGTTACTCATTGTGTAACTTTTCAGGATTCTTTTATATAACTCTAAATAAGTATAATTGTTTGCACATATTAGTCATATATTGTCATGTGCATCGTGCCATCATTTTATTGTTGCTGTTTGCAAAGACACTGAGAGTCACTAAAAACTTGAATCAGTCATCACCACCATCATAGAGTCATTATCCATGTTGCAGCACAAAGACTGCACACATAAGTGATTCGTTACATACATCAATGTATGTAGAAAACGGAGTATAAGGAAGGAGCAGCGATGTTAATATTTTGCAGAAAACTAATCCTGACACAAACTGCCGTGTTTGGTGTAATGTTAGTGTTTTCAATGCTGCCCGGACTAAGCAGCTGATGGAGAAAGAAATAGAATAAAAATTGCAATTTTGCAAACTTATAACACAATAAAGTCTGCAAAAAAAGTGAAGAGGAACGGTTTTCTAACAAGCCTGTTTCTAACAAAACATATTGTCTCATTGAAATGATTTGTACCCAAACAGAAACTTTAGGAGACAGTTATTCAGTCCGTGTCAGATGCTAAGAGAAAAAGAGCAGAGAAGCACCCACTGACTTTTTGTACTCTAACTAATTGCAGATTTTTTTTGTATGTTTTATGCTAATGTATAGCTATAATTACTGTCAGATGTTGTGTTGCATAAGCGCACCAATCCCAGTGTGTCATACACGCAGCTATGCTTTGTATTTGAGCAGAATAAAGAGCCATTCTCCGAGAGAATGACTTTAGTCCATGACTTTAAGGTGTCCATGTGACGAGATGTAACGCCAAACATGATGATTTTCTGATCGCAATGTGGCTTATCAGCATCTGTGATAGGGCTTAGAGACCAAAGGGCAGCTTTCCTGTTTAATTACCGACAACAGAAAACCTCCATCATACATCCTCCTCCTCTACAACCCCAGCACAGCCCCACCTTTCTTCCCCCACTGACCATCTGTCTATTCACTGAGTAATGCATTCGTAATATGCAACCAAATGGAGCTGTCATTCTCACCTTCTCCACACAAACATGCAAGCACACACGGCAGTAAAAATACTAGCATTACTGCTGTGTGTTTGTGTGTGTGTGTGTGTGTGTGAGTGGGGCTGTGTGTCAGGCGAGCAGGAAGTGTATTGACAGAGGTGTGGAGGTTGAAGCCGAGGGTTTTTTTTGTTGTTGTTGTTGTTGCTTCCCTGTGAATGGTGGCAGGTGTTTGAGAGGTAAAAAGCACCTCTAATGAGCAGAGCTGCCCAGTGCTGGAACGGTTGGGATGGGCTGGGGGTGTTTTGGTGCTGAGGAGAGAAGCAGCAGTAAAGGTCACCCCTGAATTGTTTTTGGGGCTGCCATGAAAAAACTGAGCAAGCATGTCCTGCTGCACTGTAGTGAGGACGTAAACTGATGAGAGGATTGCAAGACTAATCCAGATACTGAAATCTTGTCCTAAACATGTCAGTGGATGAGGCTTTGTGCCAATATTTGCTATTACTTTTACTAATATTAGTATTATTAGGCTGTAATTATGAGCCCATTATGACTGGTCGCTTCAGTGAGGCAAGGACAACTAGAAAGATTAATTGCCAATAACTTTTGAAAGCACTCTTGATACCCCGATTAATTGCTCTATAATATTTGCGTAACACTGAACAAGTATTTCAGTGGGGCTGAAATGAGTGTTGGTTCAATCCCTGGCTCCTCCGGCGCTTTGAGTGCCAATAGGTAGAAAAGCGCTATATGAGTTTGTATGTAACAGAACCCACACTTGTGCATCATTTAATTGCAGTATAATCTGTGTAAATCCATCCATTTGATAACTGGGATTTAAAAACTGTTGGCAGGGACAGTTGGTAAAGGTACGTTCTCACATGAAGCTCCGCTCTTCAACAAAATGTTGACTAAGTAAATCCCTAGCAACCAAGATTTATATCCTTATCAATGCTTGTCCACCAAAATCTAATAAGTTCATTCTTGAGTTCTTGAGTTCCAGTAGACATTTGTGCCTGATGTAGCGCAATTCCTTTCCAGACATTCTGAGATTGTGTGTTGACGAGGATGGGACAGCCCCAGATCATTGACGGTAAAAATTTAATCAGGTCATCTTCAGATCCATGTGGATGTTTGTGCCAAGTTTGAAGAAATTCCCTTAAGTCACGTCTCTGAGGATGGACAGATAGATGTATGGTAGCGTCCTTGGCCTTTGACAAAAGAAATCTAATCAGTTCATCCTTGAATTAAAGTGCGTTTTTGTGACTAATTTGAGGAGATTCTCTGAAATGGTCCATGAGAGGAAGACGGACAAACGGGAAATTTAATACCTTCCCATGTGGCTGACAAAACAACGTATCCCATGTTTGCCACAAAAGAGGACAGAAAGAAAAGGTGTTCCTCCTTTCTGACTGGAACTCAGCCTTGATTTGAGACTATGAAGACTGAAACTTAAAGTATCTTCAATTTCGGATACAAGTATTAGGCATTTAAGTAGGTTGTTTAGCTGTTTGGGTGGTTTAAAATGGTTAGTAATAGTATTCAGTGTGTGTGTCTGTGGTGTAACTTTTTGTTTTGTACTCCGTTGTGTGTGGTTTGTGTACATTGCTTTGTGTGGTGTCCTGTGGTTCACTGCATTCAATGGCACAGTGAACGAGTCGGCACTGACGACAGAAAAAAAATTGCCATCGCTGTCACACTGTGATTGTCACATAAGCTTCAGTGTGACTGTGAGGGCAGTGGAAACAAACAGGTACAGATCTGTGCTGTCAGGTATTATTGCAGTCAGCACATCATCAGGGAGGTTCTACCACCACGTTAGGAATCTGAGTCACAATTGCTTAACGTGTTTCACAGAAACAGTAAATACTGGCAAGATAGGAAAAAAACATTACCAACAAAAAGTAAGTTACAGATGTTTGACTGTAGAAAAGAGAACAGTAAAAGTGTGTTTAGCAAATATATTGAATCTGCCTATTAGTTATTCTTCAAATACATGTAGCACCTTCCATACTGGGATGTCACGAATGCAATTTACAACCTTCATAATAGACAAATAGCACTCGTGCCTCTCCTTGTCCTTATCACCCAGCCCAGAGGTAGATTTTAAAAAGTTTTAAATTCCACCTCATCGACATGAGAGACTGACGAACACCCTCCTAACAATGAGCTGGCGAGCTGCCAAATTCGATGCACTAGAAATGAAACCCA
Organism: Channa argus; assembly: GCF_033026475.1. Classification (NCBI taxonomy): domain Eukaryota; kingdom Metazoa; phylum Chordata; class Actinopteri; order Anabantiformes; family Channidae; genus Channa; species Channa argus. Next base: position 24,307,512 of record NC_090203.1, read on the forward strand.
CATAATTATGTGTTCTGTTAAAAGAGGCACTGTCACGACTAAAAGAACGCTAGCACTATTTTCAAGCCATATTTCATATGTGAATGCTCCAACAATTAATAATGCATTCATTTGTAAGAGGTTGGAATTTAAAACTGTAGCTACACTTTGTAAACTGCGGTATACGTACAGTAATTCAGAGCTTTTCAAAATGGAATTACATCCTATGTGCCCTTCTTAAAATGGCTGCAGGGAGTCACACTTTGATTACAGATATGGCCGGTTCCTGATATCAGGAACGCTTGACTGCAAATGGGCTGTACTGTGGTCCATCATTCTCTGAATGATGGACAGACTTCATATGCTAAGGTCAGGGTCAGGTCTTTTTGTAGTGTACATGATTCTGAAACTTGAGGTTTCTGTAGCCCTTTAATGGACGTCAACCATAAGGTCATGCTTAATAAACAATGTTGACTATAGTTCTATATCTACATCTTGCTAAAATAGACCTGATAGTACAATAAGCTGATTACACACAGTTGCTTATCTAATGAGACTTACCACCAAATCATTTATGTTCTTTGTTCCAGCTTGTTTTGTACTTTTTTTCGTTTATTAGTTTGCTTTCAGAGAAAGATGCTTCACCAGCCACCTCTATCTGTATCTATCCTCCTTTGTTGATGTGAGCTCAGGTACTGAAGAGACATGCATGGTGTAGGCTGGAATATTTCTGGTTCTGCTGTTGTACAATAGACCTGCTGTGATTGGAGTGCTTCTCGATCATCATCATCATCGTCATTATGAAGAACAAGTGAACCACTTTAGATAAAGGAAATGCATTAAGTTGCTAACAGATAACACTTTGTAATACTCTAGTTTTTAAATGTAGTCCCTAAGTTACTGTTCAGCTGCAATAGAGAGAACGCAGAGGATGGACAGTCTATCACTAGCAGTGGGAGTGACTGGAGACAGGATACAGAAAATGCAGGGTAGCAGGATCAGGACACAGATGATACACGGAAGCAAAACCGGGAACAAATGAAGAAACAAAAAATGCACCGGAATCCTAAAGGACGAGTCAGTGTGCACTGTAGAGAGCACTTGTGAGATCCAGCCAAAAGGAAGGAAAAGAGAGACCCTGATAAGTGTAAGGTGTGCGAAAAAGGGCAACGTTGATAATTGAAAAATAAATCATTTACCAGGACAAAAGGGAAAAAAGGCTATCTAACATTAATCTTTGAGTTAGGCATTTGAGAAGCACACTGTTCCACGTGGCATAAAGGTGAAAGGGTCATGGCTCATAAGAAATCATCTCATGCATATTTCAGTATCTGTCCTGTCTTTCAGGCACTGAGCATGTGGTGCTGTACTCTGACACATGTGGACGGGGCAGAGCAGGACTACTGGCTTCAATGCCATGTGTGTCCATGCAGTCAAAACCTTGTCTGTTTCCATTAGTGACCACAAATTCATCGAGTCAGGATACAGCCAGATGGAATGTGACAGTGTCCAAGCAGCCAGTTATACCACCAGAAAATGTCCCTGTGCACACAGTCTCTAAAGGTGCGAAAGGATGAATGAGCTCACTGACATTCAGTGTAATGACATGTCGAGGATGTAAACTATCCTATCTTAATAATAATACACTTCTAGCTATTACAAACATTTTTTTTCCACATCAGGAGAAACACAAAGTAACACTGCATAATGCTTAATGTTAGAAAGCCTCAGGAGATCTCCTGAGGGGTCTCAGGGTATGGATCATAAAAAGCTGCACACATGCAAATGTGGGATTACTGCGATAAATGAAATACAGTAAATACACTGTACGCAAACATTTCTAAAGCCTGGTAGAAGTCCACATAGGCTGAGTTAGTAAGTCTGCCAGAGCCAGTGTTAGTCTCTCATTTGCAAATTGGTTTTTGAATAAAAAACATTGTTTTGTTTTGCTTAATGATTTGTCCATTTAAAATTACAAAATACGATAATTGAATATTCTAAATGTTCTGTAGCTTACTTTCAGTTAATAATGGCTTGTAATTGGTTGTTTTTACTGGTTAGTCCACTAACATCGACTAACTATCCAAAAATACTGGACATTAACAATTTGTTCAGTATAATTGAGTTAACAATTTTGCTGGACAAGTAAAAACAGAGGTTATAACTTTCATGATAGAAATTATGATTAAGTGGCTGGAATTAACCTTTTAGCCAAATTAACAACAGTTCATTGAAAGTCGCTTATCATATAACATATGATACTCTGTGTTTTCTTCATAAATGTTATGCTTTTATTTTGTTTTTATTTTGTTATTTTTGAAATGGAATATGTCAATGTCAGAAGGGTGCATATGGCTTTTTACTGATGTAATAAAAGAAAAGAAAATAGTTATTTATTTTATAATAATAAAATCTTGTTCATTCTGACTTGACACTAAGTTTCCTCATTTTGATAAAATCCTCTAATTGCCATCAGAGTATGAATATCAGTGGTTCACCTTAATAAATTGATGCAAATGACAAAAACAATTGCGACAACATAACCAAACACATCCTTTAACAGAAACTATCAACATCAGCCTCGTTGGTTAGAAATCAGCATTGGATTCCTGTGGTTCATTAATTCTGTGGGTCCTGATGTTATTTCCATCTGTCTTGACATACTGCAGTAGGGCATCACCATGGAAATGTGATGTAATGCTACCACAGGAGAAGTGCAGAAAACCATGAAACCATATAGCTCAAGCGGTTTCAACCAGTTATTGATGTGACCACTATCCCCAACATTCGTAGTTTGAGGGGGCACCCTCTGTGAAGAAGAAAAATTGGAGTCTATGCTTATAAAGTTATATTTTTAACAAGTGAAATCACTGAACAAAGCACTGGCTCCTGAAACTTCTAGGAGAAGCCTTTCTTGTGGCAGGAACTTCTATTTCCAGCACCGGCCACTGATCCACCCGAGTTCAGTGGGGCACACCACTGAATAACTGCTCAGATTGCACTGTCCTGTCTGCGCTCAAGTACTCGTGAGATGCAGACACCACATCAACTGGGTGAGTGGGCAGGTGAGTCTTCCAGGGGATGAGCACGAGGCATGAAACCTAAGACAGGAACTAAAGCCTTTGCTCTGTGACCCTGCCGTCGGTGATGTGGTGCTTCTAACACACATTACCGGAACTACACATATAGTTACTATGGCAATGTCCTCAAGACTGTAGACAGGTGGAAATTTTGATTTTTGGCACCACAGGAAAAAGTTCAAAGTATGATCAGACCACTGTTTCCTCCTGCAACTATAATCACCTGAATGTATTTCTGCTGTTGCTTGGTTTGAAAAAAAAAAGAAAAAAAAAAAAAAGTCAGACTCAGTTGCAGTTGACTTTCCCTTGAAAGATAAAAGGTCACAGATTTTCCGAACACCTGTTCCCACATTCAAGTCACAATGTGGACAGAGAAATAAGAGACGCAAAATTGCTCAATGATCATCCTCTGGTTGTATTAAACTGTCAGATATTTCCAAATGTGTAAATATGTTTTCATCAGCTTCAAATCGCAGGTATAGGATGTGACGACAGCAGCACAGTGTAAAACTGTTGAAACGACATTCCTTGTGTGATGGGGATGTGCCTCAAGGGCATTAATGAAGCGCAGACTGTGAGGGCAGCCAGTCCATCTGCGATAGAACATGCTCAGACATCTGGTCTGGTGACTTCTTTCAAAGTTCCAAATTAAAACAGAAAATCATCTAACCTGATTGGCAGGGACTGAAGCGGAGCAGAGTGGATTAGAATATCAACAGAGACAAATGTATGTGCATTCATAAACAACACACACACACACACACACACACACACACACACACACACACAGACAGACAGAGTACCCCAAAGCAAACACACACATGCAAAAGGGTAACCAGACGTAACACAGGCACACACACACATGCTAATTAATAGAAAACAAACAGTTACTCAGGCTGTCTGTAGGGACTGGATTATACTGTGTCTCTACTTGCTGAACAAATTGCTCTCTAAATTCAATCAAATATACACCAAGCTCTTCTGTGGGCTCTTCTGCGTCTACGGGAGGCTGTAATCAGCATAGTGGAGACTGAAGATGAAAAAAAAAAAGGACAAAAAACAAACATCAACAAAAAGTCAGTGGCCTCAATCTAGATTAAAGTAGAGATCTGCCTACAGAAAGCTTCAGGCTTCAAGTTTCCACAAAGAGCAAGGAAAAACAGTATGGACCCAGAACTCTAGGAGCTGCAGCAGTTATCCAAAAGAATCCAAAACAGTTCTCATAATAAATCAGTCTTTTTACCTACTTAGACTAATCTCATTTTCAATCTCTCTAATTTGACTGGATTTACTGGAAACACTGGCACTGACAAGTATAAGGCCACCGATCCAGTCCACTGATGTGTTTGCACTTTTATACCGTTGAAGGCAATTTAAATATATAATTTAAAGTGAAATGATTGTCCTTTACAACTGTTCCATTTGTCCACCACTGGTTCTGTACCGTAGATTAACATTTTGATGAGTGAATCCTCTCTGGCAAATTCGGTGGTGTGTAAATTAGCAGATCTTGCACTGAGACTCTGGAAAACTGTTTTTCAGTAAGGTCTCTTTTCTTCTCCTTTATTCTATTCTATTCACATCCCATATGATTTAAAATGTTTGGAGCTAACAAAAGAGATGCAGGTTAGCAACTGTGACCACTGTAGCAGGCACAGGTAAAAAGACAAGATGGAGGTGCATGTTTAATGAGCTGATTGGTTCATAAGGTCAGGAGGTGGGATCCATATAAAAAGGAAAGAGGAAGAAGAAAGGGGCCGTAAGGAAAATAGAACATTTACCACAGTACCTTGCAGGTAAAGTTAGAACATATAAAACCCTGTATGACGCTCATCTGCCCGGCATTACAAAAACTCTAAAAACACAAGTTGTTGGTGAAGGATTTGAGAAGCATTGGGTGAAGACCTTGACAAATCAAAGGACAAATGAGAACCAATAAGAGAAACAAACTGTGCACCTGAAGTAAAATATAAAGACAAAAAGCAGGGATCCTGGACCGAATGGAAAGAAAGTCCGTCATCCTTTTATGTGTCCACCACACAGCTTATTCAGAGTTGGCATCTCCTGAGGCAGTCTCAGGTCAAAAGATATACTGTATATGCATAGTCTCTCCCGGATGTTCTGGATCTTCTCAGAGGGGTTTGCATAGTTGAATGTTTCGGGAAATGGCATAGGTAGAGAAAATCGGGGTCCATCCACTGCAGACACCGCAATTATTTCCAGCATTTCACCAGCCAAGAAGAGGAATGCGTCATCAACAGGAGAGGAAATGCTTGAAACCCTGTCAACTTTACACACAAAACAAATGACAAGCTGTGCTTGAATTTCCCAGGTAAATGCCAGCTCTCTTTGGGAGAATGATGAGTATTTCACCTTTGCCCCAGCTGTAGCTGATTCCCTTTGTAAACCGCCATCTGAGTTGGTCGAAGCGCCAAAATGTACACATTTTGCTGTGAAGCACATACACAGACTAATTTGGTTGCATGCTTTATTTATACCCACTGCCAAAATAATTTCCAATTTCCACTAATTGTAATTTAAAAAACAAAACTGGCATTTCATTAAAAGTGGAGCAATCATACGGACATGTAGCTATGTTACCCAGGTGCTGTTTCAATTTTCTTTCAGAATGACTGATTTTTTTTCTCTAGTTTTTCATTAAGATATTTTCTGTCACCGAATCAAAATTGTACCGTACTCTAAGATAGCGTTTAAAAGCAAGCGACGGGCTACCACTTTAAAATGCTTCTTGTAGTGTGTGTTTTAGTTTATTTTAACTTTCAAATCCTGAGTTAGACAGCTTTAATATACCTCATGTCGGCATACATTTTTATGAGATGTGGCCGCTGGTGTCCGAGCAATAGAAGTCATTGTAGAGTGAGACACATGTCTTAACTACATTCACTAGCCACATCACATCTATCGGTGGACAGAGGAGAGATCAAATCAATGGCTTCCGGCCTGTCCCTTTAGGGGTCGCCCCAGCAGTACGTGCTCCACAGGTGGATTTGGCATGAGCTTTTATGAGCTTCTGCATCCCAACCCAATGCTCTACCAGTAAACCACGAGGCCCCTAGTAGGTGCAGAAGAGAGATAACATCTGCGATAATCACATGTGGGGTTTAATATTTGTCCTAGGAAAGGAAGCAGGTGATGGAGTCCAGCCTGCTTGTATCATTCTCTTTTCCATACAACCCCACATGGACCACTGTTAAGTTCTGATGGGCATTGGCAGCAGCACCCGTGCTGCTATCGGCAGAGTTTTCAAAAGCCTGAAAATGTTTCAGTTGTTATCTTTTGCTCATTTCTACTCATTTGCTCGCTAACACAAAGATAAGTTAGTCCACTTAACACAACATTGCCAAGTGCCAGAGACACTGACTGCCAGACGTGGGTGACGTAAAATTGAGCATGATCATGGAACAAATTTACGCCTAGTGCGTACAGATTACAGCTACCGGTGCCACTGGTCCACCAACACCAGAGATTTCCTTTGCAATTGAAGTATTCAGCTCCAGACAGCGGCGGTGCTTCTATCTCGCCATTCTGTCAAGTGCTTCGAAACAATGTGCAAAGTTCAACAGCCTCCAAATGCTCATTAGTGCTAATTGGAGAACTGTCCAAGTTGCATGGTGTGAATGTGTGTGTCTGTATGTCAGACAGAGAGAACGATCTAAGACTTGATAACTGACCAGGAAACACAACTTATACTGAAAACAAGCGTGGCTTACGTATTCAGACAGAATACAAACAGGAAGTGAAAGAGGAAAAAAGAACAGAATTGATTTCCATTAGCAGCAACATCTAGAACGTGGAAATTTACACACAGTGGATCATGAAAACCATACATGCTATTTAACAAACATTTGAAGGGGCTTCAATACAAGTTATGCTAAACCCTGCAAAAAGCACAGCTCACCTTAGACTGCTAGCACTGGCGCTAACTCATTAATGCGTACCTGTCACACAATGCACACATTTTATCAGTTCAGAGAAGATTGGCTGCATCAGTATTGAATTTGGGCATTTTATTCAGTCACATAATTGAAGTACACTGCGCAAAGTCAAGGTTACTTTCATGCATCATATGTCTTGCAGTTCTTTTTTCCATGCAGCAGCATGTTGCTAGATGGTCTTCTATCATTAACTGAGTAGTTGTGGAAACAAGAAAGAAAAAAAAGAGAACATTAATTATGTCTACACAATTAAGGGACACAAAATGCTGTGGGATCTCCTGCTTTTTTTTTTTTTTTTTGTTCCTTATGATATCCAATCATGGACTAAAATTGTTTCTGCCACTCACATATTGATTCAATTCTCTCATCCACTGTGTTAATTAACAAGTCATGACAGCTGAAGTCAGACATTTCCAGAGTAAGTGGGCTGCTTTAAGTATAATTACAACAGTGCACCATGATGCATTGGTTTATTAAGCTAGTGGCAATCCACGGTGAAACAATGGAAACAGATCATTTTGTATGCAAAAATTATAAATGGAGTGGAATTACATTTTTAAATTTGACAGTGCTGTACTGATGTCTGTAATTGACTTTATTACAGGGAAATAAGGAGCAACATGCTTCCATTATAGTTCCATTTTGACCTAATCTTTGAGGACGTAGAAAAAGCCTGTTTGAAGGGCAGTGCACCTACATCAAGTGTCTAGCAAGCAGCAAACTTCCTAGATTATTATTATTTATTGTTGTAAAAGTAACTTAGGCAGTTTTGTTAGCCAGAAGTTGTTCAACGTCGACAAAATGAAGCACATTATGGTTAAGGAAAGCTATCGGTCAACACCAAGAAGCTTTTCAAAAACCCAAACTGCAACAAAAAAAAGGCAGCAGTCCACCATCTTGTTGGCAGTAGAGATCTTTGTCTGCAGACCTGTTCCTCTAGCAGCACGTGGTCTTCAGTGCAAGAGCTCAGGGTATGATGGGAAACATCTGGCTCCCAACTGATTTAGGAGCTGATTGGTTTTCAGTTTACTTTGAAATACTTTCATTTTATTAGAGTTATTACAGTTTATATGTATTCTGTTCCATTGCGATACTGTGATCTTAAACAATATGTAATAGTTCAAATCTACAAAATTATTAGATTATTTATTAGTCTTGAATTATTAAGTGAGAGAAATTTTTGGTGATTGGGCTGGAAAAATACGCTCACAAATATGAAGCTCTGACAACCTGACAGATCAGTATATAAACCGATGTCAGAATCATTATACTGAACTTATTATAGCAATAAAAAAAATCAAATTTTTATAACATTGTCTCGTCCTATTGTATAATCATTTTAGAAGACTTTCATGGGTGAGTATTGCAGGTGGGGGCGGTCAGGTGGTTTTGCTGGTGGAAAAACAGAACAGAGAGCTGCAGGTGGGAGGAGCTGAGTTGATTACGGACCAGTTGAGGGACATAAAAGGGACACAGAGGCCCCGGCAGGTAGGCGAAGGAAGGAAGAAAATTCAAACTGCACAAAACTCAGACAGGAACTGTGACAGGGTCTTAGTTTAGAATGTGACAACAGAGCTTCTATCTGTTCAGTGTACACGTGTTCTCATTAACTGTGTGCAGAATAATTCAATTAGCAAACACTGAGGTCTTAACTGAGACAGATACATCACACACACACACACACAGACTATAGGAATCTAGTTGAGCCAGTTTTAATAAGGTAACTTTAACACATTAGCCTATTGAAATGTTAACTGTAGAATTGAAAGAGTTACAATTAACATCTCTTTTCCATGCAAAAGCTATTGTGCTAGTATTCACCTTATTGTGTATTTCCACATATTTGCAGTTTCTGTGCTAGAGATGAAACAAAAAATAAATAAATAAATAGCTGTCGTTACGTCAAAAAGTTGATTGGTGCTTGTTTTACAACATATATAAAATGTTATAAAGGCTTTTGCCTTTATAACATTTATACATTGCAGCAAGTTGACTACTAAGTGTGACTCAATACAGCTGAATGTCCTTGAACCAGCTGCGTGTAAAACACATTCAAAGTAGTTCCATCTATTCACTGCTCCTATAGTCTGCAGATCAGCACTGCTATGAGAGGTTTTCCTGGTTGGTGATGGTGGACGTTGATGCAGGCTATAGTCGAGTGCATCTGGTGTTTGGGCACCAAGGAAGATGCCGTCTTGCGATGTCATTACAATTAACACCAAAACTTGTAATAGATTACAGTATGTAAGCACTTTGCCAGTTCTCCACTCACATTTAGCCTCATTGCTCAAAGGAGAAGCTGGCAAAGTCCTAACCAAAGACTAACCACCTGATCAGCGAGCTGAGCAGTGGCATTTCAGTTCTGGGGCCCAGGTATTCCATCATTAGTAACTACCCTTTTTCAGGTCAAGATTTATCCGCACACATTTATTTAGAAAAGTCTTTGGAAGATCTTTAAAGGAAGTTTTTGTTTTTTTATGCACTTCCCAACTCTGCCATGATAACCTTTTAAAACCATAATGGGATTGTGCGTTAAAGTCTGCAGAGCAGAACATGATGGACTCAGCTGGAGATGACTGAGCTCCCCAGACACAGAGACTTTCTGCAGTGATACAGTGGCGGGGGAGGACATATCAGGGAAACATGGAGGCTATAAAAGAGCTAGTGCATTGCAGGCACACAGAAAGTGTAAAAGAGACAAGTGAGTAGTGTTTTCTCTTGATCACGTGTGTTGTTGTCATCCTGATTTAAAATGTGAGCAGAGTTTTGATAAAGAAATAAATGTTGACAAGTGCTACTATAGTTTTGGACAAGGAGTTAGCTTTTCCAGTTTTGGCAAAATGAGTCACAGATTCAGGAACTGAATGGGGTCATCATGGGAACAACGACAAAACTATATCTTTGCTTTGACAGATTATATGTGGTGTTTCTTATTTGTTATGGTGGCTCAGTGCAGGTCAGGTCACAAGTTTCATTTCCCAGTAAAACCCAGTTGAAACACTACACAAGAAAGGTGTCATATAGTGGAATCTAGCAGCGAGATTGTAGATTTTAACCGTCTTAACCAGGCTTTTCATGTCCTCTACAAGGATCAGTTACAAGATTTTACACTTCCCGTCTGGCTGCTTCACGAAAAGAAAATGTAATGTGTGCACTATCAGTATAAAAGTGTTTTGCCCGATGATGTTTAATTAGCCAGACAACCTCTAATTTAACCACTTGCTCTCAACTACTTTGTTTAAGAAAAGATACATTCTGAAAAAAACAATTCTCTTCAGGAAAAGGGAACCAGACGTGCTGGAATGCTAATTTCTTGCTTTTAGGACTCATTCCCATGGCAAGCTTTTCCTTGCATGTTGTCTTTAACTACCCTTTAATAACTGTACAGAGCAGTGGGGAAACAGGCAGGTACCCGGTTCGCCTGGTTAGAAATCCATTCTTCATTAGAATCCATTCCAGTGTGAAAACGTAGTGTTTTGTGTTGCAGGCCTTTTTTCCTGCCCTTTACGTTATTCACACAACAGAGGTCAGCACATGACATAATATCCAAGTCAGAGTTCATACCTTCCTTACCTTCTCTTACTTTTCTGCTGAGTGTTGGGTAAGCAGATGTGCAGGGTTACATCGGCATGGAAACTGGAAACAGTGATGGAGCACGGATGACGGCGGATTCAAAGGCTACACTACTTTACACTACACTACTCTACTTTAAATATTCCCAGACACAGATGGCCCACAGACAGGAGCCAATCATACCGTTGTAACTTTGGCAGAAATGGAAGCTTACATTTCCAGTATGTTCAGCTGCATTGTGCTCATTAATGAGACATAATGAGGCAGATGCCTAATTAAGGTTAATGAGCTGAATGACCCTAATGAGGTCCAACACATGCTGATGTGAGCAAATGTTTCTGCAGATTAATGGCCGAGTTGACAGGGAAACTGGACAACAAGAAAATCATATGAAAACCTGTTCAGACTGCTGGGTTGATTCTAAAATAACCTTTTGGGCCTGCTTCTTTAATTTCATCCAGAGCATGTACATGCATGCATATTTCCATACTGTATAGACATTTTAATAGTTACCATCTTAAGTTTATTTGAGAACTCTCTGGTATAGAATTCTTGTCTCTCCCTTGTTATCTTAAAGTGAATTGCAGAGCTTTTCCATCGAAAACTCGTCCCACTTTGCTGAAATGCAGCTTTTGTGTATGTAAATCGATTTTATTAACATATTTGTTAATTTGAGAGATGGAAGCATGTATAGCTCAAAACATCAGCCAAAATATCAAAACCACTCATTATTGTGTAGTTACAGTTTGACCCAACAGTTAAAGGGAGAAGGACATTAAACATTAAGAACATTCTGCTCTTAGAGTTGATGTGCTGGAAACAGGAAAAATGGGCTGTGACAAGGGCCAAACCGTGACTAGTCTAGACGACTGGGTCGGAGCATCTCCAAACATTATGTTTTTCCGGCTCCTCTCGTCGACAGGGTCATGGGTGCCCGAGCCTCTACATGTGGGAAGTGAAAAGCTACTGCAGCACAAATTGCTGAAAAATGTACTGCTTGTCATGATCGACAGGTGTCAAAGTACACAGTGTATTGCACGTCGCTGCGTATGGGGTTGTGTAATCGCAGAAGGGTCAGATTGGCCACGCTGACCCCTGTCTACCACTAAAAGAGCCTGTAAATGGCTGGGTGTGCGTGCATTGCTTACCGGGGGAGGACATGGCACCAGGATGCACCATCAGGAAGAGGGTAAGCCGTCAAAGGCTGTAGGCAATCTTTAAAATACATGTTTTGCTCTGCTCTCTGATTGATACAATCCCGCAAAAATTAAACCAATATCCCCTCAATAGTTTTGCTGTTCTAGCTAAACACACAATCGCCGGTCGACCTGTTCCTGGAAAAACACATATCTCCGCTACATATGGAGAATTGTGTTGTGATTATAGTAGTTTAAAAAACATAAATGCGGAGCACTGATGTGAATATTGATAGCCACAGAGACAGCCACCCACAGAACCTCACAGGCACTGACAGATCTGACATTAGTGGAAGTGCAGTGCAGACGCACTCCGCTGCTTGAACCCACCATGCATCCTGAACAGCACAATAACACAATAATGTGACCACAGAGTATCATCTGTAGGAAAAAAAAAAAAAAAGTTTCATTAACCTCTGGCTGCTGTGGAGGGAACAAGGAGCAGAGAGAGTAACTCAGCTGTAATATTAAAGAGACTTTACCCTGGTTGTTATGAAATACAGTATCCACAGATGCAGCAGCTCTCCTGGGCGAGGGTGGTTTTAATAAAGCCTTACATTTACTCTAGTGCACAATATAAACAGATTCCAGACCAGAGTGGCAGAAATACATCAGGGCTGCTCAGAGGATTGTGAAATGAATGTAGAGAGGAATTCCATATGAGTATGAATTAGGCTGGGATTAAAAGAGACACTTGTGTACTATAGCAACTGTTGCATCACTTTACAATTTACAAATTAATGCACCTGGATCTTCCTAGTACAAACTGCATAGCGTTCACAATAGAGCATTTAATTAGCCATTAAAGTGTGGCGGTTTCCACTTTCTGACTACTTTTCTTATACATCTCGGTCAAATAAAGGAAATTCATTGACTGTTGTGGAGGATACACAGATACATAGATGAGCTTGTGTGGAGAGAGCACGTTCCAGCCCTTTCAAACAAGACCGTAAGTGGTCTTGTTTGAAATAAGAAGACACTCTTCTATTCGTGGATCCTTCCTATCATCCAGCCACTCCACTCTCTCCCTGTCAGCAAGAAAGACAAACTCTTGCTCCTAAAATTACATTCCAATGCAACTAAACAGCAAATGCGATTTAGATTTTAAAGCAAATATGTTCACATGTAACGTAAATGGCGACTTGCAAATACATTGATTCTGAACTTATTAATAAAATGTTACGTCTCCTGTCTACTTGACTTAGATTTTTGTTTGCCTTCTACCTCATTTACAGCGTAAATAATAAGTTGTATGGTTTTGTTTAGGTGGTCATTTTATACTTCTTATCGCTTTTCAACACATTCACAATCTTTCTTTAACCCCAACATCAGTGGATTACTTGTCTGAACCCAACCAGACACAGGAGTTGGGAATCAATATCGGGTCTTTGGCTTGACAGCCCTGCGCTTAGTACAGACGCCTTCATCCTCAACAACTTTTACTTAATGAAAGTAGTATTTCATTTATTCAAAAAAATATGTGCATTAGAAGATGATGATTATGAAACCCTTATTTTTCACCAACCATTGAAAGTTAAAAACTGGATGCATGTGATCTTCGGGCCCTCAGGCAGCACTGCATTAAAAACAGGCCTGATTCTCTACTGGACATCACTGCATGGGCTCAGGAACACTTCCAGAAATCACTGTCTGGGAACACAGCTCACTGTGCAATCGACAAATGTGAGTCAAAGCTGTATCATGCAAAGAACAAGCCACATGTGAACAAGATCCAGAAACGCAGCCGTGTTCTCTGGGCCCAAGCTCATTTTAAATATTCTTAGGCAAAATGGAAAACTGTTCTGTGGTCAGAATTTAAAGTTTGAAATTCTTTTCGGAAAACATGGCCGTGTCCTGTGGACTAAAGACGAGAAGAACCATCCAGCATGTTATCAAAAGCCTGCATCTCACCATTAGCATCCCGGATGCTAACGTGGAGCTATTCTGCTTCAGCACAGTCAGGGCAGAGAGAGACACTAGAGGGGAGGAACACTGACTATATACATGAACAAAAGGTGGTGTAATCCTGGGCATGTGAGCATCAAAATCTCCAGCTGCTGTAGAGACATTGAATTTTGGCTGTAAGTTGTGTTCAGAGTCACATGATTAAAGTCCCCAGAGATTAACACAACACTACCTGTGTTCTCCCAGTATGTGGACTGTAACGCCAGGGGAAATGGGACCATTGATTTACTGTAAGCAAATGTAAAGGACGCATACAGCACCACCTCACTCACACCACTGGGGAAAGCAGACCCCAACCTTATTCTGCTTCAATCTCACTACAAACCAAGAGTGACATGGCTACCAACAACCACAAGCTCATTCAGGAAGGGGTCTCCTTAGGCAGAGCTAGGTCTAAGAGACTGCTTTGAAGCTACGGACTGAGGCCTGTAGCTGCAGGGGTCATACAGTGGGAACACCGAAGAGGTGAACCTATATTTCTCAGAGATAAACTGATAGAGATGGGAGTGGGCCCACACCTGGTGGCATGGATAAGAGACTATTTGACAGTCAGACCTCAGTAGGTGAGACTTACTGCAGGTCTGACACTGTGGTCAGCAGTACAGGAGCACCGCGGATGAAACTGCTACTGCGGGCTGTATCAGGAGTGGACAGGAGGAGTAAAGGAAACTGATTCAGGAATTTGTCTCTTTGTGTGACTCCAGTCACCTGCACCTCAACATCACCAAGACCAAAGAGATGGTGGTTGACTTCCGGAGGGCCAGAATTTGGGATGAATAAAGTATCTATCTTTCTATCTATCTATCTATCTATCTATCTATCTATCTATCTATCTATCTATCTATCTATCTATCTATCTATCTATCTATCTATCTATCTATCTATCTATCTATCTATCTATCTATCTATCTATCTATCTATCTATCTATCTATCTATCTATCTATCTATCTATCTATCTATCTATCTCTGATGGTATGGGGGGTGCAATAGTGCCTATTGCCTGGGGAGCTTACATATCTGGAAAGGCTCCATCAATGCTGAAAATACATAGAGGTTTTAGAGCAACATCCAGACAACGTCTCTTTCAGAGAAGGATTAGCATATTTCTACAAGACAATTCTAAACCACATATTGCTTCCATCACAACAGCATGGCTTCACAGGAGAAGAGTCCAGGTGCTGTACTGGCCCAGTAACATCCCAGATGTTTACAGACAGTTGTTAAAAGAAGTGGAGATGCTACACAATGGTCAACATCACCCTGCTCTAAATTTTGAGATGTGTTGCTTCCATCAAATTCAAAATGATCTAATATTTTCCATGAAATGTTGAAATATCTCAGTTTCAACATTGGATACGTTGTTTATTTTCAATTGTGAATAAAATTTGGCTTTATGAGATTTGCAAATCATTGCATTCAGTTTTTATTTACGTTTTCACATCTTCCCAACTTTTATAAATTGGGATTGTAATATAAGATTATTAAACCAACCTATTAAACCTTCAAAAAAGGTTTACAAAAACCTATATATTGAATAGTGACCACTACATTTGCTTCAAAGTGCAAATCAGTTTATATGTTTATGTTCTATTGTAAATAATATATGGGTTGAGGAGATTTGTAAATCGTTGGGTTCTGTTTTGGAATCGGGGTTGTACCTTTCCCCTAAAACATTCTAAGCATTGCATTAAGTAGGTTAAATCTAGCAAAGACTGGGTTGTTACTAATATGCCACAATGTTAAGCTGCCTGATTTCTCTTCAATCGCCAGTAGTATTCTAAGGCATTGACTTAATGAAGCTTATTTGGTTGATACTACAATATCTGCCGCACCCCTGTTGTTGTCATTTCAAACTGTCTTTCACCTTGCAACTATTACAGCAGCTTCTCCCTGTAGCAGATCTATTCAAACATTATCATATTCACTTGACAGTCCTGTATGTCATATATTGTAGAGATGAAACCCACAAAGTGGCCTCCTACACTCGATGATTGAAAATGCTATCTCAACCATTCAATCTTGCTTCTCACTGCTGTTATGTTTGATGAATAGCTGGCTTGACATACAGTTCCTCAGATCTCATTTGGATTGTAGCCTGTAGCTAGAGGGGCCTGGCGCCATTACACTCTGGCAGATACACACAAATGCACTTACAAACACACATATTCACTCGCAAACACGCGCAGGTTGCACGTATACATGCGCAGACAAACATAGAGTCAAATGCCTTTAGACAAGCACACTAACACATATTAAAAACCCATTTGCATCACTCACATTCTAATTTAGGTCATCCTCATTAGACTTTACACTCTGCCGTCTTCTCTCCCTCCTTGCTCCTCTCCATCTCTCTGCATAACCCATGTATTTCACCAGACAAGGAAAACCAGGCAGGTCATACATTACTGCGAAACTCTCTGTTCAAACTGAAAAAAACAAAAGCAAATAGTGGACAGAGTTAACAGCTGGTTTTCTGTGATCTGGGCCTCTCCTGTCACTCATAAAGTGAGTCCCTCACCCTTGTGCGCTCTGATTTGTGTGACAGCACTCATAAAACTCACTGATGGCCCGGTGGATGTGATGGAAGGCGCTGAGTCCCAATATCGCTCTCCTTCTAAGTCCTCTCATCACTGCCGCCCACGCAACAGTGCTAATCATCAAGCAACATAACAGATATTGGTTTTACTTACCTGTCCCACACACAGCTACACCAGCCACACACAAAAACTCCTGTACTCACAGATCACTGTCTGTCGATGGACTTTTTGCTTCAGCTTTCAGAATAATACACAAGACAATGGATGCTTACTGTGCCAACACAATGTTGATCCTTTGTAACAAGGTGCAAAACCCACAACTGCTTCAAAGTATTTTGACTTTAGCTGTTGATTAGATCCTAATCTGCATTCTCACTTCATATACACTTTGAATTGGTGCAGCCTTTTCGTAATAAGTCCACAAGTGACCAACAGGTGTCTTGTGGGACATCATCAGGTTCAGTAATGAATGTAATGAAATTTGCCCTAGGCATTGTTGAAGTATCAATTCTTCAAGAATCAGTTCATTCTCGACTCTGAATGGATGTTGATGTTAACTTTGGATAAATTCCCTCAAGATGTTCCTGAAATATCGAGATTTGATCTCTGACCGCCAAAGTCTGATCCTTTTCTTTCTTGAGTCTCAGTAGAGGTAATACATTTGAAGGAATCCCCTCCACCCACGGCATTAAAACAACGGAGAACAAACCAAACTGAAATTAAAAGCTATATACAGTTTTGTACGTCAGCGTAACACGCAGTACTGACTAGCGTGTGCGAGGCTCACTCCAAACATAAGGCCGTTTTTCCTACTGCTGAGAAAAGTGTAGTGGAGTTTATTCATGAGACCAAGTGGGTGCTTGTGCCAAATGTAATGAAATTCCCTCCAGGCTTTTGACATATTGCATTGATAAGAATAGGACAGACACAAGGTCACATTGACCCTCAAATGTGTACGTGCAAATGGACGGATGACCCAAAACATGAAGCCTCCGACAATGGCTGCCTCCAGCAAACAGACTTAAACACTAAGTCAACTGTGTATCTTGGTCACCAAGCTTAATAGTATTTAAGGTTGTAGGTTTTAGTTAACCACAAACAGTAAAAGGGGACAATATTGTGCTTTTTACTTTATATTTTACATGTCTTTCAGGGGACCTCATGCATAGTAGTGAGGGTGTATCCAAACAGACACCCACCCAAATGTACCACTTTATTATTGTGACCATTTAAGCAGCGATTCACAGCGATCAGCCACAACATTATTACCACCTGATGGTTTTTAAATACAAAGAATAAGCTTTGCATTAAAATGTTCTATTGTAAATGCTGATTTGTAATTATCGGTCAACCAGCTCTCAGTAAATGTGGAGTTGATTTTTACCACTTTATGTCCCAACAGTGACCATTAGATCCTTATTTTGTATTAATTACTGTGCCGTTTTACCATAATTACTATAATACATATTGTTTTGAATACATAGTTTTCTTAGTGTAGTACTTTTACTTTTAGGTATTTTAAGGAAAATGTAGATAATCTGCTGAGTGCTTTTACTTGATGATTTCATTCATTAGGTCAATACTTACACAAACTCGATATTTAAGTAAAAGTGCATTTGCCACTTCTTGTTTTTCTGGTTATGGCGCTTTGCTCAGAGCGGCCGTGCTGATCGTCGACGTCCTTAACATTATTAAGACCACCAGAGTTAATGTTGTACAAAAACTTGCCCGTGCAGGTGTAACCTTTTGTAATAGATTCCCAAGCCCCTCACCCTAACTGTGATCATCACAACAAAATGCCTTAGCCTAAGTTCGACTTAAACCTAATTTTAACCTTAACCCTCAAACAGCTGTTTGAAGGACTGACCAGTCCGTCCTCACAACAGTAGTTTCAAACTAAACTTTTTTCACGCAACCATAGAAATACATGAACTCGCTTACACACACACACACACACACAAAGCAGCATCAGAAAGGGTAGCTGGTCTAAAATTAGAGTAAAACACCATAATTATCACAGGAAGTCTGTAATCAAAGCTGTTTGCAGTTTCTTTTCTTCTTTTTATTAGTCAGTAGCAACGTTTCATTTCTCCATGTTTCCTTCAGACAACATAGTGAAGGATGTTTTTATCAAGCATGTGAATGTGAATACAGGTTTTGTTAAACTGTGTTATATAAATACACACACACACTTTTTCCCCATTTTTTTTAACAAACCAGTCAAATCAGGAGATGTTTAGTCCACAGGTCGATGCTTAGTTGCAGCACCCAAATACAAGAAATGGGTTTTACAACAATAAAACAGTCGAAAGACAATGCACCAACTCATCTCATAGATGAGCTGGTTTCAGATCAGTTGTTAGGTGGACAACTCGAGCAAAAGACTCTGGGATTAGTTGACTCAACTAATTCTTATCATGTTTAGCATCTACAGCACACGCAGTCACTGCTGGACATCTTGCCTGACGACAGTATCAAGTCACTGAAAAAACCTGAGTGATGGCATCGGTCTGATATAATAGCTGCTTTTTTGGGAGGTGTTCCTAACATCAATATCAATAATATCAAATAGCATAATTGTGGATATTAAGATTTCCATGTTTGAAATTTACCCTATTTTAAAATCATATGGCAAATGTGTGCATGTTAAAATTAAATTTGAACAAAGTTGATCCCTAAGTTAACGTGATCGCACGTGTTTGCATATCACAGCAGATGCCCTGACGTTTTTTATGTGGGAGTGCTGGGCCTCAGTCAGTGTTTTAATTCATTTAACCCAAATCACTTTCTTTCATGACCTTAACCTTGCTTTCCTTTCCTTCCTTTCCTTTTTTGGCAGGGCTGACATATGATTGCACATATTAAACTGCTGAGCTTGCTGGCATATGTACGGGCTGATAAGAACAGATGTTGGGCCCTTGAATAAGCTTTTGTGAGCATTTGACACCACAGTAGTTTTCAAAGTTGATTGGTGCGATAACGAATGGAAATGTAAGCAAGTAGTTTGCAATTGGTCAAGATTTTACATTTTCTATTGCTTACACACACACACACACACACACACACACAAAAACAGATACATTATAATATGTCTTAATAAAAGTACATTTTTTGATTCCCTCCCCTTAAAACATTCGAGTCTGCCACTGGGCGCTTTCCAATTCCTTATCTATTATGTGAATAAGTCCGTATGAAAATATGTGATGATGGCCCTAAACTTGTTAGTCAAGCACAATTGTCGAGGTTATTCCGTCACCTTGACAACTGTTCTAGATGTTCAATGACTCAGAGATTCAGAACTCACACACCCACAACCCTGAACACACTCTTATCATTTGTGTGTTGACAATCACTTGTGTTTACCTGTGTTCTGGACTGGGTCACCGCTGCTCTGTCCACCACGCTCCTTCAGGTCCCCTTCTCCCGCTCCATCAGAAATGAGATGGTCCTGTCTATCCAGGAAAAGGTTCGACGGGGTTATGCTCAAGACATCCTGGTGAAGAGGCTCAACTGCTTTGCAGCAGACGCGCTGAACACTGTCAGTGGTGTCGCAGCACAAGAGATCTGTGTGCTGTTTGCAGCCTTCTTCTTCCTTACTTATATTGAGCATTGCAGCATATTTTGAATCCAAGTTATGAAATGCCCATTCTATTTCATGCTAACAGTTGGATAGACAAGATAATAATGATCAGATGAGGAACGATGAACACTTCAAGCTGCAGAGCAGAGATACAGCATCGTGTTCCTTTGTACATCGTTCTGAGATGTCGCATTTGTGCTGAAAGATGGAAGAGTGCATACAGTACAGTAAATAGATTCAAATAACAGCTCCCAGCAGCCACAGACTTGTAGTATAGAAGGAGGTCAAGTGTTCAGCCAGTGCTTCTCACCAGCAGAGCTTGTTCCATTAACCTATAGCAGAGTGCAGGCAGTTAAGGACACAATGGACCCTGCAGCCAGGCACATGGGAAGCTCAATACCAGCAGGGAGACACAAAGCTAAGCATCGATCCATGAGGAAGCCCAGTACTAAGCTTTACTACCACCTGGTCACTGGACATTGTCACAGTGACAATGTCAGCAGCACAAGTGTCTAAGATGATGACAAAGGTGGATTCCTACTGATGATTTTGTTCAAGGCGTGGAAATTGTTTTCAGGCTGGTCTCAAAGAAAAATTAAGAAATAAAGCTAAATACTTTGTTTCATTTATAATTTTTCACCTCATAAAATTGTACAGTCATAATTAATAGCTGCTGTGGAGCCTGGTCATTTGGAAATACTTCATACTTATAGCCTTTCAAAGATAAAATCTAACTAATGAATTATGATACACCGACAGTTGGATTTGTTTTGCGTTTCGTCTTTCAGATTATCCCGTAAATTCAACGTCGCCACAGCGGATCATTAGTCCACATGTTGATTTGGCGCAGTTTTTACGCCAGATACCCTTCCTGATGTGACCCTCCCCAATTTTTCCTGGGCTTGGGACTAATAATAGGGATGGGGATGGGCGGTTTGGGATTCAGCGTGTTGCCCATGGACACTTCGAACATGTGGTCGGGAAGAGCCGGGTGGTATCCTCCCTAAAAATCGGTCCAGAAACACAAGATATCCACTTTATAATGCTATAAAGCAGAACGAACGTCACGAATCTTTTCCAAAGTGAGAAGATTTTAAACCAGAAACAGTTATGTGAACTTTTATGTTCATTATCAAAATAGATGCAGAATAGTTTTTTTTGTTCAACAAATAATTAACCTATTAATCATTTCTACTTATAAATATTATACTTTTTTTTTAACTGCAGCACTCTTCAATTTGATGTGCAGTGAAAACAAGCGATGCTTTATACTGTAAAGTAACACTATAGAATGGTTGATAATACAAAAATTATTCTTTTCTGTTAACCATTGTTGACATAAATGGGTTGACAACATAGTACCACATACTGTAATCATGCTTTTTGAGGGATCTTAAATATACGAATTAACAGCAGTGCATGTGCTGTAAACACATCCTGTCTCATGATTCATTTTACCAACCTAGTGTGAATGCCTAATCAAAAGCATAAAAACATTAATTATGCCTTGATGTGAGGAGGTATCTTATTGCAGATATTGTCAAGTAATTAAATTTGTTGCTAGTGAATGTTTGCAGATATAGTCCTCTTCAAAAATATTGAAAAGCCAAGGGCATTGTTTGTCATGAAGATGTTTGAGTCAGGATCTAAGGATGACTATGAGATGAAGGTTTTCCTCTTTTGACTGATGGAACTTACACAGATATGTTAAACACAGAAGAGAGCAGCAGATGGCTGGAACAGAAGTACTGGGACATGTGATAGACAGGTCTTACGTGGAGTTAAAAAAAAAAAGGACAAATCAACATTAGTGATCAGTCATTTTGACTGGGAAAAAAATGTGTAAAACAATCATTGCAAAAACATTGGGCATAGCGAGTGCAACTATTTGGAATTTGGGGTTTAGGAAAACTTCATGAGCAGAAAAACTAAGGTCGTACTACAAGATGTTAACCACTTATCAACAGTAAAAATCAGAAAACCATGGTTGGAGTTTGCAAACAAAGGACAGAGAGAATATCTGTTTTGAGACACTTCTTCTTTTCCTTTAGCTTGTTCGTTTTCAGGGGTCAACAGCCAAACATCTGCCTCCACCAACTAACTTCATATCCTCCCTCACTACATCCATAAATCTCCTCTTTGGTCTTCCTCTAGACCTCCTGCCTGGCAGCTCCAACCTCAGCATCCTTCTACCGATATATTCACAGTCTCTCCTGTGAACATGTCCAAACCACGTCCAAAGAGAACATCTTGAGCTCATCTGTTGTGAGACACTATTTACAGAAAAAATACATCAAACTGGAGTCAGCTTCATAATGCAGTAAGACTTCAGAGGGGAAAAATGGACATTTTACGTAGGCCAAATGAATCACCAGAACTTAACCCAACTAAACAAATATTTCACCTGCTGAAGATGAGGGTTAAACCCCCCATAACAAACAACATCAACAACTGACGGAGGCTGCAGTAAAGGCCTGGAAAAACTAAATAAACAGGCAACACACAGGCAACCTGACTGCAGTAATTTGTGTCATCTACAAGTTGTTTTTAAGCTTCCTTGCTGCCAACAGCTGGAGACAGAGGCATTCGGTTTTCAGGTTGTCCCTCCGTCAGTCTCATTTTTGTGAATGTGACATCTCAGGAATGCTGTCATGGAACTTTTTCAAATTTGGCATAAACCTTCGGTCAAGGATGCAATTATTAGATGTTAGCTCACCTTGACCAAAATCTGTCCATTCTTATTAAGAATGCTTTGATATTTTTTTTTTTTAATTTCAAGAAATTTTCTCAAACAGGACACAAGGATGAACGAACTAGTTGCTAGGGGTCATGTGTCCCCCCCCCCCCCCCCCCACACTCATCCCATTCTTATAGAAGTAATATCACAGTAAGGCCTCAAAAGAATTTCTTCAAATTTGACACAAATGTCCCACTGATGCAGTCATGGGGGTCAGAGGACAAAGCCACTGTGACAATATAACCAAAATGACATGATGGAATTTCTTTCCATTTACACATAAGCATCTACTTGGACTCAAGGATCAGTTGCCGAGACTTTGGTGGTCAGAGGCCAAAGGTCACCTTACATCATTCCCATTATTATAAATTAGATATCACCCTCATGGCACCAGCCCTCAAGGATAAGATTTTGGTGTTCAAATGTCATAGACATCATGAAACTCATGCCCATCCCATTTTTGTCAACGCTGTTGAGAATTTCATTGCGTCGGCCTTAAATGGCCACAATTGGACTCATGTATGAACTGATAAAAATAGTCAGGACGGATGCGCATGTAAACTGAAGCTTGACTGGTTTGCAGAGTTATCCAACCGCAATGCAGTGAGTCTAGCAATGTATTTGTCACATGACAGCACGTATCCGTAATCCCAGCTCAATGACAGTACTGTTCCATGAGGTCACACCAGAATTCGCTCCAGTAAGAGCACAGATATAGATCTTGGTGTCACTTGCCATTTTTCATCTCATCCATCACATCCTGTTTTTGGAGCTTACAGCAATGGTATGTGAGCAACAACACATTGGGCGTTATCACTGGACACAGTAAGGCACCATGCACTCTGTGTTTACTAAGCTGCGCTAACCAAATGCTGCTTCTTTAGGTCTAACAATACCAAATCCTTCCAGGGAATAACTGCCTTGTCATCCCTTCAGTGAGGAGTGAACAATGTTGCAGCACTGAAAAGCAACCACGGGGGGAGTTAATCGTAGTTGCTGAAAGTATCCAGACCACATTATGAATCATAGGAATGCTGCAGCTTTTTAAAGGGGGGGGGGGGGAGGTCATTGTGGG